>NC_140995.1:117602586-118202586 GCF_052327205.1 Somniosus microcephalus
CTCACAACACCTTACTATACCGGGTGTGGTCACCACCGGTATTACAGTATTACAGTATACAGCAGCCAAGAGAAAGTAGTACATCCCTTAATGGTAGTTCTCTTAAGGTGGAACCAGGTTAACATACACCACCCCCCCCTCCTACCTCTCTTCCCCCCCCTCCCCCCTCCTACCTCTTCCCCCCTCCCCCTCCTACCTCTTCCCCCCCCTCTACCTCCCCCTCTTCCCCCTCCTACCTCTTCCCCCCTCCTACCTCTTTCCCCCCCTCCTACCTCTTCCCCCCCTTCTACCTCTTCCCCCTCCCCCCCTCCTACCTCTTCCCCCCCACCCCCTCCCTACCTCTTCCCCCCCTCTACCTCTTCCCACCTCCTACCTCTTCCCCTCCTCCCTACCTCTTCCCCCCCCCTCCTACCTCTTCCCCCCCTTCTACCTCTTCCCCCTCCCCCCTCCTACCTCTTCCCCCCCCCCACCTCTCCTCTTCCCCCCCTCCTACCTCTCTTCCCCCCTCCCCCCTCCTACCTCTCTTTCCCCCCTCCCCCTCCTACCTCTCTTCCCCCCACCCCTCCTACCTTCTTCCCCCCTCCCCCTCCTACCTCTTCCCCCCTCCCTCCTTCCCCCCTCCCCCTCCTACCTCTTCCCCCCCTCCCCCTCCTACCTCTTCCTCTCCTCCTCCCTCCTTCCCCCCCCTCCCTCCTTCCCCATCCCTCCTTCCCCCCCCTCCTCCCCCTCCCCCCCTCTTCCCCCCTCCTTCCCCCCTTCCCCTCCTCCCCCTCCCTCTTCCCCCTCCCCTCCCTCTTCCTCCCTCCCCTCCCTCTTCCCCCCTCTCCCCTCCCCCCTATACCCCCCTCCCCTCCCTCCTCCCCTCCCTCTTCCTCCCTCCCCTCCCTCTTCCCCTCCCCCTCCCCCTCCCTCTTCCCCCCCTCCTCCCCTCCCTCTGCCCCCCTCCTCCCCCTCCCTCTTCCCCCCTCCTCTCCCTCTTCCCCCCCTCCTCCTCACTCTTCACCCCCTCCCCCCCTCCTCCCTCTCCCTCTCCCCCTCCCTCTCCTCTCCCCTCCTCCTCCCTCTCACCACCTCACTACCCCCTTCCTCCCTCTCCCCCTCTCCCTCTCCCCCTCCTCCTCCTCTCTCCCACCTCCCTACCCCCCTTCCTCCCTCTCCCCCTCCTCCCCCATCTCTCTCCCCCCTCTCCCTCTCCCCTGCCCGAGCCCTCATCCCCCGCTCCAATCCCTCTTTCCGCCCCGGGGCCCGGGCCTCGGCACCTGGATGAACGCGTTCCCTTGGACGCTTTTGGCGGCCTCGGCCGTCACCCTGATGCCGTTGGCTGAGGCAAACACCCGCAAAGACATGGCCCAGCCGAGTCCAGCGCCCCGGTCAGCTCGAGGTCCGCAGCCGCTGTTCGGCCGCAGGCCACAAAGCACCCGAGCCCAGCGCTGGCGATGGCTCCACGGAGCTCCGTGCCGCCCCCACGCACTGACATGGCCCCGCCCTCCCAAGCTGGCTTGAAGAGCGCCGATTGCGGCTGTGAGAGACGGCCGGTCGGGCCCGGTTGCCGGGGTAACCCTTCCCGCTCTCCAAGCGCTGCCCGAGACCCGCACTCCCGAGAGCCCCACCCCCCCCCCCCGGCCCGAGACGAGCGGGGAACAGAGAGAGAGACGCCGCGTCTCAGCTGCTCCTGCTGCGCGCGCACCCTTTACTAAGGTAGCAGCGCTCGGCTGAGGCCCGCCCCTCCAGCCTTCACAAAGATGGCGGCGATCGGGGGCCGCTTGTTGACTGGGGCCGGGAGGTGCCTAGCTTGGGCGTGGGTGCGGAGGAGAGGCCGAGGCTTCGAGGCCTACCTGGAAAAACGGGGAGAGGTAGGAAAATTAATGAGATTAGATAAAAGATTTAGAAAGTAATTAACTTTTTTAAAAAACAATATGGCCTAGAAATTCAGTATAGCCACTTTTGGGGCGGTAAAGTCGGGCGGCCCGCTAAAGTTTGCGCCCGGCGCAAAGTCGCGCCCCCTTCGCCGATATTCAGTCGCATCGCCCCAAGAGGTTGCTGCTGCGCTAAAACAGGCGATGCCACGACTATCTTTAGGCGCTAAGCCGGCGGTGCTGAGCGATACCCCCGAGGCCGGGCGCAGCGCAGGTGCGGCGAGTTCTTGATTGACCGCAGACACTCTGGCGCCGGTCATCTCTTAAAGAGGGAGGGTGGATTTGTTTGCCTGCCACGCCCTGCACACTGCAGCCCTCAACCTAGGCCTGACCACTTCAGCTTCACCTGTACAACGCCCAGGACTATGGAGAAGGCCAGGGAGAGAGCGCAGCGCTTCAGCGACGGAGACCTGAGGGTGCTGGTTGGCGGAGTGGAGTGCAGGCACCATGTTTTGTTCCCAGAAGGTGGCAAGAGGCCGCTGCCCAGCGCCTACCGGAAAGCCTGGAGGGAGGTCTCCAACAGGGTGTCTTCCAACAGCGTGGTTGCCAGGACTCCTGTGCAATGCCGGAAGAAGTTCAACGACCTCACTCGGGTTGTCAGGGTGAGTACCCTTTCCAGCGTCCTCCTCATCCTTGCATGTGCACCTCACATTATGGGCAAAGGGACCTGAAAGCCCTAATGGCCAGCCCTCATCCAGCAGCTATGGGACTGGCATGAAAATCAATTGCACATTCAGCACTTTACACACTGTCCAAGCTATTCGACCATAGGAGGCATTGCAGACAAGATCAGGGCTACACACTGTCCAAGCTATTCGACCATGGGAGGCAGTGCAGACAAGATCAGGGCTACACACTGTACTTAGAGGCCGTCCTTTCTCTTGCAGGCCAAGGTTGCGCACAACTGGCGCAACCGAACTGACACCGGCGGAGGCCGTCCTGACCTCAAAGAGCTCTCCGACCTCGACCAGCGCGTGGAGCGCATTATGTGAGGCCGGCTGAGGCTGATTGGCCCCGTCGCCAGTGGAGATGCCGACCCTGTTCTGGGCACCAATGGTAAGGGCATCACCTTTTGGACCTCTCTCGTTCCAGTTGCGCATCAGATCAGCATCCTTTGCCACTGTCCGACCAATGCGGTGAATGGCACCACTCATGCCTCCCTCGCTGCCGCCCTGTCCTCACTCTAAAGCTACTCTTGTGCCTTCCTGCTTTCAGATGGTGAATCGCCAGGTGAGGAGGCGGGCCCTCAAGCTGCCACTGTCAGCCCTTCGGAAGACGAGGAGGAGGAAGAGGAAGCCGGCCCATCAGTGCCACCCTCAGCCGCGCCAGCCCATGGCGATGTAGGGGACATGTCTTCCCTGGAGGGGAGCCGGGGGGAAGGGTCGGAGCAGAGTGAAGCTCCGGGGCCCAGCGGCCTGCAGCAACACGGGAGGGGTGGGGAAGCTCGGCGGACTTCTCCCCAGAGGGTGAGTGCGGCCTCCAGTCCTGCGACGGTGAGCGCAGAGGAGGTGCGCCTCCTAGAGGAAATGGCCGTCCAGGCTGAGCGCAGGCACACTGAGCTCATGGCTGCAGTGGCAAGGATGCCTGACTCCATAGAGTCACTGGCAAGCAGTGTGCAGGAATTCGGGGCAGCACAGGCCAGGAGTCTGCAACAATTCAGTGCAGCACAGGCCAGGAGTCTGGAACTCTTCAGTGCAGCACAGGCCAGGAGTCTGCAGGACATCGCGGCAGCACAGGCCAGGAGTCTGCAGGACTTCACAGCAGCACAGTCGGCTTCTAGCCAAGTGCTCAGTCGTGCCGTCCATTCACTGGCTGGTGTCATGCGGACACAGACCAGGGCCACACGGGCACTAACTGCTGCCACCCTCGCTGGATCAGCCAGGCATCGCCAGGACACTCGCCGCGCAGCAGCAGCCCAGCAGTCTGTCCTTCAGCTGTTTGCTGCGCATGCTGCAGTGCTGGCCCGTGCGAGTGCCAATGTGTCAGGCGACCAGCGAGCACCTGCGATCTGCCAGGTTGCCACCATTCCTGCAGCCGACACTGCCACTCCGCCATTGCAGCTGCCACGAGCTGCTGGACAGACTGCTGCCGCCCAGCCAGAGTTGGAGCAGTCAGCAGCCGGCCACTCCAAGGCCAGAGCTGGTGCAGGCCGACCCCCAAGGGCATCTGCCGTCTCGCCATCTGCCCCTCAGCAGCCTTCCCCCAGCCTTGCTGCAGCCACTGGGCTCCCATTGAGGAGGAGCAGCAGGCCGGGCAGGGGCCAGGCAAGGATGCGCAAGGCATCGCCCTCGCAGGGCAAAAAGTAGAGGCATGCACAAATGCCTGGTGCTTGTTGTAAGGCCAACACTGGTGCAGTTGTTTTTATGTAAGGCCGAGACTGGTGTCTTTCTTTCTTTATGTAAGGCCGAGACTGGTGTCTTTCTTTCTTTTTGTAAGGCCGAGACTGGTAGTTTTGTGTTTTTGGAGGGGGCTTCTCCACATGAGCATGTAATGTGGGAAGGGCAGAGGTTTTCAATAAATTATTGTGGTTAAATTGCAGTGTGCATGGTTTTTTGGTTAAGTCCTGGTTGCCCTGCTCGGCTGAGGGCTTGTGGAGCGGCTACATGCATCTGCTGACATTGGCACAAGCCAGTCCCTGAGAGGGGGCCTAGAACCGACGTTCAATAAGCCGGCGACGGGCGGCCCTTGCACTTTGTGCCTCCCTCCTGTGCTGGTCCTCCTCCTCCTCCTCCTCCTCAGGTGATTCTCCAATCTGTGGTGGCAGTGGCTGAGTCCTGCGGATAGCCAGGTTGTGCAGCATGCAGCAAACGAACACGAAATGGGAGACTCGCTCCGGCGAATACTGTAGGGCTCCACCGGAACGATCCAGACAGCGGAACCGTTGCTTCAGGACGCCGATTGTTTGTTCGATGATGTTCCTGGTCGCTTGATGGCTCTCGTTGTATCTCTCTGCAGCAGGGGTGCTGGGCGCACGGAGCAGGGTCACCAGCCAGGTACACAAAGGATAGCCTTTGTCCCCGATAAGCCATCCGCGTGGGTGAGGCTGGGCCTGGAACATGTCTGCCACAGAAGTCTGTCGCAGGATGAAGGCATCGTGGCTGCTGCCTGGAAAGCGGGCATTGACAGCTAGGATGAGCTGCCTGTGGTCACACACCAGCTGGACGTTCAGCGAATGGTAGCCCTTCCAGTTGCGGTAATCCTCGGCACTCTCCAGAGGTGCCCGCAAAGCCACATGTGTGCAGTCAATGGCGCCCTGCACCATGGGGAAGCCCGCGAATGCTGCAAAGCCCATTGCACGCTGTTGCTGCTTGGCAAGGGCCATGGAGAAGGAGATGAACTGACGTCTCCTTTTGAAAAGGGCATTGGTAACCTGGCGGATGCAGCAATGCACGGCGAACTGGGAGATGTTGGCAATGTCCCCAGTAGTGGATTGGAAGGAGCCGGTGGCATAGAAGTTGAGAGCCACCGTCACCTTCACTGCCACCGACAGAGACGTCCTGCTCCTCAGCTGTGGCTGCAGATCACCGCCAAGCAGCTGGCAGATCTCTGTGACTACGTCCCTTCTGAATCGCAGCCTCCGAACACACTGCTCCTCAGACATGTTGAGATAGGAGAACTGCTGGCGGTATACCCTGGGTGGGTAAGGCCTCCTTTGCCGACGCCTGTTGCCCCCTCTCCGTCTAGCCAGGGCTGCCACTCTCTCACGGTGTCTGTGAGCCCTTTGGATGTAATTGAGAAAGCCTGCGTTGACACCCATTGCAGCCCCCATAATATGCTGGCAAACAATGAGATGTCAATGAAGGCAAAGACTAGTGGAAATCTGTGGCCTGAAGCCAGAAGTACCTGTCCGAGTGTTGAGCCAAAGCAGAAAGCTATCTACCTTGGTCTCTCTCCAAAGATCCGTTTCGCAAGAGGGAGTGCTGCGAAATGGCAGCCTTTTATATTGCAGGAGGAGTGCCCTTTAATTTGCGCCCCCCGCACCCCGCATCGGCTGAGCACCGTTCCACTTAACAGTCGCTAGGGCCGCCAGGCGCACAATGGGGCGTTGCCACTGATGTTCCGGTTGGGGGCGCACAAAGGGCGTTGCACGAGAAAATGACGTCATGATCTGCGCGCGCAGCTGAGCGCGCGCAAAGACTTTGCGCCGCCGCTAAATCTCTAGTGAAGTTGGGGCGAGGCGCAGTTCTCGCTGCGCCCGGGCGCTACCCACCTAGCGCCCGACATCGCCTCCTCCTAAGGCACTAACGGCTGGCACAACCAACTGAATTTCTAGGCCTATGTGTTTTAAAAGCAACGTTTTTTTTAAAGACGCAGAAAGCGGGAAAAAGAAAGGAAAAGTTTGGAATCAAGATGGCAGCGACTCACCTCGGTTCAGAATGATGAGGCCCGCCCACACACGCACCGATTGGTCGACCGTCAGGTCACCAAAGCGTAGGATTGGTCAATCGTCCCGTCACTCGACCGTAGGAGGGCCCGGCCGCACGCGCCAGGAACCCGGCGTACGATTGGTCGACCTCGAGGTCACTCTGTCGCTAATGAGCGGATAATGAGATGCTAATGAGCGGAATGTTGAACTTTTTTCAGATACCGCGGCGCGATTTTTGTCCGGCCGAAACGTAAATATGCTTACGACCGTTTCGGAACGGTAAGCTTTCTTTTGACATAACGCACGCGTAGGTACGCTCTATAACTTTCGAGCGCATAGCCGGACAGGCGCACACGTGAGGACAGACAGACAGACAGATAGACAGACAGATAGACAGACAGACAGAACGATCCGTTTATATATATAGATACTAGCTGAAGTGCCCGGCGGTGCCGAGGGTCTTTTGAGGGCATGTTGTTGTTGGAAGAGAGAGAGAGAGAGTGACTTGGGGGGGGGGGGAAGAGAGAGAGCGACTGGGGGGAAGAGAGAGAGTGACTGGGGGGAAGAGAGAGAGCGACTGGGGGGAAGAGGGAGAGCGACTGGGGGGAAGAGAGAGAGCGACTGGGGGGAAGAGAGAGAGCGACGGGGGGAAGAAAGAGCGACTGGGGGGGAAGAGAGAGAGCGACTGGGGGGGAAGAGAGAGAGCGACTGGGGGGGAAGAGAGAGAGCGACTGGGGGGGGAAGAGTGAGAGCGACGGGGGGGAGGGGGGTGGTGTGCCTCAATAAATCCGAGACTCGATGTTAGCGAAACAAAACAAGGCTTTTATTGACTTAGAAGGTAACACACAGAGGAGAATGTATCTTCCATCCAGAGGTCTGCCGTACTGGATGTGCTGCAGGCTGGGCCAGCTTACATTGGAGCCAGGTATGGGCGGAGCCCTACACACAGTACAATACAATGGAAATGAAACTGAAACCAACCACAGTCACAGGCAGAGAAATACTGATGAGTGATGAATGGAATATTTCATCACATTCACCCCTTCTATAGATTTAGTCTGTTCGGGGGTTTGATAGTCCTCTGCGACCGACGTGGCTGTTGTGGTGCCGCGGGTGTCGGCTGGGTGTCCCCGGTGGCCTCCTGGGTCTCTGCCGGGGGTGCCGCCAGGGTTGTTGAAGGGGTAGTTGGTGGGGGTACCGTTGGTCGATGTTCTTCCGGGGGTGATGAAAGAGTAGTGGGTGGGTAAGAGTTGCTGTGGTCGTTGTTGCTGCTGTTGTCGTGGTTGTTGTCGTTACCGGCTGGGGCAACGTCTTTTATGGACACGGTGTCCTCCCTTCCATCAGCGTGCCGGACATACGCGTATTGGGGGTTGGCATGGAGTAGGTGCACTGACTCCACGAGAGGGTCCGTCTTGTGGCCCCTCACATGCCTTCGCACGAATACCGGACCTGGGGTGGAGAGCCATGACGGCATGGATACGCCTGAGGTGGATTTCCGGGGAAAGACAAACATTCGCTCGTGAGGCGTGGCATTAGTGGCAGTACACAATAGTGACCGTATCGAATGGAGCACATCTGGGAGGACTTCCTGCCAGCGGGAGATAGGAAGGCCTTTGGTCCTTAGAGCTAGAGTGACTGCTTTCCATACTGTCCCGTTCTCTCGCTCCACTTGACCGTTACCCCGGGGGTTGTAGCTGGTGGTACGGCTCGTGGCGATCCCCCTGGACAGCATGTACTGGCGTAGCTCTTCACTCATGAAGGACGCCCCCCTATCCGTATGGATGTAGCTCGGCATACCGAACAGGCAGAACAGGATGTTGAGGCATTTAATGACCGTGGCGCTGGTCATGTCTGGGCAGGGGAAGGCGAATGGGAAACGAGAGTATTCGTCCACAATGTTCAGGAAGTAAACATTGCGGTCGACGGACGGGAGGGGGCCCTTGAAATCTAAGCTGAGCCGCTCAAAGGGCCGTGTAGCTTTGATTAAGTGGGCTCTATCTGGGCGGTAGAACCGAGGCTTGCACTCAGCGCAGGTGCGACAGTTCCTGGTCAGGGACCGAACTCCCTCAATCGAGTAGGGTAAGTTGCGGGACTTTATGAAGTGGAACAGCTGCGTGACCCCTGGGTGGCAGAGGTCATTGTGGAGGGTCTGTAGCCGATCCCCGGTGGCGCTGGCACACATCCCTCGTGAGAGGGCGTCGGGGGATTCGTTAAGGGCCCCTGGCCGGTAAATGATGTCATAATCGAAGGTGGAGAGCTCGATCCGCCACCTAAGAATCTTATCATTTTTAATCTTCCCCCTCTGTTTATTATTGAACATAAACGCTACCGACCGCTGGTCGGTAAGTAGGGTGAAGCGTTTGCGGGCTAGGTAGTAGCGCCAGTGGCGCACTGCCTCCACGATGGCTTGGGCCTCCTATTCTACGGAGGAGTGTCTGATCTCGGGCCCTTGGAGGGTCCTCGAGAAGAAAGCTACGGGCCGCCCCGCCTGGTTGAGGGTGGCCGCCAAGGCAAAGTCAGACGCATCACTTTCCACTTGAAAGGGAGTGTTCTCGTCCACTGCCTGTAGCGTGGCCCGCTCAATATCCTGCTTAATGCTTTTGAAGGCGGCATGGGCCTCAGCAGAGAGCGGAAAAGAGGATGCTTTCAAGAGGGGGCGGGCTTTGTCGGAGTAGTTGGGGACCCATTGGGAATAATAAGAAAATAACCCCAGGCACCTTTTCAGGGCTTTGGGAGTGTTGGGCAGGGGCAGCTCCCGTAGGGGGCGCAATCGGTCGGGGTCTGGTCCGATTTCCCCATTCTCCACCACGCTGCCTAGTATGCAGAGGCGCGTGGTGTTGTAAACGCACTTGTCCTCGTTGTAGGTGAGGTTGAGTTTTTGTGCGGTTTTCAGGAACCTCTCGAGGTTCGAGTCGTGATCCTGCTGGTTGTGACCGCAGATGGTGACGTTGTCGAGGTAGGGGAAGGTTGCCTGCAAATGGTGGTCATCGACCATGCGGTCCATCTCCCTCTGGAAGACCGAGACCCCATTCGTCACCCCAAAGGGGACTCTGAGGAATTGGTAGAGGCGTCCGTTCGCCTCGAAGGCGGTGTACGGGCGGTCCTCTGGTCTGATAGGGAGCTGGTGGTACGCTGACTTGAGGTCGATGGTGGAGAACACCCGGTATTGGGCAATTTGGTTCACCAATTCTGATATGCGGGGTAGCGGGTAGGCGTCTAGTTGGGTGTACCTGTTGATCGTTTGGCTATAGTCGATCACCATCCGTTTCTTCTCGCTACCCCTTACCACCACCACTTGGGCGCGCCACGGGCTATTGCTGCGTTCAATAATGTGCTCTTTCAGGAGCCTGTCTACCTCGGTCGCGATAAACCGCCTGTCCTCCCAGCTGTACCTCCTGCTTTTGGTCGCTATTGGCCGGCAGTTAGGAGTAAGGTTCGCGAATAGCGAAGGCGGCTTTACCTTCAGGGTAGACAGACCGCACACTGTGAGGGGCGGCTGGGACCCACCGTAATTGAGCGTGATGCTTTGGTGGTAGCACTGGAAATCCAGGCCTAAGATCACGCTTGCACATAGATTCTTCATGATTAATACTTTAAAATTATCGTATACAGTTCCGTTAACGGACAATTGTACCGTGCAGTAACCCATAATGGTCGATGTCTGGGTTTTATCAGCCATAGAGATGGTACCCCGAGTAGGGACCACCTTTAGGGAGAGTTGTTGTACCAGTTCAGGGTGGATAAAACTCTCCGTGCTTCCACTGTCAATTAAACATTTAACTCTGCACCTCGATGTCCACCATTGATTTGGATAGCGGGTGCGGCCTGGTCTGGTCCACTGTGACCGATGCCACTGTAGGGCCCTGATTGAGACAAGATGGCGTCCACGCTGTCTGCTCACAAGATGGCGGACCCCACGGGGTTGGGCAAGATGGCGTCCAAGATGGCCGCTCCCACGGCGCACACGCGGCGGTGGCGGGTTTTCCCGCGGGGTTCCCTCTGCACACCTTCCCGAAGTGCCCCTTCTTACCGCACTTAAAGCAGGTGGTGCCTTTCGCCGGGCACAGGTTTCTGGTGTGCTTCGGCTGCCCGCAGAAGTAGCAGTTGGGTCCCCGACGCGTCGCGGCTGTCGTAGGGCCTCTGCGGGGAGAGCGGGGCCCCGACGGTGTCGGGCTGCCGGGCGGGGAAGATGCCTTCCAAGATGGCGGCACCCTTGGTGCACACGTGGCGGCGTGGACGGCGCGGGCTGAAGAGTAGGCGTCTGAGTTTCTCTGGGCCACATCCAGGGATCGTGCTGTGTCCGCAGCCTGTTTCAGGTCCAATCCCGTTTTTTTCCAGCAGTCTCTGCCGGATGTAAGTGGAGCTGAGGCCTGTGATAAAGGCATCGCGAACAAGCTCGTCAGTGTACACTGCGGCTTTTACATCTTGGCACTTGCAGTCTTTGCCAAGTGTTTTCAGGGTGCCTAGGAACTCCTCCACCGGTTCCCCAGGTCGCTGTGCGCGAGTAGCGAGCAGATGCCTAGCATACACCTCATTCGTAGGCTGCTGGTAATGCATCTTTAAGATGTCGCAGGTGGCCGGGTACGTGTCGGCGTCTTGGATGAGGGGGTAAACCCGGTGGCTTACCCAATTCCGCAGAATTCCGAGTTTCATACTCGCAGCATCCGTAGCGTCTTTGACGGCTGCGGAATTGTCCAGGAAGAATTCCATACACATAAACCAGTGTCCGAAGCGTGCCGATGCGTCCGAAGCATGCTGGTCCAAATCCAAACGTTCGGGTTTCAAGAGTTGATCCATTGTGTTGAAAATTAAGTCAATAAAATTGATGTGCCTCAATAAATCCGAGACTCGATGTTAGCGAAACAAAACAAGGCTTTTATTGACTTAGAAGGTAACACACAGAGGAGAATGTATCTTCCATCCAGAGGTCTGCCGTACTGGATGTGCTGCAGGCTGGGCCAGCTTACATAGGAGCCAGGTATGGGCGGAGCCCTACACACAGTACAATACAATGGAAATGAAACTGAAACCAACCACAGTCACAGGCAGAGAAATACTGATGAGTGATGAATGGAATATTTCATCACATTCACCCCTTCTATAGATTTAGTCTGTTCGGGGGTTTGATAGTCCTCTGCGACCGACGTGGCTGTTGTGGTGCCGCGGGTGTCGGCTGGGTGTCCCCGGTGGCCTCCTGGGTCTCTGCCGGGGGTGCCGCCAGGGTTGTTGAAGGGGTAGTTGGTGGGGGTACCGTTGGTCGATGTTCTTCCGGGGGTGATGAAAGAGTAGTGGGTGGGTAAGAGTTGCTGTGGTCGTTGTTGCTGCTGTTGTCGTGGTTGTTGTCGTTACCGGCTGCGGCAACGTCTTTTATGGACACGGTGTCCTCCCTTCCATCAGCGTGCCGGACATACGCGTATTGGGGGTTGGCGTGGAGTAGGTGCACTGACTCCACGAGAGGGTCCGTCTTGTGGCCCCTCACATGCCTTCGCACGAATACCGGACCTGGGGTGGAGAGCCATGACGGCATGGATACGCCTGAGGTGGATTTCCGGGGAAAGACAAACATTCGCTCGTGAGGCGTGGCATTAGTGGCAGTACACAATAGTGACCGTATCGAATGGAGCACATCTGGGAGGACTTCCTGCCAGCGGGAGATAGGAAGGCCTTTGGTCCTTAGAACTAGAGTGACTGCTTTCCATACTGTCCCGTTCTCTCGCTCCACTTGACCGTTACCCCGGGGGTTGTAGCTGGTGGTACGGCTCGTGGCAATCCCCCTGGACAGCATGTACTGGCGTAGCTCTTCACTCATGAAGGATGCCCCCCTATCCGTATGGATGTAGCTCGGCATACCGAACAGGCAGAACAGGCTGTTGAGGCATTTAATGACCGTGGTGCTGGTCATGTCTGGGCAGGGGAAGGCGAATGGGAAACGAGAGTATTCGTCCACAATGTTCAGGAAGTAAACATTGCGGTCGACGGACGGGAGGGGGCCCTTGAAATCTAAGCTGAGCCGCTCAAAGGGCCGTGTAGCTTTGATTAAGTGGGCTCTATCTGGGCGGTAGAACCGAGGCTTGCACTCAGCGCAGGTGCGACAGTTCCTGGTCAGGGACCGAACTCCCTCAATCGAGTAGGGTAAGTTGCGGGACTTTATGAAGTGGAACAGCCGCGTGACCCCTGGGTGGCAGAGGTCATTGTGGAGGGTCTGTAGCCGATCCCCGGTGGCGCTGGCACACATCCCTCGTGAGAGGGCGTCGGGGGATTCGTTAAGGGCCCCTGGCCGGTAAATGATGTCATAATCGAAGGTGGAGAGCTCGATCCGCCACCTAAGAATCTTATCATTTTTAATCTTCCCCCTCTGTTTATTATTGAACATAAACGCTACCGACCGCTGGTCGGTAAGTAGGGTGAAGCGTTTGCGGGCTAGGTAGTAGCGCCAGTGGTGCACTGCCTCCACGATGGCTTGGGCCTCCTATTCTACGGAGGAGTGTCTGATCTCGGGCCCTTGGAGGGTCCTCGAGAAGAAAGCTACGGGCCGCCCCGCCTGGTTGAGGGTGGCCGCCAAGGCAAAGTCAGACGCATCACTTTCCACTTGAAAGGGAGTGTTCTCGTCCACTGCCTGTAGCGTGGCCCGCTCAATATCCTGCTTAATGCTTTTGAAGGCGGCATGGGCCTCAGCAGAGAGCGGAAAAGAGGATGCTTTCAGGAGGGGGCGGGCTTTGTCGGAGTAGTTGGGGACCCATTGGGAATAATAAGAAAATAACCCCAGGCACCTTTTCAGGGCTTTGGGAGTGTTGGGCAGGGGCAGCTCCCGTAGGGGGCGCAATCGGTCGGGGTCTGGTCCGATTTCCCCATTCTCCACCACGCTGCCTAGTATGCAGAGGCGCGTGGTGTTGTAAACGCACTTGTCCTCGTTGTAGGTGAGGTTGAGTTTTTGTGCGGTTTTCAGGAACCTCTCGAGGTTTGAGTCGTGATCCTGCTGGTTGTGACCGCAGATGGTGACGTTGTCGAGGTAGGGGAAGGTTGCCTGCAAGTGGTGGTCATCGACCATGCGGTCCATCTCCCTCTGGAAGACCGAGACCCCATTCGTCACCCCAAAGGGGACTCTGAGGAATTGGTAGAGGCGTCCGTTCGCCTCGAAGGCGGTGTACGGGCGGTCCTCTGGTCTGATAGGGAGCTGCTGGTACGCTGACTTGAGGTCGATGGTGGAGAACACCCGGTATTGGGCAATTTGGTTCACCATTTCTGATATGCGGGGTAGCGGGTAGGCGTCTAGTTGGGTGTACCTGTTGATCGTTTGGCTATAGTCGATCACCATCCGTTTCTTCTCGCTACCCCTTACCACCACCACTTGGGCACGCCACGGGCTATTGCTGCGTTCAATAATGTGCTCTTTCAGGAGCCTGTCTACCTCGGTCGCGATAAACCGCCTGTCCTCCCAGCTGTACCTCCTGCTTTTGGTCGCTATTGGCCGGCAGTTAGGGGTAAGGTTCGCGAATAGCGAAGGCGGATTTACCTTCAGGGTAGACAGACCGCACACTGTGAGGGGCGGCTGGGACCCACCGTAATTGAGCGTGATGCTTTGGTGGTAGCACTGGAAATCCAGGCCTAAGATCACGCTCGCACATAGATTCTTCATGATTAATACTTTAAAATTATCGTATACAGTTCCGTTAACGGACAATTGTACCGTGCAGTAACCCATAATGGTCGATGTCTGGGTTTTATCAGCCATAGAGATGGTACCCCGAGTAGGGACCACCTTTAGGGAGAGTTGTTGTACCAGTTCAGGGTGGATAAAACTCTCCGTGCTTCCACTGCCAATTAAACATTTAACTCTGCACCCGTTTACCTCGATGTCCACCATTGATTTGGATAGCGGGTGCGGCCTGGTCTGGTCCACTGTGACCGATGCCACTGTAGGGCCCTGATCGAGACAAGATGGCGTCCACGCTGTCTGCTCACAAGATGGCGGACCCCACGGGGTTGGGCAAGATGGCGTCCAAGATGGCCGCTCCCACGGCGCACACGCGGCGGTGGCGGGTTTTCCCGCGGGGTTCCCTCTGCACACCTTCCCGAAGTGCCCCTTCTTACCGCACTTAAAGCAGGTGGTGCCTTTCGCCGGGCACAGGTTTCTGGTGTGCTTCGGCTGCCCGCAGAAGTAGCAGTTGGGTCCCCGACGCGTCGCGGCTGTCGTAGGGCCTCTGGGGGGAGAGCGGGGCCCCGACAGTGTCGGGCTGCCGGGCGGGGAAGATGCCTTCCAAGATGGCGGCACCCTTGGTGCACACGTGGCGGCGTGGACGGCGCGGGCTGAAGAGCAGGCGTCTGAGTTTGTCTGGGCCACATCCAGGGATCGTGCTGTGTCCGCAGCCTGTTTCAGGTCCAATCCCGTTTTTTTCCAGCAGTCTCTGCCGGATGTAAGTGGAGCTGAGGCCTGTGATAAAGGCATCGCGAACAAGCTCGTCAGTGTACACTGCGGCTTTTACATCTTGGCACTTGCAGTCTTTGCCAAGTGTTTTCAGGGTGCCTAGGAACTCCTCCACCGATTCCACAGGTCGCTGTGCGCGAGTAGCGAGCAGATGCCTGGCATACACCTCATTCGTAGGCTGCTGGTAATGCACCTTTAAGATGTCGCAGGTGGCCGGGTACGTGTCGGCGTCTTGGATGAGGGGGTAAACCCGGTGGCTTACCCAATTCCGCAGAATTCCGAGTTTCATACTCGCAGCATCCGTAGCGTCTTTGACGGCTGCGGAATTGTCCAGGAAGAATTCCATACACATAAACCAGTGTCCGAAGCGTGCCGATGCGTCCGAAGCATGCTGGTCCAAATCCAAACGTTCGGGTTTCAAGAGTTGATCCATTTTGTTGAAAATTAAGTCAATAAAATTGATGTGCCTCAATAAATCCGAGACTCGATGTTAGCGAAACAAAACAAGGCTTTTATTGACTTAGAAGGTAACACACAGAGGAGAATGTATCTTCCATCCAGAGGTCTGCCGTACTGGATGTGCTGCAGGCTGGGCCAGCTTACATAGGAGCCAGGTATGGGCGGAGCCCTACACACAGTACAATACAATGGAAATGAAACTGAAACCAACCACAGTCACAGGCAGAGAAATACTGATGAGTGACGAATGGAATATTTCATCACAGGGGGGTGAGTGGAGGGGGGAGGGGGGGAGGGGGAGGGGGGAGAGGGAGTGGGGGAAGGGGAAGGGGAGGAGTGGGGGAAGGGGAAGGGGGAAGAGTGGGGGTGGAGTGGGAGGGGAGGGAGGGGGAGTGGGGGAAGGGGGGAAGGGGAAGGGGGAGGAGTGGGGGAAGGGGAAGGGGGAGGAGTGGGGGAGGAGGGGGAGGGGGGAGTGGGGGAAGGGGAAGGGGGGAAGAGAGACAGAGAGCGACTTGGGTGGAAGAGAGAGAGAGAGCGACTGGGGGGAAGAGAGAGAGAGAGCGACTGAGGGGGAAGAGAGAGAGAGCGACTGGGGTGGAAGAGAGAGAGAGAGCGACTGGGGGGGAAGAGAGAGAGAGAACGACTGGGGGGGAAGAGAGAGAGAGAGCGATGGGGGGGAAGAGAGAGAGAGAGCAACTGAGGGGGAAGAGAGAGAGAGCGACTGGGGGGGAAGAGAGAGAGCGACTGGGAGGAAGAGAGAGAGAGCGCGACTGGGGGTGAAGAGAGAGAGAGAGCGACTGGGGGGGAAGAGAGAGAGAGCGAGCGACTGGGGGAAAAGAGAGAGCGACTGGGGGGAGGGGGGTTGAGTGGAGGGGGGAGGGGGAGGGTGGAGGGGGAGGGGAGGGGGGAGAGGGAGTGGGGAGAGGGAGTGGGGGAAGGGGGGAGGAGTGGGGAGGGAGTGGAGGGGGGGAGGGGGCGTGGGGGAAGGGGAAGGGGGGGAGTGGGGGGAGGGGAAGGGGGAGGAGTGGGGGAAGGGAGGAGGAGTGGGGGGGAGGAGGCGCGATGAGGGGGAGGGAGGAGGGGGAAGGGGGAGGCAGGGGGTGAAGGGGATGGAGGGGGAGGGAGGAGGGGGACGGTGGGGGGGAAGGGGAGGGGAGGGAGGAGGGGGAAGGGGGAGGGAGGGAGGAGGGGGGAGGGAGGAGGGGGAGGGAGGGGGTAAGCGGGTAAGGGGAGGGGTGAAGGGGAAGGGGAGGGGAAGGGGAGGGGGGAATGGGAGGAGGGGGGAGGGGAGGGGGGAGGGTGAGAGCCGGAGGAAGGTGAGAGCCGGAGGAAGATTTTGCGGGTGACAGACAGACAGACATACTGCTTTATATATAAAAGATAGATAGATAGATATAGATAGATGAGTGTATAGCGGACAGACAGACAGACATACTGCTTTATTATATATATATATAGATAATTGAGACTAGCTGGAGTGCCCGGCGGTGCCAAGGGTTTTTTGAGGGCATGTTGTTATGAAAAAAGTAGAAATAATTTTTATATGGATGAGTTTGTCTGTCTGTCTGCCTGTGTGGGAAGGAGAGAGGGAAAGAGAGAGAGGGAAGGAGAGAGAGAGAGAGAGGGAAGGAGAGAGAGAGAGAGAGAGCGAAGGAGAGAGAGAGAGGGAAGGAGAGAGAGAGAGGGAATGAGAGAGGGAAGGAGAGACAGAGAGGGAAGGAGAGAGAACTGGTTGAGACTGGTGGGCTGGTCACTCTCCTCTCCCTCCCTGCCCCTCTCCTCTCCCTCCCCCTCCTCTCCCTCCCTCCCCCTCTCCTCTCCCTCCCTCCCCCTCCTCTCCCTCTCTCTCTCCCTCCCCCTCCTCTCCCTCCCTCCCCCTCTCCCTCCCTCCCCCTCGCCTCTCCCTCCCTCCCCCTCCTTACCCCTCTCCTCTCCCTCCTTTCCTTTCTCTCCCTCCCTCCCCTTTCCCTCCCTAGCGCCTCAGGCCCGGCCGGACTCACCTCGGTACCAGAACGGAGTCAGTCCAACAGCGGGAGGCCGGGTGCCCAGCGCTCTGAAGCGAGCCCGGGGTTCCTGATGGTTAACGCGGCGGGCCCTTGGACGCCTTTCGCTGCAGACTCCCGTGTCCGATTGCGGTCGGGGACGGCTCGTTGGAAAGTCCCGGTTTTGCCGGTCCTGCACTCGTGGCAAGAGAGGGGGAGGGAGAGAGAGAGAGTGAAGGAGAGAGAGAGAGAGAGGGAAGATGAGAGGGAAGAGGAGAGAGAGAAATTTTTTGAGCTTCAGGTCCGACCGGTCTGTAATGGCCGCCACTCACCTGAATAACAGCAGTTTGAAGGATTAGGCCCCGCCCACAAATGCCATGAAATGCCCCCCGTGACGCAGCGCGCGGATTGGTCAACCACCACGTCACTCAACGCTAATGAGCAGTAGAATTGGTCAACCGCTAATGAGTGGATTTTTTACGTTTTTTGTCGACTGTCCGAACAATTTTTGTCTGACCAAAAAGTAAATACGCCTAGGCGACCCTCCTAATCATAACCTTTCTTTTGATATAACATATGTGTCGGTACGCTCTATAACTTCTGAGTGATGCTATAGATATATAGATAGAGATAGATATATATGGTCGTCACTAAACATTATTACATCAATGTCATACATCTATCTCAATCTATTTTGTCCTCCAAATTTCTACCCATTTGTTTTACATAATATATCATAACACATTGAATGACAAGCAAAGTCTTAAAGCCTATTTCTCCCTAAGTACTCCCATATATCAAGAAGTAATCTCCTGGACTTAAAATATCCTACAGTACTCTTTTACTGTTATCCATGTTGTGGATAATTTTAATTTCAATTTTGGGGGTTCACCCAATGTTACATCTTTCTCTACTTGAATTTCCATCCCTCTGAGGGGCATCAGTATGTTTATCCCTATCCTGATTGTATCATTAAAAAGTCATATTCTCAAAGGAGCATATGTGAATGGTTTGATTGAAAGATTTTCTCACTCTCCTGAGCCACATTAACCATTTCATGTAATAGTGTTGTCAGCGTGACTGAGCATTTCTGAGACCCATTCTTCAGTGCATCTTTAGCATGCATACCGGTGGGGTCATTTTCCTGTTTCTATCTTGTATCCTCAATTACTTCGGGCTGGATTTTCCTCACCCCGTTTGGCCCGGTGCGGGCGATGTCAGAGGCAGGTCCCGACCCTGCTGCTGGCTCTGTTCCGCTCTGGAAAATGAATTTACATTGATAGGGCTTATTAAGTCCACCCACCGTGTTTCCCGGGCCAATTGTAGGATGTCACGTCATCAGCCGGTTTCCTTAAAGGGACCATGGCCAACTTTGTTTTGGCATTTGTGCTGTCAGTGTTCTACAGCATTGAAGTCCTGCAAACACTGACAATCACTGCACAGAGGTGCAGGGCTGCATCCAGTTTATAACACTGATATCGCGCTACTCCCGCCAGCCATTCTATAAATAGGCAACCTTCAATCTTTAGTGAGCTCCACATCCATAATTTACATGCACACATACAAGTCTGATAGCAGCAATCCTGAGCAACAAGAAGAAAAAATTCAAAGTTCCATATGCGTCATTTATTGAATTCAGGAACTGTGATCCAATATCAGCATCAACATCAATACTTTCATCAACAGCACTAAACTCATTGACCCTATCCAACAATAGGAGAAAAGGAAATTGAAAAAAGAACTTGATTCTTCAATAAGGAACTTATGCATATTAACTAATAAATCCAAGCATGCAGCAAAGCACATCAACCTTTTGTGTGAATATGTTCAAAGATATTGAAATGTGTAGCCAACTCCAGAAATAAAACCACAATTAAAAAAACTCATTATTCAGATGTGTTTATTCTTGGACATATGCTGCACCAAAGACCGTTGGTGCTTGTGTGTTTTTAGATCCACATCAAGACAGCTATGGTCAGCATCAACACTTGAAACTATATATACACACAATACAGGCATGAACATTCAAAGTAGTTTACAGCTTTAGAATCATAGAATGGTTACAGCACAAAAGGAGGCCATTTGGCCTGTTGAGCCTGTGCCGGCTCTCTGCAAGAGCACTTCAGCTAGTCCCACTCCCCTGCCCTTTCTCTGTAGCCCTGCAAAATTTTTTCCTTCAGGTACTTATCCAATCCCCTTTTGAAAGCCACGATTGAGTCTGCCTCGACCATCCTTTCAGGCAGTGCATTCCAGATCCTAACCACTCGCTGCGTAAAAAAGTTTTTCCTCATGTTGCCTTTGGTTCCTCTGCCAATCACTTTAAATCTGTGTCCTCTGGTTCTCGACCCTTCCGCCAATGGGAACAGTTTCACTCTACCTACTCTGTCTAGACCCCTCATGATTTTGAACACCTCTATCAAATCTCCTTCAACCATCTCTGCTCTAAGGAGAACAATCCCACAACTACCGTTTTGAAGATTTAATGAAAAACTGGCAAAATTTACAGAAATTGTTAAACTAGCCATAAAGTGCAGTAGCAAATATCAAGTCTAGTAGAATTTTCTTTTTAAAAATCAGCTGGAGCAATGGTCACTGAACTCAGATTGATAGCCGTGTTCCCGTGGCCATGAAGTTAAAGTGAAAAGGTAAGTTAAAAAAGCCTGTTAATGATCTGTC
Organism: Somniosus microcephalus; assembly: GCF_052327205.1. Taxonomy (NCBI): domain Eukaryota; kingdom Metazoa; phylum Chordata; class Chondrichthyes; order Squaliformes; family Somniosidae; genus Somniosus; species Somniosus microcephalus. Next base: position 117,622,411 of record NC_140995.1, read on the forward strand.
AACTAGATGCTAATGAGTTTAATTGGGTCACCCACCACTGTCTGTTGGGTCTGCTCAGCGCTGACAGACCCAACATTGGGAAAGGCGTGTTGCAGTGGGTTGACAGCAGCGTCCTGACCCGCTGTCAAAAAAAAAACTTTCCCACCTGACACACCACCGATCCCGCTCGCTGACCCCCCGGAAAATTCCGGCCACACTCTCATCCAATTTTACACACTCCATTATATTATCTCGTTCATGAGCCCTGGAGGAACTTTACTGTCCAATACAATATTACCATTACCCATTAAAACATAGATTAAAAGTTCTCAACTTGGTCCAAGTTATTGTTTATTTTACTTAAACTCTTCTTGGACCTCTACTTTCCCTTCAAAATATTCCACTATATTATATCTTTTCAAAATTATCCCAATTCCAGTGAGCAATCCAACCTGTAAGATTAGGGTTGTTAGTTACCTTTAACACAACAGTCTCCCCACTCAACACAGGAATAGGTTCAAACTGGACTGGTATTACTGGACTAACAGAACTTATCAATGTTCAATTTTATTTCCAAAAAAAACCTTTCTTCCGTGATACACAGCATTGGGCAGGAACCACCTAGATTGAATTTTTTTTTAAGTTTAATTATCCTGTTAAACCCTTCAGGTACTGTAAATGTTTCCTTCTCGACTGCTTGAACAGCAAATCATATCCATATATCTTATCAATTTCAATTTCAGAAAAAATGATTCCCAGGCTTGGTGGTTTTACAGTAGAGACAGAAGTACTTGCAATTACTTTTAGGGGTAACTTCCTTGTTTCTCCCCACCCCTCTCCCATCCCCCCCCCCCCAGCACTCTATCTCGGAAGATAGAGAATGAATCCAAATGGGTTAAAGCCGAGCCTTTGAGAGGCAAAGTCTTAGTCCAATTTGTCACCATGCAGTGACATTTGATGATTCTTAAAACTACTGGAGCTCCTCCTTGCACCAACACCTTTCCAGAAAAGGCTGTTCTGTAACTCTGTGAAGTTATTTTTCTGTCAAAGAACTATTCTCAGTAATCCTGTACCACCACCACTGATGCAGTCTCGAAAAAGATGGTCACCTGTTTTTAAAAATAAAGAAAATCCATTGTGGCTCTTCTTGAGGGCCCAATGGGTTAATTTGATAACCTGCATTTTTCAATTCCTGATTTACTTCTGTTACTGTGGGGAAATATTCACTCTCATTCAGAAACTTAAAATTTAATAAAGCCTGATATGTGTTTACATTCAGCAATGCAAAAGTTGTTGTTTAGCAGAGTTAATCTGATACTTGAAAAATTAAAATCAGTTGTCTTTGGAAGAGGTTAACTTCTCTGCAGCCCTCTGGCAAATACATTTCAGCTCCTCTTTGACTTCCAATTTTCCAAAAATGAGCTAAAGGCACAAACATTTTACCAATTTTTTTGGCATCCTTAGGAATTGAAAATCTGTTAAAACAAGCAGAAATCATTAGTAACATCACTATTAACGTTCATATTTCTGTGAAACAATTCTGTTGGGGAAAACAGAATTTTATTTAATTCATCTCATTTTAAAAAGAGTAGATTTTCCCTGGCCTTGTACCAACAATTCATATTAAATCCCAATTTTTATTTAATCATTTATCATTTATTTAAGAGGTGTTCAATACCCCTTACATTTATTAACTCTTAGGTAGTTAGTATAGTCCAACCACAATATGTCACCAGATAGCAGGAGCTCCTTGGGTCCCTTTTTTCTCTGTCATTTTTTTTTAACCACACTCAATCACAAGATTAAAGGGTGCTGTCAACTTACTAACGGCTATCATATTCCAGTATAACCAAGATGCCTTGTACTAAATGAGTCTTCTTAGATCCGAAACTTAGCACAACTCTGGTCACATGAATTACATTCGCCATTAACTCCTTGAATCCTTGGCATGGGTGAGAAATTCAAAAATGCCACATTTTTTAAATATGTGATAATCCAGAACTAGAGATTTTTTACATTAACCAGAATTTCACTGTGGCCACAATAAAAGTCAGGTTTTCACAATTTAATAGATTAGTTAACCTCAATAACTCGAATTTAATTCAGACCAATATCTTAAACTTAACACAATACAGAACAGCAAATATCCAGTAAATTACATCATCTTTCTTCTTGTTCTTTCTTCAGGCACCTTTCTAAATGACTGTAAAAAAATACTGAATATAGCTGAAGAAATAGATAGCCGTCTCAGCTAAACAAAATCTTTGCAACATTCTCACACAGAAGGGGTTAACATCTGCTGGCTGAAAAAAAGTTGCTGGTGCTTCCCGCAGCTTGTGGGGTCCGAAAGACAAAAAAATCACACACACAGGCTTTTTAAAGAAACAGTCCACGGAACACAAAATAAACTGCAGTCTTTTGCTCGCACCATATTGTCCTCACAACAACTTTATTGTCTGATGCTTGCTGTGAGGTGTTAACCTCTTCATTCTAACTTTGGACAAAGGGAAGGGTGTACATTCTAACTTTGGACAAAGGGAAGGGTGTACATTCTATCTTTGGACAAAGGGAAGGATGTACATTCTAACTTTGGACAAAGGGAAGGGTGTACTGATGCAGAATACAGGTGGATAGTGGCATCGGGGGCTAGACGACAGTCCCAGATTACTGCATCTGTCATTGCTGGTTCCAACCCAAAAACCATCCAGCATTTCAAGTTCTGTCTACACACCTCATTGAATTTATTACACAATGTTGCGCACTGTATCAAGACTTGGCAGGTTATAAATAACCCACGGACCATTAGGTCATGCTTTGTCTTAGATCCCTCATCAAATAGGCTCTAAGCCATTTAAACGTGTTTTTGTGTCCGACCATGTCCAACGCAAATTATGATCCTTGCAGTTCCTCTAAACTCTCATCTAGTTTGATGATGCCATGGCAGAATAATTTACTGTAACGCAACAGTGTTAAAAGTCAGAGAAATATAGGTCGTGATCCTAAAATCTCTGTCCTATGAAATATGCCAACACTTTTGCCCCCTTTATCTGGGTCTGTTGTTAGGGTATGATTGTTCTTATTTATAAATTTGTAAGTTATTCCACAAGATAATAGGGTTCAAAGGCATTTAGTTGTTTCCATAGGAATTAAACATACAATGATAACTATTATTAGCAACAATTAAACATTTACAATGATAACCATTACTAACAATAATTACACATATATGATTGATACACTTACGGTACCATGTACCAGAGAATTCACTGCGTTACAGGTTTCGAGCGCAAGCCTTTTCGACTTCTGAAGAATCTGTTCTAACACACCCCTCTTTATATATTTTTTCCTCTAGTGCAGATTCATATGTTATCAAAAGATTACCTCATCCTGTTATTCACTTACTGAATTTCAGTTTTAACAAGAAGGCCTCCCATACACCTTATCAAGGCTTTATCTTGACTGAGTTATCAATCAAATCATTCAACTGGATGAGTTATCACTTGCCTTGCACAGATGTGCTCTTGAAGGAGTTAATCCCGAAGAGGACAACTGCTAAGACTAAGAAAGCTTGTAGCTGAATGCTGATCAGCAAAACTCTCTGTTAACAAAACAGACTTTTCCACTGAACATTTCACTGAAAACGAAACTGATATTTCCAGCCTTGTAACAGAAACTCACTTAAAAGTTAAAGTTACTATAAAGAATTTAACCGTTTCCTTATACACTCTTGTCTGAAGGCATCAGCCTCCACTCAGAAACTCCCAAATATTTCAGATCAGGAATTTAGTGGAGTAGAACATTGAGCATTTGTCTCTACATTCATTGCTTGTGTACTACTGTGCCAACAAATAATGGGGGTCATTTTATCCAGTCCACTCAGAGGGAGACTGACGGGATTGATTGGCCGTCCATACCAAAAATAGTGGGGAACCAAGGGGCTAATGAGAGTGATAAACTTAAAGTAATTAATATCAGTAGAGAAAAAGTACTTGAGAAATTAATTGGACTAAAAGCCGACAGATCCCCTGGACCTGATGGCTTACATCCTAGGGTTCTAAAAGAGGTGGCTGCAGAGATAGTGGATGCATTGGCTGTGATCTTCCAAAATTCCTGAGATTCTAGAATGGTCCCAGCGGATTGGAAGGTAGTAAATGTAACCCCACTAGTCCAAAAAAGGAGAGCGAAAACAGGGAACTATAGGCCAGTTAGCCTGACATCAGTCATCGGGAAAATGCTGGAATCCTTTATCAAGGAAGTGGAGAACTTAGAAAATCATAATATGATTAGGCAAAGTCAACATAGATTTATGAAAGGGAAATTGTGTTTAACAAATTTATTAGCGTTTTTTGAGGATGTAACTAGCAAGGTCTATAAAGGGAAACTAGTAGATGTAGTATATTTGGATTTCCAAAAGGCATTCGATAAGGTGCCACATAAAAGGTTGCTATGCAAGATAAGGGCTCATGGGATTCGGGGTAATATATTAGCATGGATAAAGGATTAGTTAATGGACAGAACAGAGAGTTGGGATAAATGGGTCATTTTTCCGGTTGGCAGATTGTAACTAGGGAGGTGTCGCAAGGATCAATGCTTGGGCCTCAGCTATTTACAATCAATATTAATGACTTAGATGAAGGGACCGAATGAAATGTATCCAAGTTTGCTGATGATACAAAGCTAGGTGGGAAAGTAAGCTGTGAGGAGAACAGAAAGAGCCTGCAAAGAGAAATAGACAGATTAAGTGAGTGGGCAATAAGTTGGCAGATGGAGTATAATGTGGGGAAATGTGAGGTTATTCACTTTGATAGGAAGAATAGAAAAACAGAATAGTTTTTAAATGGTGAGAAACTATTAAATGTTGAGAAACTATTAAATGTTGGTGTTCAGATAGATTTAGGTGTCCTCGTACAGGAAACACAGAGAGTTAGCATGCAGGTACAGCAAGCAATTAGGAAGGCAAATAGCATGTTGGCCTTTATTGCAAGAGGGTTGGAGTACAAGAGTAAGGAAGTCTTACTACAATTGTACAGGGTTTTGGTGAGACCACACCTGGAGTACTGTGCAGAGTTTTGGTCTCCTTATCTGAGGAAGGACATACGTGCCTTAGAGGCGGTGCAACAAAGGTTCACTAGATTGATCCTGGGGATGAGAGGGTTGTCCTACGAGTAGAGATTAAGTAGATTGGGCCTATATTCTCTGGAGTTTAGAAGAATGAAAGGTGATCTCATAGAAACATATAAGATTCTGAGGGGGATTAGACAGGCTAGATGCTGAGAGGTTGTTTCTCCTGGCTGGAGAGTCTAGCACTAGGGGGCATAGACTCAGGATAAGGGGTCGGCAATTTAAGACTGAGATGAGGAGGAATTTCTTCACTCAGAGGGTTGTGAATCTTTGGAATTCTCTACCCCAAAGGGCTGTGGATGCTGAATTGTTGAGTATATTCAAGGCTGAGATAGATAGATTTTTGGACTCTAGTGAAATCAAGGGATATGGAGATCGGGCGGGAAAGTGGAGTTGAGGTCGAAGATCAGCCATGATCTTATTGAATGGTGGCGCAGGCTCGAGTGTCCGTGTGACCTACTCTTGCTCCTAATTCTTAGGTACTTATTTTATACTCCACTTATGTTACCAGCCTTTGTACCTTTGGTGGAAGCTCAAACAGTTGCCATCCAGACTCTAGGCTCCACCTTGGAAAGACTGGTAGACCACACTGTTAGGGTCTTTCAACTCGTCACTGATCTCAAGTCTGTTCTCCACAGATAAGTGGCAATGATGAGCCGCAGCTCCATGGGAGTAACAGTGGCATAATGGGAGCAGTATGTGTTGCCCTCTCTCAGGATGTCAGCATGTCTGCTCCTTTACTACCCCCTCAACCAATACTCACCATGTTGCCAGCAAGTCAGTTGGGCCAGACTGCCGCGGCAGTAGCCAAGGTGCAGACATCTGCTCCTGGGCCCTCACAGGCTAGAACAACCAGAAGTCACCAGCTACAAGCATCTGAAAGGGCCCAACATGATCAACAGCAGCCTTCCACCAACTTGGATGAGGTCAGTAGAGGAGCACTTCATAAGAGTAGTAGAATTAGGATACCTTGTTATAAGAAAAGCACCATGGTGGACACTTGGGGGAGAAATAAATTCAAAACAATGATTATGTTGCTATTAAATTAATCACCTTCATCACTTTAGCACTTTGGTCTACAGTGTAGTTTTATTAGTTTCTGAGTCTGCATCGTCAGCATATCATTGATGTAAAAGTTGCTGAGTGGTTTCAATGATCTTTAATGCAGGTTTATGGGAATGGTGAAGGATGTAACAAGGACAGTTAATGCAGAGGGGCTTTGTGTAAGTTTTCAGGGCAGGAGAATTAGCAGGTCACTGGATTTGATGTGCAATTAACTCATCTAATTTCTGAAAGGTGTTGAGGTGGCCCTGCTCCTTCTACTGCTTCCCCTGGCCTTCATTGTCCGATGAGGACTGCTGCTGTTGCCCTCCCTCCTCCAAATGCAGCCCTCTCTGGATGGCAAGTTTGCCCTGGATGCAGCACACCACAATGATGTGGGAGACTTTTTGTGGGGCATATTGTAGGGAGCCTCCTGAACCTTTGTTTGAGGCACCCTATAGCGTTTTCAGTTATAGTCTTGGTGGTCCCATGGCATTGATTATACATGTGTTGTTCAAGCATGGTGGGGTTGCGGAGGGGTGACGTAAGCCATGTATGTAAAGGATATTCCTTTTCTTCCTGTCATGTTCCTGGAAGGGTCGAATATTGAGGGGAATAGTTGAGTGGCACGGGATAAAAGTGTCCTGACAGCTGCCTGTAAAACTTTGCACAAACTTGCATTATCCTATTTCTGTGATCGATGCAAAGAATCTCAGCTGCCCAGTGATCTGTCCTCCAGTAGATCACTGGGCTGGCTGAATAGACACCCCAAGGTAGTGGCGTGGGAATGGAGCAGGAACCTACTGGCCACTCTCTGGAAGGCAGCATTCCTTCTCCCTCACCATTGCCCTTGCAGTTGCCTGTCAGCCAGGTGGCCCAGACTGCTCAAGCCTATGCTGAGATGCTGCAGTCTGAGGCGGGGCCGTCATGGCCCACAGCCTCTCGAGGGCATCCCAGGAGGACATCTGAACTGCCCTCTTCAGATTCTCAGCAACCATCCACCTTGCGTGCTGCTGCCACTCAAGATGCACTTCATAGAAGCACTAGAGTATCCAAGAGGACTTACAGGGTAAGCACCAGGGTGAATAGTTTAATATTTGTAAGTGCCGTTGGTTGTTGTAATGTTTTCATTGTTTGTGCTCTAGATAAAGTGTGATTATGGTAATTGGATAGTAAGGGAATTGGCGGTCTTTTTTATTGTGTTCTTCATGGAGAAGAGGTTGAAAGGATGGAGTGCAGATGATGGACTTCTTGATGGATCCTCAGTCGTGGAAGGTACAGCATGTGGCAACAGTGCTCCAAAGCCTGATGGTGGAGGATGTCTCTCAAAAGTGGCCTTCAGTTAGATGGCGGCGAGCATCCCTCCCAGGTACGGGCCATCTATCTGAAACCCTCTGGTGTTCGCCTGGTCCCCCTCCTCTTCCTTCTCCTCCTCCTCTTGTGGCTCCCGAGCTCTCTGGCACAATTGCCTGTGGTAATGGTTGGTCTCTCATGATCACCAGATTGTGGAGCATGCAGCAAGTCAGCACGACTGTAAACCACTGCTTGAGGACCCCGATGGTCTGCTTAATGATATTCCTGGTGGCAGAGTGGCTCTCATTGTATGAGTGCTCAGCTGGTGTCTGGGGCTTTCTCAGGGGAGTCATGGGCCATGGCGTCAGAGGGTATCCCTTGCCACCTAGTAGTCAGCCTTGCACATTGCGTTGGGTCTCAAAGATCTGTGGGACAGATGACAGTCTCATTATAAAAACATCGTGGCAGCTCACTGGATAGCAGGCACAACCTGCATGATGCGCTGTTGGTGGTCGCACATGAGCTGGATATTGAGGGAATGGAATCTCTGAGTTTAAATGAGGGGCTCACATGGCCATATGTGTGCAGTTAGTGACTCCCTGGACCATGGGGAATCCCGCAATCCTGTTGAATCCTAGAGCTCCCTGCCTCTGGCCTTCTCTGGCAATAGGAAATGATATATAGTCATTCCTCAGAAAGTATAGAGCCTCAGCGACCTCCCTTATGCAGATGTGCACAGAGGATTGTGATAATTGACTGATATCACCTGTGGCAGCCTGGAAGGTTCCATAGCATAAAAATTAAGTGCTACTGTGACCTTGACTGCTACAGGCAATGCAGTCCTGGCTGTGCTGTGAAGTCTGAGTCTTCCTTCCACGAAGCCACAGATCTCTATGACAACCTCCTTGCAAAAGAGCAGCCTACTCATACACTGGCATTGGGTCATGTGAATGCAGGAGTAGTGCTCTCTGAAGACCCTGGGTGGATAGAGCCCCCAGCTGAGAGCCCTCCTCGCCTTCCTGTTCCCCCTCTCCCTCTCTCCTCCAGCAGCTGGTGCTGCTCTGCCTGGCCTCATCTCCTCCTCCCATTCCTCCTTCAGACCGAGGGGGACCCATAGCAAGATCACCATGACCAACCACTCCCTCTCGCCTGGTGACTCCCATAAGGTCCCCAATTAGTACAATAGCAATGCACTCACTCTTTTTAGGTGAAGTCCTGAGAGAACTTCCAGAAAAAATGTTGATAGACTGTTGGTGAAGTCTTGACAAAGTGTCCCAGAAAGTCTCACCTTGTGTATCAAAAGACCTCTTCAAATGCAGTGTAGTCAGTGGATCTCAATCAGCAAGTGAACAGTGAAAGTTGAACATGGCTTTAAGTAGCGCTCACAATCCTCACCAATGACTTTTTTTACTCCCGTTAAGCTAGTCGCTGTTAGGAGAGGTCGGTAATTGCAGTGCTAGCCAGCAAAATGGCATGCAGCCTCTTTAATGAGCATTGGGGACAATTTAATTGATAATCAGAGGTTTAATTATCCTCCGGACGGCTGTTCCTAGCGCATGCTTAAACTCCTTTACCAAGATGGTGTCTTTCACTAAAGGCAGGCTAACCAGGCACTACAGCTCAAGACCCCATCTTGGCCACCTTGGAGGCTCTTTCGCGCCTAAACTACTGGTGCTACAGCGGAGAAAATAGCCCCCCTTGTGTTTAAAGGCCTCCTTATCCCTCTCTATCTGTGGCCTCCTACAGCCTTACAGCCCCCCTCCCCCATTTCTTTGACTCTGGCCTCTTGTGCATCTCCCTCGTAGCCCTTCGCCCCACCATTGGAGGCTGTCACTAGAACATCCTAGATTCAACTCGCTGGAATTCCCTCTATAAATCCCTCTGACTCTCTCTCCTCCTTTAAGACCCTCCTTAAAACCCACTTCTTTGAGAAAACATTTGGTCACCCCTCCTAATCTCTCCTCTCGGTTTGGCATCCATTCTCTGTACGCCTCTGTGAAGCATCTTGGGATATTTTGCTGTGTTAAACGTACTTGTATAGTTGAAAGGTGCTGTTGAATTTCTACAACTCTGAAATGGACACAAGAAGCCAGTGGTGAATGGGGCTCCAGATGAATACCCTTAAGTTACCGTGACACAAAGGGCAGGATTTTCATTGGGCCGTGGAGGCGAAATCAGGGGGCACGGACCCAACCCGCCTCCATGCCAGTTTCAAAGGAGGCGGATACCCGACCTGTGCTGGGAGCCGCCTCCCCAAGGCGGGAAGGGGATTAGTGCCAATTAACTGCCTGTTAACAGGTAGTTAACAGGCAGTTTTTAGCCTAATCCCTATTTTTATTCCTGAAGTGTGGGATTCCCGACGGCTCCAAACCATGCCAAGTTAGCGAAGTGGACCGTCAGGCTGAAGGGCTTGGAGGGTTCGAGATGTCCGGTGTTCAGGTGAGTGATGGGTGCATGAGTGCAGAGGTAAGTGTGTTTGGTGTGTGTAAAGTGTTTAAAGAAGTTTTACTTACCTTTACAGCCTTCCTTCCTTCAGGTCTCGGGAGTCCCTCATCTCACCGGCACAGAAAGCAGAATGGCCGCGAGCTGTCAAAAGTTGCAGCATTCAGCTTTCTGTTCTGGAGTGATCTCTAAATCAGCCTGAGAGGAAGGAATTAACTTAGTGTACAGATTGTCAGTGTTTGACAGCTTCAAAGAGCTGTCAAACGCTGATATTTCATCTGTCAAAAGCTCTTGACAGATGAAATGTCAATCTGTGATGTCACCTGTTGCCGGGTGGCCCTTAATTGGCCTGCTGAGCCCGCTGGGCAGGCTCAACAAGGTCAATCAAGTGAAGATCACGTGGGTTGGCCACAACTCGATGGAGGTGGGACTACAACCCCAACCCACCTTCAGTATCAAAATCCAGGCCAAAGTCTGCTCCAGGATCCAAGCAGCTCAGGAGCATTACTATTATGCCTTACGGTCTGCTAATATAAACTACTTCTGCACCTTCTCACCAATGTGATGGATGCCAATGTTGAAAACACACTTATCTATATATATAAAAGGATACTTCTGTCTGTCTTTCCGTCTGTCTTTCTGTCTGTCTGTCTTGAATTAACTCAAAAGTTATAGAGCGTACCTACACGTGCGTTACGTCGAAAGAAAGCTGACAATTCCAGAACCGTCCTAAGCATATTTACGTTTCGGCCGGACAAAAATTGTTCGCGCGTTATGCAAAAAACCTTCAAAATTAAACTCATTATCTGCTAATTAGCATTGATTGACTGATGTCAAGGTCAACCAATCCTGTGCCGGCACGATTGACCAATCCTACAGTTCAGTCGCCTGATGGTTGGCCAATCGCTGCGTCTGTGGGCAGGACTAATGCTTTTCAACTCAGGCATCGGGCAGCCATTGCTTCACTACTTCCAGCTCAAACTACTCTGCTAATCCAACTTCGAAAAAGTTAGTATCTCTTTTAAAAATAACATAACATTTACCAAAAACGCTTTATAAGTACTTTCACTTTCATCTTTCAAGGTATTAAAAGGTGGAAATGTTGCCCGGCAGCAGATTGCGAGAGGGACACAGAGACAGGGCCCAAAAGCCTGGGACTCGATTTAAAATGTTGCCCGGCAGCAGATTCACAGAGGGACACAGAGAGGCCCCAAAGCCTGGGACTCGATTTAAACCGCCCGGCCCAAAACAGCCCTGGCAAAGCCGGGCTCCCCCAGCTATACAAAATAAATGCCCTGCCAATTACCATTTAACTTTATTTACAAACTTGCTACAAGGGTTAATTCTTATTGATGGCAAAAACACATTGCATCCTGATTTGGAAAGTTTGTTTGCAACATTGAGGTTAGGAGCTGGAACAGGTGATCCGGGATCCTATTTTATAAATCAAGTGACTTGTATGGCACATTGTTGTTGAGGCCAGCTCTGACTTTGGCAAGAGTTCTGCAAAATAAACGAGATGTGCCCTGTTGCTTTTGGTTGTTGTTTTGTATGACTGGAAAAATATAATGGAATATCTAGTTTAGCTATCCATTCGATGGCTTCCTGAGATGCCGAGTAGAGAAATGAGGTGCCTCCTGCAACAGATCTTAAAGGACAGGTTCATGTGATTGGTTCCATGGTCTGAGACTCATGGCCACGGTCGCACTTCGGGCAATCCCTCATCTTCCACTTGAGGAGCTGATGACAACCTACATGTGGTCTCCCTGTGTGTGTTAGTTCATCAAGAAGATGACCGAAAGCGGCCTCCCGGTCTGAAAAGCATGAAAGCTTTTGGTAGTAGAAAATCATTCAGGAGATATCCCACCCCCACCAGAATGCAAAGGGGCCAGGTCCATGGTATCAGGAACTCCCAACATATTAGAAAACCGCATCAAGTAGAAGCAGTTCTGTAATATAAACTCTAAATCCTCCTAAATGTTGGCCCCTGGTTCTTTACTCCTAGAACAAATAGAACAAGCCACTACTTTAAGGTTTATTGTATATATCTATGTTTTCTTTTTTTTTAACGCGTAAAAAGAATTCTGATTGTAAAATAAAAGCGACTGACCTACATAGAAGTGGATTAATGAAGTGCGGATCGAAGCTGCAGCTGTCCCTCGGTGCAGAGTGACACCCGCGGGAGCCCGGCCCCTTGTGCGTGCGCGGTATTCTCCTGTCAATCAAACCCTCCCCACCTTCAGGACGCGGAAGTCGCAGGAAGGCTGCAGTTTCTTCATCTAATTTTTGTTTTTAATGTTCACTACTTTCTTTAATCCTCTGTTAGAATATTTTTGTTCGTCTGGAAATACTTGACTTTCTGCAGTAAAATAAGAGGTAAGCAGACCCCCGAGCATGAGTGGTTTCATCTCTCCATGAAAGTTGTAAACAGTGTTCACCGAGGCTCGGTGACAGGGAGAGGTTGAGACTGCGGATCAAATCGTGTGCGGGTCACACGGCGACATCCTCGCAATGTTTGCAATCATTCGCCACCCCCGGCAGCGTAGCTGGGTTTCAGCATAAGATTGTGTCTTGTAGGCCGTAATACTGTAGATAATTCCACAGGCAATGCAATGTACTTCATTTGGTTTTATTCTGATTCATTTTGTCGTAAATCTGAAGGACCGATTTTTTTAAGAAACCATCAGAACAGAGCAGTTTCGAAAGTGTTGTTTCATTTTTCAGATGTATAGAAATACATCTTAATAAATGTTTTCTTAAAATAAAACAGAAAATGCTGGAAATACACGAGAATTTATAGGTTAATGTTTCACCTTTAGCCAGATTAGTAATTCTTTACGATTTTCCATTTTGCATTGTCATTGGGATATCATGATGGACAGCAACTCCGTGCGGACCATATGGCCAGGTCATAAGTGATATCAATTTACATCATACAGTTCTCCTCACATGGGTGAATGAGTGGGATGCTTTGCAACGGCTCTATTCCTGCTCCTGGACAGTTACCTCTGGAGCACCCCCCAAGGATCTATCATTGGCCCCCTCCTATTTCTCATCTACATGCCACCCGTTGATGATATCATCCAAAAACACGTCAGGTTCTAAATGTACGCTGACGACACCCAGCTCTACCTTTAAAAAAATTCATTATGGGATGTGGGCGTCGCTGGCAAGGCCAGCATTTACTGCCCATCCCTAATTGCCCTTGAGAAGGTGGTGGTGAGGCGCCTGCTTGAACCGCTGTAGTCCGTGTGCTGAAGGTACTCCCACAGTGCTGATGGGTAGGGAGTTCCAGGATTTTGACCCAGCGACGATGAAGGACCGTGATATACTTCTAAGTCAGGATGGTGTGTGACTTGGAGGGGAACTTGGAGGTGGTGGTGTTCCCATGTGCCTCCTGTCCTTGTCCTTCTAGGTGGAAGAGGTCGCGGGTTTGGGAGGTGCTGCCGAAGAAGCCTTGGCGAGTTGCTGCAATGCATCTTGTAGATGGTACACACTGCAGCCACGATGCGCCGGTGGTGGAGGGAGTGAATGTTTAAGGTGGATGGGGTGCCAGTCAAGCAGCTGCTTTGTCCTGGATGGTGTCAAGCTTCTTGAGTATTGCTGGAGCTGCATTCATCCAGGCAAGTGGACAGTATTCCATCACACTCCTTACTTGTGCCTTGTAGATGGTGGAAAGGCTTTGGGGAGTCAGGAGGTGAGACACTCGGTGCAAAATATTGTTGATGTTGGGGGATTCGGTGATGGTAATGCCATTGAATGTCAAGGGGCGGTGGTTAGACTCTCGCTTGTTGGAGATAGTCATTGCCTGGCACTTGTGTGGCGCAAATGTTACCTGCCACTTACCAGCCCAAGCCTGAATGTCGTCCAGGTCTTGTTGCATGCGGGCATGGACTGCTTCATTATCTGAGGAGTTGTGAATGGTGCTGAACACTGTGCAGTCATCAGTGAACATCCCCAGTTCTGACCTTATGATGCAGGGAAGGTCATTGATGAAGCAGCTGAAGATGGTTGGGCCCAGTACACTGTCCTGAGGAACTCCTGCAGCAATGTCCTGGGGCTGTGATGATTGACCTTCAACCACCACAACCATCTTCCTTTGTGCTAGGTATGACTCCAGCCAGTGGAGAGTTTTCCCCCTGATTCTCATTGACTTCAGTTTTACTAGGGCTCCTTGATGCCACACTCGGTCAAATGCTGCATTGATGTCACTCTCGCCTCACCTCTGGAATTCAGCTCCTTTTGTCCATGTTTGGACCAAGGCTGTATGTAATGAGGTCAGGAGCCGAGTGGTCTTGGCGGAACCCAAACTGGGCATCAGTGAGCAGGTTATTGGTGAATAAGTGCCGCTTGATAGCACTGTCGATGACACCTTCCATCACTTTGCTGATGATTGAGAATAAACTGATGGGGTGGTAATTGGCAGGATTGGATTTGTCCTGCTTTTTGTGGGCAGGACATACCCGGGCAGTTTTCCACATTGTCGGATAGATGCCAGTGTTGTAGTTGTGCTGGAACAGTTTGGCTAGAGGCGTGGCTAGTTCTGGAGCACAAGTCTTCAGCAGGACAGCTGGGATGTTGTCAGGGCCCATAACCTTTGCTGTATCCAGTGCGCGCAGCCGTTTCTTGATATCACGTGGAGTGAATCGAATTGGCTGAAGACTGGCTTCTGTGATGGTGGGGACCTCAGGAAGAGGCCGATATGGATCATCCACTCTGCACTTCTGGCTGAAGATGGTTGCAAATGCTTCAGCCTTGTCTTTTGCATTCACGTGCTGGGCTCCACCATCATTGAGGATGGCGATATTCATGGAGCCTCCTCCTCCCACTAGTTGTTTAATGGTCCACCACCATTCACGACTGGATGTGGCAGGTCTGCAGAGCTTTGATCTGATCTGTTGATTGTGGGATCGCTTAGCTCTGTTTATAGCATGCTGCTTCTGCCTCACCACCACCTCTCTCGACCGCTCCACTACCTCTGCTCCACTACCTCTGTCTTGTCACGCTGCTCGTCTGACATCCAGTATTCAACGAGCAGCCATTGTCTTCGGTTCCCGCTACAAATTCCGTTCCCTAGCTACCGACTCCATCCCTCTCCCTAGCAACTGTCTGAGGCTGAACCAGACTGTTCACAAACTTGGAATCCTATTTGGGCCTGAGCTGAGCTTCTGACTCCATATCCTTTCCATCAAGATCACCTACCTCCACCTCTGCCTCAGCTCATCTGCTGCTGAAACACTGATCCATGCCTTTGTTTCCCCTAAACTCTCCTGAACGGCCTCCCACCTTGCACCCTCCGTAACCCTGAGCGCATCCAAAACTCTGCTGCCTGTACCCTAATTCACACCGTCCCGTTCGCCCATCACCCCTGTGCTCGCTGACCTGCATTGGCTCCCAGTTCGGCAACGCCTCGATTTAAAAATTCTCATCCTTGCTTTCAAATCCCTCCATGGCCTCACCCCTTCCTATCTCTGTAACCTCCTCCAGTTCTACATCCCTCCGAGATCTCTCCGCTTTTCCAATTCTAGCCTCTCACGCATCCCTGATTTTCATCTCTCTAGCATTGGCAGCCGTACCTTCAGCTGCTTAGGTCCTAAGCTCTGGAATTCCCACCCTAAACCTCTCCACCTCTCGCCTCTTTAAGACACTCCTTAAAACCTACTTCTTTGACCAAGCTTTTGGCCACATGTTCTAATATCTCCTTATGTGGCTCGGTGTCAAAGCTTGTTTGATAATGCTCCTGTGAAGCGCCTTGGGAGGTTTTACTACATTAAGGGTTCTATATAAATGCAAGTTGTTGTTGTTGAGAGGGGAGCACCTTGCAGGAAGTGAAGGAATTTAGGGTTGGGAGAATGAAGGCATGGTTGATTAGAAAGGTTTTTAGGATGCTTTTGAAGGAGGGAGGTACCAAGGAAATATGTTTTTGGAATATAATTTTAGAGGGGGCTGGTTGTAGTGGCTAAAATAATGGTTTCCAGTGTTGGTGGAGAGAGCAGGATCAAGCAGCAATCTAGTTAGAGGAACTGAGCATATGAGATGGGATCCAGGGTTGGAGAAGATACCACAGTTAGAGTGG
This sequence comes from Somniosus microcephalus, assembly GCF_052327205.1. Classification (NCBI taxonomy): domain Eukaryota; kingdom Metazoa; phylum Chordata; class Chondrichthyes; order Squaliformes; family Somniosidae; genus Somniosus; species Somniosus microcephalus. The sequence continues at coordinate 117,638,363 of NC_140995.1, forward strand.
AACAAGAGAGGAATTGAAGATGAGGATGAAGATCTTAAAATAGATTAGCTGGGCCACAGAGCTGGGGGATTTAGGCAAGGTTGGGGTGATGGATGTGGAACTTTGTGCAAGGAAGAACTATGGGCCACAGAGTTCTGGATTAGCTGGAGTTTACAAAGATTGGAGAGACTGGGGAGGAGAGCCCTTCAAAGCTTAATCCTTTCAGTCATAAAGTTGTAGATAAGTATTTCAACAACACTGGGGGAGTTGGGGCATAAGCAATCAAGATTATACAGGTAGATGAAGGCAGACTTGGGGTTCAAAACATACCTCAAAGACAAACAGAAGGCTGAGGTTACACACCACAAGGTTCAGCCTGATTGAGCAGCCACTCGGCCAAAAGAACAGAGGTATTAGAGAGAGGCAAACAAGATAATTTCAGACTTGTGAATATTGACTGTAGGAATTTTTGGCATATCCTGAACTTGATGTTGGACAGGCATCAGATAGTATTGCCAGCAGTCAGAGTCAATTCTGGTGGTGGAGCGGTAGGTTTGTTTTTCTGGTGGATAGGTGGAATACCACAGTTTGTATGCTTCTGCTGGGGTACAATGCTATAAGAAATTCTCTAATACAGTAATAATGCTACTTAGATATGAAGGTACCCTACTTGTGGTAGTTTCAAAGGTATGCTAAAAATACAATTTTAACACATTTAAGATTATAACATTTTATGTCTGTTCTGCCTGCCTTCTTCTTTCTTTCCTATTCTTTCTTTACTATTTTAACATAAGAACATAAGAAATAGGAGCAGGAGTAGGCCATACGGCCCCTCGGGCCTGCTCCGCCATTCAATAGGATCATGGCTGATCTGAATCTAGACTCACGTCCACTTCCCTGCCCTCTCCCCGTAACCCCTAATTCCCTTATCTGCTAGGAAAATGTCTATCTCCATTTTAAATTTATTTAATGTTGCAGCTTCCACAGCTCTCTGGGGTAGCAAATTCCATAGATTCACTACCCTCTGAGTGAAGAAGTTTCTCCTCATCTCAGTTTTGAAAGGGCAGCCCCTTATTCTAAGATTATGCCCCCTAGTTCTAGTCTCACCCATCAGTGGAAACATCCTCACCGCATCCACCCGATCAAGCCCCCTCACAATCTTATATGTTTCGATAAGATCGCCTCTCATTCTTCTGAACTCCAATGAGTAGAGTCCCAACCTACTCAACCTTTCCTCATACGTCAACCCCCTCATCTCTGAAATCAACCGAGTGAACCTTCGCTGAACCGCCTCGAGAGCAAGTATATCTTTTCTTAAATATGGAAACCAAAACTGCACGCAGTATTCCAGGTGTGGCCTCACCAATACCTTGTATAACTGCAGCAAGACTTCCCTGTTTTTATACTCCATCCCCCTTGCAATAAAAGCCAAGATTCCATTGGCCTTCCTGATCACCTGCTGCACCTGCATACTAACTTTTTGTGTTTCATGCACCAGGACCCCCAGATCCCTTTGTACTGTAGCACTTTGCAGTTTCTCTCCATTTAGATAATAACTTGCTCTTTGATTTTTTCTGCCAAAGTGCATAACCTCACACTTTCCAACATTATATTGCATCTGCCAAATCTCTGCCCACTCACTTAGCCTGTCTATGTCCTTTTGCAGGTTTTTTATGTCCTCCTCACTCACTGCTTTCCCTCCCATCTTTGTATCGTCGGCAAACTTGGGTATGTTGCACTCGGTCCCTTCCTCCAAATCGTTAATATAGATTGTAACTTTATATTATTTATCACCTAAATTCTCTAGTCTAACATTCAAATTGTTTAAAAGCCAATCACAACTTTTGAGATGCCTTACTGATGTGTGCTAGCTGCAAAACTTTTAATTATTTGGAGAGTTAGTCAAAGTTATGTATGCTGGATACTTGACTTTTTGACCCTCACTATTCAGTTCTTGTCTGTTTGAATGTGGCATTGTACAGTTTTTTATTTTCTGATTGGTTGCTACTAATCACATGACACAAAAAAGAGCATTATAACTGTGGTTATAACAAAAGTTGCTGCGGTTGTGTATTTCCTAATTCACTTTTTGAGCCTGTTTTCGTGCAGACAGTATGGCCCAATCTTCTCTTCAGAGCGCGTTCAGTGTGGGCAGTTAGAGTTAGGAATGTCTTTCAGTTATTGACTGCAGGATGTCTTTAAATTTCTTTCTGTAGGTTTCCTGCCCACAGCCAGCCTGATTGATAGGTTGGCTGCTTGTCAGGCGGGAAAGCCTGCAACACAAGGCCGCAGCTGAGCTGAGAGCAGGTAGGTCTAGTGGACTATTAAAATATTTAAATGACCAACCCGCCTCTTGAGAGTATTATTGTGGTAAACCACTGTTTGTATTCCTGTTTGTCCTGTTTGTATTCCACTGTGTACATGCCTGGACATGCCTCGGCTGACTCCTCCCACAGGTCCTAGTATAAAGGTGACTGCTCCCCAGCCCTTGGTATCCTGGACCGGTTGACCACTCGAGGCAGACCTCCATTCTGTTGTTAATAAAAGCCTTTGGTTACTCTTCTAACTCTCAGTCTTTTATGAGTAATTGATAGCGCATCAATTTTATTAACAACATTTTTATAATGGAGAAGATCCTCACACCAGCATGCCTGGACTTAGATCATCGGGAGGCGGACTCATCCACCAAGTTTACTCACTGGCTTAAGTGTTTTGAAAAATTCCAGACCGCCTCCGAAGCAATCAAATCGGACGAGGACAAACTGGATGTCCTGACCTCCAAAGTGAACCACCGAGTGTACTCGGTCATCCAAGACGCGACCTCGTACGCGGATGCTATCAAGCTCCTCAAGGACCAGTACACGCGCCCAGTGAACGAAGTGTACGCCAGGCACCTCCTGGGGGGTCGTAAACAACAACCTGGGGAATCGACCGTGGAATACCTTCAGGCACTGTCTGTGCTTGGCCGGGCCTGTGGTTGTAAGGATGTAAAGGCCGCCGTGTACACAGAGGAACTTATCCGGGACGCTTTTGTAGCGGGCCACAGATCCAATTACACACGACAGCGACTGTTGGAGCAGAGTAACCTCGACCTCAACAAGGCCTCTGAACTCGCACTATCGTTGGATGCAGCCTACCAGGGCATGGATGCCTACTCCTCTGCACCGTGGACGCCGCGGGGAATGACAGCCTGGGACACGGTAGGACCGCCTCATAGCGCCGTGCCACCCCAGCCACACCCCAACAACGGCCCAACTACCGCAGCAGTGTCCCAAGGCCAGACAGCAGTGCCCCAAGGCCAGAAATGCTACTTCTGTGGCCAGGCAAAACACCCCAGAGCGCGCTGCCCGGCGAAAAACGCGATCTGCTCGGGCTGCGGGAAGAAGGGACACTACGCTAGCGTCTGCAGGGCCAAAGCCACCCCGAACCCCAGCAGCGCCGCGTGTGGGCCATGCGGGCCGCCATTTTGGACCTCCCCGGCCGTGTGCGAATCACCGGTACAGCAGCCATTTTGGACGCCTCCAGCCACATGGGGATCATGGACGCCGCCATCTTGGACGACAGCCGGGACGCAGCAGGCCCCCGACACCGCCTCATCTGATACCCGCAGCGACACACCGACCCCTACGCTGGCATCCGTTACACTGGACCAAGCGAGACCGCACCAACTGGCCAGTTCCACAATGGACATTAAGGTAAATGGTCACGATACAATCTGCCTTTTTGACTCTGGGAGCACGGAGAGCTTCATCCACCCCGACACGGTGCGGCGTTGCTCTCTCCCAGTCCTGCCTGCGCAACAGCGGATTTCTATGGCCTCCGAGTCCCAGTCGGCGGACATCGGCGGCTACTGCGTAGTGACACTCGTAGTAGACGGGACCGTGTACGATCATTTTAAACTTCTGGTCCTGCCTGACCTCTGCGCTGCCGTCCTGCTGGGGTTAGATTTTCAGTGCCACCTTAAAAGTGTTACGATGGCGTACGGTGGACCCCTACCCCCACTCACAGTCCGCAGCCAGCAGCTTCCAAATTGCCCGCCGCGCACCAGGTGCAACCTCTCCACACTCAGAGTCACCCCCCCACCACTGTTTGCTAACCTCACCCCCGACTGTAAGCCCATCGCCACAAAGAGCAGGCGATACAGTGCCGGGGACAGGGTTTTCATTAAAACCGAAGTGGAGCGGCTCCTGAAAGAAGGGATTATTGAGGGCAGCACCAGCCCCTGGCGAGCCCAGGTTGTGGTCGTTAAGACCAGCGAGAAGCAGCGCCTGGTCATCGACTACAGCCAGACAATAAATTGCTACACCCTGCTGGACGCCTACCCACTCCCCCGTATAGCTGATATGGTCAACCAGATCGCGCAGTACCGCGTCTTCTCGACCATTGACCTGAAATCAGCGTACCACCAGCTCCCCATCCGCCCTGAGGACCGCCAGTACACTGCCTTTGAGGCAAACGGCCGCCTCTATCACTTCCTTAGGGTTCCCTTTGGCGTCACCAACGGGGTCTCCATCTTCCAAAGGGAGATGGACCGGATGGTAGATCAAAATGCGTTGCAGGCCACTTTCCCATATCTGGACAATGTGACCATCTGCGGCCGTGACTTGCAGGACCATGACGCAAACCTCGAAAAATTCCTCCGCACCGCCCAACTCCTAAACCTGACATATAACAAGGAGAAGTGCATATTCCGCACAAACCGCCTCGCCATCCTTGGCTGTGTTGTGGAACACGGAGTCATCGGCCCCGACCCCGACCGGATGCGTCCCCTTATGGAACTTCCACTGCCTCAAGGCCCTGAAGAGGTGCCTAGGGTTTTTCTCCTATTACGCCCAGTGGGTCCCCTACTATGCGGACAAGGCCCGTCCGCTGATCAAGTCCACCTCTTTTCCCTTGACGGCAGAGGCCCGCTTAGCCTTCCACCGTATCAAGGAGGACATTGCCAAAGCCACCATGCATGCAGTGGACGAATCCATCCCCTTCCAGGTGGAAAGCGACGCGTCTGACTTTGCCCTGGCCGCTACCCTCAATCAGGCGGGGAGACCCGTGGCCTTCTTTTCACGAACCCTCCAAGGCCCGGAGACCAGACACTCCGCTGTTGAGAAGGAGGCCCAGGCGATTGTGGAGGCTGTGCGTCATTGGAGGCACTACCTGGCCGGAAAACGATGTACCCTGCTCACTGACCAGCGTTCAGTTGCTTTTATGTTTAACAACAAGCAGAGGGGCAAAATCAAAAATGACAAGATCTTGAGGTGGAGAATCGAACTTTCCACCTACAACTACGAGATCTTGTACCGGCCCGGGAAGCTAAATGAACCCCCGGATGCGCTATCGCGTGGCACCTGCGCCAGCGCGCAGATCGATAGACTACGGGTCCTCCACAATGACCTCTGCCACCCGGGGGTCACCAGGTTCTTCCACCTCATCAAGGCCCGCAACCTGCCTTACTCTATTGAGGAGGTCAGGACCATGACCAGGAACTGCCAAGTCTGCGCTGAGTGCAAACCACACTTTTATAGACCAGACAGGGCCCACCTGATAAAAGCCACTCGCCCCTTCGAGCGCCTGAGCGTTGATTTTAAAGGGCCTCTCCCCTCCTCCGACCGCAATGTGTACTTCCTCAATATTATTGATGAGTACTCCCGTTTCCCGTTCGCCTTCCCCTGCCCGGACATGACCAGTGCCACGGTCATTAAATGTCTGAACAACCTCTTCACCCTGTTCGGCTTCCCCAGCTATATCCATAGCGACCGGGGCTCATCGTTTATGAGCGACGAACTCCGTCAGTACCTGCTAACTAGGGGTATTGCCACAAGCAGGACCACCAGTTACAACCCCCGGGGGAACGGACAGGTGGAAAGAGAAAATGCGACAGTTTGGAAGGCCGTCCTGCTAGCCTTAAAGTCTAGGGGCCTTCCGACCTCCCGCTGGCAGGATGTGCTCCCCGATGCGCTCCACTCTATTCGGTCACTGCTCTGCACTGCCACTAACGCCACCCCTCATGAGAAAATGTTCGTCTTCCCAAGGAAGTCCACATCAGGGACATCGCTACCGCCATGGCTGACGTCCCCAGGGCCGGTCCTACTGAGAAGACACGTGAGGACCCATAAAACGGACCCCCTGGTCGAGAGGGTCGACCTCCTCCACGCCAACCCCCAGTATGCTTACATCGCATACCCGGACGGGCGGGAGGACACAGTCTCCATAAGAGACCTTGCACCCTCGGGGACCACAGTAACCCACTACCCACTACCACCCCCCCCCCACGATCCGATATCCAGCCCCAGCAGACGGCAGGCCTGGGCCCCGCGACCCGCTCGACATCTACGAGGACGACACGCCTGTGCCACAGCCTACGCTGGACTCGACGCCGGAAGCTTCACTACCCCTGCCGTCGCCACGCCGATCACAGCGGCAGACAAGACCTCCGGAGAGACTCCAATACACTAACTTTTAATACACTTCACCCCGCCGGACTCAATTTTAAACAAGGGGTGAATGTGGTAAACCACTGTTTGTATTCCTGTTTGTCCTGTTTGTATTCCACTGTGTACATGCCTGGACATGCCTCGGCTGACTCCTCCCACAGGTCCTAGTATAAAGGTGACTGCTCCCCAGCCCTTGGTATCCTGGACCGGTCGACCACTCGAGGCAGACCTTCATTCTTTTGTTAATAAAAGCCTTTGGTTACTCTTCTAACTCTCAGTCTTTTATGAGTAATTGATAGCGCATCAATTATATATTGTGAGCATGAGCAATCCCAGCCCAATTTCACCCTCACTTCTATAGCCAGTGCCAGAAATATAAAAAAGGTGAATACTATAAAATAGCCCTCTAATTAGCCAGGCACAAATGCACCAGTTCTCTGATCACACAAACCTACCCATTGTACTGACTACTGCTCATCTTACCTCCTACCTATTCCTTCTATGCATCAGGACCACCTTTGGATCCAACCTGCTTCCTGCGCCAAGCCTAGCCTGCCTCATACCTCCTGCCTTGTTCTTGAGCCAAATCTGCTTCTCTGATCCAATCTGCTTCTCGCTTCTCCTTTTGTGTCCTTTGCCACAAACGCTGTAGGAGATCCACTCGTCTTTCAAAAATATTGTTAACTATGAAACTGAGATTTTGTTCACATTCTATACTTACAGCTGCTACTGTAATATATTGGTAATTGGCTGGACTTGAAAATCAGTCAGATGATCTCAATGAATTAATGGACCAGCAGTAAATTTGGTTTTGAAATAGCCTATCATGAGACTTTTTTTTAAAGAAAATTTTCCAGCAATTCCACCTCATGATGTGAAACACCATTTAAATAATCAAACCTTACTAATCATATCATACTAATTCTAATCCTGACAATAAACAATATGCTTAATTTGTGGCAATAAAGAAGAAAAGGCTTCAGAAGCACAAAGATCACATTGTAAACAGCCTGAAAACTTACTATAGTAAACCTTCTGATTTCCCTGTGATTAGTATTGAAGAAAAAATAATTTTATTTTTATTATACCATAGTTTACAATATTGAATCTTTGTAATGTAAAGAGAGCTAACAGGATGTTTGTGAATATTAAAAGTAAATATATAAGGAAATAAGAATAAGAACATGCTGTTCAAATTTGTCACCTTGCTTGGAAATTTTGTACTAGAACTTGCTTATTTAATTTTTCTTTGTGCCTTGGCAGAAAACCCATTTATAATAAATTGCATTTCTATAATATCTGAGGATCCTCATGTAAAGAAAATAGCTGAGTGCTTAATAATTAATGCTCCTTTTTAATGTTTCAATTGCAATGGGTGAAAATTCCAAAAAAGGTGATTCTGTGATCCGGCACTCCGAATGGGGAGAGGAACTCGCAGCTCAGGAAATTACTGACAATTTACGCACGATTGTACCCCTTGTATGCCCTGCTTCATGCTGGGAGCGGTGGTTTGAAGAATCACTCCTGAAGTATGAAAGAAAGAAAGCAAGAACTTACATTTATATATTTATTCACAAATTCAGGACATCGCAAAGCTAATGTAGTAGTTTAGAAATGCAGTCAGTGTTGTAAAAAAACACAGCAGCCAATTGTGCACAGCAAGGTCCCTCAAAGATAATGAGATAAATTGACCAGTTAATCTATTTTTTGGTAGTGTTGGTCGAGGGATAAATGTTGGTGAGGACACCAGGAAAACTCTGCTCTTTTATGTCCACCTGAGAGGGGAGACAATAAACATTTCATTCAAAAAGCAACACTTCTGGCAATGCAGCACTCCCTCAGTACTGCCTGAAGTGTCAGCCTAGATTACAAACAGTTGCATTTACCTCAAGGTCTCCTTGGATTGTAATGATGTCTTTTTGGTCTTCAGTATATCAACCCACCATTTTGTTTCTTAATTTTAAGATTTTTTAAATTCTTGGAATGTGGGCAGTATTTATTGCCCATCCGCAGTTGCTCTGAGAGCATTAAGAATCAACCACATAATGTGGGATTGGAGTCACATATAGACCAGCCCAGGTAGGGTAGATCCCTTCCCAGAAGGACATTAGTGATCCAGTTGGATTTTTCTGGTGCCAGCCCACAATTTACCAGATTAATTGAATTCAGTTTCACAGCTTGTCTAAGTGCGTTTTGAACTCTCAACCTCTGGGTTGCGTGTCCAGCACCATAATCACATGGTTACCATACCCTGCATACCATACTGATCATCATAGTTACCTATCCAAATGAGGACAAATCTAACTCTCCCACAGCATCTTTCATAGATCCAAAGCAAAACACTGCGGATGCTGGAAATCTGAAATAAAAACAGAAAATGCTGGAAAGCACTCAACAGGTCAGGCAGCATCTGTGGAGAGAGAAACTGAGTTATCTTTCATAGTTCAATGAATTAAGATGTTACTAATCTTGACCATCTTAAAACCTTTGCAGTACTTCTGTCCTTTGGGAGTATGATTGAAACCAGACACAATGCTCCAAGTGTGGTCTGACTAATATTTTATATAATACTCTAATGCATGAAAGAACAAATTTAACTGGTGCCTGAACAGAAATCTCTATTACAGACCATTGTGCAGCATAAAACCCAGGTGTGACTGGAGACCAAACCTTTGTCTGGCCCCAAACTTCAAGTACCTGTATTCTGTTTTTATCTATCTGATATAAGTGTTCATGTGTGTGAGAGAGAGAGAGAGAGATGATTGGTTTTTTTCTAGGACTGATAACATAACTTTTTGCTATTTTGTCATATAGCCCTGGCAGAGCTCATGTGGGCCAATAGTACAGTATCTGATGTTTTGCCGTGTAATAGTTAAAGCTTCCAGAAAAAGGGTGCTTCCCAGTACAAAATGCGCTTTTGCCCTTGCGACAAGAATAATCAGATCGGAATCAAATTGCATTTTAAGCTTTACTGTAGCATGACTCACAGAAAGAACACTAGAAATTAGTGCCAACATAACTACACCAACAGCAGTTCCTTCATGATTGAATAGCTACGATCCTGGAAATGCAGATGTAAAGGTTGCTACTGATCACTTTAAATATATGTGCACATTAAATGCCAATGTATTATTGTAAACTGAGGGACAGGTATATAAATGATCCCTACTTTTTTTCTCCTGTAATGCCTTGAAGGTGCTAGGGTCGATTTTTAAGGTCATCGGCACTGATTATATGCAAATATAGAATTGGTGCAGGGGAATCCAAAAATTGGGGGAAGCAGAATTTAGACAAGCAGGTCGATTTTTCTGAATTTGTGGTCCCAGTAGTTAGGATCCGTACCAAGGTTCTTCAAGGTAGTTGCTTAAAATTTTTAATTTTCTTATCTTATTTGACTAAGCTTGCAGCCCAAGTTAAGTGACTCTTCTTACTGATATTCCTAAAGCTCTCTTTGCTGTAATTTAAGCCTGGCAGGTCAGACCAGATGCTGACGTGCGGTGGAATCGTGTTACCTGCAATAGGTGAAAAAGCTGCTCATCAGACTATAACATTAACTGGGAAAGAAAATTGGGCTGTGGAAATCATTTATTATTCTATTATCTGAATTCTACCTGGAATTAGTTGACTATATCAGGATTGTTTTTATAGAATGTGTTCTATTGTGTTTCTGCTTATTTAAATTTATAGTTTCAATTCTTTAGTTTTTGCTATTTTTTGTCTTTCTGTTTGAGCTCCTTTAACTTTCCCCCCAGCTTTTGTGGTTTGCTCACTTCTATTATCTCCAGAACATAGTTCCTGTTTTACAAATAGTCAGTGGTTGGCAGTTTCTCTCTTCAGATGCTCATGGAGCTGTTGTATATTTCTGACATTTTCTGATTTTGGAGCTGCAGGTTTATGTTTAAATATCTAGTTTTTTTGTAGCACCTACACCTAGAGACACAGAAACATAATGGTATATTTTAAGGTTACTTTGCAGACATCAGATGTTTGTATTTCAAATCAACATGCAGCACCTGTCCTTTCTAGCCCTGAAAGAGGAACACTCGTACTATTAAATTTGTTAGTTCTAATGCTGGCAGTAAAAAAAAAAAAACTACTGCAGAGGATCGGAAATTATGACAGGCCAGTCTAAACGAGAGCATGTTTATGATATTACCAATGCATGGCCCAGTTTCCTTATTGTGTGGTGCGGCAACAATTAAGAGACAGGCCTCGTCTCCAGCTTCTTTGAATGTCCAGTATGATTTAGTTTACTTGGTTAGGTTGGGACTCCAACTACATGACCTGATGGGGAAATGGAGCATATTTATTGCAAAGAAAAATCAAGTGGAAATTGATATGAATTTACCAGTTAAGGGAAGGGGTTGTGATTTTAGTTTTTGAGATAATACATGATTGCTACAGTGAATTAAGTTTGTTCATTTGTTTGAAAGTATTGTGAATTGCTAGCCACAATAAACCTACTACAGTATTAGCAACTTTGAGGAAATCCCATTTTGTTTTAACCTACCCAAAAACACTCTGGATGATCTGTCAGAAGTGTCCCTCTCCAAGTACAATGTAGTAATCAATACTTGCACATCAGGGTCTTTTTGAAATATGCTTTGGCCCCAGCATTAATGGGGAGGTGAGGGGAGCATGGTACTGCGGGTAAAAGCTATTTTTATGCCGTTCATGCAGTACTTATGTTGCCCATATTTCCTCCTACTAATAGATTGCTCAAGGTGAGCCAGAGGATGTGGTGTTTTATAACAATGGGGTGCATGTGCCATGTAGGGGACAACATTAGAGTCATTGATTTACACTGCCTGAATAAATCAATTTCCATTTTTATTAAAATATATTCTACAATTTTTGTCTAGTGCTTTGGGTATTGAATGTCACAACTCGGTCCATTATTTTGTGAAAACTGTAAACTAGTAGCCTTTATATTCCTTTTATGTATTTAATTTATATCCCTTACCATTTTTAATGCAAAGAATACACAGCAGGATGCAACAGTTAGAGGTATTTAGCAGTACTGGGGAGGGGGAATAAGTATTGGCTGCTCTTGGTAACACTGGGGAATGGTTCTGGAGTTTGGCAGCACTCGGGTGGGAGTCCTGGAGTTTGACATTACCGTAATGGAGTTTGGCAGCATGGGGTATCCTTTGATCTGGCATTACTGAGGAGTGGGAACCTGAGATTTGGTAGAACTATGCAAGGCAGAGCTGATATTTGCCACAACCGGGTTTTGAATGTGAGGTGGAATTCCTGGTGCCTGTCAGCAGTAAGGGGAGTGGGGAGGACACAGAACTGGCAGGATAGGCTTGGGGGGGAATTCCATGTGCGGCAGCACTGATGTGTGACTTTCTAAGGGATCTCTGTAAAATTGAATTTGGCATTTTGTGATTGTTTTTTGTGATATTTCCATGTGTATGTCTGTCACTGGGTGTGAGTGAGTGTAACTGACAGCTGTTAGTGATTAGAATGGTTATATCTTCTAAATGTCAATATAACAAGCGATACCAGGTGAAATAATTAGAGACTGTTTGCTTCAAAATGCAACTTTTATTGAAAATCAAATCAATTACAATGAAGAAAAAAATAAAAACACAAAATGCTGTTTTTATTTCAGATTTCTAGCATCTGCAGTATTTTGCTTATGTAACAATGAAGAAAGACATCTTCTCTGAGCTTAATGCTCTTCATGATGTTTTTAGAACACAAAATAAGTGTAATCTAGTTTTTTTTTTACACACACAGCCTCTTTGATTAAAAAAGAGTCATCCTGCTTAAAAAGAAACAATGGGATCCATTTTCACTTCTATTGCCTAGTGTCAAAATGGGCTTGGTAACCTTACTGCCCCGTTAGCGCCGACAAATAGGCTGGCAGCATGTCGAAAGGGACCACCGCTGGGCGCCCAAAGCGCCTGCCTGTTTCAGACAGTAGACCCAATGTAATATGCAAATTTGGGCCCCAGGCCCTCAATTGCCATTTTAGTTTGAAACTGGTCAGAGGTGGCGCCATGCACACAGGTGATGGAACCGAATAAGTCGAGCCAAGGTCAGTTTGGAATTATTTTTATGAGGCCTGGAATGAGGGCGAGGCCTTGAAGTTAATGCTTTAGATTAGCAATGGAGAGGAACAAAAATAATCTGGGCCGCTGTCGCCTGAGGACCCCTACCCACCGTGATCATGATCCTTCCCCCACCCTTACCTTGCTGGCAGCCGGGATGGCCTCCTATTGGGAGGCATCAATCTGGCGAGCTACATCGGGACGCCCATTTAGCGCACAGCAGCTCACCGGCCCGATGCTAATGAGCTTAAAATAAACACGCAGTCTCTCGCTTAATAAAACACTGCCGCTCTGCTGAAAGGCAACACACAAGTCCAAGCCCAGACTTTAGAATGAGGGTGAGGCCTTCAAGTTAATGCTTTAGATTAGCAATGGAGAGGAGCAAGGAACAATCTAGAGTGGAACTTCTAAACTGGAATAGGGCTAACTTCAATGGGATGCAAAAGGATCTAGCCAGGATAAAACGGAACCAAAGACTGACAGGAAAAACTGTAATGGAACAATGGATGATCTTTAAGGAGGAGATGTTCCAAGTACAGGCTAGGTACATTCCAACAAGAGGGAAGGGTAAGGGAACCAAAGCAAGGGCTCCTTGGATGACGAGGGAGACAGAGAAGATGATGAAACACAAAAAGAGGGTGTATGATGCATGTTAGGTGAATTCTTCAAGGGAGAACCAGACCAAATACAATAAGTTGAGAGGGGAAGTGAAGATGAATATAAGAGTGGCAAAGAGAGAATATGAGGGTAGAATGGCGGTTAACATAAAAGGGAACCCAACAATCTTCTACCTGCATGTAAACAGTAAGCGGGTAGTAAGAGGCGGGGTGCGGCCTATTAGGGACAAAGAAGGTGATATATGCTTAGAGGTGCAGGACAAGGCTAGAATACTCAATGAGTACTTTGTATCGGTGTTTACTAAGGAGGTGGATGCTGACAAAATATCAGTAGAAGTGGAAAAGGTAGAAGCAATGGAAGGGGTGAAAATTGATAGACAGGATGTACTAGAAAGGCTGGGTATGCTTAAACTGGATAAGTCACCTGGTCCAGATGGCTTGCATCCCAGGTTGCTAAGGGAATTGGGGGAGGAGATAGCGGAAGGGCTTGCCATAATTTTCCAATCTTCCCTAGATGCGGGGGAGGTGCCTGGAAAGTGGCAAATGTGACACCATTGTTGCAGATTTGGAGCTTTATCTCCATCAGCCTTTCAGAGCACAATATGATTCTGAGCTTCTCGAGACAGCTTGCTATTTTCTCAAGATAAGATCTTGCCTCATCGCAGATGACTCTTATGCAATTCTGTTTTACTTTGCAGCTATGTAAAACTATCTACGTCCTCTAATTATTATCTCCTTGGCAGGACAGGATGGAAACTTACACGAAAGAAAAGTTATGAAATATGCTGATCTGTATACAGAATATAAGTGATGTTGTTTTTAACAAGGAGACACCCAAAGCTATCTTCCCTATGTGGCTGTTTCACATAAACGGGACAATGCCTATTCAGCTAAGAAATTGTGGAGCAGTGCCTTGACCACAAGACAAAGGTTAACAGTGCTGCATTAATATTTCAGTTTTGATAACTTTAATAGGCTCATTTTTCTGATGGTCAAATGGATCTCGTAGATTATAGAAAGTGTATTGATATGATAGACTATCATAGAGTCATAGAGTTATACAGCACGGATAGAGGCCCTTCGGCCCATCGTGTCCGTGCCGGCCATCAAGCCCTGTCTAATCTAATCCCATATTCCAGCATTTGGTCCGTAGCCTTGTATGTTATGGCATTTCAAGTGCTCATCCAAATGCTTCTTAAATGTTGTGAGGGTTCCTGCCTCCACAACCCTTTCAGGCAGTGAGTTCCAGACTCCAACCACCCTCTGGGTGAAAAAGTTCTTTCTCAAATCCCCTCTAAACCTCCCGCCCTTTACCTTGAATCTATGCCCCCTAGTTATTGACCCTTCTACTAAGGGAAAAAGCTCCTCAGTATCCATCCTATCTATGCCCCTCATAATTTTGTACACCTCAATCATGTCCCCCCTCAGCCTCCTCTGCTCCAAGGAAAACAAACCCAATCTGCCCAGTCTTTCTTCATAGCTGAAGCGCTCCAGCCCTGGTAACATCCTGGTGAATCTCCTCTGCACCCTCTCCAAAGCGATCACATCCTTCCTGTAGTGTGGCGACCAGAACTGCACACAGTATTCCAGCTGTGGCCTAACCAGTGTTTTATACAGCTCCATCATAACCTCCTTGCTCTTATATTCTATGCCTCGGCTAATGAAGGCAAGTATCCCATATGCCTTTTTTACCACCTTATCCACCTGTTCCGCCGCCTTTAGGGATCTGTGTACTTGCACACCCAGATCCCTCTGCCCCTCCGTCTTGCCTAGGGTCTTACCATTCATTGTGTATTCCCTTGCCTTGTTAGTCCCCCCAAAGTGCATCACCTCGCACTTTTCCGGGTTAAATTCCATTTGCCACTGTTCCGCCCATCTGACCAACCCATCTATATCGTCCTGCAGACTGAGGCTACCCTCCTCGCTATTTACCACCCTACCAATTTTTGTATCATCCGCGAACTTACTGATCATACCTTTTACATTCATATCCAAGTCATTAATGTAGACCACAAACAGCAAGGGACCCAGCACCGATCCCTGTGGCACCCCACTGGCCGCAGGCTTCCAGTCACAAAAACAACCTTCGACCATCACCCTCTGCCTTCTGCCACTAAGCCAGTTTGTATCCAATGTGCCAAGGCACCCTGGATTCCATGGGCTCTTACCTTCTTGACCAGCCTCCTGTGCGGGACTTTATCGAAGGCCTTACTGAAATCCATGTATACCACATCCACTGCGTTACCCTCATCCACACACCTAGTCACCCCCTCAAAAAATTCAATCAAATTAGTCAGACATGATCTTCCCTTGACAAAGCCATGTTGACTATCCCTGATTAATCCTTGTCTCTCCAAGTGGAGACTAATTTTGTCCCTCAGAATTTTTTCCAATAATTTTCCTACCACTGATGTTAGGCTCACTGGCCTGTAGTTCCCCGGTTTTTCCCTTCTTCCCTACTTCCCTTCTTACCAAGATACTTTTACGTTTATTTATAGGAAAGGGTACAATAATTAAACTCAGTGCTATGTATGACTGATCTATTTGTGCTACAAACTGTTAACTTAGTTTTGATAAAACTAAAAACCACATTTTGAAAGTTCCCAATTCAGCATAAATTTGCAGATATTTTCTAATGTGCTATAGCAGAGAAAATGGAGTTGATTTTTCCTAGCTCTTTTGGAAGTGCTTGAAAACATTGCAATATTTTCTATAGTTTAATTTTAACTGCTTATATAGTTAGTAAAACTCTAATCTTCATATGCAATTCACCCCTCTAATATTTGGTTCCAAATGATTTATTTGAGCAAATTGTGCCTTACTGGGCCAGTAGCCTGAACCTTTTTGTTTCGTAATGTGTGATACAGAGACAGATATCATAGCCTTGGTACTGTGTTTGTCATTGATAAAAGATGATCTCCCAAATGCTAGTAGGAACAGAAGATGTTGTCACCCTGAAACCCTTTTGTTAATATATTTTTTCTTTAAAGACCCAGTTGGAAGTATGAGGTGTTGACAATCACATTTTTTATTATCGCTGTATCTGCCATTTAATGACTGTCTTGTATTTTTTAGTGTACCAAGTTGGCCTGCCAGAAGATCTATAAGACAGTGGAAGCTTTCAGAAAACTATCCCGCAATGCACAGTTTCTGGGTTTATTTCTTGGTATTTGTATCTGGATTCCTTGAGTGCCACTGTAATAATGCAACAAGCAACTCGGAGGTTAGATTACTTCTCGTGTCCTTTGATGGATTCAGGGCCGATTATCTTCAAGATTACGAATTTCCTAACCTTCAGAAAATGATTGCTGATGGAGCCCATGTGAAGCATGTAACAAATGTGTTTGTTACCAAAACCTTCCCAAATCATTACTCCATTGTCACAGGCCGCTATGCAGAAAGCCATGGTATTGTGGCCAATCAAATGTATGATGCAGCCACCAAAAAGAATTTTTCAATCTTCGCAGATAAAGATGAATTTTGGTGGAATGAGGCCACACCAATTTGGATAACTAATCAGCAACAAGGGCACAAGAGTGGTGGAGGAATGTGGCCTGGTACTGATGTGTCAATACACAATACAACCCCTTCCTATTACTTGAAATATGACCACAATGTCACATTCAGTAAGAGAGTTGACCACATTATAAAATGGTTTTCCAACTCAACAGAACCCATTAATTTTGGTGCATTGTATTGGGAGGAGCCTGATGCCACTGGACACCATTATGGACCTGACAGTCAAGAACTGGTCAAGATGTTGAAGGAAGTGGATGATCACATTGGCTATTTAATTGATCAACTTCAAAAGACTGGACTCTGGAACACAGTTAATGTAATTATCACCAGTGATCATGGGATGGCACAATGTTCTGTAAAGAAAGTTATAGAACTGGATAATTGCATTGGACGTGGTAACTACACTCGCGTGACTTACTCTCCAGTAACAGCTATATTGCCCCATACAAGTAAGTAGTAATAACTATACAGTATTGACTGGTCAACTCCAGACTTAAGTTGTTTCTAAAAAGTCATGAATGAATTTGAGTATAAGAAGTTGAACTTGATATTCTCAACTACAGGTTTTCAAACTTTTCTATAGAAACATAGAAGATAGGAGCAGGAGTAGACCATTCAGCCCCTCGAGCCTGCTCCGCCATTCAATGCGATCATGTCTGATCATCCAAATTCAGTACCCGGTCCCTGCTTGCTCCCCATACCCCTTGATCCCTTTAGCCTTAAGAAATATATCCAACTCCTTCTTGAATATATTTAATGTATTGGCCTCTACTGCCTTCTGTGGTAGAGAATTCCACAGGTTCACCACTCTCTGGGTGAAGAAATTCCTCATTTCTGTCCTAAATGGCCTACCCCTTATCCTTAGACTGTGACCCCTGGTTCTGGACTCCCTGACCATCGGGAACATCCTTCCTGCATCTAGTCTGTCCAGTCCTGTCAGAATTTTATAAGTTTTAATGAGATCCCCTCTCATTCTTCTGAACTCCAGCGAATACAAGCCCAATCAACCCAATCTCTCCTCATACGTCATTCCTGCCATCCCAGGTATCAGCCTGGTGAATCTTCGCTGAACTCCTTCCATGGCAAGAATATCCTTCCTCAGATAAGGCGACCAAAACTGCACACAATACTCAAGATGTGGTCTCACCAAGGCCCTGTACAACTGCAGCAAGACATCCTTGTTCCTGTACTCGAACCCTCTCGCTACGAAGGCCAACATGCCATTTGCCTTCTTAACCGCCTGTTGCACCTGCATGCTTACCTTCAGCGACTGGTGCACAAGGACACCCAGGTCTCGTTGCACTTCCCCTTCTCCCAATCTATTGCCATTCAGATAATAATCAGCCTTCCTGTTTTTGCCACCAAAGTGGATAACCTTGCATTTATCCACATTATATTGCATCTGCCATGCTTTTGCCCAATCACCCAACCTGTCCGAATCATCCTGGAGTTTCTCGGCATCCTCCTCACAGCACACACGCCCACCCAGCTTTGTGTCGTCTGCAAATTTGGAGATATTACATCTAGTTCCCTTGTCTAGATCATTAATATATATTGTGAATAGCTGGGGCCCAAGGACCGATCCCTGCGGTACCCCACTAGTCACTGCCTGCCACACGGAAAAAGACCCGTTTATTCCAACTCTTTGCTTGCTTTCTGTCTGCCAACCAGTTCTCTATCCAAGTCAATACCTTGCCCCCAATCCCATGTGCCTTAACTTTACACGCTAATCTCTTATGCGGGACCTTATCGAATGCCTTCTGAAAGTCCAAATACACCACATCCACTGGTTCCCCCTTATCTATTTTGCCAGTTACATCCTCAAAAAATTCCATATTAGTCAAGCACGATTTACCTTTTGTAAATCCATGTTGACTTTGTCTGATCCTGTCACTGTTTTCCAAGTACTCTGCTATTACATCTTTTATAATGGACTCTAGCATTTTCCCCACTACCGATGTCAGGCTTACTGGTCTGTAATTCCCCGTTTTCTCTCTATGTGGGGTCCTCCTCAATATCGTAATTTTTGAACAACAATATGTAGCTACTCAAAGAAAAACTATCATAGCAGAAAATTCATTTTATTAGCATACACTAACCAAAATATATTAGTAAATCAACAAATAGAGGAACATGATAGGCAGAAATCAACTTCATAGACATCCTTTCATTCCCTCATAGACCCCAGTTCAAAAATTACGTCCTAATCCAAATAAGAATTGAAATTTAGTAATAGTCTCTTGATACCTTAATTCTAATGCAGATACCATTAACTTAAAATGCTAATGCTTCTGATCATGTTCCAATTATTAATTCTTCATTGTGGATACATTGCACATAAACTACATGATAGCAGTGCATGTCAGAACAGAACTATTCCCATGGACTGAAATATCTATAAGATATTTAAAAAAAAACTGGCATGTGCTACGGACCAATACTGATCATTTGACCTTTAACATTGTGACACTTCTAAATGGTCTTGTTTGTCAATGGTGATCATATGACCATTTCTATTCCTGGCAATCTGATTGGCTGTAGCTAATCCTGTTACTAATCTGTTTGTTCCATAGAGTCATAGATTTATACAGCACAGAAAGAGGTCCTTTGGCCCATCGTGTCCGCGCTGGCCATCAAGCCCTATCTATTCTAATCCCATTTTCCAGCAATTGGTCTGTAGCCTTTTAAGCTATGGTGTTTCAAGTGCTCATCTAAATGCTTCTTGAATGTTGTGAGGGTCCCTGTCTCTACCACCCTTTCAGGCAGTGAGTTCCAGATTCCAACCACCCTCTGGGTGAAAAAGTTTTTCCTCAAATCCCCTCTAAACCTCCTGCCCCTTACCTTGAAACTATGCCCCCTGGTTATT
This sequence comes from Somniosus microcephalus, assembly GCF_052327205.1. Lineage (NCBI taxonomy): Eukaryota > Metazoa > Chordata > Chondrichthyes > Squaliformes > Somniosidae > Somniosus > Somniosus microcephalus. The sequence goes on from NC_140995.1 coordinate 117,657,831, forward strand.
GACCCCTCTAGTAAGGGGAAAAGTTCCTTTCTATCTACCCTATCTATGCCCCATATAATTTTGTACACCTCAATCAGGTCCCCCCTCAGCCTTCTCTGCTCTAAGGAAAACAACCCCAGCCTGTCCAGTCTCTCTTCATAGCTGAAGCGCTCCAGCCCAGGTAACATCCTGGTGAATCTCCTCTGCACCCTCTCCAATGCAATCACATCCTTCCTATAGTGTGGCGACCAGAACTGCACACAGTATTCCAGCTGTGGCCTAACTAGCATTTTGTACAGCTCCATCATAACCTCCCTGCTCTTAAATTTTATGCCTCCGCTAACGAAGGCAAGTATCCCATATGCCTTTTTAACCACCTTATCTACCTGTCCTGCTGCCTTCAAGGATCTATGTACATGCACACTAAGGTCCATCTGATCTTCTGTCCGCCCTAGGATCCTACCATTCATTGTTTATTCCCTTGCCTTTTTAGTCCTCCCAAAATGCATCACCTCACACTTTTCAGGGTTAAATTCCATTTGCCACTGTTCTGCCCATCTGACCAACCTGTCTATATCGTCCTGTAGCCTGAGGCTTCCCTGCTCGCCATTTACCATTCCACCAATTTTCGTGTCATCTGCGAACTTGCTGATCATACCTCCTACATTCATATCTAAATCATTAATGTACACTACAAACAGCAAAGGACCCAGCACCGATCCCTGCGGTACACTACTGGACACAGGCTTCCAGTCACAAAAACAACCTTTGACCATCACCCTCTGCCTCCTGCCACTAAGTCAATTTTGGATCCAATGTGCCAAATTGCCCTGGATCCCATGGGCTCTTATCTTCTTGACCAGTCTCCCATGCGGGACTTTGTCAGAAGCCTTACTGAAGTCCATGTACACTACCCTCATCCACACAACTAGTCACCCCCTCGAAAAATTCAATCAAATTGGTTAGACATGATCTCCCCCTGACAAAGCCATGCTGACTATCCTTGATTAATCCTTGCCTCTCCAAGTGGAGATTAATTCTGTCCCTCAGAATTTTTTCCAATAATTTCCCTACCACTGATGTTAGGCTCACTGGCCTGTAATTCCCTGGTTTATCCCTACTACCCTTCTTGAATAATGGTACTACGCTAGCTGTCCTCCAGTCCTCTGGCACCTCCCCTGTGGCCTGAGAGGTTCTGAAAATTTGTGTCAGAGCCCCTGCAATCTCCTTCCTTGCCTCACACAGCAGCCTGGGATACATCTCGTCTGGGCCTGGGGATTTATCCACTTTTAAGCCCACTAAAAACGCTAGCACCCCCTCCCTCTCAATACTAATTTGTTCAAGTACATCACAATCCCCCTGCCTGATTTCTATGCCTACATCATCCTTCTCCATAGTGAACACAGATGCAAAATATTCATTTAAAACCTCACCCACATCTTCCAGCTCTATACACAGATTGCCACTTTGGTCCCTAACGGGCCCTATTCTTTCCCTGGTTATCCTCTTACCCTTAATATACTTATAGAACACCTTGGGATTTTCCTTTATTTTGCCCACCAGTATTTTTTCATGCCCCCTCTTTGCTCTCCTAATTTCTTTTTTAAGTACCCCCCTGCACTTTCTATACTCCTCTAGGGCTTCCACTGTTTTTAGTCCTTTGTATCTGCCAAAAGCCTCCCTTTTTTTCCTAATCCATTCTTGTATATCCCTTGACATCCAGGGTTTCCTGGGCTTGTTGGTCCTGAAGGGATAATTACTAGTCCTAGCCCCTTTAGGGCTACCCCGGATCAGGCGTATCCCTCAGACGTTCACTTTCAACTAAAGTTTGAGGTAGCCGAATCCTAAAGATGGGTCTAATTGGGCCTAAAGGTCCGGACTATCTCTCCCTAAAGGAAAGGAACAACCTGAAAAGGTTACCATCCTCCAGATAGCACTTTTAATAAGTTTAGCTAGACTGTTATGTTCTGGATATTATGAGGGTCCGGAACACTCCCCCAGAATTCTGCAACTCCTCACCAAAGAGTGTACAGAGATTGAGTTTGCGAGTTTAATACAGAAGTATTATGTGAGACAATTCTAAAAATATATAGATTTATTAAAGAACGGACATATAATTTACAGTTGGTGAGTCAATCGCAACATTAACAGTTCCAAAAAAAGAAAACTTACAATTCTATTATCAGAAGAACCTACTCTCAAATCTTAACTTCGCTACAGTTTTACAGTTCTTAGTTTTATTCAGGATATCCACCAAAATCAAATACAGTACCTTTGATCCCCAAGGTACTAAGAGTTGGAGACTTACAGAGCTGGCTCTGAAGCCGAGAATCACTTTGCCCCTTTAAGCGAGTCTACTATCCCATTCGAGAGTTCAATATTTATACTCTTTTCCAGTGGTCTTTCCTTTAAGGTTTTCTGCTAATGTAAGCTAATTATCTCTAGTCATTTTTCTGCTGACCCCTGAAATTCTTAGTCACCTCAGCTGGTAGCACTACAGAACCATGTCTCTCCTTTAGGTGTTCTAAGTTTATCATAAAAAACGGTGTAACAGCAGGTGCACTTTACTTGGTATAATTTTTATGAAGGCAGATGTTTGTTACTTTTATGTGCTTCTTTACGAGGTGTAAATTAGAACACCTTAGACAGGGTGAACTATTGTCTTGGTTGCCAAAGGTTCAGACTGTCAGGAGCATTTAACCTTCTGTTTCAATAAGGTTATTGATTCAGCGTCAACTATCTTCTCTCAATAGCCAGAATGCTACCACAGCTTCTCCATCGTTCGGTCTCTAGATTTCCAGACCCAGTTTGTCCTGTTTTAATAAAGCCAGAATTCTTTCATGGAATGGTGTATTTTTCTGAATAGGTTATATGGCTTATTCCTTCACAGTCCCACCCTTGACCTTTACGGGAACATGTTGGCGTTGTACTTTCTCTATTTCCTTTCTGAAAGACTCCCACTGCTCTGATGTGGATTTTCCTACAAGTAGCTTATCCCAATCCACTTTGGCCAGATCCTGCCTTATCACATTAAAATTGGCCTTCCCCCAATTTAGAACTTTTATTCCAGTCCATCTTTGTCCTTTTCCATGACTACCTTAAATCTCACCGAATTATGGTCACTGTCACCAAAATGCTCTCCTACTGACACTTCTCCCACTTGCCCGGCTACATTCCCTCGAATTAGGTCCAGTACCGCCTCCTCTCTTGTAGGACTTTCTACATGCTGGCTCAAAAAGCTCTCCTGGATGCACTTTAAGAATTCTGCACCCTCTAAGCCTTTCACACTCTGACTATCCCAATTAATATTGGGGAAGTTGAGATCTCCTACTATTATTACCCTATTATTTTTACTCTTCTCTGAGATTTGCCTACATATCTGTTCCTCTATCTCCCCTGACTGTTTGGGGGCCTATCATACACTCCCAGCAAAGTGCTTGCCCCCTTTTTGTTTTTAAGTTCTACCCGTATGGCCTCATTAGAGGAACCTGCTAAGATATCATCCCTCCTTACAGCAGTAATTGACTCCTTGATTAATATTGCGACACCCCCTCCTCTTTCATACCTCCCTCTGTCTCGCCTGAAGATTCTGTACCCCGGAATATTGAGCTGCCAGTCCTGCCCCTCCCTCAACCATGTCTCTGTGATAGCAACAATATCATACTCCCATGTGTTCATCAACACCTTCAATTCATCTGCCTTACTCGCAAGACTCCTTGCATTAAAATAAATGCCATCCAGCCTTGCCATACTCCATTCTGCAGTTACATATTTGCTCTGCCTTCCACGCTGACTTGTTTTTTCCTCTACAACAGTACTAGCAAACCTCCCTGCAAGGATGTTGGTCCCGTTCCGGTTCAGGTGCAACCCGTCTGACTTGTACAGGTCCCACCTTCCCCAGAAGCAGACCCAGTGATCCAGGAAACTAAAGCCCTCCCTCCTGCACCAACTCTTTAGCCATGCATTCATCTGCTCTATCATCCTATTCCTATACTCACTAGTACGTGGCACCGGGAGTAATCCAGAGATTACAACCTTTGAGGTCCTGCTTTTTAATCTGCTACCTAGCTCCCTAAATTCTTGTTGCAGGACCTCATCCCTCTTTCTACCTACGTCATTGGTACCAATGTGAACCACGACCTCTGACTGTTCGCCCTCCCCCTTCACAATGCCCTGCAGTCGTTCAGTGACATCCTTGACCCTGGCACCAGGGAGGCAACATACCATCCTGGAGTCACATCTGCGGCCACAGAAACGTCTATCTGTTCCCCTTACGATAGAATCCCCTATCACTATTGCTCTCCCACTCTTTTTCCTCGCCTCTGTGCAGCTGAGCCACTCGTAGTGCCATGGACTTCGCTCTTGCTGCATTCCCCTGAGAAACCATCTCCCCCAGCAGTATTCAAAATGGAAAATCCGTCGGAGAGGGAAATGGACCCAGGGGACTCCTGCACTACCTTCCTAGTTCTTTTACTCTGTCTGGTGGTCACCCATTCCCTGTCTGCTTGTGCACTCTTTACCTGCGGTCTGACCACCTCGTTAAAGGTACAATCCACGAAGATCTCAGGTTTGCGGATGCTCCAGTGACTTCAGCCGCAGCTCCAGCTCTGAAACGCGGATTTCGAGTAGCTGCAGCTGGAGACACTTCCTGCACATGTGTTCGTCCTGGACACCAAAAGTGTCCCTGACTTCCCACATAGCACAGGAGGAGCACTCCACGCAGCCGAGCTGCCTGCCATGTCCTAACCTTAACTTACTCCCTTTAAATTAAAGAATATTAAATACACTAGGGACCTTACTTCACTTTAAACACTACTTACTCTAAACTAGAGACCTTACTTTTAATTCAATAACTGGCCTGTAGAAATACTCACCAGGTCCTACTTACCAATCAGCTCCTTCCCTGGTTGTGGCGTCACTTTAGTGGTTTCGCAGTTGTTGTTTGACTGCTCCCGCTCTCGGACTCTTTTCCAACTCGCAGCACTTCTCTGCAGCGCTCCTTTATGGCTGCTCCGCCTTCTCTCGGGTCCCGCTGCCACTCCCACACAGGTCTGCCTCCTCCTACCATGTTTGACTGGTAGGGCTCTGAATCCATGCTGGTAAAGGCAAGCTATGTGGGTTTGGTGGTTCAGTTACTTTGGTGTTTATACAACATTTGCTTATTGGTGAACACACTCAGCAGGTCAGGCAACAAAGATGCTGCCTGACCTGCTGAGTGTTTCCAGCAGTTTTTTGTTTCTGTTTCAGATTTCCAGCATCTCCGGTATTTTTCAATTATTGGATGATTGATCCCTAACAACCCAATGATAGTGCTAACTGCACGCAAGAATCATTGTAATCAGCAGGCAGCACATTCTCCCTGTATTGGTAGTCTGCACTGCATGCTTGTTTTCAGCCAACACCCAATTTCTTGGCCACGATGTTTGAATTTAACAAAATTTAAGACATTTAATGCTCCCAATTTATATTGACCCAAAAAATCCTGTAACCACTCAACGAATGGTGCCTACAGTTAGTTAGACTTGCCCTTGTCCGTTTAATCGCCATGGTATTTTGCATGGCAAGTTGCTGGAAGTGCGAGATGGAAAGGGTGCGGCACCCTCTACATGGCACCTGGAATCTGAGTGAACAGGGCAAGCAACTATGTATCTCCTTAACCAATCAGATTGAAGGATTGTGAAATGAACAGCACAAGGTCTGAACAAGGAAGTGTAAATTAGAGTGGATGAATTCAATGTCAAATCAGATCCAGGAGAGAGAAAAAAAGATTGGACTAAGAGAGAGAAAAAAGCAGAAGAATTTAAAAAAATTATTTTAATTAAAAAAATAAATTTCAACAATTAAAACCTGAAGGAATGAGACTCCACACTTGTAATAGTTACTTCTCAGTGCCAGAGAGGTTGACTGGCAGTAATTAACACTTATCATGTCGTTATAAGGCTACTTAGACTTGAATTGACTTGACTTAACTTTCTGTGGTGAGTTTACTTTGTATCTACCATGCAAATACAGCAACTTCACGCCACCCAATGCATATCAATGGGGAGCCAGACAGCGAGATGCAAAGCTAACAGCGGAGCAGCGCAACTCCAACAGCAACGTCTCGATTTGTATGTTTAATCATTCATCTGCCCTCGCTTGAAGTTGCTGTGGCATTTGCACTTAAATCAAATCAAATCAAATCAACTTTTATTGTCATTGTTAGTGCACAAGTGCAGTACAACGAAATGTAGGCTTGCGGCTCCCGAGAGTGTACATTTAGATTAAGACATTTAAACATTCAACATACATTTGGCTTGTAATACATTAACATAAACATAACCATAATAAAGTGCATTGGCAGATGTGCAGGCTTTAGAGTTTATTTGTGGAGTTCAGTAGGATGACAGCCCTGGGAAAGAAGCTGTTCCTAAATCTGGTCGTACGGGTGCGAATGCATCTGTAGCGTCTCCCAGATGGCAGGAGGGCGAACAGACTGTGGCTGGGGTGGGTAGGGTCTTTGATGATGGACCGTGACCTCCGTAAACAGCATTTCTGGTATATGTGCTCTATGGTCGGTAGCCGGGTGCCGGTAATGCGTTGGGCAGTTTTGACTACCCGCTGCAGGGCTTTCCGGTCATCGTAGCTACAGCTGCCATACCATACTGTGATACAGTTTGTCAGGATGCTCTCTATTGTGCAGCGGTAAAAGTTAGAGAGGATCAGGGGTGACAGGTTACATCCCTTCAGCCTCCTTAGGAAATATAGGCGCTGCTGGGCCTTCTTCACCAGAGAGGAGATATTGAGGGACCAGGAGAGGTCTTCCGTGATGTGGACTCCGAGGAACTTAAAGCTGTTAAAACTTAAAACAGCGACGCTATTAGCCCCACCATTATTTTGACGGGAATTTTTGGTCCATTGTGTTTATATTTCTGCAAGCAATAAACAGTTAAAATTCCTCTGTGGTGTCACTTTGTCATTACCTGGTCATATCTTTTTGTGGTCATGTTGTTACAAAGGGCCAAATGTAGCAGTTACCATAAACTAACAATGAGATTGTAGGCCCCGATGATAAACTCTATTTCCAGTTCCAACTCCAGTTCTGACGAAAGGTCATCGACCTGAAACATTAACTCTGTTTCTCTCTTCACAGATGCTGCCTGACCTGCTGAGTATCTCCAGCATTTTCTGTTTTTATTTCCGATTTCCAGCATCCGCAGTATTTTCTTTTTGATTAAATTCTATTCCTTTGACTTTCTCCCAGCCACAATCTCAGGCTGAACTGAACAGTTTACATTCTTGACATCCTATTGAACCCTATAGGTATCCTTGTTCCACATTTAAGTCCTGCTCACTGAGCACCCTGTCCTTGTTGACCTGCATTGGCTCCAAGTTCCCCAAAGCATTACATTCAAAATCATTGTCTTTAAATCCCTCCATGGCTTTGCCAATCCCTCCATGGCTTTGCCCACCCTATCTGTGCAATCTCCTCCATCCCTATAAACTCCCAGATGCTCTGTTCCTCTGACGCTGGCCTTTTGTTTATTCCCCTTACCATTAGTGGCAGTACCTTCCGCTGCCTGGGTCCTACTCTCTGGATTTTACTGCCTAAAGCGCTCTGATTCTCCAGCAGCCTTTCCTCCTTTTAAAATGTGATTCCTAGCCCATCTGCTTGACCCAGCTTTTGGTTCCCCCACTCCTGATCTTTCCCATCCGGGCTGGGCATTTGTTTTCCTCATACCTGTCTGTGACATACCGTGGAAAGTTATTTATATATTAAAGGTGCTATATAAATTCAAATTGCTGCTGCTGCAATGGTCCCAGATCCAGTCTGCTCCTGCTCCCATGAATGGACCCTGCCTGCTCCTCGGCCGTGACCACAGTATATCTCTTTCTGGTTCAAGAGGACCTGCAGTCATCCCGTGAAAAGAAAACAGGATTGAGGCAAGAAATAGGAAAGGGAGGAAAGAGGAGTGGGAGAAACAAAGAAAAGTTGAGATTTAGGAGATAGTGGCAGAAGAGAGAAGAATCCAAGCAATCCAGAAAGGGGAGGAGAGAGAACAAATCAGAAAAGGAGAGAAAGTGAACCTGAAGATTGGGGGAGTGAGAGAATTATGAGGGAGGAGAAAAAACTGATGAAAAAGGGAAGGTGTGAATGAGAGAGGAGAGAGCCACAGAAGGGAAATAAAGACACAGTAAAGGGAAGGAGAGGAGAATGACGCATGGAAAGGAAGGAGAGACTTTTCTCTGACTTAATCAGTATCCTTAGTTAAAGGGGTGTGAGAAGGTGAGATTTTATTGATGGCCCCAGTTGTAAAAAGTTTTGAGAATTGTTGAACTAGATTGTTTTTGCTCATGTTTATTATCAGGGATGATATATGAATGAGCCTCAAAGAAACGTGTGCTTAAAAATTATAAAAATAAAATATATTTTTACTTGAGCTTCTAGATTTTGCTCCATCCAAGTTAGGTGTCCACTCCTTTTATAGCACAACCTGATGCCGATTCTGGTTGTGCAACTAGAATATCTGCTCTGACTTAGTTGATTTTATTGCCTTCATTGGTGTAGCCATGGCAACTCCCATAGCTGTTGCCTGGTGCACCTATGTAGAATTAGGTCGATCCACAGAGGCTTCAATTTTCCTTTTATTATGGAGCAGATCTTTGGTACAGACATCAGGAGGAAGCAATAATAACTGCTAAATCCCTGTATCAACACAAAATCATACATAAGAACATAAGAAATAGGAGCAGGAGTAGGCCATTCAGCCCTTCGAGCCTGCTCCGCCATTCAATGAGATCATGGCTGATCATCTGCCTCAACTCCATTCACCGGCCCTATTCCTTGATGCCTTTACTAGTCAGAAATCTATCGACTTTTGTTTTGAATATACCCAATGACTGAGCCTCCACAGCCCTCTGGGGTAGAGAATTCAAAAGATTCAGTACCCTCTGTGTGAAGAAATTTCTTCTCATCTCAGTCCTGAATGGCCTACCCTTTATCCTGAGGCTGTGGTCCCTGGTTCTAGACTCCCCAGCCAAGGGAAACATTTGCCCAGCATCCACCCTATCAAGCTCTGTAATAATTTTGTATGCTTCAATGAGATCCCCTCTCATTCTTCTGAATTCAAGAGAATACAGGCCTAGTTTACTCAATCTCTTCTCATACGACAGTCCCGCCATCCCAGGAATCAATCTCGTGAACCTTCGTTGCACTCCCTCTATGGCAAGTATATCCTTCCTTAGGTAAGGAGACCAAAATTGTACACAGTACTCCAGGTGTGGTCTCACCAGGGCCCTATATAATTGGAGTAAGACTTCTTTACTCCTGTACTCAAATCCTCTTGTAATGAAGGCCAGCATACCATTTGCCTTCCTAATGGCATTTTGCACCTGCACATTCACTTTCAGTGACTCGTGTATAAGAACACCCAGCTCCCTTTGAGCATCTGCATTCCCCAATCTTTCACCATTTAGGAAATACTCTGCCTTTCTGTGCTCTCCAATTGGACCCACTCCCCTGATTTTTCTCCTTAACCCAGCATTTTTTTCCTTTTCAAGTACAGTATTCCCTTTTGAAAGTTACTATTGAATCTGCTTCCACCATCCTTTTAGGCAGTGCATTCCAGATCATAACAACAAGATGTATAAAAAAAAATTCACCTCCTCTCCACTCTGGTTGTTTTACCAGTTATCTTAAATCTGTGACCTCTGGTTACCGACCCTCCTGCCCGCGGAAACAGTTTCTCCTTATTTACTCTATCAAAACCCTTCATAATCTTCCATAGAAAAAAAGCGTGAAGTGTCATCTCAGCAAATGTCCAAACTATTATGTCCGTGTATGATTGAGACACGGACAGCAGGAGTTGAACAAAACAAGTCTTTACTGAAAGGAATCAATCGGGAAACTGAAACTACAGAGGCTTACTAGCGCCTTTTATACAGGGGTGGTCACTGCCGGTACTGCAGTCTGAGACCAGTTATTCTCTTAAAGGTACATACACAACAATTCTTCCCCTTTTAGATAAACAGTACATAACATTCATTTAACAACTAAATGATAACTAATTACAATCACAATTACGGTTGCTAGATACATTGGTTAAGTTTAAGCAATTATAAGCTCAGTCTTTGAGGAGGCTTCCTGATTCTGTCTGGATAACGCCTCTTTGGGGTATCAGGTTCCTCTGGCAAGGTTGAGTCGGGATCAATGTCGTTGTTTGGTTCATCTTCCAATATCACCGATTCTGCGGTAGCTGCAATTGGTACGTCGATTTCATTACCAGGTGTATCAGATCATGGTGTGGAGTTGACGTTTTCCAGTGACTCTAGAATCTGGTCAGCATGGCGTCTTACAATCCTCTCTCCAACGTCCACGGTATACATGAGAGGTCCTTGCCGTGTACAAATCGTTCCTGGCTGCCATTTCTCGGTGCGGTAATCCCGGGCCAAAACTGGTTGACCTATCTTAAAACTCCTGGTCGGCCTTTCATTCATATTCTGAAACTGCCTGTTCTCCACATCTCTTCGGACGTTTGGCTTAACCAAATCCAAGGGGCATCGTAGTCTTCGATTGAAGAACATCATGGCTGGAGTTTGGTTGGTAACCGCATGTGTCGCATTCTGGTAGGCAAACAAGAAGTTGTCCACCTTGTGTTGTAGGGGTATATCTTCATTACACATTGCCTTGATAGCCTTCTTGAATGTTTGAACAAACCTCTCGGCCAATCCATTAGTGGCTGGATGATATGGGGCAGATGTGTAATGCTTAACACCATTGTTCTTTAAGAACCTCCGGAACTCTTCAGACACAAACTGTGGTCCATTGTCAGAGCAAATCTGTTCAGGCAGCCCATTCCTGGCGAATATGGTTCGTAAAACTGTGATAGTTTTTTCCGTGGTGGTTGAGGACATTTTTATTACCTCTGGCCACTTTGAATGTGCATCCACCGCAATTAAAAACATCGAGTCCATGAAGGGACCAGCAAAATCAATGTGCACCCTTTGCCATGGGGATGAGGGCCACTCCCATGGATGTAGAGGAGCTTGTGGTGGGGCGTTTTGGACCTTCTGGCATCCTGCACAGCTCTTGGTCATCTCTTCGATTTCTCTATCGATTCCCGGCCACCACACAAATGCTCTGGCTAAGTTCTTCATTTTTACCCCACCCAGATGACCCTCATGAAGCTCATTGAGCACGCTATCCGTCAACTTAGGTGGAATTACTACTCTGGATCCACACATCAAGGTTCCTCTGCACACTGACAGCTGTTCTCTTCTTGGCGAGAATGCTGGCAGCAGTGGTTCGCCATGTGCTGGCCATCCCTTCACCGTTAAATCATAGACCCGTGATAGTGTCGGGTCATTCCGTGTTTCCTTTTCTATGTTTGCATTCGTCACAGGGAGACATTCGACTATGGTTGAGTGGAATAACTCCATTGGATTCACTGCAAGGTCGTCTTCTTCCACCATCGGCAACGGTAGGCGTGACAATCCATCAGCATTCCCATGCTGTTTAGTTCCTTTGTACTCGATGTCATATTGGTGTGCCCCTAGGAAAAGGGACCACCTCTGCAGCCGTTGCGCTGTCATTATCGGTACGCCCTTCTGAGGGTTGAAAATGGAGACGAGGTTGATGATCGGTTAGTAGAGTAAATTTTTGACTGTGCAGGTAGTGATTGAACTTCTTCACCCCCCACACTAGGCTGAGGGCCTCTCTGTCAATCTGGGCGTAGTTACGCTCGGCAGAAGTTAACGAGCGTGACGCAAAAGCTATCGGCCTCTCTAAACCATCAAGGAATTTATGTGACATTACCGCCCCAATGCCGTAGGGAGATGCATCACACGCCAGTCTGATCGGCAGTGCTGGGTTGTAGTGAGCCAATACTTCTCTTGAAGTGATTAAGTCCTTACTCTTCTGAAAAGCCCGCTTACAGTCATTGCTCCATTTCCATGCTACTCCCGTTCGTAGCAGGGTGTTCAGTGGGTGCAGGATTGTCGACAAATTCGGCAAAAACTTATGGTAGTAATTCACCAATCCGAGGAATGACCTCAGTTGCGACACATTTTCAGGCGCTGGGGCCTTAACAACCGCTTCAATTTTGTCAGGGGACTTATGTAACCCCTCTTCATCAATCATGTGGCCACAATACGATATCTGTTTCTTAAAAAACTCGCACTTGGGGCGGTTGGCTCGTAGCCCATGTTCCTGTAGTCTAGTGAGCACCTGTTCTCGGTTGTTAAGGTGTTCACTGTCATCTTCACCTGTCACTAGGATGTCGTCCAAGTAACACTGAGTCCCCGGAATCCCTTGCAGGACTTGTTCCATCACTCTTTGCCATATCGCCGGAGCTGATGCTACTCCGAATACCAGTCGATTATACTGGTAAAGACCTTTGTGAGTGTTTATCGTGAGATACTTCCTAGAGGATTCTTCAACCTCCATCTGCAAATATGCTTGTGCTAGGTCAATTTTTGTAAAACGCTTCCCTCCAGACAGTGAGGCGAAGATGTCTTCTATCCTTGGAAGAGGATATTGTACTGTGTGAAGGACTGGGTTCACCGTCACCTTGAAATCCCCACAGATGTGAACCTTCCTTGGCTCCTCAGACTTATTGCTTAACGTTTTCTTCATGACAGGAATGATGGGTGTCGCCCACTCGCTCCAGTCGACCTTAGACAACATGCCTGCCTTCTCCAGATTCTCCAGCTCTGCCTCGACGGCTGGGCGAATTGCATATGGTACCGGTCTTGCTTTGAAAAACTTGGGAATTGCATTCTCTTCTATTTTTATCGAGGCGGTTACGCCTTTAAGCGTGCCCAGTTCTTGTTGAAATACCTCTTTGGCGTTAGCTAAGATTGTTGACAATCGTCCAGGAGTGACGTCTTCATCTTTTTTACCGTCCACCGTTATTGCACGAATGGAGTGCCAATCTAAGCTTATCTTCCTGATCCATTCACGTCCCAATAATGGTGGTCCACCATTTTGCAGTATGTAGAGATACAATTTCCGTATTTTCTTGCCGTTGTATTCGACAGGCACCCTTATTTTTCTTCTGGGGTATACTTTTTGCCCCGTATACGTCGTCAAGACGATGGATGTCTCTCTCAAGGGTATGTGTGAGAATAGCCGCTCGTTGTCTCGTCGATTCATGACGGTTAGCGCTGATCCTGTATCCAATTCCATTTTAACTTGGGACCCTGCTATCGTGAGGGTGACCCAAATGGTTCGGTGATCCTCTTTTGCGATTACATTGTGAAGTTTGAGACAGCTTAGTCTCCTGTTCCCGGATTCACTATTGCTCATCTTTTGTACTTTCTTGTACGGTTCCTTAGTAGCCTTTTTGTTGTCGCTGGTATTCTTCCCAGACCTGCAAACTCGTGCAATGTGTCCCATCTTTCCACATTGCCTGCATATTTTGTCCTTGGACCAGCAGTCCTTCTGGTCATGGTTAGTTCTGCCGCAGCGATAACATTTTGCAAATCCCCGTGTCATTTCGTGGGTGCCGTATTCCTGTGGCTTTTGTTGAATTTCCGCAGTTCCCCTGGCTGCTGCTTCGTACGATACTGCCACGCTGAAAGCCTTATCTAGTGTCAGCTCTTTCTCTGAGAGTAACTTCTTCTGTGTTCCTTCACTCAGGAGTCCACAGACAAATTTGTCCCGTAGTGTATCTGCCAGTCCTGCTCCGAACTGGCAGTGCTTTGATAGCTTGCGTAGTTCCGTAAGGTACTCAGCATTGCTCTCATCTTTATGCTGAGTTCTCCTGTGGAATTTAAATCTTTCGGCTATCAACAGCGGTGCAGGGTTTAGGTGTTCCTGTAGGACAGCAACAATTTCGTTAAAACTCTTCGCCTTCGGTTTGGCTGGAGTAATCAGGTCCCGCAATAGGCCGTACGTTCTAGCGCCCATTAAGTTTAGCAATACCGATGCCTTTTTCTCATCGGCTATTTCGTTTACCTCGCAATATACCTCGACTCTTTCCACATACGTGGTCCAGTCCTCTATTGTATTATCAAAGGCAGTGATACAGCCAGTCTTCGGCATCTTGAAAATCTAAAATGGCGCCTCCCGCGCTTTGCCTTCTTCCCCCGCTGATTAAGATGGCACCTCCCGTGCTTTGCCGCCTTCCCCCGCTGATTAAGATGGCGCCTCCCGCGCTTTTTCTTTCTTTCTTCCCCGCTGTTGCTAGCGCTGCTTTCCGCGGTTTCCGTTGCAACCTGCAGCTCCTCGCGGTTTCCTGCGCGTTTAATATTTCTTCTTTTATTATTTTCCTGTCGTGGAACAACCCTGTGGGACTCTTGCCTCCCTCTTCTCGGGTCTATACGCAGCCCGGTTTCGTAGCACCGGCCGCACCCTGTGTGCTCCACCTTCTCTCTCTCCTCTTCCCAACAACGCTGCTCGGCCCCGTTGCAAGCCACCCGCTGTATTCTGTATTTATGTCTTTGTGTCCTTGCACATATTGTTGTGAGTGACTCTGCAAGTAGTGATTATACGTGATGTAGTGTTGGGGATTTAATGTAATTTCAGAGTGCACAGCAATGGTTTTATAGTTAATACCAGATGCACTGCATATCACCATTTAATTCACGTGTAATAAACACAAGTATCCTGGGAATGAGACATACGGTTATTCCAGAATATTTAAACAATCTGGGGTAGAAATTCGTCTGAGCTGCCGGTATCGGATCGACCACCTGTTATACACCACGCCCTGCAGTTAATTACATTGAATGCAATGGAACTGAATAGCGGGTGTTGCGTATAACAGGCGGCCAATCAGATACCGGCCATTTTGCGCCACCACCCGAGATGAATCACTACCCTTACATATTAATAACTTGTAAGTCCAGTCAAGGCAAGGGTGGAAAATTCCATTGGTCTGAGGTCTACTTCACTGGGTCAGAATCTTGACTAACTATTATTCAAAGTGTAATGGATCAATTAAAAGTATTTTAAATCTTGGATTTGGGTAATAATGGGTTGTAGATGTACTTTTACAGCCCATGCTGCAGTCATATTCTGCATGTGGCAACATATATTACTACAATGGCAAGAACTAAGCATCATAGTGACAGTTGTACTACCCTTTCATGGGCAGGCTCAACCAGCATTCCAGTAGAGCAACACAATGTTTTTTTTTGTTTTAACATGCATTTTTGGTCAGTTTTGAAAATAAAATTCAACATGTGTTTCCATTTTATTGTTTTTAACAGACATAAGTTATGTATATGAATTGCTGTCGAACTGTGATAGTCACATGAAGGTATATTTAAAAGAAGATATCCCAGACCGTTTTCACTACAAACACAATGAAAGGATTCAACCAATTCTTCTTGTTGCTGATGAAGGGTGGACAATTGTTCAGAATGGATCAATCATCCACTGTAAGTTCAGAATGCAAAAGATTATATTTTTGTTTTTGAAATCTGAGCGCTATATCCAGTCTGAAGTAGGTTCTTTCCTGGTGATGCTTCAGTATGTTCCATTTGTGTATATAAAAAAATTCCAACCAATGGGTGTACAACTCCTGTTTCCAACAATCAGTAACTTCTGTGGGGTCAGACATAAAATTAAATTACATTGATCGATTTTTTTAATTAGCAAAAGAAAATGTGATACTCAAGGTCACAAAGCTGCAAACAGATTGTTGCCAAGCTGTAATATGTAAGGAACAAACAAGTTATTTTCTAATAATTGCTTGTGGATTATCACTCAAACTTGCAGGATTACTCATTCCTGAGGCAGAAGGGTTTCATTTTCTACAGGAAAATGGACAGAATCGTAGAGTATGATCGACTGCCCAGATTTTCAGTTTTGTGCAGGAACTGCGCAAAGGTTTCACTGGAAACATGTATAAGATGGAAAATCCGTAACCAGATAAAAATGTTAGGGAGAAAATAGCCCCAGACAGATATCAACCACTTTAGTTCATGCCAAGTTCTGCCTGCTTGCCATGTTTTCTTCCTGCTACCCAAAGTTCTGTCTGCCTGCTGCTGTTGCCTTGAGTTGAGCCTGCCTCATACGCTAAGTTTGTGGTAAGGATGTTCTGTCTCATTATTCTGTTTGGCTGCCCTTTTTCTAGAAAAATATTGGTCTTCCCTCTTCTTAGAATGTCCACGTACTTTCTGCACAGCATTTTGTCTGTTAAACTGTACTTGATGCATGAGACATATCTGCTTCAATTGTGGCTTCTAGTACTCCTTGGGCTGTTTCCAGGACTGGGAGCAGTATTTAATTTTTTTAAACCTTATTCATAACCAATGTACTCCTTGTGTTTCTTTGGTAATGTGTTGGGATGCTACAATGTCAAAATCTTGCATTTTCAAAGTACCTGTAAAACTGAGAACCTATTCTCAACACACCAGTAAAAATCTCAGGATCTGCAGATTCCACAGAAATAGAATTTGACTTAGCTACTCACCCTGAACCAATGCCCCTGCTTGTTATATATTGCCTAATCTACTTCTATGGGAACTGATGTTACTTTCAGTACCTATATTGTATGTCAGAGAAGTAAAATATTTTAACATAAGTAGATGTAATTGTTAGATGATTATACTACACAAAGTATCACTCAATTCTGTTTTAGAACAATTTCAAATTCCTGTTTAAAAAAAAATGTATGCTGATTGTATCATTGTATTTTCCCCTTCCAGTTTTCCTCTGCATTTCTCCCCGTGTTGACTATTAACCTGTTATTCTATAGATGTGAGCAGCCCTCCGGTACCATGCAAATTGGTTTTCTAATAGACCTGCAGTGATTGGTCTGTTACAAACCAGTGCTGGTGGAACCAAGACAAAACCAGTTATTACACCCAGAGGAATGATAAACATGGTACTAAGAAACCCAAATACAGTAGATTTGGTTGCAGTATCTGGCAAGTTTCCTATTACACAGAATCAGCTCACTTGTTGAAAATTCATAAGTTGTTGCCAACTTTAGGAGGTGGCAGAGGAATTAAATTATAATTCTGCCTTTGTGAACTTGTATTAATGCCAAGACGTTGCATTGTCAGTGCACCGCCTCCTAGATCGGAGTGACATTTGAAGCAAAAATGAATTTGTCCTTTTCTTGTAGAGTGCAGTGTATCAATGCATAAGGCCAAACTATTAAACCTGGATAATGTAATCAAACAAGATTATCAGTGCACATCTCCTTCAAAATTGTAATTTATGTTCTACTGTAGGTGATAGGAATACTTTAGTGAGATTAACTAATCCACAAGAACTAAACAGTGACATCTGATGACTGTGTTGAGTTTCCAGTTTCAATTCTTGGAAGAGTGTTGGGCTGACATCTCATCTTCCAGATTATTAGTTCACCTGAGCTGCAGACCTTAGAATTAAATCCCAGATATTTTTCACAACTGTTTTACAAAATGACTAATGAAATCACTTGCAGCCCTGAGGAGTTTATTAAATAGTATTTGAACAAATCATGTTGTTTTTAATTTTAAATAAAAATCATTGCTGGATTTTGGGTACAAGCCCAAAGCTTGTCTGGCTGAATGGTTAGCAGCATAACAGCGTGATCTTTCAAACTTCATTTACCAAACTGTTCAAGTGAATTCCCTATCAAAGATAATCAAAGAACTTTTAGACAGTTAATAGAATTGTCAGCCAAATTATAATCATAATCTAGGCTGACACTCCAGTGCAGTACTGAGGGAGTGCTGCACTGTTGGTAATGCCATCTTTTGGATGAGACACTAAATCGAGACCCTCGTCTGCCCTCTCGTGTGGACGGCACTATTCGAAGAGGAGCAGGGGAGTTGTCTTGGTATCCTAGATATTATTTATTCCTCAACACCATAAAAAGCAGATTATCTGGTCATTTATTTCATTTGCGATTTGTGGGAACCTTGCCGAGAGCAAATTGGCTGCTTTGTTTTCCAACATTACAACAGTGACTACACTTCAAAGGTACTTCATTTACTGTGAAGCGCTTTATAATTTTCTTTTGTTCTGCCTTATCAACGACATGGCTACAAAAGCAGAGCAAAGGCTGGGCACTCTGCAACGAGTGCCTCATCTCCTGACTCCCTCAAAGCCTCTCCACCACCTACAAGGCTTAAGTCAGGAGTGTGATGGAATAGTCACCACTTGACTGGCTGTGTGCACCTGCAACAACACGGAAATCTTTGCACCATTCAGGACAGAGCTGTTGCTTGATCAGTGTCTCTGGACATGATATCTACCTCCTCCTCCTCCACCACCATCGTCCCATTGTAGTAAATACTATCTACAGGACACACAACCAAGCTTACTTCAATAGCACCTCCTAATCCCACAACTTCTACCACCAAGAAGGACAAAAGCAGCAAGGTAATAGAACACCACCGCCTTAATTTCCCAAGTTACACACCATCCTGACTTCATTGCGGTTCCTTTATTGTCACTGGGTCTGAGTCCAGGAATTCCTTACCTAACATTATTGTGGTAGCAACATCACCACAAGAACTGCAGTAGTTCAAGAAGACCCACCGCCACCTTCTCGGGGCAACTCTGGATGGACAATAAAAATGCGCTATAACAGCATCCCTCACACCTTGAGAACAAAAAAACTCTCCCACCAGTTCTTGCCCCAGAACACCTACTTAGTTCCCAAATCCTGGCCTGAGCCCCAGCCTGTTCGGTCCCTCCTACCCCACCACTACCTTCTCCCACTGCATCACACGTGATAACTTGTGGCTCCTCATTTCATTCCAGCCTTAGTTTTCAGTACCACTTTCTCTCTTATCTACACATTATACACTACCATGTAGACAGCTTGTCCCCAACCAAACCCAGTACCCACAACAAACCAGTACATTTTGGCTACCATCTTGTTGGGAGTCCTGGCTTTTAGCATAGTTAATGTAGAAAAATTGAGTGCATCAGTAAAGGCACATATATGAGAGACATACAGAACAGAGAAGGAAGAGGGAAGGATAGAGAAAGTGTGATAAAATGTGTGGAACACTGTTGAACGTGGAGCGCTATAGATGCGACTATGAGAATCCTTACAAAGAAAAGGGTAATATAAAACAAAGCCATAAAGAGATTCTTAGAAAATTAGAAAGTTGGGAAATAGGCAGAGATCAGTTACAGAGAGATACCTTTGTTTTGCACCTGAACAATGGGCAAGGAAAATCAAGTCATAGTATAAATATGCATATACAAGTGTGTTAATAATTTAAAATACAATTTCTATTTGTAGCGTCAAACATGTTGCTCCCCAAATATCTATTAACTATTTCACTGGTAATGGGGTGAATTCACCATGTTCTTAGGATTGTCTGTTGAAATTAATTTATTAATTACACATGAAATGATTCAGTGAGACTGTCATATGGCCCCAATATTGGCAGGAAAATGCGGTATCGCAGGGAAAACCCGGAAAAGGCCAGAGAAGTGGAGGTCTTGTCGAATTTAACGGCAAGAACTCTTTTTTTCTTCAGTTTCCCACCCAGCAGCAGCCAAATTGTCAGCCTGGCAGACTGCCAGGTGGGAAAACCAGCGGCAGGAGGCCACAGCTGAGGACCCTTGGGAACGGTCCTCGGCAATCATGAGGGGAAGGGAGCGAGAGATTGGAGCTTGGGGGGTGAAAAAAGGCCATCGCGGAGGGAGCGAGAGCGCAGGATGGAGCTCAGTAATAGAGGGAGGGAGTGAGAGATTGTGGCTTGGGGGTGGAGTGATGGTCAGCGATTGTGGTAGGGGGAAGAGAGAGGCTGTGAACGGCAGGGGGGTGGCCAAAGGCATCCTTGAGGGGCCGGGGGGAGCACTCCTGCTGAACAGGCTGGGGCTCTTATCTCTAGAACACTGAGAGGTGACCTGATAGAGGTCTTTAAAATTTATGAAGGGTAGACGTAGAGATGTTTTCACTTGTGGGGGGGGGGGGGATCCTAAACTTGGGGCATAGAAACATAGGAGCAGGAGTAGGCCATTTGGTCCTTCGAACCTGCTCCGCCATTCAATATGATCATGGCTGATCCTCTATCTCAATACCATATTCCCGCTCTCTCCCCATACCCCTTGATGCCTTTTGTGTCTAGAAATCTATCTATCTCCTTAAATATATTCAGTGACTTGGCCTCCACAGACTTCTGTGGTAGAGAATTCCACAGGTTCACCACCCTCTGACTGAAGAAATTTCTCCTCATCTCAGTTCTAAATGTCCTACCCTGTATCCTGAGACCCCTCAGTCTAGACTCCCCAGCCAGGAGAAACATCGTCCCTGCACCCAGTCTGTCTAGCCTTGTCAGAATTTTATACGTTTCAATGAGATTCCCTCTCATTCTTCTAAACTCTAGTGAATACAGGCCTAGTCAACCCAATCTCTCCTCATACGACAGTCCTGCCATCCCAGGAATCAGTCTGGTGAACCTTCGCTGCACTCCCTCTATGATAAGTACATCCTTTCTTAGGTGAGACCAAAACTGCACACAGTACTCCAGGTGTGGTCTCACCAAGGTCCTGTACAACTGTAGTAAGACATCCTTGCTCCTGTACTCAAATCCTCTTGCAATGAAGGCCAACGTATCATTTGCCTTCCTAACTGCTTGCTGCACCTGCATGTTTGCTTTCAGTGACTGGTGTACAAGGACACCCAGGTCCCTTTGTACATCAGCATTTCCCAATCTATCACCATTTAAATAATACTCTACCTTTCTGTTTTTCCTACCGAAGTGGCTAACTTCACATTTATCCACGTTATACTGCATCTGCCATGTATTTGCCCACTCACTCAACTCAGCTAATTTGGTTTGCCTTGAAGCCTCTTTGCATCCTCCTCACAACTCACTATCCCACATAGTTTTGTGTCGTCAGCAAACTTGGAAATATTACATTTGGTTCCCTCATCCAAATCATTGATATATATTGTGAATAGCTGGGGCCCAAGCACTGATCCCTGCGGTACCCCACTAGTCACCGCCTGCCACCCCGAAAAAGACCTATTTATTCCTACTCTGTTAACCAATTTTCAATCCATGCCAGTATATTACCCCCAATCCCATGAGCTTTAATTTTGCACACTAACCTCTTATGTGGGACTTTATCAAAGGCCTTCTGAAAATCCAAATACACCACATCCACTGGTTCTCCCTCATCTATTCTACCAGTTACACCCTCAAAAAACTCCAGTAGGTTTATCAAACACTATTTCCCTTTCATAAATCCATGTTGACTTTGTCTAATCCCGTTGATATTTTGCAAGTGTCCTGTTATCACATCCTTTATAATAGACTCTAGCATTTTCCCTAGTACTGATGTTAGGTTAACTGGTCTGTAGTTCCCTGTTTTCACTCTCCCTCCTTTTTTAAATAGTGGGGTTACATTTGCCACCCTCCAATCTGCAGGAACTGTTCCATAATCTATAGAATTTTGGAAGATAACAACCAATGCATCCACTATTTCCATGGCTACCTCTTTAAGTACTCTGGGATGCAGATTATTAGGCCCTGGGGATTTATCAGCTTTCAGTTCCATTAATTTCTCCAGCACTTTTTTTTACTAATACTAATTTCCTTTAATTCCTCCTTCTCACTAGACCCTTGGTTCCCTAGCATTTCTGGGAAGTTATTTGTGTCCTCTTCCGTGAAGACAGAACTAAAGTATTTGTTTAATTGCTCCACATTTCCTTGTTCCCCATTATAAATTCTCCTGTTTCTGACTGTAAGGGACCTACATTTGTCTTCACTAACCTTTTTCTTTTTACATACTTGTAGAAGCTTTTACAATCCGCTTTTATGTTCCTTGCAAGTTTACTCTCATACTCTATCTTTTCCCTCTTAAATCAATCTCTTGGTCCTTTTTTGCTGATCTCTAAGCTGCTCCCAATCCTCAGACTTGCTACTTTTTCTGGCAACGTTATATGACTCCTCTTTGGATCTAATTGTGGTAAACCACTGTTTGTATTCCACTGTGTACATGCCTGGACATGCCTCGGCTGACTCCTCCCACAAGTCCTAGTATAAAGGTGACTGCTCCCCAGCCCCTTTGTATTCTGGACCGGTCGACCACTCGAGGCAGACCTTCATTCTTTTGTTAATAAAAGCCTTTAGTTACTCTCTTAACTCTCAGTCTTTTATGAGTAATTGATAGCGCATCAATTTTATTAACAAAATTTTTATAATGGAGAAGATCCTCACACCAGCGTGCCTGGACTTAGATCATCGGGAGGCGGACTCATCCACCAAGTTTACTCACTGGCTTAAGTGTTTCGAAAAATTCCTGACCACCTCCGCAGCAATCAAATCGGACGAGGACAAACTGGATGTCCTGACCTCCAAAGTGAACCACCGAGTGTACTCGGTCATCCAAGACGCGACCTCGTACGCGGACGCTATCAAGCTCCTCAAGGACCAGTACACGCGCCCAGTGAACGAAGTGTACGCCAGGCACCTTCTGGGGAGTCGTAAACAACAACCTGGGGAATCGACCGTGGAATACCTTCAGGCACTGTCTGTGCTTGGCCGGGCCTGTGGTTGTAAGGATGTAAAGGCCGCCGTGTACACAGAGGAACTTATCTGGGACGCTTTTGTAGCGGGCCACAGATCCAATTACACCCGACAGCGACTGTTGGAGCAGAGTGACCTCGACCTCAACAAGGCCTCTGAACTCGCACTATCACTGGATGCAGCCTACCGGGGCATGGATGCCTACTCCTCTGCACCGTGGACGCCGCGGGGAATGACAGCCTGGGACACGGTAGGACCGCCTCATAGCGCCGTGCCACCCCAGCCATACCCCAGCAACGGCCCAACTACCGCAGCAGTGTCCCAAGGCCAGACAGCAGTGCCCCAAGGCCAGAAATGCTACTTCTGTGGCCAGGCAAAACACCCCAGAGCGCGCTGCCCGGCGAAAAACGCGATCTGCTCGGGCTGCGGGAAGAAGGGACACTACGCTAACGTCTGCAGGGCCAAAGCCACCCCGAACCCCAGCAGCGCCGCGTGTGGGCCATGCGGGCCGCCATCTTGGGCCTCCCCGGCCATGTGCGAACCACCGGTACAGCAGCCATTTTGGACGCCTCCAGCCACATGGGGATCATGGACGCCGCCATCTTGGACGACAGCCGGAACGCAGCAGGCCCCCAACACCGCCTCATCTGATACCCGCAGCGACACACCGACCCCTACGCTGGCATCCGTTACACTGGACCAAGCGAAACCGCACTAGCTGGCCAGCTCCACAATGGACATTAAGGTAAATGGCCACGATACAATCTGCCTTTTTGACTCTGGGAGCACGGAGAGCTTCATCCACCCCGACACGGTGCGGCGTTGCTCTCTCCCACTCCTGCCTGCGCACCAGCGGATTTCTATGGCCTCCGAGTCCCAGTCGGCGGACATCGGCGGCTACTGCGTAGTGACACTCGTAGTAGACGGGACTGTGTACGATCATTTTAAACTTCTGGTCCTGCCCGACCTCTGCGCTGCCGTCCTGCTGGGGTTAGATTTTCAGTGCCACCTTAAAAGTGTTACGATGGCGTACGGTGGACCCCTACCCCCACTCACAGTCCGCAGCCAGCAGCTCCCAAATTGCCCGCCGCGCACCAGGTGCAACCTCTCCACACTCAGAGTCACCCCCCCCCCCACTGTTTGCTAACCTCACCCCCGACTGTAAGCCCATCGCCACAAAGAGCAGGCGATACAGTGCCGGGGACAGGGTTTTCATTAAAACCGAAGTGGAGCGGCTCCTGAAAGAAGGGATTATTGAGGGCAGCACCAGCCCCTGGCGAGCCCAGGTTGTGGTCGTTAAGACCGGCGAGAAGCAGCGCCTGGTCATCGACTACAGCCAGACAATAAATCGCTACACCCTGCTGGACGCCTACCCGCTCCCCCGCATAGCTGATATGGTCAACCAGATCGCGCAGTACCGCGTCTTCTCGACCATTGACCTGAAATCAGCGTACCACCAGCTCCCTATCCGCCCTGAGGACCGCCAGTATACTGCCTTTGAGGCAAACGGCCGCCTCTATCACTTCCTTAGGGTTCCCTTTGGCGTCCTCAACGGGGTCTCCGTCTTCCAAAGGGAGATGGACCGGATGGTAGATCAAAATGCGTTGCAGGCCACTTTCCCATATCTGGACAATGTGACCATCTGCGGCCGTGACTTGCAGGACCATGACGCAAACCTCGAAAAATTCCTCCGCACCGCCCAACTCCTGAACCTGACATATAACAAGGAGAAGTGCATATTCCGCACAAACCGCCTCGCCATCCTTGGCTGTGTTGTGGAACACGGAGTCATCGGCCCCGACCCCGACCGGATGCGTCCCCTTATGGAACTCCCACTGCCTCAAGGCCCTGAAGAGGTGCCTAGGGTTTTTCTCCTATTATGCCCAGTGGGTCCCCTACTATGCGGACAAGGCCCATCCGCTGATCAAGTCCACCTCTTTTCCCTTGACGGCAGAGGCCCGCTTAGCCTTCCACCGTATCAAGGAAGACATTGCCAAAGCCACCATGCACGCAGTGGACGAATCCATCCCCTTCCAGGTGGAAAGCGACGCGTCCGACTTTGCCCTGGCCGCTACCCTCAATCAGGCGGGGAGACCCGTGGCCTTCTTTTCACGAACCCTCCAAGGCCCGGAGACCAGACACTCCGCTGTTGAGAAGGAGGCCCAGGCGATTGTGGAGGCTGTGCGTTCGTGGAGGCACTACCTGGCCGGAAAACGATTTACCCTGCTCACTGACCAACGTTCAGTTGCTTTCATGTTTAACGACAAGCAGAGGGGCAAAATCAAAAATGACAAGATCTTGAGGTGGAGAATCGAACTTTCCACCTACAATTACGAGATCTTGTACCGGCCCGGGAAGCTCAATGAACCCCCGGATGCGCTATCGCGTGGCACCTGCGCCAGCGCGCAGATCGATAGACTGCGGGCCCTCCACAATGACCTCTGCCACCCGGGGGTCACCAGGTTCTTCCACTTCATCAAGGCCCGCAACCTGCCTTACTCTATTGAGGAGGTCAGGACCATGACCAGGAACTGCCAAGTCTGCGCTGAGTGCAAACCGCACTTTTATAGACCAGACAGGGCCCACCTGATAAAAGCCACTCGCCCCTTCGAGCGCCTGAGCGTTGATTTTAAAGGGCCTCTCCCCTCCTCCGACCGCAATGTGTACTTCCTCAATATTATTGATGAGTACTCCCGTTTCCCGTTCGCCATCCCCTGCCCGGCCATGACCAGTGCCACGGTCATTAAATGTCTGAACGACCTCTTCACCCTGTTCGGTTTCCCCAGCTATATCCATAGCGACCGGGGCTCATCGTTTATGAGCGACGAACTCCGTCAGTACCTGCTAACTAGGGGTATTGCCACAAGCAGGACCACCAGTTACAACCCCCGGGGGAACGGACAGGTGGAAAGAGAAAATGCGACAGTTTGGAAGGCCGCCCTGCTAGCCTTAAAGTCTAGGGGCCTTCCAACCTCCCGCTGGCAGGATGTGCTCCCCGATGCGCTCCACTCTATTCGGTCACTGCTCTGCACTGCCACCAACGCCACCCCTCATGAGAAAATGTTTGTCTTCCCAAGGAAGTCCACATCGGGGACATCGCTACTGCCATGGCTGACGTCCCCAGGGCCGGTCCTACTGAGAAGGCACGTGAGGACCCATAAAACGGACCCCCTGGTCGAGAGGGTCGACCTCCTCCACGCCAACCCCCAGTATGCTTACATTGCATACCCGGACGGGCGGGAGGACACAGTCTCCATAAGAGACCTTGCACCCTCGGGGGCCGCAGTAACCCACTACTCACTACCACCCCCCCCCACGATCCGATATCCAGCCCCAGCAGACGGCAGGCCTGGGCCCAGCGACCCGCTCGACACCTACGAGGACGACACGCCTGTGCCACAGCCTACACGGGACTCGATGCCGGAAGCTCCACTACCCCTGCCGTCGCCACGCCGATCACAGCGGCAGACAAGACCTCCGGAGAGACTCCAATACGCTAACTTTTAATACACTTCACCCCGCCGGACTCAATTTTAAACAAGGGGTGAATGTGGTAAACCACTGTTTGTATTCCACTGTGTACATGCCTGGACATGCCTCGGCTGACTCCTCCCACAAGTCCTAGTATAAAGGTGACTGCTCCCCAGCCCCTTTGTATTCTGGACCGGTCGACCACTCGAGGCAGACCTTCATTCTTTTGTTAATAAAAGCCTTTAGTTACTCTCTTAACTCTCAGTCTTTTATGAGTAATTGATAGCGCATCACTAATACTATCCTTAATTTCTTTTGTTAGCCATGGTTGGGCCGCTTTTCCTTTTGTGTTTTTGCGCCAGAAAGGAATATATAACTGTTGCAATTCATGCATTCATTCCTTAAATGTTAGCCATTGCCTATCCACCGTCACGCCTTTTAATGAAGCTCCCCAATCTATCATAGCCAACTCACTCCTTATACCATCGTAGTTTCCTTTGTTTAGATTCAGGACCGTAGTTTCGAATTGGACTTCACTTTCCATCTTAATGAAGAATTCTATCATGTTATGGTCACTCTTCCCTAAAGGACCCCACACAAGACTAATTAACCCCATCTCATTGCACAATACCCAATCTAAGATAGCCGGTTCCCTAGTTGGCTCCTCAATGTGCTGGTCTAAAAAAACATCTTGTACACACTCCAGGAATTCATCCTCCACAGTATTATTGCTAATTTGGTTTGGCCAGTCTATATGTAGATTAAAGTCACCCATGAATACTGCAGTACCCTTGTTACATGCAGCTCGAATTTCCTGTTTGATGCCATCCCCGACATTACCACTACTGTTTGTCGGCCTATAGACAACTCCCACCAATGTTTTCTGCCCCTTGGTGCTTCTTAGCTCCACCCAGACTGATTCTACATCTTGATTTTCTGAGCCAATATCCTTTCTCACCATTGCTCTGATTTCATACTTTACCAACAAGGCCACCCCACCTCCTTTTCCTTTTCACCTGTCCTTCCTAAATATCGAATATGCTTGGATATTCAGCTCCCAGCCTTGGTCACCCTGCAGCCATGGCTTCGTAATCGCAATTATATCGTATCCGTTTACATCTATTGTGCTGTTAATTCGTCTACCTTATTACAAATGCTTCGTGCTTTCAGTTACAGTACCTTTAGGTTTGTCTTTAACATTTTTAGATATCTTAAAAAAAAAAATTGTACTATGGCCCTAATTGTCTTACCATTGTTAGTGCACTCCTTTGTTTGTATGCTCTGTCCCTTCCTGACACAATCTGGCTATTCTTACCCCATTCACTTTCCTGCACTGCTTCCTTGTCTTTTCTCTTTAGCATTCTCGATTTCTCTCCACTGGGATCTCCCCCTTCCCCCTTATTTAGTTTAAAGCCCTATCTACCTCCCTAGTTATTCGATTCGCTAGAACTCTGGTCCCAGCATGGTTTAGGTGTAATCCGTCCCAACGGAACAGCTCTCTTTCCACAGTACTGGCGCCAGTGCCCCACAAATCGAAACCCACTTCTCCCACACCACTCTTTGAGCCACGCATTCATCTCCCTGATCCTATTGACCCTATGCCAATTTGCTCGTGGCTCCAGTAATAATCCAGAGATTATGACCTTTGTGGTTCTGCTTTTTAATTTAGTCCCTAACTGCTCAAACTCTCTCAGCAGAACCTCTTTCTTTGTCCTTCCTATGTCGTTGGTACCTACGTGGACCACGACAACTGGATCCACCCCCTCCCACTCCAAGTTCTTCTCCAGCCCAGAGGAGATGTCCTTTACCCTGGCACCGGGTAGGCAACATAGCCTTCAGGACTCATGCTCCTGGCTGCAGAGAACAGTGTCTATCCCCCTAACTATACTGTCACCTACTACAACCACCTTCCTTTTTACTCCCCTCACTTGAACGGCTTCCTGTACCATGGTCAGATTGCTCGTCCTCCCCGCACTGGTCCACAAGGGTTGCAAGAACCTCAAATCTATTGGACAAGTGCAGGGACTGAGGCTCCTGCAATACTACCTCCTGGATCCCCGTACCTGCCTCACTCGCAGTCACACCCTCCTGTCCCTGACCACGTGTCAATTCTAAAGTATTTAATCTAAGGGGTGTGGCTGCCTCCTGGAGCAAAAGGTCCAGGTAACTTTCTCCATCCCTGATGTCTCACAATGTCTGCAGCTCGGACTCCAGCTCCTCAACTCGGAGCCAAAGTTCCTCGAGCCGCAGACACTTACTGCAGATGTAGTCGCCCTGGATAAAAATATCCACAAGCTCCCACATATTGCAGCAGCAACACATCTCCTGTTCTCCCATTATTTTATTTGTTTAATTAATTAGTTTAGTATTAATCAAATTATTTACCTCATTTAGTTTATTAAATTAAGTTTCGTTTTTAAATTTAGTTATATGTTAACTTAAAACGTAGCCAGTCACTACCAATCACTTACCTGTAACGTCACACTGCCGTTTGCTCTTGTTGATGCAGGTCTGTTGCTGCTTTTATCCCCGCTCTCGGGCCTCGGTTTACTCCCGCTCGGGTCCGCCGCCGCTCTGCGGTAGAAGTTAAGAAAAGCAAGCACCTCCTTCCCCCACTTCACCCAACTCCCACACTTACCAAACTCGCAGTTGTTCTGCTGTGCTGCTGCACTCACAGGCCCCTGTATTTATACTGTTTGTGACTCAGATGAGTCACCACTGCTCTGCTACTGTTTCAGGAACCAGTTTAATCCAGTTAGCTAATTAACTAACTACAGCAGCTCTCCACCAGGAGATCTTGCTTGTTTGTCTCTGCTTAAGCCTGAAGAAACTTAAAAATTTAAAGTTTAAATTTTAACTTAAACAGTTATCTTAAACTTAAGAGCTAATAGCAATTAACACTAGATTTTAGAGAGATTAACCCTTAAAACTCCCACACTTACCAAACTCGCAGTTGTTCACTCTGTGCCGCTGCACTCAGGCCATACAAATAAAATAGTCACTAATAAATTCAGTAAGGAATTCAGGAGAAATGTCTTTACTCAGGAGAGTGGTGAGAATGTGGACCTCACTACCATATGGAGTGGTTGAGGTGAATAGCAGAGATGCATTTAAGGGGAAGCTAGATAAATACATGAAGGAGAAAGAAATGGAAGGATATGTTGAAAGGATTAGATGAAGTAAGCTGGGAGAGGCTCGTGTAGAATATAAACTCGGCATAGACCTGTTGGGGTGAATGTGTTGTAAATTCTATGTAATACTTGCATCCATTGGGCAATGGTCCACGCCAGAGTACAAACTATCTCATATTTCAAGATCTTGTTCTTCTCAGGTGCCGGAATTGTTAATACGGAGACTGAAACATATAGTGTAATGTATATTTTTGCATTTTTTTCCATCAGTGGGTGACCATGGTTATGATAACGCTTTACCGAGCATGCATCCCCTTCTGGTAGCTCATGGACCAGCATTTCGAAAGGCTTACAAAACCAACACAATCAACAGTATTGATGTCTACCCACTGATGTGCCACATCCTGGGACTGAAGGAGGAGTCTAACAATGGAACTTTTGCAAATGTGAGATGTTTGCTCGTTAGTGAGTCATGTGTGAGTCTACCAGACGTGATTGGAATTGTGATTGGCTCCTTAATGGTATTGGTAACATTGTCCTGCCTTATAATACTAATGAAAAAGCGAGCGTCACCTCAGCGTGCATTTGCTCGTCTTCAGTTACAGGATGATGATGATGATGATCCTTTAATAGGGTAGTTTTAAGGCTACCAGCGTGACGAGTCAACAGTGAAATATATTTATAATTTTATTGTGGCAGAAGACAATGTGGTTTCTTTTTAAAGTAAAGATATTATCGAGAGAATCAAGATTTTCTTTCCATTATCCAAGTACATTTCAATACTACAAATCTCTTTAACTTCCAAATTTTAGCGGTGAAATGAGAATTAATCTGTCCTTAATGGCTGTTATCAAAGGTCAAACTGAATTAATGAGATTCAGAATTCTGTTCTTATCCATACCAATTCCTGCCGCATTCCTAAACATTAGATTTTTGTATATCCTGATTATACTGTCATCTTTTAATTAAAGTGAATCAAATTTCCAACAGAGTCTGGTTTGCAAATGACAGTATACACAACTCAAACTCTTTGAATTGGCGCAAGGCAGTTTTTAGTAGACTAGAAGTGGTTTGTTAGAAAACAGTTCAAGTGAAACTGAAACAAAACTAGAATTGTCCTGGATTATCTACAGCTGGAGGCAATAATACAAACATAGTTCTCACGAACGGAGGTGGAGTTGATTACAGGACTCAGCAGGTCTACTATAAATGTTTAGCACCTCATTTGCTGAGAATTAAATTTTAGTCACTGTTTCGGGTGACATGAGGTAGAAATTCAGAGTTCTGCATTTCTGAACTTTCATAAGTTTGAGAAACTGTAGACACTGTGTGCAAAGTTTAAAAAGTACGATATTTCATCCCAAAAATCAAACCTGAGGAGAGTGCACTGCGATGTAGATGTTTCTACATTTACATGAGACAATTTGTCCATGGCGCAATATGGGGTTAATACAATCAGGTTTCATGAGATTGTGGACAAAGTAACTCATTCAGCCATAGCGCTGAAGTGTTTGCCGGAAAATAAATACAGATTGGATCTGGTCATACTATAGACTTGGCAATGGCAATTATCAGAGTTCTAGGTCTTATTGATTTAAAAAAAATTGAAACTGTAGTCAGAGCCCAGTTTGTTTTCAAAATGAACAATGGGGCCTGGCAAACACAAAATATGGTGAGAATGTACTTAACTTTTTTTTTAAAAGAAGTAAAGTATAGAATCAATTATAAACAAAGGAAAAGTTAATTAAATAATTAGATGAGTAAAAGAATGGGGAAAGGAGAACAAATCAATAAAAGTGGTGTTACATTATTTTCAAATTACAATTGCTTTAGGTATTTTGCAGAATAATGCAGTAATAAGGTTAGCCTTGACATTTTTTAATACTCTAATGTCATGGTTTGCTTCAGTGTCACAGTGTGTTAGATCAGTTTTTTTAAAGTTAACTCTGGACTTGGTGGCAGTCAAAGGGTTAATAAGACTGAATTCTGCAAACAGTGTCTGCATTTTCACAAACTTATTGAAATAGTTTATCAGGCAATCCATAAGTAAACATTAGGACTAAACTATAGTTCAAGCAGATTATTTTTGAGAGACAAAAGAGACTTTCTAGGATTTATATTGGGGAAAAAATGAAGGTTGTATTTCTAGGACCGTTATCAAAAACCTTCACCTGAAAAAAGTAGTAAATGTTTATTTTGACATGTTGCATTTAAAAGTAATTTTATTCAAATTGGCTCTTTTGAAAATTATACATTTCAAAAGCATTGTGAACGTAGTTGTCTGCTATTTTCCATTTTTACTTTAAGTTAATATAATCGCAAACTTAGTCAACAGCTATGACATTAAGGATTAACAATTCTAATGCTTGCAATGTAACACAACAACAATTGTGTTGGATTTTTAACAGTCTATAGTAAATCCACTGTCCCTTTTAAAGTTTGTATTTTAAATGGAGCAGGAATATCCAAGTTCTAAAGAAGTTATGACCACACTGTCTCATGACAACTCAAGCAGATGTTCATCATACCCATTACTCAGTGTTCCAGTAGTTATATAGAACTAAGAGTGGTGAACATGTGTAACTAAAACTAACAAGCAAGAGCTTCAATTATGTGACTGGACAGTACAAGGATGTATCTTTTATAGGTCAAAGAGGTAACATAACATGTATTGAGTTTCTTGGTGCACTGAAGATCATATGATAAATGGTGTATGGAAGGTGCTCCAAGATATTTCAACTCATTTGCATCTTTCTCAACTTACCAGTTTTTTAAAAAAGTCTGTGGGCAGCATTAAGTTGAATTCCTGGAAGATTTTTCACAGAACTGAAGATAGCAACAAGATGCAAACATTATTTATTACATATAGCTTACCTATATATTTGAGCTGTTTAAGGCATTGATAAAAATTCTAGATGTTAAGAGTGTTTTGTTACCATTTGGCTTATATTAGACTTCAATATCTTGAATATTTAATAGTCTATCTTTAGATTTTTTTTACTGAAAAATGTCAGCTTTCATCTATTTCAACGTAGCTAATAAAATGTAAGAATTTTTGTGAAATTTCACACAATGTAATTGTGTGGAAAGTTAACTAAACAATAAAATCAGGAAATAATTGACCTCAAACCACCAATACATTTATACTATAAATCCACCTGTCACTCTGTTATATTACTTGTATACTCCTGGAATAGCACTCCCATTACATATTTGACTGACATCATGAACTGAGATGGGGATTTCTAGAGCCATTTGTGCCTAACAAAGTTAGAGATTAGACTGCACTAGATGTGTGACTCCAAGTAAAGAAAATACTAGATTGCTTCCTGGAATTTTAGTCTTCATTATTTTAATGCAATTACAAACTCCATGTAGAAATAGGATATTCATCTTATTCTGTAGAGGTAAGCTACCTAGTGGCACTGATCCTTTAACCCTAAAGGTCCATAGATGAATATGTCACCCATTCATTGGTAGTATTTTAACATGTTTCTGCCTCAGGGATTGATCTCCTTGTGCTGGTGAGGTACCAAGCTCAATCTTGAGTCTTTGATCTTTTGATTGAAGCCCATTTCGAGCCAAAGTCCATTATTTTTCTTCCACTTAGAAAATAGACAATATGAGTGAGAAGTTACGTTAAATAAATGTTAGAAAAATAAATATAGAAAGGAAATAATGGGAGCAAAGGGAGAATAGATGAAGAGTAGTAAAATTATTCAAAATTGTGTGTTCATTTCAGGAGTAATATATTACCGTATAATTCAAAGAGGATTAGGGGAGTTCTCCCAGTGTCCTGGCCAGCATTTGTTCCTCAACCAACACCTAAAACCGATGATCTGGTCATTTATTTAATTGCTGTCTATGGGAGCTTGCTGTGCACAAATAGGCTGCCACAATAAGCGACTACACTTCAAAGTACGTTATTGGCTGTAAAGTGCTTAGGGACGTCGTGAAGTTGTGAATGGCACTATATAAATGCAAGTCTTTTCAGTAATAATTCTATGGAGAAATATATAAAATGCCTCTTCAGCCGCCTGTACAAAGTCAGAAATACATCCACCCTGTCACTTTTCAAAAACTACATTAAAAATATATATTTTAAGTGTTTATATTCCTGGAAGTAAATCCTCATTCAAGCTTCATGATTTAATGGTGGTGGTCCAATTTTTTTTTTCCTTTTCTCAGCAATGTGTACTAATCCAATATGATCGTGTTCCACTTGTGGTTGGGTAGTGAGGTTTTGTCATTGTACAACAAACATAACCTCTGAATGATATTTGCCTCATGCAGCAATCACATGATATCTGGAGATGTTTGATTCAACCTGTGTAAATATAAGCACTTAAGGAGCTACTCATTTTATTCCTTTTTGATGAGCATTCACAGAACGCTCACTCTTAGCCCCCCCCACCCCCAAAAAAATTGCTGCACAAATTGAGAAAATGAAACTAGCACATTCATATAAATGAGCATGAAGCATTAAGCTAGTCTCCAATTACTTTCTGTACTTGTCAGAATGAGAGAAAAATGAGCAACTCTTTAACTGCTGTTGTAAATAGGAAATAAAAGAAAATACTGGAAACACTCAGCAAGTCAGTCAGCATCCAGTTTCCGTGGATGTTAAACAACTGTGGTAAGATGTTGACACAATAATTATGGTTTTTTTTTAATTAGTGTTTATCTTTTGGTCTTTCTGTTTCTAAAGCTGAAGATACCTGTATCCAACTGGTTTCAAGTTAATGTTTTATTAATAATCAGCACTGAACCTTAAGTTGCCATTCAATCTTAATGGACTACTCCAGCAGCTCTGTGATGATTTTAAAATGGAGGTGTTTGTCGTTAAGTTATGTTTATGAACCATTTGAGAACTGCAATAGCATTTCTGCACCCCTTTTAAAATATTAATTTGAATGTACTATGTTCTAAAATTACAGAATGATTAAAATGTATTTTCACAGACCAAAAGCCTGCTTCAGTACTCAAAAAGGTGAAAAATAAAAAGATATTTATGATGCATAATAATGGCTGTAAAATAATACAAGTAATTGCACTCTTTTGGGAATTGCTGCTGTGTTCTGCTCATTTATTTGCATTCTGAAATATGAATAAATATTTCATTTATAATGAATGTTACATGGATATTTATTTTAAAGTTTTTGTTGTTGACCTTTTTATTTGCATTACATGGATATATCATGCCATTGAAGTAATGGGACCATTTCAATCAATTGAACTTAAGAAAAGCAGTACCCCTTTCATTGCTGCCAATAATTTTTCATGCTGGTTCCATGTCTACTGCCCTACAGATTAAAAGCCACATGGTCCATTAACAGAGTGGTCCAAGTGTAAAATATTGGGCTCGATTTTAACTCGAGTGCGGGCTGTTGTCGTGTTATCCGAATTTCGTGTTCCCCACACGAATCTAAATGGATGTGGGCGATTGATGCAATTTTAACTCAATTGGCCAATTGATTTCCAACGTGTGGGAAGCCTTTGCAAAGGGGTTTTTCATGACTGAAAGTCCCCTCCGATGACATCATCATTGTTGCTGCATTTAAGGTCCACAGCAAGCCTTGCTTCTTCTGCAGGCTTCCAAGCTTCCTCCATTTGGTGTCAGAGGGACCTGCAGGAAAGATGACAAGCGGGAGGGCAAGAGCAGCTCCTCGCTTTGACGAGGTGGCACTGCAGGCATTAGTGGATGGGTCTAGGGCCAACAGGGAGGTCCTGTTCCCTTCATCAGGGAGGAAGAGGCCTCCCATTCAGACCAAGGCTGTGTGGATGCAGGTGGCAGAGGAGATCAACTCCTGGATACAGTGCAGGAAAAGATTTCATGACCTTCAGCGCACTGGAAAAGTGAGTATGAATTTCCCATCACCCTCAATCTGATCCCCATTGCCTTTCCTCACCAGCACTCAGCTTTAGCAATCTCTTCCTCCACATCCCACTTGACACTGACATCCATGCACCCTTACCCATTCCCTCTCTCTATGCTCACATTCACATAACTATTCCACCATGCAGCCCTCACACTCCCTATCACTCTGATGCTTTGAACACAACTGACAACACACAGGGAGGGCCCTTGGTCTTGCAACCTCACTCCATCTTTGTCTCCTTCTAAGTATCTATGCTATGCCATCTCTACATTCACTCCTTCATTCTCACTCAACCTCCAATTGTCTCCCTCATTGCAGGAAAAGAGAGCTCACAAGAGAGAGCGAGCCAGGACAGGAGGAGGGCCACCCTCAATAGCCAACCTGACCCCTGGGGGGAAGCCGTCCTGGAAATCATGGGCATTGAGGATGATTCACGTGTGGGGGACGGACAGATGGGTGCAACACGGCAAGCTGATGACAGAAAAGTTTCCCATCTCTCTCTTTGACATTGCATCAGTCGCTGATAATGATTGTGAAGCTGTAACGGATGCACTTATGTGCATGTAGCCTTTGCATCACATCTCTGACTCTTTCCTTTACTCCCCCACAGGACCATCACAAGCATCCGTCCCCCCTCGCCAGGAAGAGGAGGCTGAGCAGCCAGACTCCTCAGAGAAAGCTGCAACCTCTGAGGGCGCAGCGTCAGCAGAATTCAGCACACCCACGACCAGCGCAGACACTCACACCTCAGTGGGACCTTTGGGACATAGAGTAGTGTATCACAGCTCACAAGTGAGCATCAGCAGATTGTGGAGACGGACAGCAGTGGAGAGAGTCCTAGTCGGAGGGCACAGGACTCTGCCAGCTTGGCTCAGCAGCATGTCGACCTTCTGCCTCTGGGTCCATCCATAAAATCAGAGGTGATGGAACTTCAGGCACAGATGCAGGAGTCTGGCAGGTTTTATCTCTAGGGTCACTGCGAGTGTGGAGCGAATGGAGGAGCCCATAGCGAATATGAGCAGAGCCTTTGTGGAGTCATTGGCGCGATTGCTACCTCCGTGGTAAGGCTGGCTACCGTACAAGAGAGGAGGGCTACGGCCATGGGGGAGCTTAGTCGCCAGGGTATGGAAAACATGGTCATTGTTCAGAATAGAATGACATCTCTTAAGGAGCAATGGGCATCTATTGAACAGAGAAACCAGACCTTCATGGAAGTCCTTCTGAGTAGGACTGCCATTGCAGATACGGGTCCTCATGGCTCCCCTGATGTGCAGCAAGGTGCTCTCCAGCCACTTGCAGGCGCGGAGGGGCACCTGACCCATGAGAGGGAGGTTGGTGGCAGACTTCAAGGAAGTAGGGGTTCCTCTCCAAACGCTCACACTTCCATACCATTGCAGAACCCTCAGTGAGAGCCCCACCGGAGTCCACACCCAAGTGAGATAGACGTCTCAACCCCTGCACAGCCGCAGGAGCAGCAGACTGTTAACGAGCCCTCACGGGCTCGCAACCCCAGAGGACGCCCGCCAAAGGTGTTGAGACAGGAGCAGCAGGAAAGTGAGCAAGGGGCCTCCGCATCTGCTGAAGCCACAGGGGAACCACTACGTAGGAGCACGCGTAAGAGGAAGATAAAGCACAAGTAGTCACAAGGGTAGTCACTTGGGTGAAATTTGATGTATTGTTAGAAAAAGCCATCAGATTAATAATGTTAATTAAAAAATCTGATGGCTACTGCTGTAGTTGTGTGTGTCATTTCGCGAATGGGACTTTCACATTGAGGGCTTAGGATTACTTGCAATTGTCAGTATGCTGGTCAAATAGCTAGGAATCCGCATGTCGATGCTCAGGTAAGAAGCTGTGAGGCAAAAGTGTTTGATTGACTAGGCTAAGCAAATCTGGCCAGGATGAGTGCATTCCTTGCATCCCGGGCAGCAATGTTCTCGCGTAATGCTGCCACTGGTTGATGGGCCTCTGCAAGATGTTCGTTTTCGAGATGAGGAGGATATGTGAGGAGCCACTTGATCCTCAGGAATCTGCAAGCCACGACACTGTGCCATGTTGTGAAGTGCACAGCAAACCACGACGATTCTGGAGACCCTGGCTGCTGAGTACTGCAGGGCTCCACCTGATCTATCCAGGCATCTGAAGCGCATCTTCAGCAAACCGATGGTTTGTTCGATAATGGATCTGGTGGAAATGTGGCTGGAGTTGTAGTGCTCCTCAGCTTCGTTGGCTGGCCTCCTCAACGGCGTCATTAGCCACGTCCTCAGGGGATAGCCCTTGTCTCCAAGTAGCCATCCGTTAAGTTGGTCTGGCGGACTGAATAGCGGAGGCACACTAGACTGGCGCAGTATGAAGGAGTCATGGCAACTGCTAGGGTACATGGCACAAACATGCAAAATCTCCTTCTTGTGGTCACACACCAGCTGAACGTTGAGGGAGTGGAAGCCCTTGCGGTTGACAAAAATACCTGGATTGCGATGGGGTGCCCTAAGGGCCACGTGTGCAGTCAATGATGCCCTGCACCCTTGGAAAGCCTGCCAGATGAGCTAATCCAACCGCTCGCACCGTGACACTTGCTCGATCCTTTGTGAAATGGATGTGATTGTGCGCAAGGGCAAAGAGGGCATCGGTTACCTGCGTGATGCAAGTGTGTGCGGCCGCCTGGGAGATGCCGCTGATGTCTGCTGCTGATCCCTGGAATGAGCCTGAGGTAAAAAAGTTGAGTGTGGTGGTGACTTTGACGGCCACTGGTAATGCTTGTCCACCCGGTCCTCTGGGCAGCAGGTCTTGCTGTAACATTGTGCAGATGTCAGTCACTATCTCTCGCGAAAGTCGGAGCCGCCGTTGGTACTGCTGCTCAGACATGTTGAGATAGGTGACCCTGCGTCTGTAGACCCTGTTTTGGGGGTATCTCCTGCGCCGACGGCCCTTCTGACCTGTGCAGCCTCAGGTGGGTGAGCAGCAGCCTGGCGCTCCTGCTGCTGTTGTTCCTGGTTCTGCTGCTGTCGCGGCTGGTGCTCGAGCTCCTCTAATGCCCAGATGGGAAGGAAATAAATGGCTCCCATGCTTCTGGTATAGGCCTCCATTGAGGAAGCGCTGAGTGAAGATGGCGAGAGGGGTTTACTAGGAGGCCACACTGGAGATGGGTGTCAGGCTCCAACCTTCCACAGGTGTGGTTAAGCCTTGTAAAAGTTGCCCCAGGCCTGAGACCACCAAGTCCTGCCACCTGCAAATGATGGGTGATCAAATCTCCTCTTTAATGGTTGACCTGCAGTTGATAGTCAGCAATCCAATAGTGCTCCCGCTGGTTTCACATTCATGATTCTCACCAGGTGTGTTTTACGTGGGAAAAGGGTTAAAGTTGCAAGGGCCTGTTAAAATAGGATTAGAGGCCATTTAGTAGTAATTAAGGGCCTTAAAGACCAGTCCCGCCTGTTGGATGCGGGACGGAGTCGGGACCATCAGACACGCCTGTTGAGTCTGTGCTTTCAAATGTAGTTATGCTGAATAACTGGACACAGACTACAGAAATACTTAAACAGGTCTTTAGTAACTGAGGGTCAGGGCTGAACTGGAATACACTTTGCTCCACAGGGTTTATATACCGGTGTGGTCACCACCGGTACTACAGTGTACAGGAGCCATCAAAAAGTAGTCCATCACCTTAAGGTATCCTCTTAAGGTGGTACAGGTTACATACACTACAATTCCTCCCCTTTTAGCTTAACAGTGTACACCCCAATTTAAACATTACATGGATAACATATATACAACTTTCACACAAAACTGTTCAAAGATTCAGTCTCTGAGGAGGCCTCCTGATCCGGGCCGGATAACGCCTTTCAGGGGTCTCTGGTTCTCGTTGCTGGGGTGACTCATCCATTTGATCTCCTATGGATTGAACATCATCATGTACGTTCGAGTCTGAGGTAGATGCTACAGGCTCAATAACTTCTTCAACTGGTGTCTCTGCCGTAGACATGGGGTCGACCCTTGTTCTCGATTCCACAAGTTGGTCAGCATGACATCGTATTACGTTCTCTCCAACGTCTACCGTGTACATCAAGGGTCCTTGTCGGGCACGAATTGTTCCAGATTGCCATTTATCATTCCTATAGTCCCTGGCCAACACTGGTTGTCCTATTTCGAAACTCCGAGTGGCCTTGTTATTTACGTGCTGGAATTGCTCGTTTTCGACTTCCCTACGCACATTGGGTTTTAACAAATCCAACCGGGACCGCAACCTCCTGTTATAGAACATTATGGCAGGGCTTTGATTTGTCACTGCATGCGTGGCGTTTCGATATGCCATCAGGAAATTGTCCACCTTGTGTTGTAGTGGAATATGGTCTTCGCTCATGGCCTTTATCGCCTTTTTCAACATTTGTACAAATCTCTCGGCCAACCCATTGGTAGCCGGATGATATGGGGCAGATGTATAGTGTTTCACCCCATTCTTTTTCATGAATTTCTGGAATTCTTCTGACACGAACTGTGGTCCGTTGTCTGAACATATTTGTTCCGGCAACCCATTCCTTGCAAATATGGTTCTTAGAACTGCGATCATCTTTTCAGAGGTAGTGGTCGACATCTTAATCACTTCTGGCCATTTAGAATGTGCGTCTACCGCTATCAAAAACATGGAATCCATGAATGGACCTGCAAAGTCGATATGCACACGTTGCCATGGAGTTGAAGGCCATTCCCACGGATGCAGCGGTGCAATTGGAGGTGCGTTTTGAACTTTTTGGCACCCTGAGCAGCTTTTAGTCAGATCCTCTATTTGTTTGTCGATACCTGGCCACCACACATAAGCCCTAGCAAGGCTTTTCATCTGGACTCCCCCCAGATGACCTTCATGCAGTTCCTTCAGAACTCTCTCCCTTAATTTAGGAGGAATAATCACCCTTGTTCCATACATCAATGTTCCTTGACAGACGGACAGCTGTTCTCGTCTGGCTGAGAATGCTGGTAACAGTGGGTCGCCATGTGCTGGCCATCCCTTCACTGTCAAATCGTAGACCCGAGACAGTGTCGGGTCGTTTCAGGTCTCTCTCTCAATACTCGCATTGGTGACTGGTAAGCATTCGATGATGGTCGAGTGAAATATTTCGACAGGGTCAACTGCCGGTGCCTCTTCCGCTGTAGGTAGTGGCAGGCGCGACAGCCCATCAGCATTACCATGTTGCTTTGTACCTTTGAATTCGATATCATATTGATGTGCCCCTAGGAAAAGGGACCATCTCTGAAGCCTCTGCGCCATCATAACCGGAACACCCTTCTTAGGGTTAAAAATGGAAACCAACGGCTGGTGATCGGTCAGCAGCGTAAACTTTTGGCCTTGCAGGTAATGGTTAAATTTCTTAACTCCCCACACGAGGCTGAGAGCCTCCCTATCTATCTGAGCATAGTTGCGCTCTGCGGAGGTCAATGATCTGGATGCGAACGCGACTGGCCTTTCCAAGCCATTTGGCAACTTATGTGAGAGCACTGCCCCGATACCATATGGAGAAGCATCACAAGCTAAGCGAATAGGCAGCGTTGGGTTAAAGTGAGCCAACACTTCCTTAGAGGTGATCAGTGCCTTGCTTTTTTGAAAAGCCCGCTTACAATCCTCGCTCCACTTCCATGGTACTCCCTTCTGCAAAAGAGTGTTCAGCGGGTGTAACACCGTGGATAAATTTGGAAGAAACTTGTGGTAATAGTTAACCAACCCAAGGAACGACCTCAACTGGGATACATTTTCCGGAGCGGGAGCTTTCACAACAGCTTCGATCTTGTCAGGTGACTTATGGAGCCCCTCCTGGTCAATGACGTGGCCGCAGTATGAGATTCGCTTTTGAAAGAACTCACATTTCTGGCGATTAACTCTGAGTCCATATTCTTTCAATCTGGTGAGCACCTGCTCCAAATTCGCGAGGTGCTCCTTATCATCATCTCCTGTAATCAGAATGTCGTCCAGGTAGCATTGTGTGCCTGGAATTCCCTGCAATACCTGCTCCATGGCCCTTTGCCAAATCGCTGGAGCCGATGCCACTCCAAAAACCAGTCTATTATACCGATATAAGCCCTTATGTGTGTTGATCGTGAGATACTGGCGTGACGCTTCATCAACTTCCATCTGTAGGTACGCCTGCACCAGGTCTATCTTGGTGAAGTGTTTCCCGCCAGACAGCGAAGCGAAGATATCTTCAATCCGCGGAAGCGGATATTGCACCGCGTGAAGAACCGGATTAACAGTGATCTTGAAATCGCCACAGATGCGAACCTTCCCAGGTTCCCCCGGCTTGTTGCTCAACGAACGCTTCATGACGGGAACAATGGGTGTGGCCCATTCGCTCCAGTCCACCTTTGACAGTACTCCTGAACGTTCTAGCCCTTCCAGCTCTGCTTCCACAGCAGGTCGTATCGCATAAGGTACCGGTCTGGCTTTGAAAAATTTTGGGTTTGCATGTTCTTCAACCTTGATGTTTGCCGTAATTCCTTTCAGTGTTCTCAGTCCCTGTTGGAACACCTCCTTAGCATCGTCCAATATTTTGGACAGTCGTTTAGGTTTGATGTCGTCCTCTTTACAGGAATCTACAGTTAGTGCTTGTATGGAATGCCAGTCCACATTTATTCTCCGGATCCATTCCCGTCCCAGTAGTGGCGGACCTCCATCAGGTAACACATACAAGTCCATTTCCTGACTTTCTTTACCATTGTAGACCACATTTACCTTTATCTTTCCGATGGGGTATACTCTTTGCCCAGTGTATGTTTTCAATACAATCTCCATATCCCTCAGGGGAATGTGTGAGAATAACCTTTTGTAATCTTGCTTATTCATGACCGTCAATGCCGATCCAGTGTCCAATTCCATCTTCACTTGGACTCCTGCTATCCGAAGCATGACCCAGATAGTTTGGTGGTCTGCTGTGTTACCCACATTATGTATTTTTAGACAACCCAGTTCCTTACTGCTGGAGTCTGAATCCGTCTTCTGTTCATCCGAACTGTTCTCTGTCACCTTGTGTACTTTTTTGTACTTCTCCTGCGGCGACTTTTTGCTGCTGGTCTTCTTTCCTGACCGGCATACTCTCGCTATGTGACCAAGTTTGCCACATTGCCTGCATTCTTTATCTTTGAACCAGCACTGGTTCTGGTCATGCGTTGTCCTTCCGCAACGATAGCACTTTACTGTGCCCAATGCCATTTCATTGGTGCTGAATTCCAATGGCCTTTGCTGCATTTCTGCAGTGCCTCGTGCTGCTGCCTCGTGCGATGCTGCAATGCTGAAAGCTTTGTCCAGCGTAAGATCCTTTTCCTCTAGCAGTCGCTTCTGGGTTCCTTCCCTTAGGAGCCCACACACAAACTTATCTCTCAGTGCGTCTGCTAGTCCTGTACCGAACTGACAGTACTTTGATAACTTGCGCAGTTCGATTAAGAATTCAGCGTTGCTTTCCTCTAAGTTGAATTCTTTTGTAGAATTTAAATCGTTCCGCTATCAGCAGCGGCGTGGGGTTTAAATGCTCTTGCAGGATAGTAACAATATCCGTGAAACTCTTTCCTACCGGTTTATCTGGTGTTACAAGGTTCCTTAATAACCCATACGTCTTCGCACCCATCGAGTTTAATAGGGTTAGTGCTTTCTTATCCACCGGTACCTCATTCGCTGTACAGTAAACTTCAACGCGTTCCACATAAGTGGCCCAATCTTCCACATCGCTATCAAAAGCAGTGATGTTACCCGTTTTTGGCATCCTTGTTGAGTTTCCTTTCCTTCGGATTATGATTATTATTTTATTTTATTTTTCAAAATGGCGGCTTCCCGCGCTTGGCGGCTTTTCCTGCGCTTGTCTTCTTCCCCCGCCGACTAAAAATGGCGATTACTGCGCTGTTGCCGTTCTCGCCTCCCAGCGGTCCTTTATTTTCCCCGACGCTGCTGCTCTTGTTCCCCGCCGCTCCCGCGGTCCTTGTGGACATAAACGCTTTTCTGGCTGCTACGCGTCTCTGCCCCGATTGCAGTCCGGCCCGACACCGGCTGCGGTCGTGTTCTCCGCCCTTTTCGTCGTTTCCCTCCCCTTCTCTTACTGACAACTCGGCCGACTTCCCCCCCGTGCCGCTCGATCGGGCTTACCCGCCGCTGTCGTCGAAGGGATGTTCACTGATGTTAGACTTCGTGGCCAGAACCCAACCCGGGTTCCCGATTGCCTCCCGTGCTATGCAGTGCCCAGCAGGATGTTGAGGGTGGATGTCCTTGATCGACGCCCGTTTCAGAGGCGAAGCTTCCTTTGATGCAACTGCTGCTAGGTAAGATCAGACTCGTCGCCACTGTTGAGTCTGTGCTTTCAAATGTAGTTATGCTGAATAACTGGACACAGACTACAGAAATACTTAAACAGGTCTTTAGTAACTGAGGGTCAGGGCTGAACTGGAATACACTTTGCTCCACAGGGTTTATATACCGGTGTGGTCACCACCGGTACTACAATGTACAGGAGCCATCAAAAAGTAGTCCATCACCTTAAGGTATCCTCTTAAGGTGGTACAGGTTACATACACTACAACGCCTGACTTAAAATTGCTCGGAATCGGGAACCAGGCTTTTGGGGGGGGGGGGGTCCCGTCCGCCAGTTTTTGCGATTTTAACCCCCTGCACGCCGCCTCCAAGCCTGACTCCACGGCTCAATGAAAATCGAGCCCATTATCTTCCAAGATACTAATAGAGGGTTGATCTCACTTAATACTTGTAAGAACCACAATAGAGTTAATGCTAACAGATCAATGACGCTTGCGAGTCACTTTTCACACATCCGCAGAATTGATAAGACAACAAACATCCAC
This sequence comes from Somniosus microcephalus, assembly GCF_052327205.1. Classification (NCBI taxonomy): domain Eukaryota; kingdom Metazoa; phylum Chordata; class Chondrichthyes; order Squaliformes; family Somniosidae; genus Somniosus; species Somniosus microcephalus. The sequence continues at coordinate 117,701,536 of NC_140995.1, forward strand.
ATCCTCAGTGTTATAATTTTGATTCTCTTACATTGAATTAGAATACAAGCATAAAATGTGCCTGTTGTAAATGCAACTACATGCAAAAAAAGTGTACTGTTAAGTGTAATTCAAACCATGGCCAGCTTTGTGGCAGTTGATCACAGTTCAAATGTTGCTTTTCCTTGTACAGGTTGAGCGTCCCGAATCCGGCAACCTCGGGACCAAAGCCGAGCCGGTTTTTGTTTTTTTCCGGATTTCGGAACGTGTTTCTGATGCCTGAAGTCCAGAAACGCCCAAGTCCAGGTTGCGATATTTCCAGACTTCGGACATCAGAAACACGTGCAGAGTCCAAAAATGCCTGGGCCCAAGTTGTGCTATTTCCGGTTTTTGATAAGCCTCCTTCAGGGTGTCCAGATTCCGGAACATTTTACGGATTCTGGACCCCTGCCACAAATCGTCCCAGAGTCCGGATTCCGTTAGGACTGAGTGGAGAATGAGCCCGGCACGCTCAACCTGTATTCAAATTCAAAAATGAAAAGTTAGGCATATTTCACCGCGGTTGCTCATGGGCTTGAAAAATACAAGTATTCATGTAAGGAACAGTTAATTAAAAAAAGCTATTTCTGTAACAAATTGAATTTTTTGGTGCAGTGCACACATCAAGTCTCCCCTCATACCTAATTGCATAGTTCTGAAATCTAACCAGTTTAATCTAGCAGTCCGGTGAATAACCACAACTAAAAACTTACTGGGGGAAGAAATGGAACCCTACTGTGCAGATTTTTCAGTTGCAGAACAGAGGGGGGGAAAAAACCAAATTTCCTAGTGCTGTGTCCTTGCATTGGGTAATATTCAGACATCTCTGGCAACCACCGAAAACGGGCCTTGGGCCCCTTGTGTATATTAACGAGAGCTCTTAATGCCGGTTTCAGGACCTCTCCCAGAAATTTGTTAGGACTGACTGGAGAATGAGACCGGCTGGGTTTTTCAGCAGCTTAACCATCGGTCTTTAAGGGGACTGCTGGAGGCTGCTATCAAAAAGGTAAGTATTTTAAACTTACCTTCATATGAAACCTGGGGAGGGGGGACATTACGGCTGCCAAACCCCTACCCCTCCTGTTCTCCCTCCCCTCCACCCTCACCCCAAGGACTGAACGAGGGCCAATGGTGGCGTGGCAGCTGGCACAAATTGGTGCTTTTAATACGGGCGAACTGCCTCTAGACATCTGACTGACATCTGCAGTTTGCCATAAATATACTGATGAGGCCCAAGGCCCAATTTTGGTTGAGCCTCAGGCTTACGGCTTCTGGCAGGTGCTCCCAATGCGCTGACCGTTCTGAACCCAAAGGAAATTACTAGCATTTTGTTTCAGGAAATCTCGGTGTGTGTTAATACCCATTGCCTTAATTTAGCAACACTAAATTTTACCTGTCATTTCTTAGCACCCCCCAGTTGCCAAAATTCCTTTAAATGTTATTTTTCTTGAAGTACCTTCTTCCAGATGGTTTATGATTAATGTAAACTACAGGCGACCATTATTAGTCACTGTCCTTCAAACGTGGCTGTCTATTTACCAATACTTGCTTTCTCTTGTCAAATCAGATTTAAATCCAATTGTTAAATTTACCAACAAATGCATACAATTTTCTTTTCTTAAAAAAAGAATAATTTTATTACATGCCTTTGAAATCTATATTCCAGCTATATCTATAAATAATCATTCATTAATCTGGTTTCATCCTCAAAGCATTGCAGGCACAACTTCTGTTCACTACTCGTTATGTTCTTGATTTAAGTTTGTACAAACACAACCTCTCAAAAAGAAACCAATACTCGATGATAACTCATACACAAAGCTCAGTTACAAAGCTCAGTTACAATCAAAAGAAAACATATTTAAGTTGAAGTGACATTTCAAAGAGTTCAGAATAGAAGGAAAGGAAGGTTGTGCCACAACACAAAGTTCTATTTTTACTACAGTAAGCAAATTCACTGCACAGAAAATAAATCAAAGTTCACAAAATCACAATGGCCTGGAAATTGCGGTCAGAGGCTTGCCGCCTGCGTACAGCTCTGGACCACAAGAAAACTACGTACTTGCCTTGCGTCTCCGGAGCTTCGGACTCTTGCGGTCCTCGGCCTGCACGCGTCGCCTGTGTAAAGACCCACACATCCCAGGGGTGCATGCGGTTTGCAAGCATCCCTGGGAACATGTGGGCCAGGCCAAGCAATGACAAAGGGGGATTCCTATTATGCTTATGGAGAATCCATTTGTGTACCAAATCCCCATAAGCATAATAGAAATCACCTAAAAAATAAAATTTCACACCACTGAAGTAAAAATAACATCACAGGTTCAAAATTAATTGAAATACATTTTAATTAAACATTTAAAATAAAAATTAAATCGTTTGAAAAATAAATGTAAACTTTTTAACAGGACAAAAATAACTGAACTAATTTTAAATGCAAGTGAATGTTTAAATCATTAAAAAAAAAATTAACATTTATTTTGACCCTTACGCTGGTAACAGAATGCCTTACGCCTGTTTTTACCAGGCGGAAGGATTTCGTGGGTATTCACTGGGAGCCCAACTCTGTGCCAGTGCAAGTAAATTTACAGTGGATGCATATGATCTGTCAAGGAGAAACATGACAGATTGCAAGTTCCGGGTTTTTGCACATGCGCATTGCTGTGTGTACGCGGTCATAGGCCCCGTAAATTCCAGGCCTTTATCTTGTAGTTAGACAAATGTTTTTTTCAAATTCTTTTCATGAAGTGACATGGCAAAAAGATTGAAAACAAATTACAAAATAGACTAAAAAAAGTTCAAACAAATTCTTTAATTTTTCCTTTCACAGCTCTCAATATATATTACAACAATTTGCATCTATATATCAGTTATTTTTCATGAAGATTTATCTGAACATATAACTTTGATTACAGCACAAACAGTATTACAGTTTAAAAGCTGTGTAAAATATGCTAACAAGTCTTGTCTTTGCACTTTTCTATTTTGTACTCCTTGCATGAAGGAGAGTTGGGATGCATAGTATGTGTCCTCCTCACTCCCCCTTTAGCTGCTTTAACATCACCAATCTAGTTTCCCAACTGAACAGACTAGCAAAATTCACCAACAAAAGGATAGTTATTCAAATCCCAGTTGAGGCTTCAATTTGAATATAGACTCTGAATTTGGATCAATTGCTCTTAATGGAATTGCAAAAAAACCCAAAGCTGGACATTTTATGGTGTGCTCGTTTTTAATTGAGGGGAGAAAAATACTGCATAAACAGTAACCATATCAAATGAATAAATTGCAACCTTTTGTTAAAATAGAAAACCCCAAAAAAGAACCTTCAGTTACAATAATAAACCTATTTGTGGTAGTCAGCTTCATTTATTTGTGAATTATCTGTTTTGAGTATGATACCCCTACTAGAAATTCTCAGTAATATATTAGACAGTATTACAGAAATTCTTGAATACTAGTGAATCTCTTGCAACATTGTTCAGTGATTGTATGGATCAAGCTCTTACCTGTGGCATATTGCAGTCACTAATGGTTAGATTTGAGAGATGATTACAAAATGACAGCAACAACTTGCATTTATATAGCACCTTTAACATAGCAAAATGCCCAAGGGTGCTTCAGACAAAAATGAATGCTGGGCCAAAGGAGGAGATATTAGGAGGGTGAGCAAGGTGGGTCTTAAAGGACAGTAGGCGGAAAGGTTAAAGGAAGGTATTCCAGAACGTGGGACCTGGATGGCTGAAGGCACGATCGCCAATGGTGGAGGCCAGGGTCAGAGGAAGAGAGTTGGGGGGGGGGGGGGGGGGGGGGTGGCGGGAATGTAGGCGGTTATAGAGACAGGGAGAGGCAAGGTCATGAAGGAATTTAAAGACCAGGTTAAGAATTTTAAATTGGAAGTCTTGTGGGACTAGGTGTGGGATAGGACATGGACAGTAGAGTTTTGAATGAGCTGAAGTTTGTAGAGCATGGATGCGGAGAGGTTGGGCAGAGTATTGGAGCAGTAGAGTCTGGAGGTGACAAAAACATGGATGAGAGTTTCAGCAGCAGATGGGCTGAGGCAAGTGGTTACAGAGGTGGAAGTAGGCAATCTTTGTAATGGTTGAATAGGATACCAAGGTTGAAAACAGCCTGGTTCAACCGGAGACAATGGCCGGGGAGGGGGATGGAATCGGTAGCAAGGGTACAGAGTTTACGCCAGGATGTTAGTATAGCAGTCTGACAGGTGGTGGGGAGGTAGAGCTGGCTATTGTCAGCATACATCTGGATACTGACACCTGTCTTTACATGATGTCACCAAGGGGCAGCATGTAGATGAGGAAGAAAAGGATGCCAGGGATAAATTCTTTGGGGACTCCAAAGGTAAATAGTTTGAGGGCAGGAAGAGAAGCCATTGCTAGAGATACTCTGCCTTCGACTGGATAGGCAAGAGTGGAACCAAGCAAGGGCAGTCACACTAAGCTAGACAATGGAGGGAAGGCGTTAGGAGGATGACGTGTCGAAGGTTGCAGAGAGGACAAGGAAGGAAAATGCACCATGGTCACAGTCACAGAGAATGTCATCTGTTACTTTTATTAGGGCCATTTCAGTGATATGGCATGGGCAGAAGGAAGCCCGATTGCAGAAACTGAAACATGGAATTGCGGGAAAGATGAGAAACACATTCAAGCGGGAGTTAGATCTTTTGGACTGGATTAGCTCAGGAGAGGGAAGATAAGAGGGAAACTAGAGGAAAATGTAGTGGGGTTTAGAGAGATGTTTGGCAAGGCAGAAAAGAAGGTGGGATTATCTTTGCTCATCAGAATGATCTTTGAGTAGTGGGCAGTTTTGGCAGAGGAGAATGAGACCGGATAGCACGGGATGTGATCCAGCCAATCAGGTGATGGGTGGCTAAACCAGTTCTGCGGCAGATATACTTGGCTGTGCCACATGGACTTGATGTAGTGAAAAATATTGCCATACCAAGGGAAAGACCATGATGGGAGAAAATAAAAGTATTACTGGGGACAAAGGCATCAAAAGTGGAGATGAGGGAGCAGTTGAACAGATTGACAGCTGTAGAAGTATCGTGGCAAATGGAAGGCCAAATGCTACCACAAGGAAACAGATCATTTGGCCCAACCAATCCATGTTTGTATTTATACTCCACATGAGCAGTAGTCCTAATACCACATGCCCACCCTGTTCTCATATCCTTTTATCTCCCTTTCCTTCAACCACCTACCATATTTATTCTTAAATGTAGACTTGGTCTCTGCTTCAATCACTAACTCCGGTAGTGAATTCTGCAGCCTTACAACCCTGTGTAAAAAAGTTTCTCCGGCTCACTGTCCTAAATCTTAAATTATTTCCCATCATTCTAGACCCTTGAACTACTGGAATTTGTCTGTTTTTATTTTAAACATTTCTATCAAATCACCCAATCATCTCGTCTGTTCGAATAAAAGCAGCCCCAATTATTTAATTCTTATTATTTCACCATTTCAGGCAGCATTCTACTTAATCTGCAGTGTACCCTCTATAGCGTGAAGCTAGAAAACTGCATACAATATTCCAACTAGGTCTTACTAAAGTTTTATGTAGATTCATCATTACATCTGGCCTTTTATATTCTATGCTTGTTGCCATAAAATTCAGGAATCCATTTGCTTTTTATTTTAGCTTTATCCACTTGAGTGCTGCTATTAATCTGTGAACCTGAACCCCCAAATCTCTGCTCTTCCATGTCACCCCACTCTCCCCAAAGTTTATTTTTTTTTAATTTTTATGGATCACAAGTGTATCACCTCACACTTACTGACATTTAATAACATCTGCCACTTTTTTGCCCATCCCACCAGCTTATTAATATCCCCTTTGCAGCTTCCTTTTTCCCCCCCTCAGAATTATTTACGCCCGAATAACTTCAATGGACCATAAAAATCATGCGAGTGTAAAACAGATGTCCCCACCCGAACTCATCCCTTTCCCTCCAAGCAGGTTAGGTTAAAATGACCCTCGTAAAGTCAAAGCAACATTTAGTAATTCCTATTTTAGTTAGTGAGGCACAAAAATTGCAATCATACTTTTAGATATGGTGAAAAATATTTTTACCTATCATAACAAAGTGCTTTGACCAAGTCAGATGAGTATTACTGTAGTCTCACTAATCAGTACTTAAGTGTACAACTACCAAGACTTTACACACTAGTACAGTGGGGTATAGATTTCTTTGAGACCCCCTTGCTGCTGGTAGGGCTTTGCATGCAGGGGGAGGATTATCAGAAAATCGCAAATGCACTGCCTGCAATTTTATGTCCTTTTAGATCAGTGGATGTAAAGTTGCATGTAATGCACTTTGGATTCCTGATAAGCTGCCTTGTGTGTGAGGCACTGCCAGTAGCGATGGTTGGAAAATTTTGTCCATCTCATGCTAAACATTAGTTATAAAATCTACCCATCCTCGTCGCCAGTGTTATGTCCGTGAATAATTGAGACACGGACAGCAGGAGTGAACAAAGTAAGTCTTTACTGGTGGAAGTCAATAGTGAAACTAAAAACAGAGGCTCAATAGCGCCTTTTATACAGGGGTGGTCACTGCCGGTACTGCAGTCTGAGACCAGTTATTCTCTTAAAGGTACATACACAACAGCCATTATCAAGGATAGGCTTATAATCATCAATATTTACCCACTGATACTCCGAAGTATTAATTGAAAGGCAGCAGTATTTATTTTAATGTAATGACCAACTGCTACAGCTTAGACCTCATGGTCTAGATCTTCTGCTCATATTGGCTGAAATATGGGAGGGCAGGATTTCCACCGCCACAACGATGCATTCTGGACTGTGGCCGAGTTTCTGGGTCAGAACCCTTTAAATAATTTTGGTGTGTTCCCTGGCCACCGCCCAGGAACCCACAGACACCAGGGGCACAAAGGTATACCTGGCTCCCAACGTTGCTAAGGAGCAAATCATGGGAAGTACATCATATAAGAACATAAGAAATAGGAGCAGGAATAGGCCACTTGGCCCCTCGAGCCTGCTCTGCCATTCATTAAGATCATGGCTGATCTTGGGCTCAAAGCCACTTCCCTGCCCGCTCCCCATAACCCTTCACTCCCTTATCTTGCAAAAATTTGTCTATCTCCAGCTTAAATGTATTTAATGACCCAGCCTCCACGGCTCTCTGGGGCAGAGAATTCCACAGATTTACGACCCTCAGAAGAAATTCCTCATCTCAGTTCTAAAAGGGCGACCCTTTATTCTGAAACTATGCCCCCGAGTTCTAGATTTCCCCATGAGGAGAAACATCCTCTCTGCATCTACCTTGTCGAGCCCCCTCAGTATCTTATATGTTTCAGTAAGATCACCTCTCATTCTCCTAAATTCTAATGAGTAGAGGCCCAACCTGCTCAACCTTTCCTCATAAGTCAACCCCCTCATCTCAGGAATCAACCGTGTGAATCGTCTCTGAACTGCCTCCATAGCAAGTATATATATTATATACTTCCATCACTTTCAGCATAAAATGCTAGAAGTGGCAGGGAAGGAGAGCAGCTCTGCTTGAGTTACACCCAGGAGCCAGCCATCATAACTCAAGTGGTAAATCTAGGCCCACATCTGAAGAAACAAGCAGTGAGCAATAACAGAAAATCAGCAGAATCTTATGGAGAGCGGGATTAGACTAGGTACTGACGTGGGGAAAAACAATGGCGCCGATCTGATGGACTGAATGGCCTGTTTCTATGTTGTAACATTCGGTGATCCTATCTAAATTTTGGTGAACACAATAGATAAGTGGTAATTATTATGAGCTTATGCAATACAGGAAACTTTGGTTTATCCGGAGGTTAACTGTCCGGAATCCGGAATGCTCGAGCCACCGGCAAAAATCAGGAGCCATTTCGTTAGGTTTTTTTCCCCACCAGTCAGGCTCTGCAAGGTCTCGCTGAAGCTGTTGCTAAGCTAGAGACGCTTGCAAGGTACGGCCGACTGTTTAGAAGCAGTTGCTAAGCAACAGGGTTTGTTGCCAGATACGGAGCTCAAAATCTCCGTATGTTTCAACATTAGCGCTGATTTGTCCGGCGCTGGTTTGTCGGGACGGCAACAGCTTGGTCCCGTCGGTGCCGGATAGCACAAATTTTCCTGTAAAATGTTGCTAGAAACTTCACTATAATGTATTCTTTCCAGGGTCACAGTTCTATTTTTATAACAAAGAATCAAGTAGCTTTCAGGAAACATGCTAAAGGTACTATAGAGAATAAAACAAAGATCATGACAACACAGTACATAAACCATTACACCCATCATATAATGCTTTATACATGTGGGAAGAATGTTACAATCCCTTTATCGCAAGTCGTAATGTCTTATTCTCATAACCCTCACTGCATGGGTGGAAGCAGTATTATGTTATACTTTTATTTTCTTCAAACCATTCCCAAAATGTTATATTCTGAATGCCATCCAAACTCATTTAAGTAGTTTGAAAGAAGACACCAAGTGGTGCTCCAAGAGCAGTTTGAGGATTTATTGCCTGCAAGGTAACTGCTAGCTAACTCATAATTGGATCTGCATCCCATCATTTAAAAGTAATTTCAAAAAAACAAGAGTAGTGAAGGAATTATCCAGGATAAGACCATATAATGGCTTCTGTATGAGCATTCATGTAAAAAAATACAGCTTGTGGTAATAATCATTTATTGTTTAAAAACTCATTATGAGGGGGCAGGTCACCCACACCTTTGCCACTTTTCCAAGGTTTGTCTTGGAAATAGCATATCTTCACCGAGCTTCAGCATTCCCTCCCTCTTCCCCATCCTCGTATTACTCAGCTATGGTACTTTAAAGAAATACTATTACAATAAAAAACAATGTTTGGGTAGGTTATCCAGTAGGTCAATTTAGCTTGGAACAGGAGAGATATTGCTGTTAGCCACATTACAAGATCTACTGGTATAAAAGTACAAGAAACTCTTTTTTATCCGGCACCGACGGGACCGGTCTGGTGCTGGTTTATCAAAAAGTCCGGATTACAGAGAGGTATAGTTAAAAGGTACGAGAGCTCCGTACACAGCAACAAATCCAGGCTTCCCTGTTGCTTAGCAACAGGCACAAGAAGCCCGGCCACAGACCAAGCATCCCTGTTGAAAAATGCAGGAACCCCGATTACACAGCCACAGATCCAGGAACGGCCACTAATATGAAGTAAAACTTACCTGAACCTACTCCTGAATTTTGCTGGTTAACAGAGATTTCCGGTTATTTAGGTGCCGGTAAATCGAGAGTTTCCTGTATCTGGCTACGACGACATGTTTTAGGTTGCGAGTCCCATCAGTTTCTAGGTTGGTTTTTATGTGGTGTTTATAATTGCAATGTCATCACGTAAAATCTTTTAACAAATATTTCTTGACATATTCCTGATCAAAGTCCAGAAACACTATTATTGTAGTTACTTATCACTCTGCCTACACTACTTACTATATTTGTTAGACGACCTGATCTACTGCAGTGCAGTGCCGATCCAAATGTACTACTGGGCAAACGTTTGAAACTCACTGACAGACAACAAATTTTCATAGATCTGCAAAACTACAACCCTGGATTCACATTAGTATAACTGCAGTCATTCAGCTAGTTAATACCATTTTGAGATAATAAAGGACAACTGACAGATGCATATCGAAATATAAAGTTCCACGGCAGAGAACAGTTCCATACATACAAATTTAACTTGGCAGCAAGGGTTGAGCCATCTCACCTTGGTGAATATTCAATCCAATCATCTGGCTTTTTGTCACCTGTTGTACAAATGCTATTAGAAATCCAACAACCAATACACTTCCAAGGAGAATACCTAGCCATGCATATGAACCCCTAGTGTTTATTTCAACCTGGGACACAACCTGCATAGTTGTAATCACTTTTACAGCAACTAATAATTCCCGAACATTTTTAAAGGTGCCATTATTTGGCGCTGGGTCAATTCCCAAGATGTGGCAGATTAACGGATAGAGGTCAACATTATCTATGGTTTCCTTGGTGAAATTATTCTTGAAAGCAGGACCATGGGCGATGAATATTGACTGCATGCTCTTTATGGTGTTATCATATCCATGATTACCCACTAGGAAAGAAGAGAGAAGTTCAGTGGCAAATAATCACAATTTCACATGAGCACTTAAAGTTACATGAAATCCTAGGTACAGTTTCTGAAATAATTTCTACTAAAACCTGTCATTTCTTATACATGATAAAGTTTTAAAAAAATTAACAAATTTGGAATAACTTTATAATTAACCCACAATAACAAGATTTTTTCCAATTCTCTCAAGATGCAATTATTTACAGATGTTTGCTTTCAGAAGACTTTTTCACACTCCAAGATCATTTGTTAACACTTAATTCGTTTTCCTTTTTTTCTAGCTATGTGTTTTAAATCCAAATCAGGATCCACAGTACTCAGTTTTCTATCAGATGGTGTTATTGTACTATCACTTGCTTTTCTAACTATGGAATAAACAGTAGGCACTTCATTGCAATATCTACTATTTCTTACATAGGTGTGTTTAAGTGTGTATTTGAACTTTTATTTTATTCATTCTTGGGATGTCGATATCACTGGCACGACCAGCATTTATTGCCCACCTCTAGTTGCCCTATAGTGGTTTGATACAACAGAGTGGCTTGCTAGGCTACTTCAGAGGGAAATTAGGAGTTAAGCACTTTGGTGCGAGACACATATAGGCCGTACTGGATGGCAGGTTTCCTTCCCTAAAGGATATTAGTGAACCAGTCCCTGACACTTTTACTGAGACTAGCTCTTGAGGTGCACTCACTATTGTTATATAGGCAAACATGGCAGTACATTTGGCACTACAAGGTCTCACAAACAGCAAATGAATGAGTGGCCAGTTGAACTATTTTTGGTAGTGTGGGTTGAGGGAGGAATGTTCACCAAGACCCCAGTGCCATGGGATACTTTATATTCATGTAAACAGGCAGACATTTTATCTGAAATATGACAAAAGCGTCACTCCCTCACCACTGTACTAAGTGTCAGCCTAGATTACATGTTCAGGTCCTGTAGTGAAGCTTGAACCCATGACCTGACTCAGAGGCCAGAATGCTACCAATTGAGCCAAGCTAACCCTTAATGATTGAGCAATCAAAAACAACGGTTTATAATTTTTGTGGAGTATGATCCAGTTTAACTGGTTCAGAAGTTGAATGGTACGGCTGACAATGTAATACCATTTGGTAGATAATAAAACAACTTTCTTGTTGCACGAAATAAAGCTGCACTGAAAAAACTCAAAACATAATGGCAGTAGGAATGGAAGATACTATTTGATTTGATTCCATTGGAAGTAAGAAGCTTAGAAAGAAATAAAGACCGTGTTAGAGAAATGGAACACTCAATGATATTTACATATACAAGTGTAATCTGTGCATGCTCCAATATGTATTGCTCCTTTATCCTCGCAGTTCCATGTTTTGCAGACTCCCTTTGTTTGTCTTTGGATCATACAAAATAAATGTAATCGTTTCTCAAAGTACTCTGAAGAAGCCGACTAAAAACAGAAGATAATATGCATTTTGATAATGGAAAGGTGACAAAGCCTATACTTAGACACAGCAGATGAGATAGTCTTCTTTTCTTTGCCACCCCCATATCCAATAAAAAGTCTGAAAATTATCCTCACCATTGCCTTAAAAAGAATTAACATGACCAAAATTATTAAAATAAAACACTTACAAGTAAATGTTCCGGATGTTTTGTTCTGGTTGATAGTCCAGCCTTCATCTGCCACAGCTATTATTGGTTGAATTCTCTCATTGTGTTTGTAGTGAAAACGATCTGGAATATCCTCCTTCTTGTATACTGTCATATTAGGGTGAGCATTCACTAAAGCATTATATACCTCATTGTGTTTGCCTGCAGCAAAACAAAATGTTGGTCACATCAGCAGCACTAAAATACCTGCTTGTGAAGAATTAGTGTTTAAAACAACTTGAAAGTTATTTGGAAACTAAAATGAAAAAACTGTGCCCAGAGCATCCATAATTATAATTTTTTTGGTCAGCTGGGTTTCTGTCACACAGAAGAGAAACCCAATCACTATAATTAACAGTCTCCAAGCAAAGCCACAGAGAAATCTGTTTGCCTGATTGGAGGGGGAAATGCACAACATGCAACAAAACTGTAAAGAGCAGCCGTACAATTTTGAATGGGAAGAATCTCAGTCTCTAGTGAATGGTCTACCCTCCAACTTCCATTAATGAGACAGGTTGGCTAGTCAAATATCAGTGCGCGGTTTAGTATTTCGGAACTGCCTGGCCTGGGTATCAAATTATCCAACCTGCTACAAAGGTTCTAATCCAATTTTCTATCACCAAGCTTGTCACCTTGGACCCAACCCAAAGCGAATCCACTTATCTCCCCTAAAGAGAATAGTCACTGGTTGGTTATAAGATAACTAGCAAGTCTGGTTAAAAGTCAAATAGCAAGCAAAAAAAAAGTCAAATAGCAGATATGAAGATCTCTTTACAAGTGGCATGGTGAGTTGCACAACACCATAAAATGTGAGTGCACTACCAGCGTCCTCCTGATACCAGCATGGACACACACCATATCTTATTGAATGGTGGGTACAGCATTTGGAGGTGTACAGCTTCAGCAGCATTGGCTTGTCTCTCTGCAAACCAACTGTGGTAAGCACTGAACTAAACCACGGATATATGAGCATGTTCTCACAACCAGCTTCCAGGTAACATCTTCTAGCAGATGTCCTCCCAAATCTCAGCGTTCCTCATGAGTAAGGCCACTGAATTATAGTCTTCCGGGATAAAATGGACAGAATCATGGATTTTACCTCCAGAACACTGGTAAAAATCCCATAGTCCCATGTAATGAAAGCAGAATTTGATTTATTCAATCATAAGCCAACAGGCTTAATCATAAACAGAATTACACAATGCATTCCCCAAAACACTGGCAAAAACTTTGAAATCGCTTAATAAAAACCGGTAGTTGACTGATTTGGTCACACTATATTAGCTAAAGGACTGTGATCTTCCTTCAGTATGGGGGACAGCATGCAATGTGCAAGCCACCTAATGTTCTAGACAACCAAGTTCAATGGGACATACGAGGCTTCTGTGTCACCAATAGCCCACACTCAAAATCAGATCTGGCACCCAAAATTCAGCCTTAGACCCCACATACAGAAAGGTCTAACCACCATTAAGAATCATAGGACATTGTTTTGACCAGTTCCAACAACAACTTGCATTTATATAGCACCTTTCATGTAGAAAAAACTCAAAGGATCTTCACTAGTTGCTGAGAAAACAGACACTGAGTTAAAGGAGAGATTAGGAGAGGTGACCAAAAGCTTGTCCAAAGAGATGGTTTTTAAGGAGAGTCTTAAAATGAGCAGTAGGTGTACAGAAGGATTTAAGGATGGAATTCCAGAGAATGAGGCCTAAATGGTTGAATTTACATTGCCAATAGTGGAGCGAAAGAAGGCGGGATGCACAAGAGGCCGGAATCAGAGAAATGGAGAGTTTGGATGGGAGCAGAGTTTGTAGGGTGTTACAGGTGATGAAGAGGCAAGGCTATGGAGAAATTTCAGACACCAGAAACCAATGTACGTCAGCGAGGGTGGGATGATAAATGAGAATTTTGGACAAGGTCAAGTTTATAGAGGATGAGGTACCAGCAAGAACACTAGAATATATAGAGTCTCAAGATGACAAAGGTGTGTGTGAGGTTTTCAGTGGTAGATGGGCTGAAATGGGGCAGAATTTAGCAATGTTATGGAAGTAGGCAGTCTTTGTGATGGAGACAACATGGAATCAGAAACTCAGTTCAGGCTCAAATAGGATGCTGAGGATGCAAGCACTCTGGTTCATGCTCAGACAGTGGCTGGGAAGGGGCAATGGAAATAGCGACACAGAAGAAATTTGTGGTGGGGACCAAAGATGATGTTTTCAGTCTTCCCAATGTTTACCTGGAGAAAGTCAAGACTCATCCAAGGCCAGATGTCAGCCAAGTAGTCTAACAGCATATAGAGTCAGTGGAGGACTCAAGCGATGCTGGAGAGGGAGAACTGGGAGTCATTGGTGTACAAGTTTATCACGACATGTGAAGAACAGGGAAAGTAAAAAAACTGAAGAGAGTGTTGTCCACAAACCAGCTTAAACAGGGGCACAGGAGAAGGCCTAGGGAAAAGACAAATGTTTACATTGAAGTCTAAAAATTGAAAAAAATATTAGATTTAGTAGTATTCTAAAAAAGGTGCATAGGAACGGGAGTAGGTCATTCAGCTCCTCAAACCTGTCCCGCCATTCAATTAGACCAGGGCTGATCTTTATCACAACTCCATTTACCTGCATTTGTACCATATCCCTTGATACCCCGACCTAACAAAAATGTTGATCTCAGTCTTGAAAATTTCAATTGATCTAGCATCCAGGTTTTTGGGGGGAGCAAGTTCCAGATTCCCACTACCCTTTGTGTGAAAAAGTGCTTCCTGATTTCACTTCTAAATGGCCCAGCTCTAATTTTGAGATTATGCTCTCTTGTTCTGAGGAAATAGTTTATCTGGATCTATCCTATTGAATACCCTTATCATCGCAAACACCTTGATTAGATCACTCCTCAACCTTCTAAGTTCAAAGAAATACAAGTCAAGTTTAGGCAACCTGGTCTCACAATTTAACCCTTTAAGCCCTGCTAACATTCTGGTGAATCTGTGGCCCTTCCAAGGCCAATATCTTTCTTGAGGTTCGGTGCTCGAGACTGAACAGAGTACTCCAGATGTGGTCTGACCAAGACTCTGTACAACTGAAGCAACTCTTTCTCTCTTTTAAATTCCAACCCTCGAGATAAAGGCCAACATTCCTTTAGCTTATTGATTACTTTGTGTACCTGTGCACCAGCTTTTAGTGACTTGTGTATATAGACACCTAAATCCATTTGTTTTTCCACAACTCCTAACCTATCAACATTAAGAAAATATTCAAATTTATCTTCTTCAGATCCAAAGTGAATGACCTCGCATTTCTATTCCAAGAACACTGAGTCACACATTGTTACATTCCACCAGTTACTATAATACTTTATTATACATGATGGATAACATAAGTTTGTTTGCATAGTCCATTGCCTGGCTGGCCCACCTTCCCCACCCTTATTCTGATATCCAGAAGATGTAGTTAGAATTAGTGGAGTTTCTTACCATTACATAGTGAAGGTTTTAAGATATTAAGCTATTCCAAGTATAATTTTCCCTTAACAAAAAATCAATTGTAGTAATTGCCTTTATCTTACCTTTTTTGGGTAAAATTGCAGAGACTGGCGTGAAGTCAATCCACGTGTACAGATCATGATCAACATATTGGTCCAATTCAATGATCCTGTCTCTGGAGCATTGAGCCATCCCATGGTCACTTGTGACGATTAAGTTTATTGTCTCCCACAGTCCTGCTTTCTGAAGTTGTCGCACAAGGTAACCAAGCTTTAGATCAATATCTGCAATGACTTTATCCATGAGAGGGTTGTCAGGCCCTAAATCATGGCCTGAAAGATCAGGCTCTTCCCAGTACAAGAGGCCAAAATTAATAGGTTCTTTCCCTCTGAACCAGTCAATCAGTTGAGCCACTCGATCCTCAAAAGGAACAGAGATATTATAGATCATGTAGTGAGTTGGGTACATACCATGTATGTGAACATCAGTACCAGGCCACATTACAGCTCCACTCTTATGGCCTTGTATCTGGTTTGTAACCCAAAGTGGGTAGGCCTGATCCCACCAGACTGGGTCAAACATATCCATTCTTTCCAAAGAGAAGCTTTTATTTAAGTCCTGATCATACATTTCATTGGCTACAATCCCATGGCTCTCTGCATATAACCCGGTTACAAGGGTATAGTGGTTGGGATAGGTTTTTGTGACGAAAATATTTGTAACCTGATTTACATGAATACCATTTTCCATGACATACTTGAAGTATGGTGTTGGGACTCTGTGGATGTAATCCCAACGAAATCCATCAAAAGATACCAGCAGCACCTTTGGTTTCTCTAGTTGGAGAGATATAGCTTCAGTGAGAGTGAAGGTAATTACAACCTGCCAAAGACACATTTGCCAGATGCGAGGTGCCATGGTGGGTAGTTATCTGCCGTCAGGTATTTAGACACCAGCTGCAACACAGAAATAGCAACAATCAACTTTGACTAAAATTGCTTACATCTCAGTAAAAGAGCTCTGAATATTAAAAACTCTCTTCAACCAAAATTTTCCCTTTTTCCTCACTCAATCTTGGGAGTGCTTACATATTTTGGGGTACAGCTCTAGGTGCACCCTTATCTCTCTGGTCCCCCTAGCCACAGTGACATGTTCCCATCGATAGCAACTAACTTAGTGCTGATCAGTTAATAGTCAGTTGTGGGAAGTACAGGTATCTAGAAAATATTTCTAAATAAAATGGTCACAATATACAGGCTTAAATACTTGGGTGAAATTTTCCAAGACCCTTCAAGACCAGTGGGACCTCGTACACAGCAGGTGGCTTATCGAAAAATTGCAGGTGCACTGCTCATGATCTTCTGTGGATGGTAAATTGCCAGCAGTCCACATATAATTTTCCAATAAACCATCTGCTGCTTGCAAGGGCCCCTCCTGGGATCTCAGAAGATTTTGCCCATAGCGTGCTGCTATTCTCAACATAGTTACATGGGAAAAAATTGAAGCATTGTAACCCATCAACATGACTTTTGACATTGGTGGGGGGGGGGGGTGATTTTTCTCTGCTTTGCGCTCAATGCGTACCTATTTTCAAGGAAACTTGGAAAGGCCTCTACCTGAAATAGACAGAAGCATTCAAATGTAACGCAAATGAGGCGGGAATGACATCAAAAGAAAAGAACTTGCATTTTTATAATGTCATTCACATCCTCAGGGTGTCTCAAAGCACTTCACAACCAATGAATTACTCGTATAAAGTGTGATTACTGTTATTGGCAAATTGGCATATGTGCCAATTTGAACAGAGCAAGTGTAAGATTATCATGGATTAGTTGATTTTTAGAATCATAGAATGGTTACAGCATGGAAGAAGGCCATTCGGCCTGTTAAGCCCATGCTGGCTGTCTGCAAGAGCAATTAAGCTAGTCCCACTCCCCCGCCCTTTTCCCCGTGGCCTTGCAAAAAAAAATTATCTCAGGTACTTATCCAATTCCCCTTTTGAAAGCAGTGATTGAGTCTGCCTCCACCACCCTTTCAGGCAGTGCATTCCAGATCATAACCATTCGCTGAGTTAAAAAGGTTTTTTCTCATGTCGCCTTTGGTTCTTTTGCCAATCACCTTAAATCTGTGTCCTCTGGTTCTCGATCCTTCTGCCAATGGGAACAGTTTCTCTCTATCGACTCTGTCCTGACCCCTCATGATTTTGAACACCTCTATCAAATCTCCTCTCAACCTTCTCTGCTCCAAGGAGAACATCTCCAGTCTATCCACGTAACTGAAGTCCTTCATCCCTGGAATAATTCTCGTAAATCTTTTCTGCACCCTCTTGAAGGCCTTCACATCCTTCCTAAAGTACAGTGCCCAGAATTGGACACAATACTCCAGTTGAGGCTGAACCAGTGTTTTATAAATATTCATCACCATTTCCATGCTTTTGTACTCTATACCTCTATTCATGAAGCCCAGGATCCTGTAAGCTTTTTTAACTGCTTTCTCAACCTGCCCTGCCACCTTCAATGATTTGTGCACATATACTCCCAGGTGTCTCTGTTCATGCACCCCCTTTAGGATTATACCCTTTAATTACATTTCCTCTCTTCATAGAATACCTGTTTTAATATCTTATACTTAATAGTATCTTATAATCATCAGTAATGGATTTATAATCGTGTGTAAGAATTAAATGTAGAAGTCTGTAATCATCAATTGTTTGCAATGATAACCTGACTTATATCGGGCATGTAACCCTTTGGCTTATAATAAAAAGTTTGAGTAAGCTGTAACCAGACAGCATGGTGTGAGAAAAAGAATTGCTATGGTCGAATAGGGAGGCTATGGATGAAAGTTGGATATAAGCCAACAGTAAGAATGAGACATAGAGTGCAGCTAGCCTGGGATACAAGGTCAGGTGCCGCTGTCACTGTGTTGGAATGTTATGATATCTGCAGTGAATTAAAAACATGGGCCTTTCACAGCGAACAGCAAGGACCCATATCTCTACACTGAAGTCTTTTACCTTTTGTACTGCCATAACTACCCCAGATGAGTCTTGATGGTCAAAAACAGATGATGTCAGGGTGTCATAGGACTAGAACGTGCATAAGCCAAGGTGCTTCGGCCATGGCATCTTTATGATTGGATTTGGGGTTTTGGGTGTAAGCCAGTGATTGGTTCAGGAGGACTCCATAGGTTTTGAATGAGAGCAAGGATACAAGAAGGGGGTCTTAACAGCCACAAAGTGTAGAAGATTTCAGGAGTAGGAGATTTCGGGAAGAATCGAGGAGACATCCAGGAGACAAAGAGACAAGAGTCAGAGGTTGCAGCTTACACACAGTTGTGGTTTCTACCCAGAGTATAAGGGGCAATATAAGTCTCAATTATACTCTGTAAACTGCTGCTCGAATACTGTACTGTATTAAGTCTTGCTTGTGCTGAATAAAGTTAAAATCACTGTACCCAATACGGGTCAACTTCGAATCATTTGGAACCAGGGTCCCCCAGGAATTTTAGACAAGGTTCTACAAACAGCAATGCGACAGATACCCATTTAATCAGTTTTAGTGGTGTTGATTGTGAGATAAATGTGCAGCAGGACACTTACCCCGTTTTTCTGGAATTTTAGCATCTCATCTGAAAGATGGCACCTCTCCCAAAACTACACACTCTCAGTACTGCACTGCAGTGTCACCCTACATTATATGATCAATTCCGGCAGTGGGGCCTGAACCTACAAACCTACAGATTTCAAAGACGAGGGTACAATCTTAAATATAACAAGGATTATAATTTAAAGCAAAATTTTGTTTTCAAATTATATTCTAAAACGCTGCCCACTTGCGCTGGTTGACAGCAGATTTTGCATTCAACGAAATACAATTGAGTTTGAGCGGAAACTTGAGGGGAAAAAAAACCTTCTCAAAACTATGCATTTTGGGTGCAAATTGGGCCCTGGTCACCGACTGCACCCAAAGCGGAAACGCCACCACCGGGTTTAGAGATTGATTAAGAAACTACACACATACTGGCTTCAGTATTTTTGCTGCCCCTTTGTTTCTTTAGATTTTTTATTTTTAAAGCATGGCACAGAAATTGGTGTGACAGAGAAGCATGATGGACAGGAAATGCACACTAGGCATAATAGGGCCGAAATTCTAACTGTCCTGGTCTGCCGGCAGAAGTGCAGCAGAGCAGGACCCCAGTGCACCAATGGAGTCTGCCCCAGACCCAGTCCTGAATTGGAGGGTCGGAACCATCTGCACACTCATTCAGGCAAAGCAGTGGCCCAGGAAGGGCCAGAGTTAAGGAGTGCAAAATTGTACAATTTCTGATATTGAGATTCAGAATTTTTTCCAGTTGTTTCACAGAAAATCAGAGTGCCGATTTTCCAAGTATGTATTGCCTTGCCCACTGGCTGCACATATCAGAAAACCATTGGCACAGTTGCCAGTGATTCTCCATCCAAATGTATAATTAATTAGCTGATCTGGATCTATCCTGTTCTTCCACAACCATTAAAAGTTTTCAGGTCTCAAAGAATGTTACAGCACAGAAACAAGCCATTTGGCCCATCAAGTCTGCATTGATGGTTATTTCCCCCACTCACCACTTCATCGAATTCCATTCTCTTGCTCATTCCTCATACCCTTTAATAGTTCCCTTTTTAAAGCAATTAATCCCCTTTTAAAACAATTTATAGACTCTGCTTCGATGATGGTTTGTAGCAGAGAATTCCACATTCTAACTACCCTGTGTAAAGACATGTTTTCTTGCATTCTTTTAGTGATCATAATTTTTTGCCCACTCAATCTTTACCGTGCTCAGCAGGACACTATTTACCTTATCATAACCCTTTAAATCTTGAAGACTTCTATCAGGTCACCCCTTAACTATCTCACCTCTAGTGAAAGAAGCCATAACTTCTCAAATATCTCTGCATAACTGTAACCCCTTATCTACTGATGCATCCTAGTGACTCTTCACTGCACCTTTTCCATTGTATTACATCTTTCCTTTAATGTTTTCCTAAAATTGTACACAATAATCCCACTGTGACCTAACCAAGGTCCTGTACAAGTTCAACCATACTCCTTGCTTTTTATGGTCTCATGTACATAGAATTAAAAAGAATCTACAGCAAAGAAACAGGCCTTTCAGCCCAACTGGTCTCTACCAGTGTTTATACTCCACACGAGCCTCCCCCCACTCTAATTATCTCTTCACACACTTCCCCATATCCCTCTATTCCCTTCTCCTTCATTCATGTATATATCAAGCCTCCCCTTAAATGCATGAATGCTATCTGCATCAACCACTCCAATGTGGTAGCGAGTACCACATTCCCACCACTCTGTAAAGAAATTCTTGCAAAATTCTTGATTTGATCTGTTAGTGGCTATCTTATATTTATGCCCTCTTTTTATGGACTCACTCACAAGTGAAAACTGTTTCTCCATATCCAACCTATCAAACCCCTTCATAATTTTAAAGACTTCCATCGTGTCTCCTCTTTTTCAGAAAAAAGAACCTCAGCCTGCTCAATCATCGCTGATCTATTCTGTTAACATATACACACACTACGTTAATGACTTGTGTATCTGTACATTAAAATCCCTGTATTCTTCGAATCTTACCATTTAAAGTGGCTCTTTTCTCACTTCAAATATATATTACTGTGCATTTTTCTACATTAAACTGCACCTGCCATCTAATCTGTCCATCCTAGTTATAGAATCATAGAATAGTACAGCACAGGAGGCCATTCGGCCCATCTAGTCTGCGCCGGCTCTTTCGAAGAGCAATCCAGTTAGTCCCCCGCTCTTTCCCCATATCCCTGCAATTGTTTTCTCCTTCAAGTATTTTTCCAATTCCCTTTTGAAAGCTACTATTGAATCTGTATTCACCACCCTATCCAAATCCTAACCACTCGTTGCGTAAAATGTTTTTTGCTCATGTCGCTTCTGGTTCGTTTACAAATCACCTTAAATCTGTGCCCTCTCGTTATCGACCCTTCAGCCACTGGAAATAGTTTCTCTTTATTTACTCTATCTAAACCCTTCATGATTTTAAACACCTCTATCAAATCTCCTCTTAGCCTTCTCTCTCCAATGAGAACAACCCCAGCTTCTCTAGTCTATCCACATAACTGTATTCCCTCATCCCTAGAACCATTCTAGTAAATCTCTTCTGTACTCCAAAGCCTTCCCTTGCTGCCCATGTACTTAATGTATGCTTCTTTCCTTACTCTCAATTTTTCCCTTGTGGCTTTATTCATCCTTGGTGTCTCATTAGTGTGGTGCCCAGAATTGGACACAATACTCCAGCTAGGGCCGAACTAGTGTTTTATATAGGTTTACCAGAACTTCCTGGCTTTTCTACTCTATGCCTCGATTTATAAAGCCCAGGATCCCATACGCTTTATTAACCTGTTCTGCTACCGTCAAAAGATTTGTGCACAAGCACCCCCAGGTCTCTCTGTTCTTGCAGCTTCTTTAAAATTGTACCATTTAGTGTGTATGGTCTCTCCTCATTCTTCCTACCAAAATGTATCACCACACACTTCTCTGTGTTGAATTTCATCTTCCATGTGTCCACCCATTCCACCAGCCTGTCTATGTCTTCTTGAAGTCCTCCTGTAGTCTTTTACTACTTTCAAATTTGTCACTCCCATGTCCAGATCATTTATGTATACAAAACAGTATATAACAGCAGCCCGAAGATCCTCTACGGAACACCACTCAAAACACTTTGCTACTCTGCAAAACTTCCTTTTACCCTTAGCTTTTTTCCCCTCTAATCATCTCTATCCTCAGAACCACATTCCTCTAAATTTCATCTTTGCCGCAAGTCTCTTATGTGATAAATACTTTTTGCATTACACTCCCTTCCATTTTTGAAGACAAAAGTCAAATGTACCAATATCCAGTCCTCTGGAACAACGTTACTTTCTACAGAAGTCTGGAAAATTATAGTCACAGCCTCCACTATTTCTTCACGAGCTATCTTCAGAATATTCGGATGCAAACTATTGGGTCCCAGTACCTTACGTTCCTTCTTTAGTATAATCTCTTTTTGAATAATAGTTCCTACTAACTATTCATTACCGCCTCAGGTGATTCTACAATTTCAATATCCATTTGTTCTGTGAAAGTACTTATATATTACATAAGGATGTACAGCACAGAAACAGGCAATTCAGCCCATGCCAGCGTTTATGCTCCACTCGAGTTTCCTCCCGTCTTTCCTCATCTAACTATCAGCATAACCCTCTATTCCCTTCTCCCTCATATGCTTGTCCAGCCTCCCCTTGAATGCATCTATTCTATTCACTTCAACCACTCCCTGTGGTAGCGAGGTCCAAGGCTTTTTGAAAATCTAGATAAATTACATCTACTGCATTACCCTTGTCTACTCTCTCTGTTACCTCTTCAAAAAATTCAATGATGTTGGTCAAGCAAGACTTTCCCTTCTGAAATCCATGCTATTTATTACTATATTTTTGGTTTCTAGATGTTCTTCCATTTTCTCCTTTAGTAGGGATTCCATTATGTTTCCTACCACCGATGTTAAGCTGACTGGGCTATAGTTCCATCTCCCTTGTTAAATATAGGTATTATGTTAGCTATCTGCCAGTCCTCTGGCACTACACCTTTTTCTAACGAATTACTAAATATGTGTAGTAATGCTTCTGCTAGCTCTTCCCTAAATGTTTTTAAAATGCGCGGATGTAATCCATCCGGACCAGGGGTTTTATTAGTTTATTTAATATATCTCCTCGTTTTGTTTTAAATGCAGTTATCTCATTATTTGTCTCATCATCCGATGTCATCTCCACCTGTTCTATCTCCCTGGTAAATGCTGAAGCAAAGTAATTATTTAATATCTCTACCATCTCTCTATTGTTGCCTGTGGCATTATCCTGTCCATCGCTTAGTGGCCCTATTCCCATCCCGACCTTCCTTTTTTTATTTAAGTGGCTGTAAAATATTTTACTATTGTTTCATGTTCCTTGATAATTTAATTAATAGTTCCTCTTTGCCTTCCTAATTTTTTTTTGACTTCTCTCCTGATCTCTTCATATTCTCTCTTGTCATGCGCTCCCTTGCTGCCCATGTACTTAACGTATGCCTCTTTGTTTGCCAATATTGTCGCCCATTTTATTTTCACAAGTTCTATTCTCAGCCCCTCAAAATCAGCTTTTCTCCAATCTATTACCCCGGTCTTTGTCTTTCTCAATTATTATCTTAAAGCGTATCATATTATGGCCACTATTGCCTAGTTCCCCTACTTTTACTTCTCTTATCTGCTCTGGTTCCATTCCCCATTACTAGATCCAATAGTGAATCCTCCCCTGTTGGGCTTTTATCTCTATCCACATGGATTCTATTTCTGTTTTGCTGATAGCTGCATCACTTTTTTCTACTACCATTATGTTGTCCTTAATAAGTGCAGCTACTCCACCTTCCCTTTTCCCTCTCTATCTTTTCTAAATATGTTACACCCTGCAATGTTTAATTCCCAGTCCTGATTTTTCTGTAGCCATGGGCGCAATCTTGCCAGCCCTGGGGAGGCGGGACTGCCGGGAAAATGGCAGAATTTGGGGGCGGGTGCCCAACCTGCCCCCAACCCGCCTCCATGCCATCTTCCCAGGAGGCGGGTGTCCGTCCCGCACCAGGTCCTGTCTCTTTGGAGGCGGGAAGGGATTAAAGCCTATTAACTGCCTGTTAACAGGTAGTTAGGCAGAAAATAGGATTATCCCCTTTTTGCCCTCACAAGTGTGGGCTTCCCGAAGGCTCCGAAACCCGCCAGCTCAGCTCAGCGAGTACTGGGTCTGCGGGAGTCGGGGGTGAAAAAGTGTGCTGTGACGTTAAGTGATGGGTGCAAGAGTGTAGAGGTGAGTATCTGAGGTAAGTGCAAAGTGCTATTAAAAGTGTACTTACCTTTGTTTCTTCCTGCAAGCTTCAGTCGGTGTGTATGCGGAGAGTCTCGCACCTCCGCTTTGGAAATGACAGATGGCCGTTGCATTCTCAGATGCAACAACCATCTCATTTCTGTAAAAGAAAGAAGTTTGACAAGGTCTTGAATTCAAAACCTCATCAAACTACATAGAAAGTCACTGTTTGCCAGCTTCACAGAGCTGTCAAACGATGACAATTCATCTATCAAAATTTTTTGACAGATGAAACGTCATACATTGACGTTCTCTGCAACCGGCTTTCCCTTAATTGGCCTGCTAAGCCTGCTGGGTGGGCTTAACAAGGTCAATCAAGGGAAAATAGCGTGGGTTGTCCAGAAGTTGTTGGAGGCGGAACTGAAACCCGACAAGTGGGAGTCCCGTCTCCAAAAGCTCCCCATTGGCAAAATCACCCCCCCCATGTCTCAGTAATCCTTACTATGTCTGGTTCCTCGCAATGCATGAATGCCTCCAGCTCCCCTGTTTTATTACAGACACAGTGTGCATTGCTGTACAGACAGTTTAACTCATTTTTAATAGCAGTTCCTTTCACTTTATTTTTAACCATCTTTTTACACTCCTATTCTATAACTCCATTTATTCCCTGGCCATCAATGTCCTCCATCACTTTACTCTTTCCTATACTCTCCTTTCCCGTTTTGTTTATATTTAGGCTGGTTTCATTTCTTGTAGATCCCTCCCCCCACCTTACTCCTTTAAAGCCTTTGCCACTTCCCTATTTACCCTTTTTCTGATCTGACTGCATCTATGCCAATTTGCACGTGACTCAGGCAATAATCCAGAGATTATTACCCTCGAAGTCCTGCTTTTTAATTTAACTCCTAACTCCTGATACTCCTTCAGCAGGACCTTCTCCCTGCCTCCTCCCTATTCCTACCTACGACATGGATCACGACAACTGGATTTACCCCTCACTTTCCATTACAAACTTGTCTCCTTAATTTCTTTGCGGCACCAACAATTGAGTATGCTGTTACTACTAATACAGTTATAGAAAATTTTTGTTATTGTCCTTTATGTTTTTTAATGCTGACTTACTCACATACTCCCTTAGCTTTTCTAATTGCCCTTTTTGTAGATATCCTTTATTCTCTAAATTTGTCTTGGTTTTTGTTTTATCTGCTATGTAATCACTAAATATTTCTCTTTTTAGCCTCAAATTGGTTCTAGTCTTCCTATTCATCCATGGAACCCAAGTCTTCCATACATTGCATTTTCCTTACTGGAATATACTTAATTTGTAACCTATTCATCTCCTGTTTAAATATTTCCCATAGCAGTTCTAAAATTGGAGTATTGTGTTCAATTCTGGGCATCACACTTTAGAAAGGATGTCAAGGCCTTAGAGAGGGTGCAGAGGAGATTTACTAGAATGGTACCAGGAATGCAGGACGTCGGTTGTGTGCAGAGACTAAAGAAGCTGGGGTTGCTCTCTTTAGAGCAACGCTATGGGGAGACTTAATGGAGGGGTCATGAAGGTCTTGATAGAGTAAATAAAGAGAAACTGTTTCCAGTGGCAGTGGGTCAGTAACCAGAGGACACAGATTTAAGGTAATTGACAAAAGAACCAGAGGGGACAGGAGGAAAAATAATTACACAGTGAGTTGTTATGATCTGAAATGCACTGCCTGAAAGGATGATGGAAGCAGATTCAATAGTAACTGCCAAAAGGGAATTGGATAAACACTTTAAGGGGAAACATTTTCAGGGCTATGGGGAAAGAGCACAGGAATGGGAGTACAGGAAACTCACCGGCACCTAAATATCCGGAAATCTCTCTTAACCGGCAAAATTCAGGAGTAGGTTCAGGTAAGTTTTACTATACATTAGTGGCCATGTAACGGGGTTCCTGGATCTGTGGTCGTGTACGGGGCTCTCGTACTTTGGTAAGTATACCTCTCTGTAATCCGGACTTTTTGATCAACCGGCACCACGCCGGTCCCGGATAAAAAAGAGTTTCCTGTAATTGGATAGCTATTGCAAAGCTCTTTCACAGGCAAGATGGGTCAAATGACCTCCTTCCGTGTCGTGTCATTCAATGATCTTGTTTGGGCCACTTCTATATTTAAATCCATATACACTAGTCCTATGATGTCTCAAATTATTCCTGGCATTGAAACAACACCAAGGAACTCTGAAATAAGATCTGTCCTCCAGCCTAGGTGGTAAAAAAAAAATAAGGATATTTATAATATTTCATTCTGCATTTGACCCTGCAGTGCTGTCATTATCAGTGACAGGTCAGGAGTCAGGAGTAAGAGCACGAGTGCAAACCTATATTGATCTGCAAGTCAGCTATATTAAACAGGCGGGGAGGTCGCTCAAATATGAAACGCTTTGAATAAGATGCTGTGGGAAAACCATTTTACAAACGCGCAGCAAATGAACGGCGCCGTCTCCGCGGCCAGGAGACTGCAGAGGACAGGCCCAGGGTCCGGGTCTCACAGGCTCCTCGGCCTCTCCGTGCAGATGCTGCTGACAGGCCTGCGGTGCAGTCCCAGCAATTCCTGTCAGTTCAGTGTCAGGACCTGGACCAGTTTGCCCATTAAATCACCGGCTCCCCTTGCCCTGCCTCAGGGTTTGTAGCTGCTGCTGAACACTCACCCGCTCCTGTTTACTGTGCCAGCTCCGCTCCGGGTACCGCCACCGCCAGCTCCTCCCGATGTCGCAGCTCGCTCGCGCCCGCTTCTCCTGCCGGCACGCAGCACGAGGCTCAGGACCACACTCTCATTGGGCGACAAGCGCTCTATGACGTACCCCAGCCCAGCCCGCCGCGTTGCCAGGCGACACAAGCACGCGGTCCGTCCGCCAGAAGAAGCGCGCCGAGCCGCGCATGCGTGCCGGCGGGCAGTGGTTACATTCTCAGGAAGTCGGGAGCCAACGGCGAAGCTCCGGGGTGTCAGCAGTTTCACACAGGGCGGGAGGGTTAAAGCTGCCAACAACGGCGAAATGTTACAATCAAGAAGGCTGAGACCCACCATTAAAGTTATTGTAAACACATGGAATTGCAACTACTTTATGCAATGGAACAAAAAAGGCTACTAAAGGGGGGTGGGATCCAGGGAAGGGGATGTTTCCCCAACAACAACGACTTGCATTTATATATAGCGCTATTAACATCGGAAAACGTCCCAAGGCGCCTCTATTTCTCCACAGATGCTGCCTGACCTACTGAGTATTTCCAGCATTTTCTGTTTTTATTTAAGAAGATATTTAGGATAGTTGACCAAAAGCTTAGTCAAAGAGGTAGGTTTTAAGGAGTGTCTTAAAGGAAGAAAGAGAGGCAGAAAGGTTTGGAGAGGGAATGCCAGAGATCGGGGGCAGCTGAAAGCATGGTGTCGTGTATTGATTGCGAGTTTGACACCAGTCAATACGGTAATGTAATGTGCGAGTTTGACACCAGTAAGTACGGTAATGTAATGTGCATTGCATTATGGGAATTACCCGGGAAAACGGCAGTCAGCCATTTTACACAATAAAGAGAACATCGCAGTTAGAAGCCGGTCTGCCTGATTCTATGCTTTAATACGTTCATACAACATTGGCGACGAGGATAACGAACGGAATCATTTTAAATAGGTAGTTGCCCAATTTTAGTTAGCTAGGATGGAGAAGACTGGCATTCAAAATTTTGCATGCTTCGCCGAGCCAGCCACGTTGGGTCCAAGATGGACGAGGTGGTTAACGTCTTTTGAGCTTTATGCCGACGGCAAAGGACTCATTATCGACAATACCTCTACAGCTGCCACAAAGCAGAGGAGAAGAGCTCTACTTCTACACCTAGCAGGACCAGATGTCCAGGATATCTTTTCGACTCTACCGGGCACAAGAGAGCCAGCAGACTACACGGCGGCGGTTAGTGCTTTGAATCACTACTTCGTGCCCCAGGTCAACGCAGCATTTGCTAGACAGACTTTTCATAAGTTGTCCCAGAAGACAGGTGAGACTGTGCAACAATTTGCTACTCGCTTGCGGCAGGCTGCTAAAGACTGTGCTTTTGGGGGGGTTGCGGATAATCAAATAAGAGACGCTATCCTGAGTAGGTGCACGTCAGCCTATGTGCGGAGGAAATTGCTAGAGGAAGGGCATGGTCTAACCCTCACCCGCACGTTACAATTGGCCTCACAATGTGAAAACATCGAGGAGCAGATGTCAGCCATGTCATGTACAGAGAAGGCGGAGACAGATACTGTTCGTCGTGTTACACAGAAAAGAGGGTATTATGCGAAAAGCTCGACAGATAAACCAAAGGGAAATGGCGATAGGAACGAAAGGAAATGTTACAGATGTGGACACACAGACCACATGGGCAGAGATCTGAAATGCCCAGCACGCGGACAAATGTGTCATAAGTGCAAGGGAAAGGATCATTTCTCCAAAGTATGCTGCACAAAGGGTACAAAGAAACACAGTGGGAACAATGTAGAGGAACAAAATGACTTTGTATTTGCTGTTACTGGAAATAACGTGACAGAGAGACTTACCTTTTGTGTGGGGGGAGTAAACCTGAGAATGTTAATTGATTCGGGTGCAACTAATAATGTGATAAATGAGAATACATGGGAAGGACTAAAGTCAGAACACATTAAGTGTCAGTCACATGTCCCTAAGACAGAGAGAAAGTTATTCTCTTATGCTTCTAGCCGACCACTGTCAGTTAAAGGTGTATTCACATGTGGGATTACAATAGGTAAGAGAACTGAGCAGGCGGAGTTCATTGTGGTTAAAGACCATGGAGAGCCGTTGCTAGGAAGGGAGACAGCCATGAAACTGGGAGTTTTAAAAATAGACGCAGGTGTCTCAGCTGTGGTAGATGTAAGACAGCTACTAGAACAGCGGTATCCAAAGATGTTCCAGGGAGTAGGAAGGCTGAACACAAAACAGATGTTTGTATATCGACCCACAAGTGAAGCCTGTGGCCCAGCCACTCAGGCGTATACCATTCAACTTAAGGGGGGCAGTAGAGGCCAAAATAAAACAATTGAGGGACATGGACATTATCGAACCGGTAACTGGTCCCACCCCATGGGTAAATCCTGTGGTTATTGTACCAAAAGCGGATAAGGATGTAAGGTTATGCCTAGACATGAGACGAGCAAACCAGGCAATAGTGAGGGAACGATATCCAATCCCCACCGTTGATGAGCTACTCCAAGGTATGAATGGCTCGACGGTGTTTAGTAAGCTAGACCTGAAATGGGGTTATCATCAGCTAGAACTGACCCCTGAGTCACGAGAAATCACAACGTTTGCAGTACATATAACAGAGTATACAGGTACAAGAGGCTGATATTCGGTGTATCTTCAGCTAGTGAGCAATATCAGCACGAGATAGCTAATGCCTTAGCTGGAATAGAGGGTGTTGAAAACATCTCAGACGACATTATCGTGTATGCACACGACCAGGAAACGCATGACAGATGCCTGCACGCTGTCATGACCAGACTAATGGAAAGTGGACTGACACTAAACTCAGAGACGTGCCAATTCAACATGGACCGATTGATTTTCATGGGAACCCTGTTGTCTGAAAAGGGCATCGGACCAACAGCAGAGAGAGTGCGAGCGGTGGCAGAAGCTTGGGAACCAGAGAATGCTACAGAGGTGAGGAGTTTCTTGGGACTCATTGGGTACAGTAGCAGATTCATCCCGCAGTTTGCAACGCTATCAGAGCCACTGCGATGCCTGACGAGAAAAGACACACCATTTAAATTTGGATCACAACAGAGACAGTCATTCAGTGCACTCAAGGAAGAGTTGGCCAGAGCTGGCACTTTAGCATATTTTGATAAGGACGCACCAACCAAGGTGATAGCAGATGCCAGTCCTGTAGGTTTAGGCGCAGTACTAGTTCAGGACCAACAGGGACAAGAGGTGCCAATATGCTATGTAAGTCGTAGTTTAACAGACTGTGAGAGGAAATACTCTCAAACAGAGAGAGAGGCCTTAGCTCTTGTATGGGCTTGTGAGAGGCTGCATCCATATGTGTATGACCGAAAATTTAACTTGGTAACTGACCATAAGCCATTACAAGTGATATACGGCCCACACTCTAAACCCTGTGCCCGTATAGAGAGATGGGTACTTAGATTACAGCCGTACGATTTTAAGGTGATACACATTCCAGGCAAGCAAAACATTGCAGACCCACTGTCACGATTGCTGGGGGAGACAGCAAAACAGGAGAGACATTCTCATGGCTCAGATGAATACGTGAGATTTGTAGCTGTGAGTGCGACACCAAAAGCACTCACTACTAGAGAGGTGGAGGAAGCCTCTGCTACCGACTCAGAGCTGATTGAGGTACGGAAGGCAATCACAAACAGACATTTTGAGAACTGTAAAGCTTATGCAGCAATTGCAAATGAGCTGTGCGTAGTGGGGTACCTAGTTCTTCGGGGAACACGCATCGTGCTACCCACAGTGTTACACGCACGAGCCCTGGTGTTAGCACATGAAGGACACTTGGGAATAGTTGGAACAAAGCAACATCTCAGAACCAAGGTTTGGTGAAAAATACTGTAAAGCGTGCCACGGCTGTCGGATAGTAACCAGACCCGACCCACCTGAACCGTTGAGGCCAACACCATTACTGGAGGGCCCCTGGCAGGATGTAGCTATAGACTTACTGGGACCCTTGCCATCCAACCACTCCATTCTTGTTGTAGTTGATTATTATAGTCGCTACTATGAATACGACATCATGACCTCCACAACAACAGAGAAGGTTATTGATAGTTTAGAGTCAATCTTCAGCCGTCATGGTTTGCCAATCACCTGCAAATCTGATAATGGTCCCCAATTCAGGTCTGAATTATTCAAAGAATACTGTGAAAACAACGGGATCAAACACCTGAAAACAACAGCAAAATGGGCTCAGGCTAACGGAGAAGTCAAGCGCCAGAATGCGTCGCTGATGAAGAGAATCAAAATTGCTCAGTCAGAAGGACTAGATTGGAAACGTGAACTTAGAAAATATGTGACTGTGTACAGGAGAATTGACCATGCCACGACAAGAAAGAGCCCGGCAGAGCTGCTCTTTAAACGGAAAATGAGAGGAAAGCTGCCAGACATCACAGAGTCGTGCACAGACATGGAAGTATGTGACCAGGACGCAGAACAAAAAGGCAAGTCCAAACTGTATGCAGATGAACAGCGGAGAACACAATACTCAGAGGTGGAAGTTGGCGACACGGTGCTGGTACAGCAGGACAAAGTGGACAAGTTCACCACTCCTTTTGATGCCACACCCCACAAATTTTTGAGTAAAACAGGGAGTCAAGTAGTAGTAGAATCTCCACACGGAGCACGCTACTCGAGAAACACTACGTTTGTGAAGAAAGACAGAACCAATGGACCAAAGGAGACACTCCATGAGCAGGAGGAAACACAAGGGACTGAGGACAGTATAGTAGACCCTGACACACATACCACTGTGACACAGGCAATACCCACTGACACCAACATGTCAGACATACCCAATACAGCCAGACCTCAAAGGGTTAAAAGAAAGCCCCAAAGACTGTCTGATTATGTCACAACATAAACTGTGCGAGAACTGCATGGGTGATGTTAAATGTTTAAACCTGGGAATTACTTAGTTGTGTGGTAAGACACAAGTTTGTAAAAAGTTTATAAACCAAATAAGTTATGCAGTGTTATTGTAAGCAACTGTTTGTAAACTGCAAGTTTGTTTCCAAGGAAAAGGGGGATGTCGTGTATTGATTGCGAGTTTGACACCAGTCAATACGGTAATGTAATGTGCGAGTTTGACACCAGTAAATACGGTAATGTAATGTGCATTGCATTATGGGAATTACCCGGGAAAACGGCAGTCAGACATTTTACACAATAAAGAGAACATCGCAGTTAGAAGCCGGTCTGCCTGATTCTATGCTTTAATGCGTTCATACAACACATGGCTGCCAATGTAGTAAGTTTAAAATCATCAACATCCAACATCATGTGGTTCTAGTAGGGTTGCTAACTCGGGTTTGATGTATTCCTGGCGATTTAATCATGTGACATTTCATCACATGGCAATCGATCATGTGATACTGCTCATGTCATGCTTTAGCACATGACATAGTGGTTAGCACTGTTGCCTCACAGCGCCAGGGACCCAGGTTCAAATCCGGCCTCGGGTGACTGTCTGTGTGGAGTTTGCACATTCTCCCCGTGTTTGCGTGGGTTTCCTCCGGGTGCTCCGGTTTCCTCCCACAGTCCAAAGATGTGCGGGTTAGGTTGATTGGCCATGATAAAAATTGGCCCTTAGTGTTAGGGGGGATTAAATACGTGGGGTTACGGGGTTACGGGGATAGGGCTTGGGTGGGATGGCTGTCGGTGTAGGGACCGGGTGCTAGGGTTTGGATGATCAGCCATGATCTCGTTGAATGGTGGAGCAGGCTCGAAGGGCCGAATGGCCTACTCCTGCTCCTATCTTCTATGTTTCTATGACATTTGCCCACTGTTTGCAAATGTTATTGGCCCAGAAATTTCATTCGCAGGCCTACCGTGGGCGGAGGGCTGCGATCTGGAAAAATCTGCGCTTGGACCGGAGGGCGCCCAGGAGGCACAGAGTCTCCAAACTGCCGGTGTGCAGGCGTATCCCAGAGGCGCAGGTGGTTTGCAGCGTCCCTGGGATCAGGTGGGCCATGGGGAGCCAATCAGAGAGGGAAATCTCCATTCATAGATTTGACAGGAAGACCTGTCAAATATATGAATAGAGATCACCCCCAAAACATAGTAAAATTTCAAATAATTTTTTTTTTAAATCACATTTTTAAAATGACTATAAATTACATAAATTAACTTTTAAACAAAAATTTAAAGTTTTGAAATAAATAATTCAAGTTTTTAACGGGGCTAAAAATAAACTTACCTTTCTTTAAAGTATTTTTAAATGATAATAAATCAGTGGAAATTTAAAAAAAAACTTTTTTCAACTCTTATCCTGGTAAAAGCAGGCCTTGCGCAAGAATTGTAAGTGTTTTCTGCGGGCGGAGGGTCTCCAAAAAACAGAACTCTCTGCCCTCAGAGGCCCTGCTCCAGCACAGCCGGAGGATCTGTCAAGAGCTTTCTTGACAGATCGGAAATGCCGGTTTGCAGCGCCTGCACAGTGCATTCCTGAAACTGGCATTTCCGATGTCCCTACGGGTGAGTACACAGCGCATACTCACCCGTAGGGACCGGAATATCCGGCCCATTGCATTTATCTTAGTTGAGTGTCTGAATATCACCAAGCCACGAATAAAATATTTGACTTTTTGTTTTATAGTAAGATGAAAAGTTTATAAATCAAAGACAGTATAAAAGAACAGAAAGATTTAAGGATAAGTAATGTTTCGATAAAAAATACCTCTGTGCAACGTTCCCGCTAAGCTGCGCGGGGAGCAGGCTTTTTAAATGTGAAATTTTGCGCATGCACCTGTTAAAGGGGCTGCACACCCCAAAAAAATGAGGGGAACATTGCTTCTGTGATGTTTCTACAGCATCGACCGCAAAGAGAAATACAAAGTAAATTCCACTGATTCAACAAAAACATCATCAATATAAGTAACTTCAAACTAAAACTTTCGTACAATCTTAGGACTTTTTACAATACGCAGCAAGTTATAAAAACAATAAATAAAACCAAAACCAAACCTAATTAAATTCACTGACTCCCACACCACACCATGGACACCCAGCTTCAGAGAGGTGAGGCTCAGTCCTCAGGGAGAAGCAAAGCTGCCTGACTCCAATAATAAAGCACATTATACAACAGCACACATGACAAGCCAACATGGACTGTCCCTTCCTCCAGTTGCTGTTTCTTGCTTCCTCCTTCTCCAGTTTGTGTTGCTGTCTCCCTCCTGTTACGTCCGTGTGTAATTGAGACACGGACTGCAGGAGTTGGTTATAACAGGTGTTTACTGAGTGGAGACAAAACTGGAACTACTATGCAAGGTTACTACACAGGCTTATATACAAGGGTGGTCACTACTGGTACTGCAGTATACAGGGGCTGCAGAATATAGTTCCTTCTTCAGGTTACATACACTACAATTCCTCCCCTTTTAGCTAAACAGTACATAACATTCGATTAATAATTAAGTAACATATTTACAATTACAGTTGCCATATACATTAGCTGAAGGTAATCAATTATAAATTCAGTCTTTGAGGAGGCTTCCTGATTCTGTCTGGATAACGCCTCTTTGGGGTATCAGGTTCTTCTGGCAAAGTTGATTTGGGATCAACGTCGTTGTTTGGTTCGTCTGCTTCCAATATCACCGATTCTGAGGTAGATGCAATTGGTACTTCGGTTTCATCACCAGGTGTATCAGATCGTGGTGTGGATTTGACGTTTTCCAGTGACTCTAGAATCTGGTCAGGATAGCGTCTTACAATGCTCTCTCCAACGTCCACGGTATACATTAGAGGTCCTTGCCATGTGCAGATCGTTCCTGGCTGCCATTTCTCTGTGCGGTAGTCCCGGGCCAAAACTGGTTCACCTATCTTAAAACTTGTTGTGTCCGTGTGTTAATAGAGACACTGAGGACAGGAGTTGGTTTCACAGGTGTTTACTGAACAAAGTCTGGAGGGGAACTAACTGATACAACACAATATACAGGCTTATATAGCCCGAGTGGCCATTACCGGCATTACAGTACACAGGGGGCTCTTAAAGGCACATACACTACAAAACTCCTGGTCGGCCTTTCATTCATATTTTGAAACTGCCTGTTCTCCACATCTCTTCTGATGTTTGGCTTAACCAAATCCAAGCGGCATCGTAGTCTTCGATTGAAGAACATCATGGCTGGAGTTTGGTTGGTAACCGCATGTGTCGCATTCCGGTAGGCAAACAAGAAGTTATCCACCTTGTGTTGTAGGAGTATGTCTTCATTACCCATTGCCTTGATAGCCTTCTTGAATGTTTGAACGTACCTCTCAGCCAATCCATTGGTGGCTGGATGATATGGGGCGGATGTGTAATGCTTAACACCATTGTTCTTTAAGAACCTCCGGAACTCTTCAGACACAAACTGTGGTCCATTGTCGGAGCAAATCTGTTCAGGCAGCCCATTTCTGGCGAATATGGTTCGTAAGACTGTGATAGTTTTTTCTGTGGTGGTTGAGGACATTTTTATTACCTCTGGCCACTTTGAATGTGCATCCACCGCAATTAAAAACATAGAGTCCATAAATGGACCAGCAAAATCAATGTGCACCCTTTGCCATGGAGATGAGGGCCACTCCCATGGATGTAGAGGGGCTTGTGGTGGGGCGTTTTGGACCTTCTGGCATCCTGTACAGCTCTTGGTCATCTCTTCGATTTCTCTATCGATTCCCGGCCACCACACAAACACTCTGGCTAAGTTCTTCATTTTTACCCCTCCCAGATGACCCTCATGAAGCTCATTGAGCACTCTATCCTTCAACTTGGGTGGAATTACCACTCTGGATCCACACACCAAGGTTCCTCGGCACACTGACAGCTGTTCTCTTCTCGGCGAGAATGCTGGCAACAGTGGTTCGCAATGTGCTGGCCATCCCTTCACCGTTAAATCATAGACCCTGGAGAGTGTCGGGTCATTTTGTGTTTCCTTTTCTATGTTTGCATTCGTCACAGGTAAACATTCGACTATGGTTGAGTGGAATATCTCCACAGGATCCACTGCAGGTGCTTCTTCCACCGTCGGCAAC
The DNA here is from genome assembly GCF_052327205.1 of Somniosus microcephalus. Taxonomy (NCBI): domain Eukaryota; kingdom Metazoa; phylum Chordata; class Chondrichthyes; order Squaliformes; family Somniosidae; genus Somniosus; species Somniosus microcephalus. Next base: position 117,737,449 of record NC_140995.1, read on the forward strand.
GGTAGGCACGACAATCCATCAACATTCCCATGCTGTTTAGTTCCTTTGTACTCGATGTCATATTGGTGTGCCCCTAGGAAAAGGGACCACCTCTGTAGCTGTTGTGCTGTCATTATCGGGACACCCTTCTGAGGGTTGAAAATGGAGACAAGAGGTTGATGATCAGTTAGTAGAGTAAATTTCTGACCGTGCAGGTAGTGATTGAACTTCTTCACCCCCCACACCAGGCTGAGGGCCTCTCTGTCAATCTGGGCGTAGTTACGCTCGGCTGAAGTAAACGAGCGTGACGCAAAAGCTATCGGCCTCTCTGAACCATCAAGGAATTTATGTGACAGTACCGCTCCAATGCCGTAGGGAGATGCATCACACGCCAGTCTTATCGGTAGTGATGAGTTGTAGTGAGCCAATACTTCTCTTGAAGTGATTAGGTCTTTACTCTTCTGAAAGGCCCGCTTACATTCATCGCTCCATTTCCATGCTACTCCAGTTTGTAGTAGGGCGTTCAGTGGGTGCAGAACTGTCGACAAATTCGGCAAAAACTTATGGTAGTAATTCACCAATCCGAGGAATGACCTCAGTTGTGACACATTTTCAGGCGCTGGAGCCTTAGCTACCGCTTCAATTTTGTCAGGGGACTTATGTAACCCCTCTTCATCAATCATGTGGCCACAATACGATATCTGTTTCTTAAAAAACTCGCACTTGGGGCGATTGGCTCGTAGCCCATGTTCTCTTAGTCTAGTGAGCACCTGCTCTAGGTTGGCAAGGTGCTCACTGTCATTTTCACCTGTCACTAGGATGTTGTCCAAGTAACACTGAGTCCCCGGAATCCCTTGCAGGACTTGTTCCATCACTCTTTGCCATATCGCCGGAGCTGATGCTACTCCAAATACCAGTCGATTATACTGGTAAAGACCTTTGTGAGTGCTTATCGTGAGATACTTCCATATAGGATTCTTCAACCTCCATCTGCAAATATACTTGTGCTAGGTCAATTTTTGTAAAACGCTTCCCTCCAGTTAGTGAGGTGAAAGTATCTTCTATCCTCGGGAGAGGATACTGTACTGTGTGAAGGACTGGGTTCACCGTCACCTTGAAGTCCCCACAGATGCGAACCTTCCTTGGCTCCTCAGACTTATTGTTTAACGTTTTCTTCATGACAAGAACGATGGGTGTCGCCAACTCGCTCCAGTCTACCTTAGATAACACGCCTGCATTCTCCAGATTCTCCAGCTCTGCCTCAACCGCTGGGCGAATTGCATACGGTACCGGTCTTGCTTTGAAAAACTTGGGAATTGCATTCTCTTCTATTTTTATCGAGGCGGTTACGCCTTTAAGAGTGCCCAGTTGTTGTTGAAATACCTCTTTAGCATTAGCCAAGATTTTTGACAATCGTCCAGGTGTGACGTCGTCATCCTTTTTACCAGCCACAGTCAGTGCCTGAATGGAGTGCCAGTCTGAACTTATCTTTCTGATCCATTCACGTCCCAATAACGGTGGTCCACCATCTTGCAGTATGTACAGATACAATTTCTGTATATCCTTGCCGTTGTATTCGACAGGCACCCTTATTTTCCCTCTGGGGTATACTTTCTGCCCCGTATATGTCTTCAAGACAATGGATGTGTCTTTCAAGGGTATGTGTGAGAATAGCCGCTCGTAGTCTCGTCGATTCATGACGGTCAGGGCTGATCCTGTATCCAATTCCATTTTGACTTGGGACCCTGCTATCGTGAGGGTGACCCAAATGGTTCAGTGATCCTCTTTTGCGATTACGTTGTGAAGTTTGAAACAGCTTAGTCTCTTGTTCCCGGATTCACTATCGCTCTTCTGGTCTTCGGAACTACTGTCCGTCATCTTTTGTACTTTCCTGTACTGTTCCTTAGTAGCCTTTTTGTTGTCGTTAGTCTTCTTCCCGGACCTGCAAACTCGTGCAATGTGTCCCATTTTTCCGCATTGCCTGCATATTTTGTCCTTGGACCAGCAGTCCTTCTGGTCATGGGTTGTTCTGCCGCAGCGATAACATTTTTCAAATCCCCGTGTCATTTCATGGGTGCCGTATTCCTGTGGCTTTTGCTGTATTCCCGCAGCTCCCCTTGCTGCTGCTTCGTACGATACTGCCACGCTGAAAGCCTTATCTAGCGTCAGCTCTTTCTCTGAGAGTAACCTCTTCTGGGTTCCTTCACTCAGGAGTCCACAGACAAATTTGTCCCGTAGGGTATCTGCCAGTCCTGCTCCGAACTGGCAGTGCTTTGATAGCTTGTGAAGTTCCATAAGGTAATCAGCATTGCTCTCATCTTTATGCTGCTTTCTCTTGTGGAATTTAAATCTTTCTGCTATCAGCAGCGGTGTAGGATTTAGGTGTTCCTGTAGGATATCAACAATTTCATTAAAACTCTTCGCCATCGGTTTGGCTGGAGTGATCAGGTTCCGCAATAGGCCGTACGTTCTTGCGCCCATTAAGTTTAGTAGTACCGATGCCTTTTTCTCATCGGCTACTTCATTTGCCTTGTAATATACTTCGACTCTTTCCACATACGTGGTCTAGTCTTCTATTGCATTATCGAAGGCAGTGATATTGCCAGTCTTCGGCATCTTGGAGATCTAAGATGGCGCCTCCTGCGCTTTGCCTTCTTTCCCGATTGGACAAAATGGCGCCTCCCGCGCTTTGCCTTCTTCCCCGCTGGATTAAGATGGCGCCTCCCGCGCTTTCTGTCTTCTCCGCTGCTGCTAGCACTGTTGCTGGCATTTTTATGCCTTGATGGCGACGCCCTATGGTCTTCGCGCACTTCCCCCCCCGCGCTGCTGCTAACGCCGCTCTCCGCGGTCCCCGTGGCAAACTGCAGCTCCTCGCGGCTTTCTGCGCTTCTAATTTCTTTTATTTTAATTACTGTTCCCGTCGTCAGAGCAAACCCTACGGGACACTTTCCTCCCTCTTCTCGGGTCTGTACGCTGCCCGGCTTCGTAGCACCAGCTGCGCCCTGTGTGCTCCACTCTCTCTCTCTCTCTCCTCTTCCCGACAACGCTGCTCGGCCCCGTTGAAAAGCTACCCGATCGAGCTCTAGCCCGCCGCAGCCCAGGAAGGATCAGTGTACTACCTGCCACCAGCCCGATTAGCTGGAACACAATAGACAGGATAAGCAAGCCCTGCTCTCGACAGCCTCTCCTGCAAATCTTCAAATTCGATGAATCAGAGGCGGTTGCCCACGGTCGACGCCCGTTTCTTCTGTTTGATTTTTTTTTCTTCTTCCTTCTGGCCTCAACCTCTAACTACTTCGCTTCAGGGATGGATCCCCATGAGGTGGTGCAGAACTGTAGGTAAGTTCAGATCTGTTCGTCGCCAGTGTTACGTCCGTGTGTAATTGAGACACGGACTGCAGGAGTTGGTTATAACAGGTGTTTACTGAGTGGAGACAAAACTGGAACTACTATGCAAGGTTACTACACAGGCTTATATACAGGGGTGGTCACTACTGGTACTGCAGTATACAGGGGCTGCAGAATATAGTTCCTTCTTCAGGTTACATACACTACACCTCCCTCCTCATTTGTGTTTCTCTCTCCCCAGTTTATGTTTCTCTCTCCTCAATTTGTTTCTCTCCCTCCCCGGTTTGTGTTTCTCTCTCTCTCTTCTCAATTTGTGTTTCTCTCCCTCCCTCCCCAGTTTGTGTTTCTCTCCCTCAGTCTCCCAGTTTGTGTTTTTCTCTCTCTTCACCTCCCAGTTTGTTTTTCTCTCCTTCACTCCCCAGTTTGTGTTGCTCTCTCTCCTGCCCCCTGTTTGTGTGTGTCTCTCTCTCTTCTCCCCAGTTGCTGGCCTTGATGCCGTCATCCTCACAACCAACAAGTGAGTTCCGAATAACGGGGGGACCAGCAGGGCTTAGACAATGTGATTTGGTTACAAGCCACAACAGCCAGGGTACTACACATGCACATCCAAGGTTGATAGTAACTTTGTAGTCACTGCACAAGTGTACAGTTTTGTCTGCTTTAGACACTACCACAATCGGGGTAGCCCATTCACTTTTGTCAGTTTTTACTAGCACTCCGTTCTCTCTCAGCTTCACTAGCTCTTCCTCCACCTGACTTTTCAATGCATAGGGGATTGGCCTTGCCTTACAATAGACAGGCTTCACATTGGACTTGATGCAGATATGCGCGTCATACCCAGTGATGCCCTCATAACTGTCTGTGAACATGCTTTTATACTTGTTCAGCATTGTGTCGAGTCGCTTCTTTGAAGCACCTACACTGAAAATGTTTTTCCAGTCTAGGTTTAATTTTCTCAACCAATCTTTTGTAGAATTCGCAAAATTGAACATTGTCCTATAAGGGTCTATTGGCAGAAAAGGCCTTAATTTTAAAGACTGTTCCAAAAGAAGCCCAGAAAAAGGGACACACAAAATGGCCGCCAGACCCCGTGACCAGCTTTTGGGACATTTTGAAATGGTTCCTGCAGTCCCCAGACAGCTTTTGTGGATTCAGCCCACTGTAAGTTCTGGAAGGCAGTTTCGGAGAAAACGAAACCAGACAGCCCCATACATACAGATTGGATGCAGATCCGATCAGATCGGCCTGTAGATAAAGGCCATCTAAATGTTTACCCAGACAAAGGGGAACAGATTCAAGTTCGAAGAGGGACATTAAAGACAATACAAGGTCATTCCAGACCAGAGATGGCAGTTACCGGCCATCCCGAAGATACTTTAAAAACAAAGACTAACCTTGATTTGGCGGGAGATAAGGGCCTCCATGGAAAAGTATAACTGGAGTCCCAGGGTAGCCATTGGTAGCTTTTGCAGCTTTTAGCTTGGTAGCTTTTTGAAGAGCCAGTCGTTTCGAGAGATTGCTCGGGGGTCCGAAGAAGGCCTTTTCGGACTCAGAAGAAGAAGACGAGACCCGGGGTAGTTATCGGGAGATCATCGACAAAAACCCCGGGCCGTTGACGAGACGAGGAGAAAGTTGACGAGAAGAAGAGGAAACGAAACGCCCTACAGAATGGGTAGCCAGCGTTGAATGCAGGAGCACAGAGAAATCAGGACTGTGACCACCATCGTGGTATGCAGGAGCACGGAAAAAAATGAACTGCGGGCGGAATGATGGTCAGCGCGTCTTGCTGAAGAGAAGGAGCCATCAGCTTGAGCAGCCCACTGCTCCTACAGCCCACCGACCACGTGAAGACAGGACACCTGAGAGGACCAAAAGGCAGACTTCAAAACCTCTATGTTTCTAACTGGAATTGGTGAGCATGTTTCTGGCCCCTCATAATCTAATCTAGCTAGGTTTAGGGGGTGGGCATTTTAGGGGATAATTAACAATGAGTTGTTGTCCCTCGATGTTCCGTGTGCTTCCCTATTTCATGATGAACCTTGTAAAGCGTAATATGCCTGTAGATATGTTGGTTAGTACTGTATTATGATTTGTTTTTCCCTCCCATGTACCTTATTGGCTTACATTCAATTTTTCCTTTATGCAATAAAATTTCATTTCGTTTCATTAAACCTGGTCTATAGAGTATTCTCTGCATTGTAGTTCCTGCCTCAAAGTCCAGTGTATAGAACCTAAGGGGTGAGTGGGTCGAACCACTCGGTGAATTACTGTGCAAGAGAGAGAGGCCTCTAGAGAGAGAGAGAGACCTCGTCGATCGAAAACCCCTTACACTTTGCCCATGTGAGTTGGCCTGTTGTTGTAGCTTGCTACAATAATAGGTAGCTTTACTGATTGGCCAGTGTTGAACTTTACATTCCATTTGTCCACATGTCTCTAGGATTTCTCCGGAGTAGGTTTTTAACTCTACGCTACTCTTTGTAAGTGGTATTTGATTAAATTTACTCTCTTATGTGTCCTTACTCATGATATGGCAGTTTGCCGCCGTGTCAATACACATATTACTACTATATTGCTCGTTGATCAAAAGTTTTATACGGAAGTCTTTCTCACGACTGCTAGCGTTGCCGCTAGTGACATAGATACTGTAGATGCCTAGGGGGAGAAATTCAGTATCGTCCCGTTTGGGGCATGATTATCGGCCGGGCGCAAAGTTTAGTGCCTGGTGCTAATTATCGCCTCCGACTGCAAACTTGGCCTTTATTGCCCCTGGAGGTGATTGGAACACTAAATCAGGCGCTGCACACCTGTCTTAAGGTGCAAAGGCCGAGGAGCGAGGCGCTAACTCAGAGCGCTGGCGAAGCTCATGTGATGTCAGTCAGCGATGGAACACAAACACACTGTTGCCAGCCAGTTCTTAAAGGGGATTGGGTCGATCTTGCTCTCCATCCATAGCATGCTCATGGCAGCCTTGAATCTATGCCTGGAGAGACCTGTACATCAAATCTGTTGGAAATAACAATGGAGAGGCCCAGGAAAGAGCTCAGAGGTCAGCCCCCACAGTCTCTTCTAAATCGATGCAAGGAAGATCAAATAAAAAAGAACCTGCAAAGTGCTGCTCAGTACACAAAACTCCTCAACACAGCTTTGAATATCTCCTGCAGTCTCTCGCTCTCACTCAGAATGCGTGGTGAAAAAATTTCACTGACAAAAAAAGGCAGGAAGCGGTCGCCTTTAAATAGCGCTCCCCCAGTCCCTTCCCAACTGTAAAACGCTCCCCTCAACCTGTCCTTACTAGCGGCAGGCGGTAAGACAGGGTGCGCCACTCAAAATCCGGTCCGGGGGCGCTACCGGGGCGTTGCACGCTTGACTGACGTCACAATCTGTGGGCACAGGAGATTGTGGCAGTAGTGTTTAGCGCTGCCGCAAAATGTCTAGCCAATTTCATGAGCGGCGCAAACATCACCGTGCATGGGCGCTAGTTGCTTTGCGCCACATTAGCGCCTCTTAAGGCACTAACGGGAGGCGCAAACCAACTGAATTTTTCCCCCCTAGTTGTTCAACATCAGGTGTGTTTAGTTCAATATTTTGAACTCCTCCCTTTTGTTGTCGCTGCTTTGCATTGCCACTAGAATGGTTCTTACTTCCTGCTTTCGATCTAGCTCTGCAAGCTGTTGAAATATGACCTTGCTTCTGGCAGTGAAAACACTTCAGGGGTGAAATTGGGTGCCTTTGCGCCTCCCGTTAGCGCCCCTGGGTGTGCAAATGGCCTTGCGACCGGGTGCGGTGCTGACATCGACTCCCGCCATATCCGGTGGGAGTTTTGTGGCGTCGCTACGGCGTTGTGCCCCGATCTCCTTCGCCCGGAGATCATGATGTCATCGCCGTGCACATCGCCCCGGTAGCGCCCTGTGTTATGTTCATTAATAACTAGTCGTTTTCATTATGAACAGCTAGCTTGAGCTGGTCACTTTATTCATGCCATTTGGACTTCTACAGCATCCAGCTTGACTACTGCCTTGTGGGTAGTGTTGAAGTGCCTTACTTCTTAGCTCTGGGTAATGACTCAATACACTCTTGGATTCGTCAGACGGACAGGCCTTTTATTTCACTTGCAAGGGGAATCAGTACCTTCACTCAAGGGGTGAGGCTACTATTCCAATGATACAGCGTAAGCGTTCCATATTTATACAGTGTAACAAACAAGTTTGATTGACATTCCTTTGTTCCTCTATCAGGATACATTTTAGATTAATCATCAGGTCTTATGACATATTGACAGAAGGATCCTGGACACATAAGTCAACCGTTAATCTATAACAGGGCATGAATCGTGTAACTGGAGGTCCTCTTTAATCTTAATCATGTATTGGGAGGCTAGGTTTGCTTACGGTCGCAAGTTGTCAGGTCACTGGGTACTTCAGAAACGGAACCCATTGTTTCACTTCTACATTCTCATTAGGTGGGCAGACATCTGTTCTTGGCTGTAATCCAAGTACGTGCAATAGCTCTAGTTACACATCGACTCTTGACCGGTGTCAAGTCTGAAAACTTTTACCCAGCAAGCACCTGAAATTAACCCCTTATAATATGTAGATTTCCTCATTCCCCCCTTTTGTCCTTTCTAAGGACAATCTATTTCGCTAAGTTTAAGAAATTCTACATCAAAGGTCTCACCCTTAATATCCTCATATTCAGACATCATTGGTACTGGAGGAGTTGACGTCAATAAGGAAAGAACTTTTGGACACAATAATTTTAAACAACCAATCAATAAACTAATTAGAATTATTATCATCACAATTGCAATTAAGACTTCCAAAATTTGCTTTCCTAGTGCTCCTCCCACATGGACCACTGTTCAGGTTGACATAGTTTCTTTACGGCCTCCTTTATGTGGTTTACCAGGTTGGTGATATTTTCTGAGCTATCTGGAATATAGGTGCAACATTCGGTTTTTATGATTGCACATGTGCCCCCTTCTTTTGCCAACAAATAGTCCAGAGCCATGCGGTTTTGTAAGGCAACAGTGCGCAAAGCCACCATTTCTGCGTTTACATCACTAAGAGCATCAGCAGTATCATTGGCTATTTGTTCCAACGCTGCTGCCATGTTTATAGATTCTCTTGCTAGCTTCCCTGTTCCATACCAGGGAAATGCTATAGCAAAGAACCTTTCAGTTTCTGTAATGGCTCGTTTTGCTCGTGTCCCAGGGTGGCTATCCAAAGATGAAATATGATGTATATAGGGCACTACATACCCCAAATAACATGACCCAGTCCAATTTTGTGGTAACCAAGGGTATGCTCTATGCCCACAGGTGAAATAGGTGTTATTATAGGCTTCAAATTTGTTCCATATCTGGTGCATCATTCCTATTCCTTGTTCTCCTTTCCAGGTTTTTTTGCTAGTCAAACTTTGTACTGTGGACAGGTTCCACCGTCCCCAATAGGGCCATTCGACTGCACCCGGTGGTTTAGTAGTAGTTTTAATCAAAGTGTAGTTACATTTGCACTCACTCCATCCAACCATCAATCCTTCTCCATTGTCGTTTACCAGACAGACTTCTCCTTTTGTATTATTTATGGTTCCCATTGACGTCACTAATAGACTCTCTGGATTCCTTTGATTATCATATTGGGGATGAAACCACCCTTCAAATTTTATAAGGTTGTATCCTGCATCTTTCCATTCATTTTCCAATTGATCTGGGTTTAAACCATTTTGGGACACTGTACCAGGGGCATCCTCATTGTTCCAGGTAGTATTAGATTGTAATAACCACCCTACCATCTCCTCCATTCCAAAGGGAATGGGCCATAGGGGTATTCCACCCTCTGCATGTATAGGGGTGTGATTGCATATCCAGCATTTAGTAAGGTTCTGTCTTTTGGCATACAAATAACTCATGTATAGCCATGCTTGTTTAACAGCCTTCTTCCTCTTCTTCCCTGTTTCTTATCTGTCCTATTAAGTTTTCTTTTCCGAGTGGCTAATGTTGAAATAAAGGGCTGTGTAACTGGATTGTTACAAAACATTGGCCTGGCCGTCAGGGCCAGTCCTCCCTTTGGATTACCACTACAGATAACTCCTTCATTCGCAATTCTTTCACTTGGCGACACAGTATTGGGGCATGTAACCCATAGCTTATCAAGCTTCTGTCCACTATCTTCTTCTACTATCTTATTCTGCCTAATCCTAAGACTCAGGGGTTGATACGGGGGTACCTGCATAGTGTGATCCTGAAGCTGAACCTTCATAGTCTCATTATAGCATATAATATAAAAGAAATCACTGTTTAAAAGTACACATTCTTCTATGCATGGTTTGCCCTTCAGGGGATCTGGGTAAATCAATATGGCCGTTTCAATTATCGTTGACAAAGAGAACAGTCTTGTTAAAGTCCAAATCCAGTTCATCTTGGCAGTGTATTGTCTTCAACTGATGCCTTCTTACAATGGGACGCGTGTATCCATGTTGGTCGCTCCTTTACTTTTACAGCGGTGTTTGTGGTCAGGAGTACTTGGAAGGGTCCCTCAAATCTGGGTTGAAGGCCATTCTTTCGCTTGAAGATTTTTATGTAGACGTTATCTCCTGGCTCGAAAGTATGGCACTTTCCTTCAGCGGGATCGACCTGGGCTTCCTTCACCTGTTGATGGAAACTAGAAATGCATTTGGTTAGTGCAATGCAATAACTCAACATATCTTCCTCCATTTTATGAATGTCCATTTGTTTAGCTGTTAAAGGTGCCGAAAAGGGCACTCTTTGTGGTCTTCCCATGACGATCTCGTGAGGCGACAATCCTGTAGTTCTGTTGGTAGCAGACCGCATTGTCATTAAAGCTATGGGTAACAAATCAACCCATTTAAGTCCAGTTTCTTTACACAGTTTTGCAAGCTTGTTTTTCAGCATCCCGTTATATCTTTCCACTAGTCCAGCCGACTGTGGATGATAACTGCAATGGAGGTGCTGGTTAATCTGTAAGGCTTTGCATAGTTCCTTAATCACTGTTCCCGTAAAATGGGGCCCATTGTCACTTGACAGTTTTGCTGGTATCCCAAAGCGAGGTACAATGTCCTTCAATAAACATTTAGCAACAGTAGTGGCATCACTCTTTCTACAAGGAAACGCTTCAATCCATCTTGAAAACATATCAACAATAACTAATACATATTTAAAGCTCATACACACAGGTAGTTCAATAAAATCCATTTGCAAGTGTACAAAAGGGCCCATGGGGTTTGGGTGGGATGCGTGCTGTACCTTCTTTATTTTCCCTGCATTCATGGTCTGGCAAATAGTACAATTTTCACATATTTGTTTTGCCAACTTTGAGATTCCTGGTGCATACCAGGTCTTGAGGAGATAGTCCGCCATCCCCCCTTTGCCCGCATGGGTGAATTTATGAACACATTGGGCAATTGGTGATAGTAATGATTTGGGTGCCACCATGCGGCCGTCATGATGAACCTATAAGCCATCAGTGTTTTTAAAACAATGATTAACAACCCATTCCTTTACTTCATCAGAACTGGCCCTATCTTGATGGGTCAGCACATCATCTAAGGACGGGGGCTGCGGTATCTCTGGCTTTTCCCTAACAGGGAAGGCTGAAACTTGTCGTTCAGTACTTGATATAGCTACTGACTTAGCAGCGCTATCTGCAGCAGCGTTTCCAAGCGCAACCTCGTCCAAATGCCCCGTGTGCGCTTGGCACTTAATAATTGCAATCTGTTTACGTCTCTGAATAGCTAGTAAAAGATTTTGCACTTCTTGTGCATTTTTAATCTGGGTTCCCGAGGAAGTCAGGTAACCGCGAATTTTCCAAATTTGTCATGCTCATGTCCAATAGTGGTCTGGTTATTTCTGAATAGTTCAATATCCATTGTCTACAATATCCAGTCATTCCTAGAAAATGCTTCATTTCTCTTTTAGTTTTTGGCAATGATGTGTTGCAAACGACCTTTATTCTATCCGGCGTTAACTCCCTGTTTTAACAATGATTCCATCACTGGCTCAATTCCTTTTTCTGCTTTCTCTGACAATGGATACTGTGACCTTTTGGGTAATGGTGCAGCTGGATTAATTGTAACTTTATAGGGCTGTGCAGTATTAGTATTCCAGCCAATCCAGCTATCGGGGTCTTTTTCCCATTAATAGGCATTCCTTCAGAATATCCTTTCCCTAACACCGAAAAGGTTGCTCCTGTATCTACTAAAATGACATAGGTCTCCCAGCTATTTGCATTTTAATTTCAGGTTCGCTGCGTGAATTTAAAGAAACAACGGGCATTTGGTGGTCTGTGGCGCCTGGGGCTGCTGGTGTCAGTCAGTAATTCTGATCTCTATTTCTCCTAAATCCCTGTCCGTTTGTAGGGTAACCTCCTGACTGGTCCGAAAAAGGGTGATGGACAGTGAAATTAGGACCTTTATTCTCTAATGGAGGTCCATTATTGGAGGTTTGGTTCTGACAATTTTTCGCAGGGCATTGGTTTGCCCAATGTCCGGGTTGTCCGCAATTGTAACAATTACCAGATCGTCCATACCCTCTTACTCTACCACGTCTTCCTCTATATTCCCCTCTATTCATCCTTCTATAGTTACCTTGTTATCCTACCATAATAGAGGAGAAAGGTGTTTCTTCGGGGTAATCTTTTTTTTTCTGACTCAACAAACATAGAGGCAGTCTTTTTATCTGGCTGTTCTCTATTTCTCTCTTGTCCGTTAAACATTCCTCGAGGCAAGTAATTCTTTCTATGTTAAATGAACCATCTGAGGGAAAGGGTCTAGTCTTATTTACAGTCCATTTGGACCAATTTGGTGGGTGATCAATGGATGATTGACCACAGTTCTTTAACATAAAGGCTGCTGGCGTGCCTTTCTCGGGTGGCTTACTGGTGCTAGCACCCATTTCAGCAGCTTAAATGGTTCACTTAAAACAATCTAAACTCCCGTGACAATCCGTGATCTGCGTTGTACGCCCCTACAGATCAGATTAATAAACAATACATATGTATCAAAATTACAGTCACATCCAATCTTCTTGGTCTTTACTTCAAATCAGTGTCACAAAGTCCTTGACCATTTGTCACTCCGAGTGCCTTTTGAGTTTCGGCGCCTACTTTATGGTCCCGGCCTTCACGTGGGGCATTTGCCCTCTTAATAACCGGCCTGAGGCTAGGCGACTGAAACTCAGCACTTCCCGACTGAATTTAGTCAACTGACCGCAACAAGGTTTTGTTAAAAAATATTTACAACACATTAAGACATATCCTTATGCTTTAAAACTCGAGGGTTCTCAACCCTCGTGGAAGGTATTTCTAACTGGGGAAAATACTGAATCCACAATAGCTTAGTGGATCATGTAAAAGACATCACTATTTTCTCAACAATACATTCCGCCGCGGGACTCACTTCCCCGGCTTGGGTCTTTTCCAACCCCTTCTGCAGTTTTTTTTCAGCTTAAATATTTTAGTTAAAACATACAACAATTCCGTAACACTCTATGATCTGCGTGGGACGCCTCTACAGATCAGACATGATTAAACATTAATACATATGACAATAAACAATAAACAATACACTTGTTAAACAACAACCAAAGTGTTACTAAATCCCCAACCTATGCAGCCTTACTGGACAAAGTTGATTGATAATAACAAGTAGTTAAATACTCACTCTCATAAACATTAAACATTGACACTGTGTTTCAGACAATCGCCCACTCTTCTTCCCTCTACCCTACTCCCTTTAGCCAAATCTTTAGCAAAAAGGGCCTTCAATTTGTCCCAACTAACTTCACCCACTCTCTCTCCTTCTACCCTACTCCCTTTAGCCAAATCTTTAGCAAAAAGGGCCTTCAATTTGTCCCAACTAACTTCAAGCTGGAACCTTGCTAGTTCAATTTCCAATAAATCGCTAGCTCCTTAGTTAAATCAAATTCCTGACTTAACCTTCTCTCTCAGCAAGCTGGAACCCTGCTAGTTCAATTTCCAGTAAATCGCTAGCTCCTTAGTTAATCAAATTCCTGACTTAACCTTCTCTCTCTGGTACCTTTATTTCAGCGCTTCCTACCGTCATTTTCTGCACGATCCTGTTCGCGGGGCGTCAGCGCCTCATGGCTGATCCTCTGTTCCGTTTCTGAAAGGGAAGCAGTCACAACGGCAGTTTAACCTCCGAACCTTGTGAGTCAATTACCCGATGGCAGTACTGTCCAATGGAATAAACAGACTATGCGCAGCTATGCTTCTGGCAGGGAAAGTCCCAAAAATGTGGCAAAACACCACCTTCGGCCGATGGGATTTTTCCTAACCGAGCAACGTACTCGGCGTCTGTTAACTCACCAATTGGTACAGCAAGCCATCTCGGTGGAACCTCCAAATTGTTGAAGTGCCTTACTTCTTAGTTCTGGGTAATGACTCAATACACTCTTGGATTCGTCAGACGGACAGGCCTTTTATTTCGCTTGCAAGGGGAATCAGTACCTTCACTCAAGGGGTGAGGCTACTATTCCAATGATACAGCGTAAGCGTTCCATATTTATACAGTGTAACAAACAAGTTTGATTGACATTCCTTTGTTCCTCTATCAGGATACATTTTAGATTAATCATCAGTTCTTATGACATATTGACAGAAGGATCCTGGACACATAAGTCAACCGTTAATCTATAACAGGGCATGAATCGTGTAACCAGAGGTCCTCTTTAATCTTAATCATGTATTGGGAGGCTAGGTTTGCTTACGGTCGCAAGTTGTCAGGTCACTGGGTACTTCAGAAACGGAACCCATTGTTTCACTTCTACATTCTCATTAGGTGGGCAGACATCTGTTCTTGGCTGTAATCCAAGTACGTGCAATAGCTCTAGTTACACATCGACTCTTGACCGGTGTCAAGTCTGAAAACTTTTACCCAGCAAGCACCTGAAATTAACCCCTTATAATATGTAGATTTCCTCATTAGCCTAGTGCATCGTGGGTAGTCCCACTCTTATATACATACAGCTAAACATACAGCAACATACAGCTCCACCTAGTGTACCATTCTAGAATGACATGTTACTGATCATTACATCCCCCTTTCTTTGAGGATAAACAAAATCAGTATCAATCAATATCAATCAATCATAACGACATAAACATCTTCACAACAGTCAATACATTTTCAAAGCTTTACTTTATACTCAAAGATTAAGTCTATCAGGCTTTTTTACTTCACGTGTGGATCTTCTCAGCACAGGTAAGTCTGATGTGTTTTCATGAGAGCCTGCATGTGTGTTTGTGTTAGATTGTTCTGGTGGTGATTGACAAGATGCAGTTGCGGCATTGTCATCAATCTGCTCTTGGATAGTCTCTTGTGTTTTTAAGAGGGAACGGCGGTTCCGCCTGAGAATCTGTCTTTCCTCAGTTCTAACAGTGTATGACCTTGGTCCTACTTCCTCAAGAACTGTAGCTTTCCTGTTCCATGCATCTGGATCCTCAATCCTGACAACATCATCCCTTGTCAATGGTTTCAGAGTTTTGGATGACTTGTCATAGTATGATTTCTGTTTCAGCTTTAACAGTTGAAGTCTCTGTCTCAGTTCCTTACTCTGCTTTTCTTTTACACAGCAGGGTAGCATGGTACGCAACTTGCGACCCATTAGGAGTTCAGCAGGTGAAGAACCAGAGTCTAAAGATGAGGCTCGGTAGCTCAGCAGGGCGAGATAAGGATCAGACTTGCTTTCTGTCACTTTCTTCAGTAGCTGTTTGAGAACTTGAACGCCTTTTTCTGCCTTACCATTCGACTGAGCATACAAAGGACTGGATGTGATGTGCTGAAAGTCATACTGTGCTGCAAACTATTACCACTCCTTACAGTTGAAGCACGGACCATTGTCGCTAATGGCAATCCTGGGAATTCCATGTCTGGCAAAGATGGATTTAGCATGCATTATGACACTGCTTGCTGTGGTGCTTGAGAGCAGCACCATCTCAGGATAGTTAGAATAGTAGTCAATCACTATTAGATATTCTTTACCATTCAAATGAAAAAGGTCCATACCAACCTTTTGCCATGGTGCTGTTGGTATGTCAGCTACTATCATTGGTTCCTTTGTTTGATTGTTTTGGTGTTTCTGACATGTCTCACATTCGCCTATCATGGTCTCAATGTCCTTATTTATGCCAGGCCAATAAACAGTGTCTCTTGCTCTCCTTTTGCATTTTTCAATTCCGAGGTGTCCCTCGTGAATCCTTTTGAGCATGTCTTGACGTAAAGCCTGTGGAATGATTTTTCTGTTCTGTTTTAGTAATAGTCCACTTGCGACACTCAACTCTGACCTGATGTGATAGTACTTTGGACAGGAACCTTTTGGCCAACCATGATGAATGTTCTCTATTACTGTTTGTAACACTGTATCTTTTACTGTTTCTTCTGCTATTTGCTTTGATTTTGTGTCTGACACGGGCAGCGCAGCAGTGACCATACTCACATGAACATTCACGTCTTCTTCAGTAGAGCTCACATGACTCATTGTGGGTGCTCGGGATAGTGCATCTGCTAACACTATGTGTTTGCCTGGTGTGTAGATCAGTTCAAAGTCATATCTTTGCAGCTTCATCATGAGTTGTTGTATCCTTGGAGACATCTCATTCAGATTTTTTTTTATGATGGCAACCAGTGGGCTGTGGTCTGTCTCAACTGTGAAGGTGGGAAGTCCATATATGTAGCCATGGAACTTTTCTAGTCCAACTACCAAGCCTAGACATTCCTTTTCAATCTGGGCGTATCGACACTCAGAATCAGTCATAGACCTGGAGGCATAGGCAACAGGCTTCCAATCTTCACCCTCTGCTGGTAGCAAGACCGTGCCTAGGCCATCTTTTGATGCATCCGTTGATTCTCTTTGTTGGGTCAAAGAAGGTGAGTACATGTGTGGTTGTCAGCACTGTTTTGAGGTTCATCCACTCTTGTTCATGTCTTTCTGTCCATGCGAACTCATTTGTTTTATGCAGCAGGTCTCGCAGAAAGACTGTCTTGGCTGACAAGTTAGGAATGAACTTTCCAATGAAGTTTATCATCCCCATGATGCGTAGCACTCCTTTTTTGTCAGTAGGTCGGGGCATGTTGAGTATGGCGTTTACTTTTTCCATATCTGGCTCTATTCCTTTACCAGATAGATTATCTCCTTGGAAAGTGACTTCCTGGCGCCAAACTGATGCTTGGCTTTGTTGAGCTTCAGTCCATTCCGCGGAACTCTCCGTGAAGCATGTACCACTAGCTGAGCATCCTCCTTTAGCTGGATCTTGTAAGTGAATGGTAGAACTCCAAATCCTTTGAACACATCCTGGAAATTACCCGCTGCAGAATCCACCGAGTCATCTGGTCTGCTTATGGCACAGTTTATACGGTAGACTCTCTTGACCAGTTCTAAGTCCACACAAGCTTTGTCACCTAGTAGTGAATCAAGTCCTTCAGCCACAACAGAAAACATGAGATGATGCACTTTGTTTGACTGTCACTTTAAGTCTGCATACACCTAAGCTATCTATTTTCTGTCCATTATAGTCCTTCAGTAGTACTGACTTTTTCTGTATTTTGGGCTTTTCTTTCATATTTTTAATGTCACTCATACTGATTAAGTTTGCTTTTGCCCCAGTGTCTAGTTTCAATGTAACTAATGCTCCATTTACCTGCAGTGGCATCATCCATTTGTCCTCTTTTACTGCATTAACTTTATGTTCAGCATTGTTCATTCCTGAGGGCTGCACATTTTCTGTATCCTTTTTGATATTGTCACATGACACCATTCCTACAAAAATGTCTCACTTAAATCAGTGTCCTCAATCACATTGACTTGGACTTGTTGCCCTTTCTTAGTTTTTACTTTTGAAAAGCATTGTTTGGCAAAGTGATTCTTTCCATGACATTTTGTGCACATTTTTCCAAATGCTGGGCATTGTCGTGACTGGTGTTTGTAACCACAGCATTTACAATAAAAAATTCCTTCCTCCGATTGCTTTTCATTCCTGTTCTGCCCACGTTTCTTCCCCTTGTAGGACACAGCACCGACAGCAGCACAGTCACTCATTACAATCGCATTATTATTAATTTCACTGAAAGTCTTCACGTGCTTTTGAGCTAGCTCATTGGCTTGGCATATGTTCACAGCATTTTCCAATGTTAGTTCGGTTTCTCTCAACAGACGTTCCCTGACCTTTTTATCATGAATACCAAACACAATCTGGTCACGAATCATGGATGATTTCAGTTCAGAGAAATTACATGCCTGCTTTCAGTTTCAGATCGGTCACAAAGCTATCAAAAGTCTCATTTTGCTGCTGTGTCCGTGAACGGAACCCGTACCTCTCATAGGTTTCATTCTTTTTGGGAGAACAATGTGTATCAAACTTCTTTAGCACATCGTCCAGTTTTTCTCTGTCCTCCTCTTGATTAAATACAAATGTATTAAATACCTCTATCACCTGTGGGCCTGCAACCGTGAGCAGCAACGCTATTTTCCTTGCGTCTGGCATCGTACTGAATCCGATGGCTGCAATGTAGAGTTCGAATTGTTGTTTGAAAGTCCGCCAATTGCAGTCGACATTCCCCATGAGTTTCAAACCCTCCGGTGGCTTCAAAGTCTCTATGTTGCGTTTCACAATATTCAGCAGATTTTACCACTTCTGGTACCACGTTATGTTCATTAATAACTAGTCATTTTCATTATGAACAGCTAGCTTGAGCTAGTCACTTTATTCATGCCATGTGGACTTCTACAGCATCCATCTTGACTACTGCCTTGTGGGTAGCCTAGTGCATCGTGGGTAGTCCCACTCTTATATACATACAGCTAAACATACAGCAACATACAGCTCCACCTAGTGTACCATTCTAGAATGACATGTTACTGATCATTACACCCTGGACCCAAAATTGACTTCCGCCCCCTGCAGCAGCACCGGTCAAAAACACGACAGCTGCAGGAGGCGTGCATTGGCCAGCTGGCCACTTCGGGGTGATGATTAAAGGCAAGGTGGCTGAGGCAAGTAAAGAAAAACTTACCTTTTTTTGTCATAAACATGTGTACTCCTTCAATTTTTTCTGAAGACTGATCCTTAACACCAGATGTGATGAAGTTTGGCTCAATCTGTATGCTGCTTTATTCCATAGTAAGGGGGCATGTACAGTATAAACAGATATGATTAGAATCACTTTATTCAATCCAGTACTCACTGATGGTTTCACTTTGTTTTTGATTTCTAGTGCCAAACTCATAGGTCTCTCACAAACAACACATCCTTCGCTTTCCCTGGCGCAAGTAGGTTTGTCAATGTTCCGTAGACATCTGTCCCGATCTCTGTTAGAAAAATTGCTTTTTTACATTCATGAATGGCTTTATTTTGAGCTTGAACATTCTCATCTGCACCTTCAGTCTCAAAAATGTTATTCATCTTAAAAAACATCTCCATCCGCTCAATGTAAGAACTGAATGGTACACGAGCTTGGTCATACATGCCGAGGCTTCCGATGAATCCCGTAGGTGTGGCTATGATTGTCCTGATCCCATCGAACAGTGACTCAGCACGCTACCTGTGTAGTTTAAACTTGTCCACTCGAAGGTTGAACACTGTGTCCTTCCATGATCCCTAAAAATGGCTTTGGGATACCATTCTCGTCGCCAAAATGTAATATATGTGGGTAGAACAAATGAAGGACAGCGACAGGATGAGTTACTAGACTTGCTTTATTAGACCAGAGCGAACTGAGCATGCGCATACTAAACCATGTGATAATACATTACAACTAATAATGGTCTTCCATTTATATTAAATGACAAGATGACATGCAAATAATACGACCTGATTTGCCAGGCTCCGACCCAAGAGAACAACACAATTCATTCCCAAGAACTGGATCAACCAGCTCCAACACTCCAGTCACTGTGTGCCACTGCATGGCTTCTGACCTCCAGAACGCTCAACTCAGATGGACAGAATGTGAAAACAAAAATAAGCTGAGGAAAAATGTTCAAAAAATTGCATTTCTCTGGTTGTTCCCCACCCTGATTCTTTGTTTGTCTTTCGATTTGTCTTCTTTCTGTCTTTGTCTTCTTTATGTAGTTCTCATATACTTTATCCTATAGGAATTGACGAATTCCTACGAATAACTGAGATCGACACAGGAGAACAATGAAACAGGTCTTTACTCAACGGAGATGCCACGAGGACTGCTTGGGCAGCCCCGTGGATTGCGACGTGACGTCATCGCGTTTACGACATGATGTCATCGCGTTGCCCGCGTTTTCCCGCGCTCTTAAAGGGGCCACGCCCCGTACATGCAAACTCTATATACAGAACACAGTAATGCCTAACACAATGGTCCAGGTTTAGGCTGGTGTTAGAACATTGTTAAAGAGAATTATGTACAGTTAGTCAGAGTCATTCAGTGGTTCGGCAACATGCGCCCCCCCCCAGAATTCACTTTAACGGACAAAGTCAAACGGTGAGGGGGTCTGACAAGCCTGTCAGAACGACTCCTGTACTCTCGAGGCGGAGGCTGCTGGGTGGCTGGCAGTTTGGCGGGCGGTTGCACTTGATCTGCCGTAACGACGATGGGTGGCCGACCCCGTCTCGGCAGTCAAGGTCTAAATGCACTGGCTTTAAGCGGTCGACCAAAATGTGGTCCGGTTTATCACTGACCTCTACCGTGAAGGTTTTGTCCCCTGCTTCCAACACACGGAAGGGACCGGTATATGAGGCCTTGAGCGGATCCCTATGTGCATCATGGCGAATAAAAACGTACTCCGCCTTGTGAAGCTCCGTGGGAACGTGTGACCTCTGCGGCCCGTGGTGCGAAGTGGGCACTGGTGCGAAACATCTGGCCGCCTCTTGGTGACTAGCAAGCTGGGCAGATGCGGACCATGGCTCTGTCGATGTTGGTAGGAAGTCCCCTGGGACTCGCAGCGGCTGACCATAGACAAGCTCCGCTGATGAAGAGTGAAGGTCTTCTTTGGGGGCCATGCGAAGGCCCAACAGGACTCACAGTAGCTTGTCTGCCCATCCAGCGTCCTGGAGGCTGGCCCTCAGGGCGGCTTTCATTGAATGGTGCAAGTGTTCGCAGAGGCCATTCGCCTGTGGGTGGTAGGCTGTGGTGCGGTGTAATTTGACACCGAGTCCTTGGGCCACTGTATTCCAGAGTTCGGAGGAGAATTGCGGTCCCCTGTCCGACGAAATATCCGCGGGCACTCCGAAACGGGCGATCCAAGAGGAAATGAATGCCCTGGCCATGTCCGCCGAAGTTGCGGATGACAGGGGGACCGCCTCTGACCATCTGGTGGTGCGGTCAACCGTGATCAGGATGTGTGAAAAACCATGGGAGGGTGGGAGTGGTCCTACCAGGTCCACGTTGACATGGTCAAAACATCGCTCCGGAACTGTGAAGGTGGCCAACGGAGCTTTGATGTGGCGCTGTACCTTAGCCTTTTGGCAGACCATGCAGGTGTTGGCCCAGTCGCGGACATTTTTGTGCATGCCATGCCATACGAATTTCGCTGGCATCAGTTTCTGAGAGGCCTTCATTCCAGGGTGTGACAACCCATGTATGGCGTCGAACACTTTGCGGCGCCAGACAACCGGCACGACAGGGCGAGGATCCTGTACGGAGACGTCGCAAAACAGCGTGGTACCTGCCGAATGGAACTTGACGTCGGCCAACTGGAGGCCAGTGATGGCCGTTCTGTAAGCCTGGACTTCCGGGTCTGAGGCTTGGTCCGCTGCCATGAGGGCACAGTCGATGCCCAAATGAACCGTATGGACGATCGCGCAGGAGTGGCAGTCTGCCACCAGGTTGTCCTTACCGGCCACGTGCTGTATATCCGTGGTGAATTCGGATATGTAGGTCAGTTGACGCTGCTGTCAGGCTGACCACGGTTCGGCGGTCTTGGCCATGGCAAAGGTCAGCGGCTTATAGTCCACAAAGGCGGTGAAAGGACGTCCTTCCAGAAGGAACCGAAAATGGCGGATGACCAGAAAAAGGGCGAGCAACTCCCGGTCGAACGTGCTGTATGCTCTCTCGTTCTGCCGTAGTTGACGGCTGAAGAATGGCAACGGCTGCCATGTCCCGTTCACCCACTGCTGTTGCACGGCACCAACTGCGTAGTCCGACGCAGCGGTGGTGAGGGCGATGGTGGCTCCTGGCAGCGGGTGCGCCAGCATAGTCGCGCTGGCTAAGGCGCTTTTGGTGTCGGCGAACGCTCGGGCCATGTCATCCGTCCAGTCTACCGGGTTCTTGCCAGTCTTGCCCTTGAGGGCCTCGTACAGGGGCTGCATGAGTAGTGCCGCCTTAGGCACGAAACGGTGGTAAAAGTTTACCATGCCTAGGAATTCCTGCAGGGCCTTTATGTTCTGCGGGCGTGGAAAGGATGTCACCACCTCTACCTTCGAAGGTAAAGGAACGGCTCCCTCTGAGGTGATGCGATGCCCCAGGAAATCAATTTGGTGCAGGCCAAACTGACACTTGGCCGGGTTGATAATCAGGCCGTGTTGGCTGAGGCGTCGAAAAAGGGTGCGTAGGTGACAGGTATGTTCTTCCTTGATAGAACTGGCAATTAGAATGTCATCTAAGTAGACGAAGAGGAACTTGAGGTCCCGCAGCACGGAGTCCATCAGGCGTCGGAAAGCCTGGGCGGCGTTCTTTAACCCAAACGGCATTCGTAGAAACTCGAAGAGGCCGAATGGGGTGATGACTGCGGTCTTCTGGACGTCTTCTGGATGAACTGGGACCTGGTGGTAGCCCCGGACGAGGTCGACTTTAGAGAACACGTTGTTCCCTGCCAAATGGGCAGAGAAATCCTGGATATGGGGGATCGGGTACCGATCAGGAGTGGTGGCGTCGTTTAACCGTCGATAGTCGCCGCATGGCCGCCATCCGCCGCCAGGCTTCGGGACGATATGGAGGGGTGAAGACCAGGGACTATTCGACCAGCGAATAATCCCTAACCGTTCCATGGTTGCGAACTCCGCCTTTGCGACCGCCAGCTTGCCAGGTTCCAGGCGCCGGGCCCGCGCGTAGACCGGGGGGCTGTTGGTGGTGATGTGGTGTTCCAGACCGTGTTTCGTAGCTGTGGAGGAGTACGTGGGTCTTGTCAGGTCGGGTAATTCGCTGAGCAGGCGAGTGAACTCATCACTTGAGGTCCCGCAGCACGGAGTCCATCAGGCCTGGGCGGCGTTCTTTAACCCAAACGGCATTCGTAGAAACTCGAAGAGGCCGAATGGGGTGATGACTGCGGTCTTCTGGACGTCTTCTGGATGACAGGAGACGGTGTGTGATGTAGTGTTACTGCGGTAACACGGAAGAGAATTAAAAGCGGCTGCGTTGATCAGCCGCCAGTTCCGAACGTCGACCAGGAGGCTGTTGGCGCACAGGAAATCCGCGCCGAGGAGGGGCTGGGAAACTTTGGCCATAACAAACTCCCAGTGAAAACGTTGCCCCCCAAGGCACAACTCCACTCGCCGTCTGCCGAAGGTCCGAATTATGCTGCCATTGGCCGCTTCCAGGCCGGGACTGTGATTCCCCGTCTGCACATCGAGGGCGGACGCGGGTAAAATGCTGCACTGCGCTCCGGTGTTGCACAGAAAACGACGACCGGAGAGGGTATCAGTGATGAACAACAATTTTCCCGCGTTGCCGATCGCCATCGCAACTGCGGGGTGCCTGTTAGACCCGTTCCTCGGTGGCCGCAGTGTCAGATGATGCTGGTTTCTTTTTTGGGGAAAACTGCAGGGAGGGCGGCAACGCTTCGCTTTCGCGACGAACTGCGTGTGGTAGGAACACAGCCCAGCAGGCTGACGAGCTGGGGCGGCGGCTGCAGGGGATGGGTGCCTCGTGGCGGTGCAGTACTGCCGAGTCACAGCGAAAATTTGGTCAGCCTCTGCCGCGAGTGTTGCGCAGTCTTCAGTTTCAGATCTGGCCAGGGCAGTTTGTACCTGTCCAGGAAGTTGGCTGAGGAAAATTTCGCGGAATAGGAAACATTCCCATTCTGAGCCCAGGAGTGTGAGCATTTGGCTCATCAACTCTGAAGACTTGGAGTCCCCGAGCCCGGGCATAGCGAGTAATCGACGGGCGCGCTCCGATTTTGTGAGCCCGAAAACTTGTAGTAACCGCGCTTTGAGGGTTTCATACTTGTGCTCCGTTGGGGGTTTTTCGAGGAGGTTGATGATCCGAGAGGCGGTAGAGCTGTCGAGTGCGGAGACCACGTAAAGATACTTGGTCTGATCCGCATCGATGTTCCTCAGGACGAACTGGGCCTCGACCTGAATAAACCACTCGGGCGCTTGCTGCTCCCAGAACTGTGGCAGCTTCAGCGAAACGGCATTTGCCTCCATGCTGTGCTATTCTTCTGTGAAAACGTTCACAAAAACGGGGTCACCAATGTAGGAATTGACGAATTCCTACAAATAACTGAGATCGACACAGGCGAACAATGAAACCGATCTTTACTCAACGGAGATGCCACGAGGACTGCTTGCCCGCGTTTTCCCACGCTCTTAAAGGGGCCACGCCCCGTACATGCAAACTCTATATACAGAACACAGTAATGCCTAACACAATGGTCCAGGTTTAGGTTGGTGTTAGAACATCGTTAAAGAGAATTATGTACAGTTAGTCAGAGTCATTCAGTGGTTCTGCCACAATCCCATTCTTTCTATCTCCAACTCTTTAACACATTCTATTGTTCACTCTCTTTCTGTAAGAAAAATAGGCAGATGTTCCTGTTACATTGTTGGTTTTTACTCAGATGCATCTCTGGGTTACTACTTGCTTTGCAGTCAAAACATAGGAATAATGGAATAGTGCCTTTGAAGTGACCTTGTGCATATCAGATCAGAAATGATCTGCCTGGGGAAAGTAGCATGGCAGTAACAAGAGTTGAAGTGACACATTCCACCTCTTGATTAAGATATTAAAAATATATAGACTTATGATTCAATTATTCCATGTCAACAACCAGTGCCTCACAAATTTCCCTTAATCTCGTTCAGCACCACAAGGCATATAGGGGGTTATTTTGGCCAAAGGGTGAAAACAGGCGCTAACTGGGTGCAATGCTAATAAGACACGCCTCTTTGAAAGTCTGGATTTAACCTTCAGCTGCCAAGGCCCTAATCTTTGGAATTCCCTCCCTAAACCTCTCCGCCTCTCTTTCCTCCTTTAAGACGCTCCTTAAAACCTACCTCTTTGCATAAGCTTTTGGTCATCTGCCCTAACATCTTCTTAAGTGGCTTGGTGTCAAATTTTGTTTGATAACGTTCCTATGAAGCATCTTGGGACATTTTAGTTCATTAAAGGCGCTATATATATAGTAGTAGTTGTTGTTGTTGTTAGTTCAGCTTGAGACAGTGGCTAGGGAGTTAGATGGAATCAATAACTAGGGATTGGAGTTTGTGGTCGACCCAGGAAGGTAATAATTAAATTTCCTTGTGATCTGGACTAGATCTCCGTGTCATAAACATGAGTACTCCTTCAATTTTTTCCGAAGACTGACCCTTAACACCAGATGTGATGACGTTTGGCTCAATCTGTATGCTGCTTTATTCCATAGTAAGGGGGAATGTACAGTATAAACAGGTATGATTAGAATCACTTTACCTTTCTTGTTCCAGTTTTTTTTTGCAGGTTCCTGATTGCGATCGATCAGCCCAGCACGCTGCTTGAGTGCCGGGCTAATCGCGCGGGATCGCCGCTGCCTTGGTGGTCCAGGTAGGTACAATTTATATTGCAGAGCCTGCAGTGATGGCCATTCCCTTTAAGGGAGGGAAGGAGCCTTTGAACGCAGCAGCGCTGCACGGCCCAGTGTGTAGCACTGCTGAAGTCTCCGCCCTGCCTACTGCCGATTGCTCCCTAAGAAGGAAGTGGAGCGCTTGATTTAGCATTCCACTTCCTTCTTGGAGCACAAATAGTGAATTTTTCAAAAGTTTGAAATCGTTAGCGCCTGGCACTAACTTTTCAAACTTTTAAAAATTAGTGCCCCAAACAGGGCGATAGTGAATTTCTCCCCCTTCGTATTTCTGTATTGGCAGGACTGTGGTGAGTGATTTCCATTGCAGTGATAACTGTACTGGCTGCGCTAGATGTGCTCCTATCTAGTTATCCAGCAAGTTAAACACTTATTCAAAGTAATTCCTCATGAAGCCGTTTGCTGTTTTGAAGCTTTACTTGAACAAATTTGTGAAACTGTAAACAAAGACAAAGTATGTTTTGTACATAAACTGAGTACTATACATTTGATATTACATAAGATATATACAACAGTAGAATAGATTAATTGTGTAACTAACTAACATTTGGGCTCACTTCTGTAACTATCAAATATTAACCTTTTATAAACATAGTGTTATCAAAATACTACTCTGACAACGTTGCTATTATGCTAACAAACAAAGATACTCACAGATATTGCGCTTGGCCTAAC
The DNA here is from genome assembly GCF_052327205.1 of Somniosus microcephalus. Taxonomy (NCBI): domain Eukaryota; kingdom Metazoa; phylum Chordata; class Chondrichthyes; order Squaliformes; family Somniosidae; genus Somniosus; species Somniosus microcephalus. The sequence continues at coordinate 117,763,226 of NC_140995.1, forward strand.
ATATGAAATCAGATTACATTGGATTGTGAATGGAACCCCTCATGACAGATTCTCCATTACTCAAGCCAGGTTCTTCCTGGAATTCTACTTCCTGGGATTCCACTTCCTGGGTCACACAGGAAGAAAGGTAGAAAGGTCAAATGACCTCACACAGGAAGAAAGGTAGAAAGGTCAAATGACCTCTGCTTCATACAAACTGCTAACACGATAACCACCACCAGAGGATGCTATCTGCATATAAAATGGTTCATCAGCCCAGAACATCACTGCTATACAATAGCTACCACCAGAGGGTGCTATCTGCATGTAAGATGTCCAGAACAATAACAATTCACTGAACTGCTCTCACCAACATGCTTTTGCTCGATCTCACAGCTTTAGGTTTGGTGGTGGCTTTGTGACTGTCGACCTTAGCTGCACTAGTCACTTGAGTTGGACGGAACTCCCTAGCATTCTTAGATGCCATCTCCATAGATAGGGCAATTTTGCATGCTCTGTCAAACATTAGGTTCGGAGTGTTCAGTAATTTGGACTGGGTGTACTCATCCACCAGTCCACACACAAACCTATCTCGCAACACACGATCCAAAAATGTGCCAAAGTTACAATGCAAAGACAGGTTCTTAAGAGCTACAATGTACTCACTGATGGTTTCACTTTGTTTTTGGTTTCTGGTGCCAAACTCATAGGTCTCTGCTATTTCTAACGGCGTTGGGTCGAAATGGTCCACGAGTTTCTTGACAATGTCTTCAAACAACACATCCTTCGCTTTCCCTGGCGCGAGTAGGTTTGTCAATGTTCCGTAGACATCTGTCCCGATCTCCGTTAGAAAAATTGCTTTTTTACATTCATGAATTACTTTATTTTGAGCTTGAACATTCTCATCTGCACCTTTGGTCTCAAAAATGTTATTCATCTTAAAAAACATCTCCATCCGCTCAATGTAAGAACTGAATGGTTCGCGAACTCGGTCATACATGCCGAGGCTTCCGATGAATCCCGTAGGTGTGGCCATGATTGTCCTGATCCCATCGAACAGTGACTCAGCACGCTACCTGTGCAGTTTAAACTTGTCCACTCGAAGGTTGAACACTGTGTCCTTCCATGATCCCTAAAAATGGCTTTGGGATACCATTCTCATTGCCAAAATGTAATATATGTGGGTAGAACAAATGAAGGACAGTGACAGGATGAGTTACTAGACTTGCTTTATTAGGCCAGAGCAAACTGAGCATGCTCATACTAAACCATGTGATAATACATTACAACTAGTAACGGTCTTCCATTTATATTAAATGACAAGATGACATGCAAATAATACGACCTGGTTTGCCAGGCTCCAACCCAAGGGAACAACAGAATTCATTCCCAAGAACTGGATTAACCAGCTCCAACACTCCAGGCCCTGTGTGCCACTGCGTGGCTTCTGACCTCCAGAATGCTCAACTCAGATGGACAGAATGTGAAAACAAAAATAAGCTGAGGAAAAATGTTCAAAAAATTGCATTTCTCTGATTGTTCCCCACCCTGATTCTTTGTCTTTCGATTTGTCTTCTTTCTGTCTTTGTCTTCTTTATGTGGTTCTCATATACTTTATCCTATTCTTTCTATCTCCAACTCTTTAACACATTCTATTGTTCACTCTCTAAGAAAAATAGGCAGATGTTCCTGTTACATTGTTGGTTTTTACTCAGATGCATCTCTGGGTTACTACTTGCTTTGCAGTCAAAACATAGGAATAATAATGGAATAGTGCCTTTGAAGTGACCTTGTGCATATCAGATCAGAAATGATCTGCCTGGGGAAAGTAGCATGGCAGTAACAAGAGTCGAAGTGACACATTCCACCTCTTGATTAAGATATTAAAAATATATAGACTTATGATCGAATTATTCCATGTCAACAACCAGTGCCTCACAAATTTCCCTTAATCTCGTTCAGCAACACAAGGCATATAGGGGGTTATTTTGGCCAAAGGGTGAAAACAGGCGCTAACTGGGTGCTATGCTAATAAGACACGCCTGTTTGAAAGTCTGGATTTAGCCTTCAGCTGCCAAGGCCCTAATCTCTGGAATTCCCTCCCTAAACCTCTCCGCCTCTCTTTCCTCCTTTAAGACGCTCCTTAAAACCTACCTCTTTGCATAAGCTTTTGGTCGTCTGCCCCAACATCTTCTTAAGTGGCTTGGTGTCAAATTTTGTTTGATAATGTTCCTATGAAGCATCTTGGGACATTTTAGTACATTAAAGGCGCTATATATATGGTAGTAATTGTTGTTGTTGTTAGTTCAGCTTGAGACAGTGGCCAGGGAGTTGGATGGAATCAATAACTAGGGACTGGAGTTTGTGGTCGACCCAGGAAGGTAATAATTAAATTTCCTTGTGATCTGGACTAGATCTCCGTGTCATAAACATGTGTACTCCTTCAATTTTTTCTGAAGACTGACCCTTAACACCAGATGTGATGAAGTTTGGCTCAATCTGTATGCTGCTTTATTCCATAGTAAGGGGGAATGTACAGTATAAACAGGTATGATTAGAATCACTTTATTCAATCAGTATCACTTATGTTCATGTAATGTTACAAAACTAAAGAAGAAGTGTTACTACCCTACTTCAGTGCGTCATGTTGCTTAACTTAAACAGAATATTCTCTGCATTAAATCTACAATTGTGAAGCAGGACCACTCTGCTTCCTGCAGTCTCCTGTCTTTTCAATCTTCCTGCAATACTTCACTGTCTGTCTGCCTTTTTGGTGTCTGCATTAACAATTTTTATAAGCTTATTATACAGACCAACAAAAATCAAAAGGGTTCTCCAACATGTAGTGGCAAGGGTAAGGTGTAGCAGATGAGTGGTAGCTCAATGTACCACTAGCTTGTCATGCTAAATGTGTGAGTGAGAGAGTTAAACAGAAAGAAAAAAGGAAGGGACAATGGCCAAACACCTTGCTATGCGTGGCATCCAGTCTGGCCATCTCCAATGCTGCATGTCCTGTCTCTGGTGTCAGGATGTGCATAGAGGTAGAACCTCCTCCTCTGGCTGTATTCCAGCTTTACTTGCAAGAAGAGTAGAAGTAGGTTATTATGTGCCCTGTTTAAGGGTTTTGAAGATGTATGAGACAGCTTAGCATAGTGTGCTTGCTGAGTGGAAGAGGCAGCAGGTGTGGGGAAGAGTGGAAAATAGTTGTAAGAAAGAAAGAAAGAAGAAAGACTTGCATTTATATAGCATCTTTCATGACCTCAGGACATCACAAAGCGCTTTACCGCCAATGAGATACTTTTTGAAGTGTAGTCACTGTTGTAATGTATGAAATGTAGCAGCCAAACTGCACACAGCAAGATCCCACAAACAGCAATGTGATAATGACTAGATAATCTGTTTTAGTGATGTTCGTTGAAGGATAAATATTGGTCAGGACACTGGGGAGAAGTCCCCTGCTCTTCTTCGAATAGTGCCATGGGATCTTTTACATCCAGCTGAGAAGGTAGACAAAGCTTCAGTTTAATGTCTCATCCAAAAGACGGCACCTCTGACAGTGGAGCACGCCCTCAGAACTGCAATGGAGTACTTTGTGAGGGCATATCTTGAGTGTGTGAGTGCAAGCAGAAGGAGATGGAGTGAAGTGTCCCGTTGTGATTGGAGGAGAGGCATGGGATGTGAGGGATGGAAGTAGGGTGTGCAGAGAGTAAAGTAGATGTGAAAGGGATTCTTGTCTTGGCAGTCCTGGTGAGATCATTAATATTTTTCCTGCACTGCAGCCACATCCTGGGAACAATGCTGGTGGAATTGACTTGCTCTGCTTCCTCTCTCCATTTCTGCCAACTAATTTGTCTGGGCACCCATTGCTCATCAGAGGGGAAAAAGATCTTCCTTCTGCTTAGTTTCTCTGTGACCATCTCTACAATTGCATTAGAGTATCTGGGGACCTTGGATGAAGTCATTCTGCCTGATATTTCAGAAAATCAGTTTTCACTAACTACCAGCAAAAAGTGTACGTTCCTTTTAAGGGATTTCACGTTGCCTTTAAGTAGCAATTTCCTCTACCTCCCCACCCCGAATTTCCTGCCCTCCCACCAGCAAATTGCCTATAGGGAGCAAGATTAGTGCTGGCAGCTCACCAATTACATTTAAATGGGCAGTGCATAGGACACTGTGGGCAGTGGACAGTGTCCTCTGTCCAACCATCTTCAGCAGCTTCATCAATGACCTTCCCTCCATCATAAAGTCAGAAGTGGGGATGTTCGCTGATGATTGCACAGTGTTCAGTTCCATTTGCAACTCCTCAGATAATGAAGCAGTCTGTGCCCGCGTACAGCAAGACTTGGACGACATTTAGGTTTGAGCTGATAAGTGGAAGTAACATTCGCGCCACACAAGTGCCAGTCAATGACCATCTCCAACAAGTGAGAGTCTAACCGCCCCTTGACATTCAGCAGCATTACCATCGTCAAATCCCCCACCATCAACATCCTGGGGGATCACCATTGACCAGAAACTTAACTGGACCAGCCACATAAATACTGTGGCAACAAGAGCAGGTCAGAGGCTGGGTATTCTGCGGCAAGTGTCTCACCTCCTGACTCCCCAAAGCCTTTCCATCATCTATGAGGCACAAGTCAGGACCGTGATGGAATACTCTCCACTTGCCTGGATAAGTGCAGCTCCAACAACACTCAAGAAGCTCAACACCATCTAAGACAAAGCAGACCATGATTGACACCACATCCATCAGATTAAACATTCAATCCCTCCACTACCGGTGCACCATAGCTACAGTCTGTACCGTCTACAAGATGCACTGCAGCAACTCGCCAAGGCTTCTTCGGCAGCACCTCCCAAACCCGCGACCTCTACCACCTATAAGGACAAGGGCAGCAAGTGCATGGGGACACCATCACCTGCAAGCTCCCCTCCAAGTCACACACCATCCTGACTTGGAAATATATCGCCGTTCCTTCATTGTTGCTGGGTCAAAATCCTGGAACTCCCTCCCTAACAACACTGTGGGAGTACCTTCACCATACGGATTGCAGCGGTTCAAGAAGGCGGCTCACCACCTTCTCAAGGGCAATTAGGGATGGGCAATAAATGCTGGCCTTGCCAAAGATGGCCACATCCCATGAACAAATAAAAAAAAGACCTCACCACAAAAATGGCATGGACCTCCCACTGGCTACAGCCCTCCCCACCATCTGACCTATGCTAAACATGACAATTAACCCACCGATATATCTTTCCTAAGGTGCGGTGCCCAGAACTGAACATAGTATTCTAAATGGGGTCTAACCAGAGCTTTATATAACTGTAACATAACTTCCACTCCTTTGCATTCCAACCCCTTGAGATAAAGGCTAACATTCCTTTAGCCTTTTAAATTATTTTTTGTACCTGTCCACTAGCTTTTAGTGATTACTGTACTTGAACCCCTAAATCTCTGCTCAGCCACAGTTCCTAGCTTCTCATCATTTAGAAAATACTCTGATGTATCTTTCTTAGGTTGAAAATGGATGATCTCACACTTCCCTACATTGAACTCCATCTGCCACAGTTTTGGACACTCACTTAATCTAACAACATCGCTTTGCAACTTTCTGCTCCCATCTAAATTATTTACTGTCATTTATAAATATAGTGAAAAGCTGAGCCCCCAGTACAGATCCAGGGGACACCACTAATCACATCCAGCCAATTTGAGCACATACCCATTAACCTTAGTCTCTGGCTCCTACCTCCTAACCAATTCCCTATCCAAGCCAATAGGTTGCCTCCAATTCCATGCACTCTCATTTTTGTTAACAGTTTCTTATGTGGAACTTTATCCAGAATGCCTTCTGGAAATCTATATAAATAACATCCATAGACACTCCCTATTCTATCATGTTAGTTATCTCCCCAAAAAATTCAACTAAGTTTGTTAGTCATGACTTACCCTTTACAAAGCCATGCCAGCTCTCTCTGATCAGCTTATATTTGTCCGTGTGTTCAGTCGCTCTGTCCCTAATAACTGATTCTAGTATCTCTCCTACCTTTCTGAATTAATGGAGTGACATTGGTAACTTTCCAATCCAAGGAGACAATTCTTGAATCAAGAGAATTTTGGAAGATCATCTACAATTTCCTCACCTATTTGTTTTAATACCCTGGGGTGGAAAGCATTAGGCCTTGGATATTTGTCTATCTTTAGTCTCATTATTTTCTCCATTACTTATATTAAATCTAGTAAGTTTTTAAAACAAGTTAAAAAACACTTACCTGGCCCTGGATTCCTGCTGCTGCCAGCTTTTGTTGCCAGGATTAAGACCCTGGCCAGAATTTTCTGGGGTCCTTGTAGGCACGATCGGAGGTGGGTCGAGTGAGAAATTTGAAAAAAAGTCAGAGCGGGTCCCATTCCTGCCATCATCCCGCCTCCCATGCACCTTTCCCTCAGGCCCGTTTGCCTGTGCTGCAGCGACCCGAATGGCAGAGGCAGGCGACCTAATTGAAACCATTATCAGCTTGTTGTCAGACACTCAAGAGCCTTTGTCCTCCTACCTTTCAAATTTCCTTCCATGGCCACGGGATTCACGCAGCTCAGGAATCATGTCTGTCAACCTGAGGCGGGAGTTGAGTGGCCATTAATCCAGCTGATTAAACATAGAAGATAGCATCAAATGTACTATAAAAGCTCCCCGCTCACAGGTGATCACTTTCTTCAGGCAGAAGCTGCTGCTGACTACATTGCTAGCACAGATTTAACTTTCTGCAGGCTGCAAGTGTTTCCAGCAAAGTCTCCATCCAGTGTCACCTCATTGGAAGAACTGCTCTCACCATTGACAGATTGCTTCTGTCAACTCTACTTGACCTGCAATCTACTCCATCAGCGTGGGTGCCATTTATACTGTCTCACCTTGGTCCTCAGAATCTGACCACGATGAGCCCCAACACCAGCAGCACTAGGCACACCAGCAGCACCAACAACAACACCACCAACCTTCTCTGCAACCACCTGATGCTGCACAGTATTAGAAATTAGGGATACCTAAAAAAATATATGGTTGCGCGAATGAAATTGTGACGTGAATAATACTGTGTTTAAATGATTGTATTAGAGCTAGAGACAAGTAAGGGGTTAATGTATAAGTTGTGTTTTACTGGAACTGCTTTGGTTTCAGTTTCCTGGAAACTTGTATTAGAGCTTGAGACAAAGGGGTCGATTTTTGCTCAGGTGCGGGGAATTGTCGGGTTCCCCGAATTCGGTGTTTCCCATATGAATCTAAATGGGTCTGTGAGATTGATGCAATTTTCCTCAATTGGCCAATTGATTTCCAACGTGTGGGAAGCCTTGGCAATTGAGTATTTCCAGTCAGAAAGTCGCAGAATATGACATCATCATTGCTGCTGCCTTTAGGGCCCACAGCAAGCCTTACTTCTTCTGTAGGCTTCCAAGCTTCACCATTGAGATGGCACAGGAGCCTGCAGGAGCAACGGCCAGCGGGAGGGCAAGAGCTGCCCCCAAATTTGATGAGGCTTCACTCCAGGCATTCCTGGATGGTGCTAGGGCCCACAGGGAGGTCCTGTTCCCCTCTTCAGGGAGGAAGTGGCCTCGCAGTCAGACCAAGGCTGTGTGGCTACAGGTGGCTGGTGAAGTCAACTCCTTGGGGCTCACATGGCGCACCTGGATGCAATGCAGGAAAAGATTCCATGACCTTCATCGCACTGGAAAAGTAAGTACTGTATGAAGTTTCCATCACCCTCAATCTGATCCCCATTGCCTTTCCTCACCAGCACTCAGCTTTAGCAATCTCTTCCTCCACATCCCACTTGACACTCACATCCATACACCCTTACCCACTCCTTCTCTATCTATGCTCACATTCACATAACTATTCCACCATGCAGCCCTCACACTCCCTCTCACTCTGATGCTTTGAACACAACTGACAACACACAGGGAGGGCCCTTGGTCTTGCAACCTCACTCCATCTTTGTCTCCTTCTAAGTATCTATGCTATGCAATCTCTGCACTCACTCCTTCATTCTCACTCAACCTCCACTTGTCTCCCTCATTGCAGGAAAAGAGAGCTCACAACAGGAGAGAGCGAGCCAGGACAGGAGGAAGCTGCCCTCATTAGCCCAGCTCACCCCCTGGGAGGAAGGCGTCCTGGAGATTGTCGGGGCTGACATAGATGCGGAAGTTGGGGAAGGAGAGACAGATGCTTCCCCGCAAGCTGGTGACAGAATAGTTTTCCATCTCTCTCATTGGCATTGCATGAGTCGCTGATAATGATTCTGAAGCTACATCATATGGACTTATGATCATCTGCAAAATGCAATGTGCATGTAACCTTGGCATCACATCTCTAACTTTTGCCTTGACTCCCCCACAGGACCATCGAGAGCCCCCATCCCCACTGTGCAGGAGGAAGAGCCTGAGATGCCAGACTCCTCAGAGGAATCTGCAACCTCTGAGGGCGCAGCATCAGCAGAAATAAGCACACCCAGCACCAGCGCAGACACTCACACCTTGGTGGGACCTTCGGGACATAGAGTAGAGTTGTCACCTGGTGTATCACAGCTCACAAGTGAGCATCAGCAGATTGTGGAGACAGGGACAGCAGTGGAGAGTCCTCGTCGGAGGGCACAGGACTCTGCCAGCTCGACTCAGCTGCATGTCGACCCTCTGCCTCTGGGTCCATCCGTAAGATCAGAGGTGATGGAACTCCATGCAGAGATGCAAGAGTCTCTGGCAGATTTTGTTTCTAGGGTCACTGCGAGTGTGGAGCGAATGGAGGAGTCCATAGCGAACATGAGCAGAGCCTTTGTGGAGTCATTGGCGCATGAACGCATCAACACAGAAAGGATGGCTACCTTCATGGAAATGATTGCTGCCTCCATGGTAAGGCTGGCTACGGGAGAGGAGAGGAGGGCTACGGCCATGGAGGAGGTTAGTCGCCAGCGGATGGAAAACATGGTGAGTGTTCAGAATAGAATGACATCTCTTGAGGAGCGATGGGCATCTATTGAACAGAGAAACCAGACCTTCATGGAAGTCCTTCTGAGTAGGACTGCCATTGCAGATACGGGTCCCCATGGCCCCCCTGATGTGCAGCAAGCTGCTCTCAAGCCACTTGCAGGCGCGGAAGAGGAGCTGACCCATGAGAGGGAGGTTGGTGGCAGACCTCAAGGAAGTGGGGGTTCTTCTCCAAGCGCTCACACTTCCATGCCACTGCAGAGCCCTCGGTCAGAGCCCCACCGGAGTCCACACCCAAGTGAGATAGACGTCTCAACCCCTGCACAGCCGCAGGAGCAGCAGACTGCTGACAAGCCCTCACAGGCTCGCCACCCAAGAGGACGCCCGCCAAAGGTGTCGAGACAGGAGCAGCAGGAAAGTGAGCACGGGGCCTCCACGCCTGCTGAAGCCACAGGGGAACCACTACGTAGGAGCACGTGTAAGAGGAAAATAAGGCACAAATAGTCACAAGGGTAGTCACTTGGGTGAAATGTTGTGTATTCTGTAAAAATGCCATCATTTGTTTGTTTTGCATAAAAATTCTGATGGCAACTTCTGCAGATGTGACGTGTGTCATTTCACGAAAGGGGCTGGAGGTCCTCTAATGCCAAGAAGGGAAGAAAAAAAGGCCTCCCATGCTTCTGGTAGATGCCTCAGTTGAGGAAGCGCTGAGTGAGGCTGGCGAGAGGGGTTTCGCTGGAGGTCACACTGGAAAAGTGTGTGAGGCTCCAACCTTCCACAGGTGTGGTTAAGCCTGGTAAAAGTTGCCCCAGGCCTGAAACAACAAAGTCCTGCCACCTGCAAATGATGGCTGATCAAATCTCCTCTTTAATGGTTGACCTGCAGCTGATAGTCAGCAAGCCAATAGTGCTCATGCCAGGTTTCACAGGCGTGATCCCCACCAGGTGAGTTTTACGTGGGAAAAGGGATAAACAGGCAAGGGCCTGTTAAAATGGGATTATAAAGACCAATGAGTGCTGTTTAAGGGCCCTAAAGACCAGTCCCGCCTGTTGCAGGTGGGACTGATTCGGGACCATCAGACAATACCTGGGTTAAAATGGCTAGGTGTCGTGAACCAGGCGGGGGGGGTCCCGACCCCCAGGTTTTGCGATTTTAACCCCCCACACGCCTCAAAGCCCGCATGACGGCTGAGTTAAAATCGAGCCCAAAGTGTATTCAGACTGGTATTAGATTAGATGGATGGATACATAACATCCCACACAGGGGCAGCCACATATTCACACAGAAATCACACAGAAACCCCACAGTGCAGATAGAGGCCATTTCGGCCCATCGAGCCTGCACCGACACATATCCCACCCGATCCCTGTAACCCCTACACCAACACATATCCCACCCTATCCCCACGTATTTAATCCCCCTAACACTAAGGGTCAATTTATCATAGCCAATCAACCTAACCTGCACATCTTTGGACTGTGGGAGGAAACCGGAGCACCCGGAGGAAACCCACGCAAACACGGGGAGAATGTGCAAACTCCACACAGACAGTCGCCCGAGGCCGGATTCGAACCCGGGTCCCTGGCGCTGTGAGGCAACAGTGCTAACCACTATGCCACCGTGCCTTGCCTCCCAGGCTAGCTGTCTGCTGTTTGTAAGTTAGGATTTTGACTTTGTTTAATGTATCTTTAATTTGGCCAACTAAGGCCAAACCTACGTTTCTTCCATTATTACTAATAACCATATTATAATGCTAAGGTAGGAATTAGAGTTCGTTTAACAGAACTGCTTGCGAAGATATGTATAAGTTAATTAGTATTAGGGCATAGAATAGAGGATATCTTTGGGAATTCAATGATTCATTTCAGGGTACAATAGTCTGATAACGAAATGAAATAGTTAGCTTGCACGGCCAGCTGCATGAACATAAATAATTGATCACAAGCAGTTCCAACAATGGGGCCTCTGACTGAAGAAGTCTGAAGGCCGAACTTGGTATATCTGGTTGCTGATTCCAGGCTGGGGGAGGGGGAAGACAGGATGAGATAAGAGGCTATAGCTTTGGAAGGAAAGGGCCAGATGGGATAAGGTAGAAACAGCCCTCACCATGGCTAAGTACAGAAACCATGTGTAATGGCTAAAAAGGACCCCTGACAGGTGATAGATAACAGAAGAGTTGACTCTTCTTCCTTGGCTTAAACAAAGAACTCGACATACCATTGGGCACCTTGTTTTAAGGGGAACCTCTATAGGTTAAATGGTCTTATCAATATTCTATCCCAGGTCCACCCCTAAAAAAGGGTATAAAAGAGAGACCTGTAAAGCCCCTAGCACAGACGATGCAGTGAAGAGCTACTGAGAGTGCCTAACACTCTTGGCGGTGCTAGAAGAGAGAAGAGAGAGAGAGAAAGGCTGTAAGCCGAAGAGCTGTTCGCGCACACCAGCCATCTGTCCGATCGGGACCGCTACCAGCTATTTGTCACGGTCATATGGTTTTGCTATATAACTGGTGTGTTATGTTCTGTCTTAAACTCCGATTAAACACAATGGCCTAGAAATTGAGTTGGCGCCGCGCCAGGGCTTTAGCGCCGGAAATTTAGCGCCGGCGCTAAGTCCCCCTGCGCGCGCCAAAAATTCAGTAGCGCCGCGCCCAGAGGGCTGCCGGCGCTACTGGAGGGTGTCAGCGCCTCGCAATGGGCGCTGACTGCCGCATTGCGGCGCTAATCCGCCGCTGCGGCACCCGATGCGGTGCGGCAGGCTGGGGAAGTGCAGGCCTCCTCCTTCCGTTAAGGAGGAGCTGCCTGCACCCGACCGCTGGCCGTTGATCTGTGGAGAAAAATGAGCCCGGCACCTCGGAGAAGTGCCGGGCTCGCGGCCCACACGCATCTGTGCCGCGGGGGGGTGTTGGAGGAGTCCGGGGAGGGAGGTGCGGGCAGGCGGCCGCCGGGAAAGCGGCCGGCCGCCGTGCGACCTTAATGCGCCGGCGCTAAGACCCGTAGCGAACTTTTGAAAAATCGTTGGTTGCGGCTGCCACGGGCGAGGCGGCCGCAACTCAATTTCGGCGTTCGGGCGCGTTGCCACGGCAACCGGGACACTGCGCACACCGATGACGTCATCGGTGCCGGCGCAGCGCAACCGGCTAACGCCGATGGCAGCGCCCAAGTGAATTTCTCAATCGGCTGTACTTGCGGCGCTAGGCCCTCTAGCGCCTCAAAATGGGCGCTAACCCCACTCAATTTCTAGGCCAATACACCCACCATAGTGGTTTGCACTCGATCCTGATTATTTGAAAGAGCAAAGATACGCGAATCTCAATAAATTTGTGAGTCAGGCAGGAGTGCAAAAGGGTTGTTGTCGAAACGAGTTGAGGACGGGTTCGGTCTATAAAGGTACTAAGCGTTGTTATTGGGTTGAAAAGCAAAAACAAAATGGCAGATATGTATTATAGATACAAAGTTGCAAACAGTCCCTAAGATAAGTTAGGGGTCCCGAGGGCCCAAGCGGTAGTTGGAATAGTAAAGAGCGGTGAGAAAAATAAGTTAGGGGTCCTGGGGGCCCAAGCGATAGTTGGAACAGTACAGAGTGATGAGAAGAGTTACTCTGAGATTTGGGGCGATGTAGCATCCCAGGTTCTTGCAAAGAAAATTAAACTTAAGGAAGCCGGATATAGACTGTAGAGATTTGCATATCTCTAGTAAACAGGATCGAGTGCAAACCAATATGGTGGGTATAGTGTGGGAAAAATTCAGTATCGCCCCGTTTGGGGCGCGATTATCGGCCGGGTGCAAAGTTTAGCGCCCGGCGCTAATAATCGCCTCCGACTGCAAACTTGGCTTTTATCACTCCTGGAGGTGTTTGGAGTGCTAAATCAAGCACTGCACACCTGTCTTAAGACGCAAAGGCCGAGGCGTGAGGCACTACCTCAGAGCACTGGCGGAGCTCATGTAGTGTCAGTCAGCAATGGAACACAGACACAATGGCGCCGGCCAGTTCTTAAAGGGAAGGGTTCATCTTGCTCTCCATCCACATCCTGCTCATTGCAGCCTTGAATCTCGGCCTGGAGAGACCTGTACATCAAATCTGCTGGAAAGAACAATGGAGAGACCCAGGGAAAGAGCTCAGAGTGCAGCCCCCACAGTCTCTTCTAAATCGATACAAGCAAGGGCAAATCAAAATGAACCTGCAAAGTGCTGCTCAGTACCCAAAACTCCTTCACACAGCGTTGAATCTCTCCAGAAGTCTCTCTCTCTCTCTCTCAGAATGCGTGGTGCAAAAATGTCACCAACAAAAAAACTCAGGAAGCGGTCACCTGTAAATAGCGCTCCCCCAGTCCCTTCCTGACTGCAAAACGCTCCCCTCAACCTGTCGTTGCTAGCGGCAGGCGGTAAGGCAGGGGGCGCCACTCAATATCCGGCCCGGGGCGCTACAGGGGTGTTGCACACTCGACTGACGTCACGATCTGCCAGCGCAGGAGATCGTGGCGGTAATGTTTAGCGCCGCCGCAAAATGTCTAGTTAATTTCGTGAGCGGCGCAAACATTGCCGCGCACGGGCGCTAGTTGCTTTGCGCCCCATTAGCACCCTCTTAAGGCGCTAACGGGAGGCGCAAACCAACTGAATTTTTCCCCCGTTGTGTTTAATTGGAGCTTAGAACGGAATATAACTCACTAGTTATACAGAAAAACATATGGCCATGACAGGTAGCTGGTACCTAACCCGATCGGAGAGATGGCGTATTCATTCTCCTTCTTGTCTCACGGGTATCTCTCTCTCTTTCTCTGAACTACCCAAGAGTGTTAGACTAGGGTCCGCATGGGTCCACTCTCTGAAGAGTGTTAGACCACCATTTCCACTCTAACTCAGGGAGCCCCTCGCTCCACGGTCTGAGCTAAGAGTTCTTTAGCTCTCCCTTTATTCTCTTCTTAGGGGTGGGCCTGAGGTAGGATATGGAAAGGACCATTTAACCTATAGAGGTTCCCCTTAAAACAAGGCATGTCGAGTTCTTTATCTAAACTTACAGATGAAGACCCTCCCTCAAGGGGTCTTCACAACCATTAAACATGCTTTCTGTACTTGACCAATCATGGCCTTACAGCATGTTAAGGACTGTCTTCCCTTATCTCATCCTGTCTTGTCCTCCCTGGTGCAGCCAGTGTGTGTACCAGGCACAGCTTTGGGCCATTAAATCAGAGGCCCAAGTCAGAGCTGTCTTACTCAACCAGCCACCATCCAAATTACCTCCCCTTAATTTAACAGACTATTCCATCCTGAGATGGTACCTTAACTCCCATAAATTCCTTCTATTCTATGTCCTTTTAACTTTTAATTATCTTTGCAAGCAGTTCTGTTAAACAAACTCCAAATTCTACCTCAGCATTATAATATGGTTATTAGTAATAATGGAAGAAACATAGGTTGGGTCTTCATTGGCCAAATCAAAGATGCACCAACAGAGTCAACATCCTAAACTTACAAGCAACAGACAGCTAGCCTGTTGTTAGCTGACAAGGCCGTACTGTGGGCTCCTGTGTGGAATGCTATGCTCATCTAACCTAACTAACTGAAGACATTTTGTCTCAAAGTCTAATACAAACCTCCAGGAAAACGAAACCTACACAGTTCCAGTAAAACACAATTTACATTAACCCCTTACTCTCAAACACTAATACAATCATTTAAACACAGTATTGTTCGTGTTACAGTTTCATTCATATAACCATATATATTTTTAGGCACCCCTAATTTCTAACAGCTGGCTTACACAACCCACCTCTGTGCCAAGAATGGAGACTTGAGAGATGAACAAGTGAGGAGCAGCATTAAGAGTAGGAGAGAGAGAGTGGGAGATAGAGGGGAAAAGATCTAAGCTGCTTGCTAACTATAGTAATCTGGGGTGTTATGATTAAGGTTATCCACCAGGTGGTGCTGTAGCTAGTGCTGATGCTAGCTAAGGTCAGGGGGATGCTTCCTGTCAAGACAGCAAAGGTGGAATGCCAGGATGCAGGCCTGTATGTGTGCTACACAGTTGTTAATAAAGTACACAGACTAATTCTAATATCTAGCCTCTTCGAGTTCTTACTACATTTGGCGATGAGGTAAAAGAACACTGCATGAAAAAGTGAAGTCTGCCGGGACTTTTAAAGAACAAACTCACGAGCTAAAGTTAGCTGCAAATTGGACGGAAGCATGGCTGCCACGGTAGGAACGGTCTCCGCTTTTGATATTCGAGCACAAACCTTGGAGGAATACTGTGAAGTGTTAGGTTATTTCTTCGAAGCAAATGAAATAAATGATGCCGGAAAAACGAAAGCCATTCTGCTTAGTTCAGTGGGAAGCCAAACCTACAGTTTGATGAAGAATCTGCTCAGTCCTGAAAAGCCTGGAGACAAATCAATTGTTGAATTAGTGGCCTTGCTCAAAGAACATTTCAACCCCAAGCCTAGTGAGATTGTACAGCGGTTCAAGTTTAATTCAAGGAACAGAAAAGAGGAAGAGAGTGTAATGGACTATGTAGCGGTGTTGCGTAAATTGGCACAAGATTGCAATTATGGGAACAACCTGAAGGAAATGCTGAGAGATAGGCTAGTTTGCGGAATAATGGACGACCGAATGCAGCGTAGATTATTATCCGAGACTGGGCTTACTTATGAAAAAGCTTTGGAACTTGCTCAAGCCATAGAGACAGCGAACCGAGATGTAAAAGAAATACAGGGTTCAGACAGGGCTAATGCTAAGCAAGTTGTAGGTCAGGTTATTGTGCACAAGTTAAACGTGCGTCAGAAACCACAACGTGAGCATGTGAAGGCATGTTATAGATGCAAGGGCGATCACCTGGTGAGTGAATGCTGGTTTCTGGAGGAAAAGTGCCACAAGTGTGGGAAACAAGGACACATTAAACGAGCATGCAGGGCAAAATCACCTGTGGAGGAATCCAAACCAAAAGGGGGAGGAAAGCAAAACCAAGGAAGAGAAGTGAAAAAACATGGAGCACACCACATCAGCGGGGGAGCTGAGGAAGAAGAGGACATGTTCATAATGTATAGCATGTTAGAGAACATTCCAAGAGTGGCTCCTATCACATTGCAACTGAGAGTAAATGACTCTAAGGTAAACTTTGAGGTTGATACAGGGTGCGGTGTAACCATAATGAACAAGGCAGAGTACTCAAAATTGTGGAACCGTGCAAAAGTTCCAGAGTTAAAGTCTTGCTCTCTGCATCTTAAAACATATACAGGTGAACGAGTAGCGACATTAGGTGCAGCTAATGTGACTGGGCAGCACAGGGACACAGTGGAACAGCTACCTGTAGTTATAGTATCGGGTACCGGACCAAACCTGTTAGGTCGGGGCTGGATAAAAGAACTTAAATTAGACTGGGGAGCAGTAAATCAAATAGATGAGGGCAAACAGTTGACTTTGCAAGAAGTGTTGAGTGAACATGAGAATGTGTTCAAGGAGGAACTTGGCACATTTAATGGCCCCCCAGCTAAGATTTATGTAGACAAGGAGGCACCGCCAAGGTTTTTTAAACAACGACCTGTGCCTTATGCCATGAAACCAAAGGTAGAGGGTGAGCTTGACCGTCTATTGAGAGAGAACATACTGGAGCCAGTGAAATGTTCAGAATGGGCAGCTCCCATAGTACCTGTTCTAAAACCGGACAATTCGGTAAGACTCTGTGGAGATTTATAAATTGACGGTCAATCGGGTGTCCAAATTAGAGCAGTATCCTATTCCCAAAACAGAGGATCTCTTTGCAAACCTGGCTGGAGGAAAGAAATTCACAAAGTTGGATATGAGTCATGCATACTTGCAGATTACACTGGATGCCGAATCAAAGAAGTATGTCACCATAAATACACACAAGGGCTTGTTTACTTATAACCGCTTACCATTTGGTGTCTCATCTAGTCCAGCTATCTTCCAGAGGACAATCGAAGGTGTACTGCAAGGGATTCCGCATGTTTCCATCTATCTGGATGACATTCTGGTGATGGAAAGAACCGACCAGGAGCATCTGAGCACTCTGAGAGAGGTACTACAGAGATTGGAGAGGGCAGGGTTATGGCTCAAGAGGAGTAAGTGCACTTTCCTGGGGAATGAGGCAGTGTTCCTGGGACACAGAGTGGACGCCACCGGGCTCCATCCAATCAAGAAGAAGGTACAAGCACTGCAGGACGCCCCTGCTCCTACCAATGTGGCTGAGTTAAAAGCTTACCTGGGACTGCTGAACTATTATAACAGGTTTTTACCAAACTTGTCAACAGTGTTAGCACCGCTTCACAAACTACTGCGCAAGGAGACACAGTGGCAGTGGGGAGAGGAGCAGGGGGTTTCATTTGAACAGTCCAAGAAACTGATGCTGTCATCGGATGTGCTGGTTCACTACAATGCAGAGAAAGACATCATTCTCTCTTGTGACGCTTCACCTTACGGGGTGGGGGCAGTTCTTTCACACCGCATGGAAGATGGAACTGAAAGACCAATAGGGTTTATGTCCCGAACTCTAACACCAGCGGAAAAAACTATTCCCAGTTAGATAAAGAGGGGTTAGCAGTACTGTTTGGGTTACAGAGGTTCCACAAGTACATATATGGCAGGAAGTTCACCATATGCACCGATCATAAACCTCTTATCTCTCTTTTCAATGAAATGAAAGCAGTTCCACAGATGGTGTCACCCCGGATCCAGAGGTGGGCAGTGACGTTGAGGGCATATGAGTATGCCATCGTCTACAAGGCGGGCAAGTACCATGGGAACGCAGGTGCCTTGAGCCGTCTTCCACTGCCAGGCACACCTATCCTTACAGCTCCAGAGGACAGAGTTTTGATGTTGGAGGACACTGACACGGCACTTGTGACTGCAGAGCAAGTAAGAACATGGACAGGTAAAGATGCAGTACTGTCTAGAGTTCGAGAATATGTGGTGAGGGGATGGCCACAACATCCGGAAGGGACTGACTTCACACCCTACAGTGTCAGGAAAACAGAGCTGAGTGTGCAGGATGGTTGCGTGTTGTGGGGAGCATGAGTAATTATTCCACAGCCAGCACGACAGTCTATCCTAGAGCAACTACATCAGTGTCATCCTGGGGTCTTGCGTATGAAATCCTTGGCTAGGAGTTACTTGTGGTGGCCAAAGCTAGATGAGGAGATAGAAAATCTAGTCAAGACATGCAGCACTTGTCAGGTACACAGGAAGGCACCAGCAGCGGCTCCTCTCCACCCCTGGGAGTGGCCGGATAAACCGTGGAGGAGATTGCACTTAGATTATGCGGGTCCATTCATGGGGAAGATGTTCCTCATAATCATTGATGCACATTCCAAATGGATGGATGTTTATCCTGTTAATTCTGCTTCCTCCACTACTACTATAGACTGCCTGCGTCAGAGCTTCAATAATCAAGGGTTCCGGAGATCGTGGTAAGTGACAATGCCACTTGTTTTGTGAGTACAGAGACAAAAGAGTTCATGAGAAAAAATGGCATAGTGCAGGTGACCTCGGCTCCATATCATCTGTCCTCAAATGGACTTGCGGAGAGAGCCGTACAAACATTTAAAGAGATGATGAAAAAAAGTGCAGAAGGGAGTTTAGCAGCCAAAGTGTCACGGGTTCTGTTCAGCTACAGAATAACACCTCAATCCACCACAGGACTCTCTCCTGCCGAGATGTTATTAGGTCGTAGACTACGCTCCACTCTTGACCTTGTCCACCCAGACCTAAAAAGGAAAATGGAAAACAGACAAAACAAACAAAAAGAGAACCATGACAAAAGAACAAGGAGCCAAAGTTTTGGAGAAGGAGATGCGGTCCTTACCAGGAATTTCAGTTATGGACCAAAGTGGATTCCTGGCTTCCTAGACTCAATGACAGGTCCAGTATTATACAAGGTCATGTTGGGAGACGGTAGGGTAGTATGCAGACATGTAGATCAGATACTTACCAGACAAGGGGAAATTGAAAGTGAGGTTCCAGATGCAATGGCTGAGGACAGGGTTGCCCCCAGTTATCCAGGTGCATCTGTGGTGCCACCACCATGGACAGAGACAATTCCACAGGAACCTATTCGTCAAGAGGAAACCATCGTTGCAGAGTCAGATACTCTGAGCACTGCTCAGGAGCAGCTGGTGGCTTCACCACAAACAAGCAGGGACTTTACTGTTAGACATTCACAAAGGCTTGCAAGCCACCAGAGAGATTGGTACTGACCTGTTAGATTCGTCAAGAATGGAGACTTCTTATGTGACCCTTAGGAATGGTGGTTGTTAAGACATTCATACTGAAATCTTAAGGGGGGAGGAATATAGTAATCTGGGATGTTATGCTTAAGGTTATCCACCAGGTGGTGCTGTAGCTAGTGCTGATGCTAGCTAAGGTCAGGGGGTTGCTTCCTGTCAAGGCAGCAAAGGTGGAATGCCAGGATGCAGGCCTGTATGTGTGCTACGCAGTTGGTAATAAAGTACACAGACTAATTCTAATATCTAGCCTCTTCGAGTTTTTGTTTCACTACATGGATTTATCACACCAACCTTTCTGAAAACTCAGCAAATGAGGGGAAAAAACGGAATTAGGGAATAAGTTGCTGAGACTACAGTTTAAAAGGCAAAAAAAAAGAAACTTAAAGTTGAAACTGACACTGAGGTCACCAGCTTCTGTGCCGAGAAAAATAAAACACAAGATTACTGAGTGAAAGGAATGTTAAGGAATGCTGGAATTCCGTTTGTGTGAAAGTGTAGAAGTTTCCCTGACTATGAATCCTTAAAGAAGCTACAGTATTCCATTTGTCTGAAAGTCCATCTTTAAAAGAAAGTGGCCTAGAAATTGAGGTTGCGCTGCGCCGGGGCTTAATGCCGGAAATTTAGCGCCAGTGCTAAGTCGCGCTGTGCGCGCCAAAAATTCAGTAGCACCGCGCCCAAACGGCTGCCGGCGCTACTGAAGGCTGTTTGCGCCTGATAACTGGCACTACGCGCCGCATTGCGGCGCTATTCCGGCGCTGCGGCGCCCGATGCGGTGCAGCAGGCTCGGGAAGTGCAGGCCTCCTCCTTCAGTTAAGGAGGAGCTGCCTGCACCCGCCCGCTGGCCGGTTAAATCGCCACAAAAATGAGCCCGGCACCTCGGGGAAGTGCCGGGCTCGCAGCCGAGAAGCATCTGTTCCGCGGGGGGGGGGGGGGTGGGGGAGTCCGGGGAGGGAGGTGCGGGCAGGCGGCCGGCGGGAAAGCGGCCGGCCGCCGCTCCACCTTTATGCGCCGGCGCAAAGTCGTGTAAGACTCTGTTGCCAGAGTCTTAGTTGCGGCTGCCACGGGCGAGGCGGCCGCAACTGAATTTCGGCGCTGGGGCCCGTCACCACGGCAACCGGGACGCTGCGCACACCGATGACGTCATCGGTGCCGGCGCAGCGCTACCGGTGTAACGCCGATGTTGGGCCCTAGTCAATTTCAAAACCAGCTGTAAGTCCAGCGCAATGCCCTCTAGCGCCGCAAAATGGGCGCTAAGCCCACTCAATTTCTAGGCCAGTGTCTGTTATGTTTGTTTTAGCTCCACCCACTTTTCTGTGCACAGAACTAAAAGCTGTTTAACCCTTTGTAGTCTTGTCTTGGATGTTGGAAGTTTTAAGAAAGTGTGAGTATGTTGAGTATGTTCATTTCAATTTATGATTGTGCACCTAGAAGTGGGGAAAACTTTGCGATCTACATTTTAAGTTAAAGACGCTGCTGTGGATATATTTTGACTGGGATGGCTTGTACAGCAGCTGTAAATCAGAGGCAGTTTGTTTTACAAAAGATAAGCTTGAGTCTTGAAGTTATGGTTGCCATGGTGCCATACAGTAAAAAAATTGCTATTGTCTTATATAGTTTAAATTAAAAATGTGTGGTCTCATTTTAAATCAATTTGAACATTTACAAAGCACTGTTTCCTTAATTTGGTTACTGAAAGTCCGAGACCCCCACCCTCTAAGTTTTTGACAAGTAAGAAGTAGTCAGTAATTATAAATTGGGTTGAAAAAGAAAAAAATAATTAGTCTATGATGAAATAAAGAAAGGAGAAAGGGAAGGATTCTGTCCCTTTTCTATTTTCAGTGAAGTGTCCCTTTTAAAAAAAACCTGTATGAATGTTTCAAAGCTACAAGCTGAGGGAAGCTCCGCCCTCTTTTTCCTTTTGTGTAGAATGTTCATGCTTTTTGTTTAAATATGAAAACTAATTTTTCTCCAGTTATATTCAGTATTTTTACAGTCATTTGGAAAGGCATCTAAAGAAAGAACAAAAAGAAATATGATGTAATTTACTGGGGTTTTGTAAGCATGTGCTATTTTGTTATACTTTGTCTGTTCTGCATTGTGTTTAGTTAATAAGATATTGGTCTGAATTAAATTGGAACTATTGAAGTAAACTAACCTAGCAAATTGTGAAAACCCAACTCTCATTGTGGCCAAGGTGAAATTCTGGTTGTTGTACATTGTGCAAAAGTCTGTATTAAAATTGGTTTCGGGTTAAGTTTGAAATGATAAAGTGGACTCAGGCACAATATAGCGGGTTATAAAGAATTTTTTTAATGTTAATAACGTGGACTGAGTGGGAACATTTGATCTATGTTTTCTATCTTTAATGTTGCTTTGGACAGTAAAGTTCCTCCAGGGCTTATGAATGAGAGAGAATGGTAATTAATGGGATGTGTAAAATTGAGAGAGGAAGTGATTGAGGGTGTAAGATAGAAACAGGAAAATTACACCACCAAATAACAGTCTAGTGAAAGTCAGGAAAGTGTAGTTCAGAATAGTAAATTGATAGCTTTCTCTTGGAGACATTTGTGTCCTTACTTATGAACTTTGTAAAAAAAAAACTGAATTTGATAGTCTGGCCACTACCCGAGACATCGGGACCATGCAGTGGGAGATGAGTAAAGATCTCCAGAAAATCTTTTGATGAGATCACCTGAAAGCCCAAGAATGGTTTGTATCAGATGGCACGTGTGGCATGATATTGAGATACCGGTGTGAGTGTGCAAATGTGATTTGTTATGTGTGAAGTAATTAGCATGCAGAAATGCATGGTGAATTTGCACTGACGAACGGGTCTCAGACATGCTCAGTTATTTGACAGCAGCACGACATGAAATGGTTAATGTGGCGCAGGAGAGTGAGACAACTTTCAAAGCACTGACACATACTCCATCGATAAACTACCTAATTTATTGAAACAATCAGGATGGAGTTAAACCCTGTTAGAGGGATTGAAATTGAAGTTGAATTGGAGAGTTACATGGAATTTGGATTGGGACAATTGAACACTAGTGAGAAATAAATTTAGTAAGAATTATCCACAAGATGGATATAAGTAAAAGAGAGATCTGGAGAATCTTTTAAGTCCATGATTTGTTGATTAGACGTTAAACTGTAGCTTTCTTTACAATGTCTGTTTTCTTGTCTATGCATAAGCCAATAATTGTGTACTCATGCCTATGACTAACCAGCACTAACAAATTAATTGAGCACACCGAAAGAGAAGATCCGAGGCAAAGTAGAGGAGACCCCAGGTGGGGTAAGATCAGCAAAGATAGAAGAAACAGAGGATAACCCAGGCAGGGCAGAATTGGAACACTGGAACAATGAATTGAATTTGAGTGAGGTGTTGGAGGACTGCTCTTCCCCCTCAAGTGAGTGGACTGTGAGAATACTGGGAAAGTCTCCACTTCACATTCACTTACTAACTAACCTGAAATAGACACACCGATTGAACCAATAATCTAGAGTTGGCACGGTTGGTAGAGGGTTGAAAATGAGATGTCGAAATAGAGTTTTTCTCCCTCTCAAGTTGGGGATATTGTTAGAAATAAGGGATACCTAAAAAAATATAAGAGGGCGCTAACAGGGTGCAAAGCAACTAGCGCCCAGGCGCAGTGCTGCCAAAAGCTCCTGCGTAATTCAGTGGGAGGTTAGCGGCGGCGGTAACCGTTAGCGCCCCGTGGTGCTGCGCCACTGGCGCTGACATCATCGCCATGTGCAGCGCCCCTCTTGCGCGGCAGTCGCAATCTTCAGTAGCGCCCCCTGACGCTATGTACGACGGGGTCAGGAGGGCTTACCTGCGGCTGGGGTGGCGCTAATTAAAGGGGAGGTGGTGGGCGGCCATTTTTGTTGCTGGTCGCCTGCCAGCACCTGCCCCCGTTGCTGTACCCGGCCCCTGTGAACCCCTCCCCCCGCGGGGTGCCAGCTGCTCTCCGTGAGCTGTGCTGGCACTCCCGATCCCTGGTGGCCCAGCTGGGTGTCGGAACGCGCTGCGCCAGGCCCTTCCCCTTTAATAAGGGGAGGAAGGCCTGCAGTACCGTGACATGATGTGCCGCAGCGCGTGGCGCTGCAGCACGTAGTGCAGCAATATTGCCTCGTAGCGCCCCAAGAGGGATGTGGGGCACTTCCAGTAGCACCTCTCCTCCCTCTTGGGGCGCTACCTGGGAAAGGCAGCCGCCGGGGCGCTAATTTTTTGGGGGCGCTAAAAGTAGCACCCCAGCGAAGTTAACGCCCCAATTTTTCCCCCATGGTTGCGCGAATGAAATTGTGCCACGAATAATACTCTGTTTAAATGATTGCACTGGAGCTCGAGACAAGTAAAGGGTTAATGTATAAGTTGTGTTTTACTGGAACTGCTTAAGTTTTGTTTTCCTGGAAACTTGTATTTCTGGAAGCTTGAGACAAAGTGTATTTAGACTGTTAATAGATTAGATGGCTGGATGCATAACATCCCACACAGGGGCAGCCACATTTTGCCTTGGGCTGGATGTTGAATGGAGATTTATCAATGGAAACTAATCACTTTCCCATTGGGAAGGGAGAGAAAGTGCTTCTCTTTGTGTGGTATTTGATTTTGTTAAGTGATATATGTAGAAAAACAATGCAATAAGTATACAGTAGTAAAAAAAAAACTGCTGAAAGCTGGTCAGCAGGCTATTTCTTCTTAAACCAATTTGCTTGGTTTAAAAACAAACCAACAAATACACTCAGATTTAGTTTTACATTTTTCATCTGATACCTGAATGCTTTTATCATGTTGCTCCAAATCTTTCTTTCCTGGCATCTTGTTTTGACTTTGCATTAAATGAGGGTTATTTTGGCCAAAGGGTGAAAACAGGCACTAAATGGGTGCTGCGCTAATAAGAAATGTCTGTTTGAAAGTCTGGATTTAGCCCACAATTTTCGGGCTAATGATGATTATCATGATTTGAGCGTGCCTGCAGGTTTAGCACTCAAGTGCTGATTAGACACAATTTTCATGGAGCAGTAGACGGGGACTCCTCACACCCACTTCCAGTGAAAGTTTGGAGTGCTCTGGCTGGCACATAGCGACAGGTTTCTGGTTAGCTCAGGGACCGAAGGAGAGGGCGCACAGGTTCTCGGATGCAGCACTGGCTGTCCTCGTGGAGACGGTCCAAAGAAGGAGGGATGTCCTGAACCCGCAGGGGGCAAGGATGTCACCTTACCCTCCTGCCCCTTTCTCCTGCAGCAGCTGGTGCTGCTCTGCATGGCCTCATGTCCTCCTCCCATTCTTCGTCGAGACCAAGGAGGACACCTAGCAAGATGCTCATGACCAAGCGCTCCCTTTCTCCTGATGACTCCTATAAGGTGTCCAATAATGTGGAGTAGCACAGCACTCACTCTTTTTAGGTGAAGCCCTCAGAGAATTTCTGGAATAAATCTTGCTCGAGTGTAGGTGAAGTCTTGAGAATATGTCCCAGAAAGTCTCCCGATGTGTTTCTGAGGTCCTCTTTACAACTCTAGCAGCACTGATCATGAAATGGTGAGTATCTCGTTAAGTGGTGAGTATCCCTTTCAGCTTGAAATCGACATCTACGCATTGTTTACTCCCAAACAGCTGGTCGCTGTTAGGAAATAGCGTTAGTTGAAGCGCTATTCTGTGCAGCCTCTTTAATGAGCGCTAGCAGGCATTTTAAGTGGCAATGTCCAAGTCAGGATGGGCAACTTGGAGGTGATGGTGTTCCCATGGTATTGCTGCTCTTGTCCTTCTTAGTGGTAGAGATCACAGGGGAGGAAGATGATGTTGAAGTAAGATTGGTGAGTTGCTGCTGTGCATCCTGTAGACAGTGCAGACTGTAGATACAGTGCACCAGTGACGAAGGGTGTGGATATTGAGTCCAGTGGCAAGGGCACCGATCAAGCAAATTGCTCTTTCCTGGAGAGTGGCGAGCTTCTTTAGCTGTGGTGGCTACACCCATCCAGGTGAGCAGTGAGTATTCCATCACATTCCTAACTTGAGCCTTTTAGATGGTGGTGAAGCTTTGAGGGGTCAAGAGGTAAGCCACTTTTCACAGCATACCCAGCCTCTGCCCTGTTCTTGTAGCAACAGTGTTGATAAGGTTGGTCCAATTAAGCTTTTGGTAATGGTAACCCCCAAGATATTGCTGATAGAGGACTTGGCAATGGTGGTGTTGTTGCAGGTCGGGGGGAGATGGCTAGGATTTCACTTGTTCAAGATGATCATTACCCGGCATATATATGGTGCGAAAGTTATCTGCCACTTGTCAGTTTAAGACTGGATGTTATCCAGGTCTTGCTGTTGGCTGCCTTGGGAGGCTTCATTATGGGCCAGAAATTCAGGTCCCCACGGGTGAGTACGCGCAGGCCCAACGAAAGTGCTGGTTACGTGCATGCGCGGGAAACCGGAACTTCCGTTCCCTTAAAGGAAGGGGTTCACAGGTCGAACGCGTGCGCCGGAGAGGCAGCGCGTACGCCTGGAACTTCCGTTTGTTTTGCAGGTTTCTCCGGGAGGGTAAGTCTCCAGGAGCTACGCTTGTAAAAAAACAGTTGCAAGGCCTGCTTTTAACAAGGTAAGTGGTGAATTAAGTTAAATTAAAACATTTTTTCCACAGGTTTATTATTTTTAAATACTTTAAAGAAAGGTAAGTTTATTTTTAGCCCCGTTAGAAACTGTAATTAATTTTTTCAAAAATTGTAATTATTGTTTAAAATAGCTATTTTATGTAACTTATAGTTATTTTAAAAATGTGATTTAAAAAAAAATTATTTGAAGTTTTGGTGATGTTTTGGGGCTGAATTGTATTCATAGATTTGACAGCTCTTCCTGTCAAATCTATGAATACAGATTCCCTGCTACCATTGGCTCTCCGTGGCCCACGTGATCCCAGGGGACGCTTCGAACTTGTGAGGGTGCCGGTTAGTTCCCTCAGTAACCCCTAGATGGCACCTTCACTTGTTTGTTTCCTTTTGCTAAATTGTTACTTGTTTACTTAACTGCCTTTTATCAGGTTCATTGGTTTCACCTGGTGTTGCTTGTATTTAAGTTCTGTGGTTTCTTCCCTCTGTGCTCAGTCTTGACAAGCCGTTGGCTTAGTGGTAGCTTGTCTTGAGCTCCCATGTTTGTAACTGTTTACCTGTGTGATTCTAGTAAAGTACTTTTATTTAAGACTGCATACCTGCTTCTCGCCTCGTCTGTCTGCACTTGGGTCCAGAACCAGCCTCGCCCTGACAGCAAGACTGAGCCAGTATGGACCCAGCAGTGATGGAGGAATTTCTTGCTATTCTCTCCCTTCAAGGTACTTTCCTCGGCAGCCTTGAGCAACTTCTCCAAAGCATTTCGGACAAGGTAGATACGTGGACTCAGACCATTCAACACCCAGCCACTGTGGCTTCTGCTCAGGATGTTCCTCCTCAGTCAGTTCCTTTGGATACTACCCCATCGGTCGCCGATCTCCAGACTCACCGAGAGCCTCGCCTACCCACGCCAGAGCGCTATGATGGTCATCCGGGCAAGTGTCGCGGCTTCTTGACCCAGTGCTCCCTAGTTTTTGAACTCCAACCCTCCATGTTCCTATCACCCCACTCAAAGGTAGCATTCATCATATCACCGGATTATTACATGTCCAAGCAGGGGAGAGACATCAAGAGTTGCTGCAGTTTCACCTTATCGATTCACCTGAGCTCCCTCTCATTCTTGGACATCCGTGGCTCTCTCTTCACAACACTCACATTGACTGGACTACCGGGACTGTGCTGGAGTGGGGTCCTTCATGTCTAACCAACTGTCTTAAGGTCTTCCCTAGTCCGCCCCATCCTTCCTCTCCCGAGCCAGCTGATCAGCTGGACCTTGCTCATGTGCCCCCTGAATATTCGGACCTCCATGCTGTGTTTAGTAAGAAGCGGTCCATTACACTCCGCCCACACCGGTCCTACGACTGCGCCATTGATCTCCTGCCTGGCACTAGCCCCCCTCGGGGTCGGCTCTACTCTCTCTCTGGCCCTGAGAATGTTTCCATGGAAGAATACATCAAGGAAGCCCTCGCTACAGGTTCCATTCGCCCTTCCACCTCCCCAGCGGGTGCTGGCTTCTTTTTTGTAAAGAAGAAGGATGGCGGTCTCAGGCCTTGCATAGACTATCGGGGACTTAACAAAATTACCATTAAGAACCGCTATCCTCTCCCTTTGACGTCTTCAGCGTTTGAGCAGCTGCAGGGAGCTACCATCTTCTCCAAACTTGACCTCCGCAACGCGTACAACCTGGTCCACATTAGGGAGGGGGATGAATGGAAGACTGCCTTTATCACCCCTAGCGGTCACTGGGAATACCTCGTCATGCCCTTTGGTCTCACTAACGCTCCTGCTGTCTTCCAAGCTCTGGTCAGTGACGTGCTCTGGGACCTGCTGAACCAGTTCGTGTTAGTTTATTTGGATGACATTCTCATCTTCTCAAAGTCCCCCCAGCAGCATGTCCAACACGACAGACAGGTTCTGCAGAGGTTTTTGGAGAACCGTCTCTTTGTCAAACCCGAGAAATGTGAATTCCATATCACTAAGGTCACCTTCCTGGGCTACGTCATCTCCTGTGGAAGCGTCCAGATGGATCCAAGCAAGGTTCAAGCCGTCTTGAACCGGCCGTGTCCCACGTCGGTTAAGCAGGTTCAACGGTTCCTGGGATTCGCCAACTTTTACAGACGCTTCATCCGCAACTTTGGCTCCATTGCCGCCTCCCTCTCTGCATTGACCAAGGGCTCGTCTCTACGGTTCAGTTGGTCTTCTGAAGCGGAACGGGCCTTCCAGGAGCTCAAACAACGTTTCACCTCTGCTCCCATCCTGGTACACCCGGACCCCACCCTGCCCTTTATCGTAGAGGTGGATGCCTCGGATATTGGAGTCGGGGCTGTCCTGTCCCAGCGCTCCCCTAAGGACCAAAAGCTACATCCCTGTGCCGCCTTTTCCCGTCGTCTGAAGCCAGCAGAGAGTAACTACGATGTCGGCAAAAGGGAGCTCTTGGCAGTTAAGTTGGCCTTGGAGAACATAAGAACATAAGAACATAAGAAATAGGAGCAGGAGTAGGCCAATCGGCCCCTCGAGCCTGCTCCGCCATTCAATAAGATCATGGCTGACCTAATCCTAACCGCCAATCTACTATCACAGAACCATCTCCTGAATCTAACAGAATTAGACACACGAAATAGGAGCAGGATCAGGCTACACAGCCCCTGGGCCCGCTCCGCTACCCACAGGGCCATGACCGATCCGAACCTAGACTCATGTCCAAATTCCTGCCCGCTCCCCATAACCTTTTATTCCCTTTACTTCTAGGAAACTGTCTATTTCTGTTTTAAATTTATGTAATGATGTAGCTTCTACAGCTTTTTGGGGCAGCATATTCCATGGACCTACCACCCTCTGAGTGAAGTAGTTCCTCCTCATCTCAGTTTTGAAAGAGCAGCCCCTTATTCTAAGACTATGCCCCCTAGTTCTAGTTTCACCCATCATCGGGAACATCCTCCCCGCATCCACCCGATCCAACCCCTTCACAATCTTATATGTTTCAATAAGATCGCCTCTCATTCTTCTGAACTCCAATGAGTAGAGTCCCAATCTACTCAACCTCTCCTCATATGTCCATCCCCTCATCCCCGGGATTAACTGAGTGAACCTTCTTTGCACTGACTCGAGAGCAAGTGTGTCTTTTCTTAAGTATGGACACCAAAACTGTATGCAGTATTCCAGGTGCGGTCTCACCAATACCTTGTACAACTGAAGCAATACCTCCCTATTTTTATATTCTATCCCCCTAGCAATGAAAGCCAACATTCCATTGGCCTTCTTAATCACTTGCTGCACCTGCATACTAACTTTTGAGTTTCGTGCACCAGGACCCCCAGATCCCTTTGTACTTCAGTACTTTCCAGTTTCTTGCCATTAAGATAATAACTTGCTCTACGATTTTTCCTGCCAAAGTGCATAACCTAACACTTTCCAGTATTGTATTCCATCTGCCAAATCTCTGCCCACTTACTTAGCCTGTCTATGTCCCCTTGCAGGTTTTTTATGTCCTCCTCACTCACTACTTTCCCTCCCATCTTAGTATCATCTGCAAACTTTGATATGTTACACTCGGTCCCCTCCTGAAAATCATTAATATAGATTGTAAAGAGTTGGGGACCCAGCACTGACCCCTGTGGAACACCACTAGTTACTGATTGCCAGTCCGAGAATGAACCATTTATCCCGACTCTCTGCCTTCTGTTAGATACCCAATCCTCTATCCATGCCAGAATATTACCCCCAATCCTGTGATTTTTTATCTTAAGCAATAATCTTTTGTGTGGCACCTTGTCAAATGCCTTTTGGAAGTCTAAATACACTACGTCCACTGGTTCCCCTTTATCCACCCTTTATGTTACTTCCTCAAAGAACTCCAGCAAATTTGTCAAACATGACTTCCCCTTCATAAAACCATGCTGACTTTGTCCTATTAAATTATGATTATCCAAATGTCCTGTTACTGTCTCCTTAATAATGGACTCCAATATTTTACCTACCACAGATGTTAGGCTAACTGGTCTATAGTTTCCAGCCTTCTGTCTACTGCCCTTTTTAAATAAGGGCGTTACATTAGCAGTTTTCCAGTCTGCCGGGACCTTTGCTGAGTCCAGGGAGTTTTGGAAAATTATTACCAATGCATCCACAATCCCTACCGCCACTTCCCTCAAGACCCTAGGATGTAAGCCATCAGGTCCAGGTGATTTATTCGCCTTGAGTCCCATTATTTTACCGAGTACCACTTCCTTAGTGATTTTGATCGTGTTTAGCTCCTCCCCCCCCCTATAGCCCCCTGTTTGTCCAGTGTTGGGATATTCTTAGTGTCCTCTACTGTAAAGACTGATACAAAATATTCATTCAGTGCTTTTGCCATCTCCATATTTCCCACCATTAATTTCCCGGTCTCATCCTCTAAGGGACCAACATTTACTTTAGCCACCCTTTTTCTTTTTATATAACTATAAAAACTCGTACTATCTGTTTTTATATTTTTTGCTCATTTACTTTCATAATCTATCTTCCCTTTCTTAATCAATCTTTTTGTTATTTTTTGCTGTCTTTTAAAGTTTTCCCAATCCTCTATCCTCCCACTAGATTTGGCTACCTTATATGCCCTTGTTTTTAGTCGAATACTATCCTTAATTTCTTTACTTAGCCACGGATGGCTGTCTTTTCTTTTACACCCTTTTCTTCTCAGTGGAATATATTTTTTTTGGAAGTTGTAAAATAACTCCTTACATGTACACCACTGATCATGTATCGTCTTACCCTTTAATCTATTTTCCCAATCCACTCCACTCAATTCCGCTCTCATACCTTCATAGTCTCCTTTATTCAAGCTTAGCATGCTTGTTTGAGATCTAACCTTCTCACCCTCTAATTGAATATGGAATTCAACCATGTTATGGTCACTCATTCCAAGGGGATCCTTTACTAGGACATTTTTAATTAATCCTGTCTCGTTACACAGGACCAGATCTAAGGTTGCTTGCCCCCTGGCCGGTTCAGTTACATACTGCTCAAGAAACCCATCCCTAATACACTCAATGAACTCATCCTCAAGGCAGCCCTGCCCAATTTGATTTGTCCAATTAATATGATAGTTAACATCCCCCATAATTATAGATGCTCCCTTATTACAAGCCTCAACTATTTCCTGATTGCTACTCCATCCAACAGAGTTGCAACTGTTCGGAGGCCTATAGACTACGCCCACTAGTGTTTTTTTCCCCTTATTATTCCTTACCTCCACCCAAACTGTTTCATTATCCTGATCTTTTGACCCAATATCATTTCTCTGTATTACAGTGATTCCTTCCTTTATTAACATAGCCACCCCACCTCCCCTTCCTTCCTGCCTGTCCTTCCTGATCGTTAAATAACCTGGTATGTTTAATTCCCAGGCATTGTCACCCTGCAGCCATGTTTCTGTAATGGCCACAAGATCATACCCATATGTAGTTATTTGTGCCATGAACTCGTCTATTTTGTTATGAATGCTACGTGCATTCAGATAGAGAACTTTCAAATATGTTTTGTGACACTTAGTTCCTGCTTTTGCCCTTTTTATTACTTTACCTTTTACTCCATACCTTCTGCCCCTTCCTGACAGGCTCTGGTTTTTAATTTCCCCACTGCTACCTAAGTCTATGACCTTCTCTGTTGTCATTTTTATTATTTGCTCTCTAGGAACCTCCCCCCGACTAGTTAGTTTAAAGCCCTCTCTACAGCCCTAGTTATATGATCCACCAGGACTCTAGTCCCAGCACTGGCAAGTGAAGCCCGTCCCAATGGAACAGCTCCCTCCTGCCCCAGTACTGGTGCCAGTGTCCCAGGAAGCAAAACCCATTTCTCCCACACCAGTCTTTGAGCCACGCATTTAACTCTCTAATTTTATTTGTCCTAGCCAAATTCGCTCGTGGCTCAGGTAATAATCCAGAGATTATTACCCTTGAGGTTCTGTTTTTCAATTTGACCCCTAGCTACTCATCCTCCTTTAACAGAACCGGCTTCCTAGTCCTATCTACGTCGTTTGTACCAACATGGACCACGACAACTGGATCCACCCCCTCCCACTGCAAGTTTCTTTCCAGCCCAGAGGAGATGTCCTTAACCCTGGCACTGGGTAGGCAACACAGCCTTCGGGACTCTCACTCTCGGCTGCAGAGAACTCTATCTATCCCCCTAATAATACTATCCCCTACCACTACAACATTTCTATTTACTCCCCCCTCTTGAATGGCCCCCCGTTCCACGGTGCTGTGACCAGGTTGCTCATCCTCCCTGCAGTCCCTGCTCCTGTCCCCGCAGGGAGTAAGAACCTCGAACCTGTTGGTCAAGAGCAAGGGCTGCGGCTCCTCCAGCTCTACCTCCTGGATCCCCGTACCTGCCGCACTCGTAGTCACACCGTCCTGTCCCTGACCATGGGCTACATCTGAATTACTTAACTTCATAGGTGTGACCACCTCCTGATACACAGAGTCCAGGTACTTCTCCCCCTCCCTGATGTGTCGCAGTGTCTGAAGCTCAGACTCCAGCTCATCAACACGGAGCTGGAGTTCCTGTAGCAGCAGACACTTGTCACAGACGTAATCACCGTGAGCCTCAATGGGGTTCACCGGCTCCCACATCTCGCAACAGTAACACATCACCTGCTCCATTCTATGTAATTAATTAAATTTTTTATAGTTAGTTATGGACACCCTCTGCCCGATTTTAGATGCTAGTATCCCCTTTAATTAATTGGATTTAAATTAAATCAATCCCTCTAGTTACACCAGTTAAATGGTTTACCAACAGTCACTCTGCACCAGAAATGCCTTGGTACACCACAGCAACCTTAAAAACTATAAACCACAGACTTAAAGTTTTAAAATGAGAGAAATACTCCAACCAATCACCTACCTGTTTTGTGGTGACTTCACACCTTGAATACTTTTTACCTCTCTCCTTGCCTGAGATTGGAGATTGGTACGCCTACCTGAGCCTCTGGGGCCTCTTGTAGTCGCTCTGCCGCGCTGCTCCGCCTCCACCCGCTGCCGATGCTGCACTGAGGCCTACCTGAGTCTCTGGGGCCTCTTGTTATCACTCTGCCGCGCTGCTCCTCCTTCACCCACTGCCGATGCCGCACTGAGGCCTACCTGAGCCTTTGGGACCTCATGTAGTCGCTGGTTGGAGGGAGCAGAGCATCCTTTTGTCGTCTGGACTGACCATAAAAATCTGACATGTATCCAGGACGCCAAGCGCCTCAACCCTCGGCAGGCCAGGTGGGCTCTCTTCTTTAACCGGTTCAACTTTCTCCTGTCGTACCGCCCAGGGTCTAAGAACCTCAAACCGGATGCCCTTTCTCGCCAGTTTGACCCCTCGGAAAAGGACTGGACCCCGGAACCTATCATCCCCAGTTCCTGCATCGTTGCTCCCATCGCATGGGAGATTGAGACGGTGGTGCAAGAGGCCCAACATCAGGAGGCTGACCCTGGAGGAGGCCCTCCTAATAGCCTTTATGTCCCCAGTCAGGTGCGCGCCCAGGTCCTTCAATGGGGGCACTCTTCTCGATTGACTGGTCATCCTGGGATCCGTCGGACTCTCGAGTTCCTGAAGAGGAGGTTCTGGTGGCCCTCTATTGAAGCCGACACCCGGGCCGTTGTCTCCGCTTGTCCTGTCTGTGCCCAGAACAAGACATCCCAACAACCCCCGCTTGGTCTCCTGCATCCCTTGCCCATCCCCAGCCGTCCCTGGTCTCATATCGCCCTGGATTTCATCACCGGGCTACCTCCATCTGAGGGATTCACTACATCCTAGTTGTGGTCGATCGCTTTTCCAAGGCTGCTCACTTCGTCCCTCTTGTCAAGCTTCCCTCTGCCAGAGAGACTGCCCAGCTGGTTGTCCAGCATGTCTTCCGCCTCCATGGCTTGCCCCTGGATGACGTCTCTGACCGTGGTCCCCAGTTCTCATCCAGGTTCTGGAAGGCTTTTTGTTCCCTCCTGGGCGCTTCTGTCAGTCTCTCCTCTGGGTTCCACCCACAGTCGAACGGCCAGACTGAGAGAACCAACCAAGATCTGGAAAGGGTGCTAAGAAGCTTTGTGTCCTCCAATCCTTCCACCTGGAGCAAGTATCTGGTCTGGGCAGAGTACGCGCACAATACCCTTCAGAGCTCCTCCACGGGCCTCTCACCTTTCGAATGTCAATATGGCTTCCAACCGCCACTCTTCCCTGAACAGGTAGGAGTCCCGGCTGCCCAGGGGTTCGTCCAACGCTGCCGCCATACCTGGAGAAGGGTCCGATCCGCCTTGCAGCTCGCTTCTTCTCGGCAGAAAGCGCAGGCTGACCAACACCGCCGCCCAGCGCCTCAGTTCCGGACCGGACAGAAGGTCTGGCTGTCTACCCGGAATCTTCCGCTCCATGTGGAGTCCCGCAAGTTGGCTCCCCGGTTCATCGGACCGTTTAGGATCTTGGAAAAAATAAACCCTGTGGCCTACCGGCTCCTCCTTCCTCGGTCGATGAAGATACATCCCACGTTCCACGTCTCTCACCTCAAGCCAGTACTTACCAGTCCCTTGGTCCCTGCTTCCAGACCTCCCCCCCCCGCCCCGCATGATCGACGATCAGCAAGCCTACACTGTCCGTCGCCTCCTTGATAGTCGCCGGGTTGGGAGTAGCATTCAATACCTGGTCGACTGGGAGGGTTATGGTCCTGAAGAGCGTTCCTGGGTTCCGGCCCGGGACATTTTGGATCCTGAACTCATCAGGGATTTTCGCCGTCGCCACCCTGATCGTCCAGGAGGAACGTCAGGAGCCGTTCCTGGGGGGGGGGGGTCCTGTGAGGGTGCCGGTTAGTTCCCTCAGTAACCCCTAGATGGCACCTTCACTTGTTTGTTTCCTTTTGCTAAATTGTTACTTGTTTACTTAACTGCCTTTTATCAGGTTCATTGGTTTCACCTGGTGTTGCTTGTATTTAAGTTCTGTGGTTTCTTCCCTCTGTGCTCAGTCTTGACAAGCCGTTGGCCTAGTGGTAGCTTGTCTTGAGCTCCCATGTTTGTAACTGTTTACCTGTGTGATTCTAGTAAAGTACTTTTATTTAAGACTGCATACCTGCTTCTCACCTCGTCTGTCTGCACTTGGGTCCAGAACCAGCCTCGCCCCTGGGATACGCAAGCACTGCACGCCGGCAGCTGGAGCAGGCCCAGGATCGGAATCACACGCGGGCCCACAGCACAATGGCCGGCGCACTAGGTAAGTGCAGGTCGGAGGCTTGCACCCACGGGAAACCTCCAACCCGAATTTCTAGAGGACTTCTGAATGGAGCTGAACACTGTGGCATAATCAGCAAACAGGCCCACTCCTGACCTTATGACAGAGAAAAAGTTATTGATGAAGCAGCTGAAGGTGGTTGGGCCGGTACCACTTCCTGAAGAACTCCTGCAGTAATGTCCTGGGGCTGCAGTGATTGGCCTCTGACAACCATGACATCTACTATTGTGTCATGTATGACTCTGGCCATTGGAGGACTTTTTCTTTGACCCCATTGACCTCAATTCTGCTGGAATTCACCCTGCTTCTTACCGATTGTCATTTTCCATTAGTGACAGAGGGTGGTTCTTCTGCCTATCATTCCCCAAGTCAAGATGGTGTGTTTGGAGGAGTTTCTGGGCTACCCTCGTGATTCTACCCAGATTCTATCCTTATAGGGCCATGGTAGAACTCGCCAGCTCAGAGCTGCAGTGAGTTCTGCTGAGGCCGCAGCAAATGCCCTAAACCTTTAGCAAGCAAAGGTAATTGGTCGCTGAGGGAAATGGCTCATTTAGCAGTTGAAGATGATTTGAAGTGCCCATTTTCTTTGGCCTGGAAGATTTCTGAGAACCTCAGTTGGATGGATGTGGGCTGCTCCATCACACAAGGATAGATCTAGGCAGGTGCTAGTGAAGAGCCCTTGCAGAGGCCATTGGGTTGCATTAAAGATGGAAATGACCCGCCCCCACCCACTGCAATTTGGGATGGTGCATTTGGCCTTGTGCTTGGGTGGACAGTGGTTCTGCTCCACTACCCTTGAGCTGGTGGGACAGAAACCCCCATGGAATTTAAGGCCCTTTGGGTTTGCATGCTACAGGTACTTTCTTTGTCATAAGGCCCAGTGTATAATGAGCCAAACACACTAACAAAAGTCAAGAGGCTCACTTATGGCTATTAAAGTGGTGATTACATGATTTCACTAGCAGCAAATTAGATTGCAGAACAGTGGAAGATACCCTTTTTATGCTCAGCGGTAAATGTACGCAGTTTATACCCAGAAGCAAGGGAGGATAGCCAAATGCTGCTGCTGTCCTTAGAAGAAATGCCATCAGCATTGGAGCCAAGAACAGCAATCACAAGACCTCCAGCATCTGTGCTGAACCTGGGAGAAAAAGAAAAATCTTTTGGCCTCGAGCTTGCTGTCTGCTCATATCCTTTAATATTGAAACATAGAAGATAGGAGCAGGAGTAGGCCATTCGGCCCCTCGAGCCTGCTCCGCCATTCAATGCGATCATGGCTGATCATCCAAACTCAGTACCCTGTCCCTGCTTTCTCCCCATACCCCTTGATCCCTTTAGCCTTAAGAAATATATCCAACTCCTTCTTGAATATATTTAATGAATTGGCCTCTACTGCCTTCTGTGGTAGAGAATTCCACAGGTTCACCACTCTGGGTGAAGAAATTCCTCCTCATTTCTGTCTTAAATGGCTTACCCCTTATCCTTAGACTGTGACCCCTGGTTCTGGACTCCCCGACCATCGGGAACATCCTTCCTGCATCTAGTCTGTCCAGTCCTGTCAGAATTTTATAAGTTTCAATGAGATCCCCTCTCATTCTCTTAAACTCCAGTGAGTATAAGCCCAATCGACCCAGTCTCTCCTCATACGTCATTCCTGCCATCCCAGGTATCAGCCTGGTGAATCTTCGCTGAACTCCTTCCATGGCAAGAACGTCCTTCCTCAGATAAGGCGACCAAAACTGCACACAATACTCAAGATGTGGTCTCACCAAGACCCTGTACAACTGCAGCAAGACATCCTTGTTCCTGTAGTCAAACCCTCTCGCTACGAAGGCCAACATACCATTTGCCTTCTTAACTGCCTGCTGCACCTGCATGCTTACCTTCAGCGACAGGTGCACAAGGACACCCAGGTCTCGTTGCACTTCCCCTTCTCTCAATCTATTACCATTTAGATAATAATCTGCCTTCCTGTTTTTGTCACCAAAGTGGATAACCTCACATTTATCCACGTTATATTGCATCTGCCATGCTTCTGCCCAATCACCCAACCTGTCCAAATCATCCTGAAGTTTCTCAGCATCCTCCTCACAGCACACACGCCCACCCAGCTTTGTGTCGTCTGCAAACTTGGAGATATTACATTTGTTCGCTTGTCTAGATTATTAATATATATTGTGAATAGCTGGGGTCTAAGGACCGATCCCTGCGGTACCCCACTAGTCACTGCCTGCCACTTGGAAAAAGACCCGTTTATTCCAACTCTTTGCTTTCTGTCTGCCAACCAGTTCTCTATCCAAGTCAATACCTTGCCCCCAATCCCATGTGCCTTAACTTTACACGCTAATCTCTTATGCGGGACCTTATCGAAAGCCTTCTGAAAGTCCAAATACACCACATCCACTGGTTCTCCCTTATCTATTTTACCAGTTACATCCTCAAAAAATTCCAGTAGATTAGTCAAGCACGATTTACCTTTTGTAAATCCATGTTGACTTTGTCTGATCCTGTCACTGTTTTCCAAGTGCTCTGCTATTACATCTTTTATAATGAAGTCTAGCATTTTCCCCACTACCGATGTCAGGCTTAATGGTCTGTAATTCCCCATTTTCTCTCTACCACCTTTTTTGAATAGTGGGGTAACATTAGCTACCCTCCAATCCATGGGTACTGTTCCAGATTCCATTGAATGTTGGAAGATGATCAGCAATGCATCTACTATTTCTAGGGCCACTTCCTTAAGTACCCTAGGATGTAGATTATCAGACCCTGGGGATTTATCGGCCTTCAATCCCATCAATTTCCCTAACACCATTTCCCTACAAATAATGATTTCTTTTAGTTCCTCCCTTTCATCAGATCCTATGTTCCCTGACATCTCTGGGAGGTTATTTGTGTCCTTTGTGAAGACAGAACCAAAATATGTATTTAATTGGTCTGCCATTTCTTTGTTCCCCATTATTAATTCCCCTGATTCTGATTGCAAGGGACCTACGCTTGCCTTCACCAATCTTTTTCTCTTCACATACCTATAAAAGCTTTTACAGTCAGTTTTTATGTTCCCTGCAAGCTTACTCTCATATTCTATTTTCCCCTTCTTAATTAATCCCTTTGTCCTCCTTTGTTGAATCCTAAACTGCTCCCAATCCTCAGGTTTACTGCTTTTTCTGACCAATTTATATGTCCTCTCCTTGGATCTTATGCTATCCCTAATTTCCCTTGTTAACCATGGTTGAGTCACCCTTTTTGTTTTATTTTTATGCCAAACTGGGATGAACAAATTCTGTAGTTCATCCATGTGGTTTTTGAATGTTTGCCATTGCCTATCCACAGTCAGCCCTTTGAGTGACATTCCCCAATCAATCCTACCCA
This sequence comes from Somniosus microcephalus, assembly GCF_052327205.1. Taxonomy (NCBI): domain Eukaryota; kingdom Metazoa; phylum Chordata; class Chondrichthyes; order Squaliformes; family Somniosidae; genus Somniosus; species Somniosus microcephalus. The sequence goes on from NC_140995.1 coordinate 117,801,610, forward strand.
ACTCGCACCTCAGACCATCGTAGTTTCCTTTATTTAAATTCAGGATCCTAGACTCTGAGTCAACTCCTTCATTCTCCATCTTAATGAAGAATTCGATCATATTATGATCGCTCCGACCCAAGGGGCCTCGTACAACAAGATTGCTAATGAATCCTTTCTCATTACATAATACCCAGTCTAAGATGGCCTGATCTCTGGTTGGTTCCTTGACATATTGGTCCAGGAAACCATCCCGTAAACACTCCAGGAATTCCTCCTCCACAGTATTGTTACTAATTTTGTTAGCACAATCTATATGTAGATTAAAGTCACCCATGATAACTGCTGTGCCCTTATTGCACGCTTCTCTAATTTCCCTTTTAATGCCATCCCCAACCTCCGAATTACTGTTTGGAGGTCTATATACCACTCCCACTAACGTTTTCTGCCCCTTGGTATTTCTCAGTTCTACCCATACAGATTCCACATCATCAGAGCTAATATCCTTCCTTACAATTGTGTTAATCCCTTCTTTAACCAGCAATGCTACCCCACCTCCCTTTCCTTTTTGCCTATCTTTCCTGAATATTGAATACCCCTGGATGTTGCGTTTCCAGCCTTGGCCACCCTGGAGCCATGTTTCCGTAATCCCAATCAAATCATATTCGTTTACCTCTATTTGCGCAGCTAATTCATCCACCTTATTACGAATGCTCCTCGCATTAAGACATTTTAACGCTCTTAGACCTATTAGAATTATTATTTACTGTGGCCATGTTTGATTTAAACCGTTGATTTCTCTGACTGCCACTTTTGTTTTTCTCCTTCCTATCTTTTGCTTTTATCCTTGTTTCCCTTTCCTCTGTCTCCCTGCTCAGGTTCCCAACCCCCTGCCATTTTAGTTTAAACCCTCCCCCGGAGCACTAGCAAACACTCCCCCTAGGACATTGGTCCCGGCCCTGCCCAGGTGCAAACCGTCCGGTTTGTACTGGTCCCACCTCCCCCAGAACCGGTTCCAATGTCCCAGGAATTTGAATCCCTCCCCCTTGCACCATTCCTCTAGCCACGTATTCATCTGAAATATCCTTCTATTTCTACTCCGACTAGCACGTGGCACTGGTAGCAATCCTGAGATTACTACCTTTGAGGTCCTATTTTTTAATTTACCTCCTAACTCCCTATATTCAGCTTTTAGGACCTCATCCCGTTTTTTACCTATATCGTTGATACCTATATGCACGACGACAACTGGCTGTTCACCCTCCCCTTCCAAAATGTTCTGCAGCCGCTCTTAGACATCCTTGACCCTTGCACCAGGGAGGCAACACACCATCCTGGAGTCTCGTTTGTGGCCGCAGAAACGCCTATCTATTCCCCTTACAATTGAATCCCCTATTACTATAGCTCTACCCCTCTTTTTCCTCCCGTGATGTGCAGCAGAGCCACCCCTGGTACCAGGAAGTTGGCTGCTGCTGCCTTCCTCTGATAAGCCATCCCCCTCAACAGTATTCAAAGTGGTATATCTGTTTGAGAGGGGGATGTCCACAGGGGACCCCTGCACTACCTGCCTGCCCCTACTACTCTGTCTGTTGGTCACCCCTTCCCTTTCTGCCTGTACAACCTTTGCCTGCGGTGTGACCAACTGCTTTAACGTGATATCCACGACGTCCTCAGCATTGCGAAAGGTCCAGTATGTATCCAATCGCAGCTCCAGCACCGCAATGTGGTCTGCTAGTAGCTGCAGCTGGACATACTTCCTCCACACATGGTTGTCAGGGACACAGGAAGTGTCCCTGAGTTCCCACATAGCGTAGGTGGAGCATACCATGGGGCCGGGCTCCCCTGCCGTGACTTACCCTTTAATTAATTGAAATAAATTAAATCAAATCAATCCCACCAATTACACTACAGTTAAATTATATATTTAAGGGCCCTGGTTTAACAACAGTCCCCGCTGTACCACAGAGACCTTAAAAACTATAAACCACAGAGTTAAAGTTTAAAAAGAGAGAAATACTCACCAAACAATCACTTACCTGCTTTCTGGTGACGTCACACTTCGATTACTTTTTACTTCTCTCCCTCCCTCTGAGCTCGGAGATTGGAGATTAGTAAGCTCTGAGGCCTACCTGGTCCTCGCCGCTGCTTTAAATAACCGCCGCTCGGCCGCCTCATCTCCCGCAGGTCCACCACTCCCGCCGCTCTGAGGCCTACCTGGTCCTTGCCGCTGCTTTAAATAACTGCCGCTCGGCCGCCTCGTCTCCCGCAGGTCCGCCGCTCTGAGGCCTATCTGGTCCTCGCTGCTGCTTTAAATAACCTCTGCTCGGCTGCCTCGTCTCCCGCAGCTCCGCCGCTGCTGCCACTGAGGCCTACCTGGTCCTCGCTGCTGCTTTAAATAACTGCCGCTCGGCCGCCTCGTCTCCCACAGGTCCGCCGCTGCCGGTGAGGTTGGAGGTGGACTCTTGCCTCATTTACTTCTTATTTCAATACCTGTTCTAGGTTCAAGCTACTTTTCTCCCCTCCACCCCCCCCCCCCCCACCACCCCCCTCTCAAGAAAGAGTTAGGAGTGCAGGATGAATACGGTCTGCCTCTATTTTTCTCTGCTTTGCACTAAGGAGATATTTGTTCCCTGGCTGCAAAGCAGAGAAACATCAGCCCATATACAATTATCTTTTCGAAACATGTTTTTTTTTCTGGTCAGTGCTAGCTGCTGGATTCATGATCTGTGCATCTTGCCATGGATTGCTTCCAGTGACCAATAGCAGAGCTATTTGTCTTGTTTTTGACACTGTATGGTTTCCAAAAGCTAATTGCCTCTGATATTAAGCAGAGATCTTTGTGAACATTTGCTGGAAGATGAAATGGCTTCATTTAAAACTGCACGTCAAGAGTCCTTGGAGTCCACCTTGTTTAAGGAAAACAATGTCAGATCGGATGAATCGAGTACAGGACAGATCATTCCTAGGAACAGTCCAAAACCAAACCACAGACCAAACCACATTCTGCATTGTACGTAAGAACATAAGAAATAAGAGCAGGAGTAGGCCATACGACCCCTCAAGCTTGCTCCGCCATTCAATAAAATCATGGCTGATCATCGACCTCAACTCCACTTTCCTACCCGATCTCCATATCCCTTGATTCCCCTAGAGTCCAAAAATCTATCTATCTCAGCTTTGAATATATTCAAAGACTCAGCATTCACAACCCTCTGGGGCAGAGAATTCCAAAGATTCACAACCCTCTGACTGAAGAAATTCCTCCTCATCTCAGTCTTAAATGGCCTACCCCTTATCCTGAAACTATGCCCCCTAGTTTTAGACACTCCAGCCAGGGGAAACAACCTCTCAGCATCTACCCTGTCAATCCCCTTCAGAATCTTGTATGTTTCAATGAGATCACCTCTCATTCTTCTAAACTCCAGACAGTATAGGCCCATTTTGCACAATCTCTCATCATAGGACAACACTCTCATCCCAGGAATCTATCTAGTGAATCTTCGTTGCACTGCCTCCAAGGCAAGTATATCCTTCCTTAGATAAGGAGACCAATGTGCACAGTACTCCAGGTGTGGTCTCACCAAGGCCCTGTACAATTGTAGCAAAACTTCCTTACTCTTATACTCCAACCCCCCTTGCAATAAACGCCAACATGCCATTTACCTTCCTTATTGCTTGCTGTACCTGTATGTTAGTGTTCTGTGTTTCTTGCATGAGGACACCCAAATCTCGCTCAACACCAACATTTGAAAGTTTCTCACCATTTAAAAAATATTCTGTTTTTCTATTCTTCCTACCAAAGTGAATAACCTCACATTTCCCTACATTATACTCCATCTGCCACCTTACTGCCCACTCACTTAGTCTATCTATATCCCTTTGCAGACTCTTTGGGCTCGATTTTGCCAGGCCCGCCGAGGCGGGATTGGAGGCGTGTGAGGTAGTAAAATCACAAAAAATGGCGGGCAGGCCCGATCCCGCCTCCATCCCACCTCCGAGCAATTTTCCCAAATGCGTGTTTTCTGACCCCGTTTCCATCCCGCCTCCAAGAGGCGGAATAGGCCCTTAAGGCCCTTAACAACCAGTTAAGTGCCTCTATAATCCCATTTTGAGAGGCCTGTCTGATTTTAGCACTTTTCCCACGTCCTGCACATCTCCTCTGGAATACGCCAGTTAATCCTGGCGGCCTCACAAGTGGACTGCTTACTAACAGCTGCAGCGCCACCATTAAAAAGGAGTTTTCAGCAATCATCATTTGCAGGTGGAAGAACTTTGTTGTCTCAGGTCTGGGGGAACTTTTAGCAGGCATACCCATTGTTGTGGAAGTTTGGAGCCTGGCACCCATCTCCAGTGTGACCTCCTGGGAAACCCCTCTCGCCACCTTGACTGAGCGCTTCCTCAACTGAGGCATATGCCAGAAGCATGGGAACCATTTATTTCCTTTCCTCCTGGACATCAGATTCGGACGAAGACCAGCTGTGGCAGCAGCAGAACCATGAACAACAGCACCACCAACAGCAGCAGCAACAACAGGAGTGCCAAGCTGCTGCTCACCCACCTGAAGCTGCACAGGCCAGAAGGGGCCAGTGCACGACCACATTGCTGCCCAGGATGCAAGGGATGCACTCATCTTGGCCAGATTTGCTCAGCCTGCACAATCAAACAATTTTGCCTCGCACCTTTTTAGCAGACCATCGAGAATGGCCAAGAACCTGCGGATTCCTATCACTCAGACCACCATACTGACAATTGCAAGTCGCCCTAAGCCCTCAATGTGGAAGTCCCATTAGCAAAATGACACACGCCACAACTGCAACAGTTTGCCATCAGAATTTTTTATGACTGTTATGTATTGTGTGTTCTATTGTGTGTTCTCCTCCCACCTGTGGTGGTGCTGTCACAGCAGATAAATGGTTGGGTGTTCTCTTGGTTAAGTTTAGCTCTCTTTGTTCGGAACTTTCCAGAACTTCCTTTCCTTCCAATAAAGCACTTCATGTTTGAATCTCTGAGTTCTGAGTCCTAAATTGTGTCTAGGTAGAAGGGTGCAGTGAGTAAACAGAAATTTTAATTTGAAACGTGAGATGGCTACTATATTAGGAAACATCGGTGATTTTGATGAAAATGTGGAGCAATGGAGTGCTTATACAGAACGTTTTGACTATTTTGTATTGGCGAATGCGGTGGCAAATGAAAAGGTCATGCCTACCTTTTTGAGTGTAATCAGGCCGAAGACATTCAATTTACTTCGCAGCCTCGTGCAACCAGATAAGCCAGGAACTAAAACATATAAGCAACTAGTGGAAATTCTTGGAGCACATTTTTCACCAAAACCTCTGGTTATTGCTGAGAGATTTAGATTTCACAAACGGAATCAAGAGGAGGGGGAATCAGTGACGATGTTTATTGCTGCTTTAAAAAGGTTGTCGGAACACTGCCAGTTCAAGGAGGTGCTGAATGACACCATTAGAGAAAGACTTGTGTGTGGTCTGCAAAATGCAGCCACACAGAAGCGCCTTCTTACTGAGGACAACCTTACTCTTGAAAAGACCATTGAAGTTAGTGTCTCCATGGAGATGGCGGAAAAGGAGGCTCACCAGTTGAGTTCAACAGGGAGAGTTCACAAGGTGTCATCTGAGCCTAAAGGTGCGTGGAACGGCACATGTTACCGTTGTGGGAAAACGGGCCATCACGCTAATGACTGCTGGTGTACGGAGCTGGAATGCTGAAATTGTGGCAAAAAGGGTCACATTGGACGCGCCTGTAGAGGTAAAAAAAAGAACAGACAGAGCTGGGAAGCATGGAAGCAAAATGTCTGTATTTGGACAAGAGAGGAAAAAGAGTGTTCATTCAGTGCAGTATGATGGAACAAGCAAAACAAAGGGGAGCGACACCTCTGAGGAGGAAGAGGTGCACATACTGACAGTTGCAGGTGGTTCAAATGGCTACTGGGTGTCACCACTGGTGGAGGGACAATCAGTGCGGATGGAGGTGGACACAGGCGCGGCTGTGTCCCTTGTTTCAGACACTGTCTACAACAAAATGCTAAAGCATCTTACCCTTCAGCCAACAAACATTGTGCTAAAGACGTATACCGGTGAACCTGTGGCCATGAGAGGCGTCATTGAGGTGACAGTTAAATTGAACGGACAGACAGCAAAACTGCCACTATATGTGGTAAAGGGAAATTACTCATCGCTACTGGGACGTGCGTGGCTAGAGAAAATCATGCTGGACTGGCCTGCAGTCTGCATGATGTCAAAAGGGGAGTCAGGTCTGACTACAGTGTTAAACAAACATGCAGAACTCTTCAATGGGGAACTTGGGAGCATGAAAAAGATCAGCGTGAGACTGGACATTAAACCTGACAGCAAGCCGAAGTTTCACAAAGCCCGATCTGTACCCTATGCAATTAGGCCAAAAGTTGAGGCTAACTTGGAGGCCTTAGTCGAGAATGGAGTCCTGGAGCCTGTGAGCGTGAGCAAATGGGCCACACCCATTGTTCCTGTCCTGAAAAAGGATGGATCTGTTCGAATCTGCGGGGACTGTAAAGTGACTATTAACCCGGTGCTGTCTGCGGAACAGTACCCTCTTCCCCTCATTGATGATTTTTTTACGGGCCTGGCCGGAGGGCAAAAGTTCAGCAAAATAGACTTATGCCAGGCTTATCTACAAATGCATGTTGATGACAAATCAAAGGAGCTGCTGACAATTGTGACACACAAGGGGCTATACAGGTACTGCCGCCTTCCGTTTGGAATTACGTCGGCCCCTGCTCTATTCCAAAGGGCAATGGATCAAATTTTGAGTGGACTGCCAGGAGTCCAGTGCTACCTGGATGACATCCTTGTCACTGGGACAAATGAGGAGGATCATCTTCTGAACTTGGATGCGACACTACAACGACTGAAAGAGTACGGACTCAGAGTTCGTAAAGACAAATGTGAATTCTTTCAGTTTTCAGTTGAGTACCTGGGGCATGTGATTGACGCTACTGGCCTGCATAAGGCGCCGTCAAAGGTCAAGGCGATCGTGGAGGCCCCAGCACCCCAGAATGTGAGCCAGTTACGTTCATTTCTGGGGCTACTTAACTACTATGGGAAGTTTATTCCAGACTTAGCAACATTGCTGAAGCCGTTACATCAGTTGCTATGTCAAGGCAAAACATGGAAATGGACTGAACTGTGCAACGGAGCTTTCGCCCAAGCAAAGAAAGCATTGCTGAAATCGGAGGTCCTGACACACTTCGACCCAAAGCTACCCGTGCAGCTAGCATGTGATGCATCACCATATGGTGTGGGAGCAGTCATATCCCACATCATGCCTTCGGGTGAAGAGAAACCTATCGCCTTCGCATCATGCACCTTGAACAAGGCCGAGAGTAACTATGCGCAGATTGAGCGCGAGGCCTTGGGAATCGTTTTTGGAATTCGAAAATTTCATCAGTACCTGTTTGGGAGAAGGTTCACACTCCTGACGGACCACCGTCCATTGACTTCAATCTTCGGGCCCCACACCGGAATTCCGTCTCTCGCTGCAAGCAGGATGCAAAGGTGGGCTTTACTGTTGTCAGGACACACATACGACATCAAATATCGCAAATCAGACTTGCACGGCAACGCAGACGGTCTCTCGAGGCTACCCTTGCCTGTTACTCCCCCAGAGCCTCGTCAGGTAGACATCTTCTACTTTAGACAAGTGGAGGGAGCACCTGTCACTGCAGTTCAGGTGCGAAGGTACACCCGCAACGATCCAGTCCTGTCTGAGGTAATGGACGATGTCATTCGAGGGAGAGCTATAGGAGATTCTCCTAGTTTGAAACCTTACGTTTCAAAAAGAAATGAGCTCTCCGTCCAGGCAGGTTGTCTTCTTTGGGGACGCCATGTCATCATTCCGCCACCTCTGAGGGAACCTATACTGCAACAACTTCATACAGGCCACAGTGGGATGGTTCGGATGAAGGAAATGGCAAGAAGCTACTTCTGGTGGCCAGGTCTCGATGGGAATATTGAGGAGAAAGCCAAAACATGTTCCCCATGTCAAAGGGTCTGGAATGTTCCACAGCTGGCAACCCTACACCCCTGGGATTGGCCTGCAGATGTGTGGCAGTGAGTACATGTGGACTTCGCCGGTCCTTTCGAAGAGAAGGTGTTTATGGTGGTTGTGGATGCTCATAGTAAGTGGCCGGAGGTCGCTGTGATGAGGTCTACCACGGCAGAGAAAACAATTGAGAAACTTGGTGAGATGTTCAGCCGTTATGTCTCACCGGAACAACTCGTAAGTGACAACGGTCCAGAATTTATATCACAGGAGTTTGCAACCTTCCTGCATGTGAATGGTGTCCAACACATCAGGTCTGCGCCCTATCATCCCTCTACTAACGGCCAGGCAGAAAGGTTTGTGCAAACTTTGAAGCACGCCTTGAAGGCATCGCAAGGTCAGGGCTCAATCCACCAACGTCTGAACAGCTTCCTGTTGTCCTACAGGAACGAGCCGCATGCCACAACCAAAACATCCCCCGCTTCGCTCATGATGAAGAGGCAGTTGCGGACAAGTTTTGACTTACTCAAACCTCCAAGGGCAGAACAGGTTGTCCATTGTCAACAACAAGCTCAAGTTGAAAAGAGAGAGAAAAGAGCCAAGGAGAGACGGTTTCACCCTGGAGAGCACGTCCTAGTTCGAAACTACAACACTGGACCGAAATGGGTTCCTGCTACGGTGATCGCGCAGACGGGCCCTGTGTCTTACACGGTTGAGACTGCTGAGGACGTCGTCTGGAGAAGACACACAGATCAACTGTTGCTAGGAGCAGAGACAGCCACAGAGGCTCCAACGGCTGGTTGGCCTGAACTGTTTCTGGATGATACCGCAAACCAGCATCCTTTGCCACAGTGCTCTTCTCCAACACAGGAAGTCAAAGAGACTGTTCCACCTGTGCAAACTCCTGACTTTCGACTGACACAGGCACCTTCTCCATCCAGGCCTGTGTCAATGCCTACTGCTGTGGAAGCCAGCGATGACCACCGGTATCTTGTCAAAGAGCGGCGGCCTCCAAGACGCTTGGATCTGTAGGCTTAGTGACTTACCCACAAGACTGGGGCAGAATAAACCCCAGGGTAAAGTCAGGGTTTGAGGCAGTCTACCTCTACCCTAGGTTCGTTGAGTGCATTGAAAGTAACTTACCTGTTGAGGAATAATGTGGACCTTCCATTTAAGAGGGGAGGAAATGTTATGTGTTGTGTGTTCTATTGTGTGTTCTCCTCCCACCTGTGGTGGCGCTGTCACAGGAGATAAATGGTTGGGTGTTCTCTGTTAAGTTTAGCTCTCTTTGTTCGGAACTTTCCAGAACTTCCTTTCCTTCCAATAAAGCACTTCGGCCTAGAAATTCAGTAGCGTGCGCCAGCTGTTAGCGCCTTAGGAGGAGTAGATCTCGAGCGCTAGGCGCTTAGCGCCCGGGTGCAGCGCGATCTGCGCCTCGCCCCAACTTCAGTAGACATTTAGCGCCGGCGCAAAGTCTTTGCGCACGCCCTGCTGCGCGCGCAGATTATGACGTCATTTCCTCGTGCAACGCCCTTTGTGCGCCCCAAACCGGAACTTCAGTCGCGCCGGCCCATTGTGCGCCGGGCGGCCCTAACGACTGTGGAGTGGAACGGTACACAGCCGAAGCGGGCCGCGGGGAGCGCAAATTAAAGGGCACTTACCCTGCACTATAAAGGGCTGCCATTTTGCAGCAATCACTCCTGTGCAACGGATTTTTTGAAAAAAACCAAGGAAGGGAGCTTACTGCTTTGGGCTAACACTAGGACAGGTATTTTTGGCTTCAGGCCAGAGCTTGGCAATTCGCCTTCACTGATATCTCATTGTTTGCCAGCATATTATGGGGGCTGCATGGGGTGCCAATGCTGAGTTTCAGCCTTATGTCGGAAGGGCGCGCAGACGCTGTGTGAGAGGGGCAGCCCTGGCTAGACGCAGAGGGGGCAACAGGCGTCGGCAACGTGGGCCTTACCCACTCAGGCAATACCGCCAGCAGGTCTCGTATCTCAACATGACTGGCGCGCGATGTGTTAGGAGGCTGCGATTCAGAAGGGAGGTGGTTGCAGAGATCTGCCATCTGCTTCACAGAGATCTGCGTCCACAGCTGAGTTGCAGGACGTCTCTGTCGGTGGAAGTGAAGGTGACGGTGGCTCTGAACTTCTATGCCACCGGCTCCTTCCAATCAGCTGCTGGGGACATTGCTAACATATCCCAGTTCGCCGTCCATTGCTGCATCCACCAGGTCACCAATGCCCTTTTCAGAAGGAGACGCCAATTCATCTCCTTCCCCATGACCCTGGAGAGGCAGCAGCAGCGTGCAGTGGGATTTGCAAGAATCGCGGACTTCCCCATGGTGCAGGGCGCCATTGACTGCACGCATGTGGCTTTGCGGGCACCTCTGGACCATCCCGAGGATTACCGCAACCGGAAGGGCTACCATTCCCTCAACGTACAGCTGGTGTGTGACCACAGGCAGCGCATCCTAGCTGTCAATGCCCGCTTTCCAGGCAGCAGCCACGATGCCTTTATCCTGCGACAGACTACTGTGGCTGATATCTTCCAGGCACAGCCTCACCCAAGAGGATGGCTTATCGGGGACAAAGGCTATCCTTTGTGTACCTGGCTCATGACCCCGCTCCGCGCGCCCAGGACCCCTGCTGAAGAGGCATACAACGAGAGCCATCAAGCGACTAGGAACATCATAGAACAAACAATTGGCGTCCTCAAACAACGGTTCCGCTGCCTGGATCGCTCCGGCAGATCTCTGCAGTATTCGCTGGAGTGAGTCTCCCAGTTCGTGGTCGTTTGCTGCATGCTGCACAACCTGGCTATCCGCAGGACTCAGGCACTGCCACCTCACGCTGGAGCACCACCTCAGGAGGAGGAGCAGGAGGAGCATGAGGAGCATGAGGAGGAGGAGGAGGAGGAGGAGTACCAGGCCAGGAGGGAGGCACAAGGTCCAAGGGCCGCCCGTCGGCGGCTTATTGAACGTCACTTCTAGGCCCCCTGTCAGGGCATGGCTTGTGCCAATGAAAGAACATGAATGCAGCCGCTCTGCAAGCCCTCAGCCGCTTAAGGCAACAAACACTTCAAAGATCAAACATGGACAATATGAATAAATAAAATGCTTTATTGAACAAACTCAGGGCCCTTCCCACATGAAACCCAAAAACAGACAAGACCCCCCAAAAAACAGTCACACACATGACTCACTCCCACAACCTGGGGAGGAATAACAAAATATTTGAACAAAAATGGCCTTCATCCTCGGCCTTAACAGAACAACCATCCCCAGAAACAAAACAACCATCCCCAGAAACAAGACAACCATCCCCAGAAACAAAACAACCATCCCAATATAAACAAACATTTGTCCACACCCTCTACTTTGTGGCCCGCGAGGGCGATTCCTTGTCCAGCCTTTGGCGGCCCCTGGCCGCCCTGCTGCTCCTCCTCAAACCGTGGCCAGTGGCTGCTGCAAGGCTGGGGGAAGGCTCCTAAGGGGCACATGTCGTCACGGCAGATGCCCTTGGGGGTCGGCCTAGACGAGGTCTGGGCCTCGAGGGGCCGGCTGGTGAATGCTACAGCTGTGGCTGGCCAGCATCAGTCGGACCAGCATCTCGTGGCAGCTCCACTGGGGGAGTGACAGTGGCGGCTGGAGGAATGGGGGCAAGCTGGCGTATGGCAGGCCGCCGCTGGTCAAGTGACACACTGGCACTCGCCCGGGCCCGTACTGCAGCATGCGCTGCCATGTGCCGAACGACAGACCGCTGTGCTGCTACAGCGCGGCGGGTGTCCTGGCGATGCCTGGCTGACGCAGCGAGTGTGGCAGCAGTGAGTGCCCGTGCTGCCCTGGTCTGTGACCGCATCAGACCAGCCAGTGACTGCACGGCACCACTGATCAGCTGCCCACTCGCTGCCTGTGCTGCCACGAATTCGGCACGACTCGCGTCCTGTGCTGCCCCGAATAGCTCCAAACTCCTGGCCTGTGAGACCCTGAACTCGGCCACACTATGAGCCAGGGACTCGATGGCCTCAGGCATCCGTGCCACAACCCCCATGAGCTCGGTGTGCCGGCGCTCCGAGTCCACGGACATTTGATCGAGGAGGCACAGCTCCTCGGAGTTGACCATCGGCGGACTGGAGGCCGGACTCTCCCTCTGGGGAGAAGGCCGCCGAGCTGGCCGACCCTTCCCGCGTTGCTGGATGCCACTGGGCCCAGCAACTACACCCCTCTGGGAAGAAGGCCGCTGAGCAACCGCACACCCCCTGCGTTGCTGCACGCCACTGGTCCCAGGAGCGACACTCCCCTTCGACACTTCCCCCACGCTCTCCTCCAGGGAAGACGTGTCCCCTACATTGGCATCCCCTGGCGCGGATGAGGGTTCCCCTGATGGGCCGCCTTCCTCTTCCTCTTCCTCCTCCTCCTCCTCCTCCTCTTCCGAGGGGCTGTCAGTGGCAGCTTCAGGGACCTCCTCCTCACCATCTGAAAGCAGGAAGGGACAAGAGTAGCTTTAGATTGAGGAGAGGGCGTCAGCGAGGGAGGCATGAGTGGTGGCATTCAGCGCATTGGTCGGGCAGTGGCAAAGGATGTAGATCTGATGCGCAAGTGGGACGAGAGAGGTCCAAAAGGTGATGTCCTTACCATTGGTGCCCAGAACAGGGTCGGCATCTCCACTGGCAACGGGGCCAATCACCCGGGCTCCCATGAGGCGACCCACGCGCTCTTCCAGGTCAGTGAGCTGCTGGATCTGGGGACCGCCTCCCCCGGTCTCAGTCCGGCTCTTCTGATTGTGGGCCAGCTTGGCCTGCAAGAGAAAGGACGGCCTCTAAGTACAGTGTGTAGCCCTCATCTGGTGTGCACTGCCTCCCATGGTCGAATAGCTTGGCCAGTGTGGAGCCCTGATCTGGTGTGCACTGCCTCCCATGGTCGAATAGCTTGGCCAGTGTGTCAAGTGCAGAATGTGCAATTGATGTTCATGCCAGTCCCATAGCTGCTGGATGAGGGCTGGCCATTCGGGCTTTCAGGCCCCTTTGCCCATAATGTGAGGTGCACATGCAAGGATGAGGAGGACACTGGAAAGGCTACTCACCCTGACAATCCTCGTGAGGTCATTGAACTTTTTTCTGCATTGGATAGAGTTCCTGGGGACCTCGCTGTTGGCTGTCACCCTGATGGCGACCTCCCTCCAGGCTTTCCTGTAGACGCTGGTCGCAGGCTTCTTCCCACCGTCCGGGAACAGGTGTTTGCGTCTCCTCTCCAAAGCCCTAACCAGCACCCTCAAATCATGGCCAGTGAAGCGCTGCGCTCGTTCACGGGCCTTCTGCATCTTTCCCGGCGCTATTTCTGTTCAGCAGCAGTGTTTAGGCCTAGCTGGAGGGCTGCAGTGTCCAGGGCGTGGCAGCAGACGAACTCGACCCTTCCCCCTTTAAGAGCTGGCCGGCGCCAGGGTGTCTGCTGTCAATCAAGAAATGACCGCACCTGCGCTGCGCCCGGCCTCGGCAGTTTAGCTCAGCACCGCCGGCTTTGCGCCTAAAGATAGTTGTGGAACGCCAGTTTTAGCGCTCAAGCAAACTCTTAGGGCGAAGCTACTGAATATCGGTGAAGTGGCCTCGACTTTGCGCCAGGCGCAAACTTTAGCGGCCGCCCGACTTTTCCGCCCCAAAAGTGGCTATACTGAATTTCTAGGCCTTCATGTTTGAATCTCTGAGTTCTGAGTCCTAAATTGTGTCTAGGTAGAAAGGTACCGACACAACAATGACAATAAGCAACTGATGGCTTTTCAAAATTAAACACAACATTACACCCAAGTGACTATGGTAGCCAGCCTTACCGTGGTACAGGTAGCCAGCCTTACCATGGTGATGCGTTCATGCGCCAATGCCTCCACAAAGGTTCTGCTCATGTTAGTGATGGACTCCTCCATTCGCTCCACACTCGCAGCGACCCTGGAGACAAAACCTGCCAGAGACTCCTGCACCTATTCCTGGAGTTCCAGCACTGCTCTCCTTCTGGATGGACCCGGAGGCACAGGGTCGACATGCAGCGGAGCCGAGCTGGGAGTGTCCTCTCCACTGCGACGAGGACTCTCCACTGCTGTCCCTGTCTCCACCATCTGCTGATGCTCACTTGTGAGCTGTGATACACCAGGTGACAACACTACCCTATCTCGCGAAGGTCCCACTGAGGTGTGAGTGTCTGCGCTGGTGCTGGGTGCGCTTAATTCTGCTGACGGAGCGCCCTCAGAGGTTACAGCTTCCTCTGAGGAGTCTGGAAGCTCAGGCTGTTCCTCCTAGACAGTGGGGACGTGGGCTCTCCGTGGTCCTGTGGGGGAGTAAAGGAAAGAGTTAGAGACGTGACGTAAGGATTGCATGCACATTGAATTGTGCAGATGATCATAAGTCAATCTGTTAGAGCATCAGAATCATTATCAGTCACTCATGCAATGTCAATGAGAGAGATGCCAAACTATTCTGTCACCAGCTTGCTGGTGATGCGCCCGTCTGTCCGTCCCCCACTTGGGAATCCTCCTCGATCCCGGCAATTTCCAGGGCCGCCTCCTCTGAGGCGGTGAGCTGGGCTACTGAGGGTGGCCCTCCTCCTATCCTTGCTCTTTCCCTCTTATTGTGGGCTCTCTTTTCCTGCAATGAGGGACACAAGTGGAGTTTGAGTGAGAATGAAGGAGTGAGTGTATAGATTCCATAGCACAGATGCTTAGAAGGAGACAAAGGGTCCTCCCTGTGTGTTGTAAGTTGTCATTGCATCGCAGTGATAGGGAGTGTGAGGGCTGCATGGTCGAATAGTTAAGTGAATGTGACCATAGAGAGAGAGGGAATGGGTAAGGGTGCAGGGATGTCAGTGTCAAGTGGAATGTGGAGGAAGAGGTTGGCAAAGCAGAGTGCTGGTGAGGAGAGGTGATGGGAATGAGATTGAGGGCAATGAGAAAGTTATGCTCACTTTTCCTGTGCGGAGAAGGTCATAAAACCTCTTCCTGCACTGCAGCCAGGTCCTGCGACACATAGAGATGGCATTGACCTCATGGGCCACTTGCAGCCACACAGCTTTAGTCTGTTGTGGTGGCTTTTTTCTCCCTGAGGAAGGGAAGAGCACCTCCTTATTAGATCTTGCTCCCTGCACCAGAGCTTGGAGGTAGGGCTCATCAAAGCGAGGTGCACACTTTTGCTTGCTGGTGGACATGGTCGGTGAATGAAGTCCTTCATACAATGTCCAAAGCGTTTCCAGTCTCCAGAAGAAGCAAGGCTGCTTGCAGGCCTTAAATCCAATGATGTCATCGGAGGCGACTTTCAGGATGGAAAGACTAATTAGGCCAGAGGTTCCCACATGCTGGAAATCAAGTGCCCAATTAGGGGAAAATCGCACCTTTTCCCCACTTCACATCGGAGTCAGGGTCCTGACACAAAAAACACCTGACACGCCCCAGCCCGACCCCAATGGCAAAATCGAGCCTTTTGTGTTCTCTTCACAGCTTACTGTCCCACCTAGCTTTGTATCATCAGCAAACTTGGATACATTTCACTCAGTCCCTTCATCTAGGTCATTAATATAGATTGTAAATAGCTGAGGCCCCAACACTGATCCTTGCGGCACCCCACTAGTTACAGACTGCCAACCTGAAAAAGATCTGTTTATCCCTACTCTCTGTTTTCTGTCCATTAACCAATCCTCTATCCATGCTATTATATTACCCCCAACCCCATGAGCCCTAATCTTGTGTAATAACCTTTTATGTGGCACCTTATCGAATGCCTTTTGGAAATCCAAATATACTACTCCCACTGGTTACCCTTTATCTACCCTGCTAGTTACATCCTCAAAAAACTCTAATAAATTTGTCAAACACGATTTCCCTTTCGTAAAACCATGTTGATTCTGCCTAATCATGTTATGATTTTCTAAGTGACTTGATACCACTTCCTTAACAATGGATTCTAGCATTTTCCCGATGACTGATGTCAGGCTAACTGGCCTGTAGTTCCCTGTTTTTTCTCTCCCTCCTTTCTTGAATAGTGGTGTTACATTTTTGACCTTCCAATTCACTGGGACCATTCTAGAATCTAGGGAATTTTGGAAGATCAAAACCAATGCATTCACCACCTCTTCAGCCACCTCTTTTAGAACCCTAGGATGTAGGCCATCAGGTCCAGGGAATTTCTCTACTTATATTAATTACATTAAATTCCTCATCCTCATTAGACCCTTGGTTCTCCACCATTTTTGGTATGCTTTTTGTGTCTTCTACTGTGAAGACAGATACAAAATATTTGTTTAACGTATCTGCCATTTCCTTATTTCCCATAATAATTTCTCCTATCTCAGCCTCTAAGGGACCAACGTTTACTTTTGCTACTCTTTTTCTTTTTACACACTTGTAGAAACTCTTACAATCTGCTTTT
The DNA here is from genome assembly GCF_052327205.1 of Somniosus microcephalus. Lineage (NCBI taxonomy): Eukaryota > Metazoa > Chordata > Chondrichthyes > Squaliformes > Somniosidae > Somniosus > Somniosus microcephalus. The sequence continues at coordinate 117,818,035 of NC_140995.1, forward strand.
ATATTTCTTACTAGTTTTCTCTCATATCCTATTTTTTCCCTTTTTATCAATTTTTTGGTCAACCTTTGCTTGTTTCTGAAACTCTCCCAATCCTCAGGCTTACTATTATTCTTTGCAACATTATAAGCTTCTTCTTTCAATCTAATGCTAACTTCTTTAGTTAGCCACAGTTGGATCACTTTTCCCATGGAGTTTTTGTTTCTCAATGGAATGTATTTTAGTTGAGAATTATGAAATATTTCTTTAAATGCTAGCCACTGCTTATCTACCACCATACCTTTTAATCTATTTTTTCCAATCTACATGTAGAAGATGTAACGGCCGAGTTTCCTGTTGCTCCCCTGCCTGAATGCATTTGGGAAGGTTCAAGTGATTTGTGTAGAGTGGGTGTGTGTCTTATGATTGGACATGATGTAATAAAACTCACTACGCACTTGGTTTGAGTATAAAGCAAGGCTTTAATCAACTTGTTTCAGAATATGGAGGTCTAGTTGTACTTCACTAGTTCCTGTCTTACAAAATGTCCCTGGGCAAGCTGGGCCCACGCACGAGTATTTATACTCCTTGGACGGCGCCACCAGCTGGCCGTCCAGTGTTATTTCATGAGTAGTTTCTTTATGATGATGAGATTTATAACAGGACACATGCCCATTATGGGGAGGAAATTGTTTAAAGGCACTGTGGCTTTGAGAGCACTGTGGCAGGCTGCATTTGGAACTCAGTTCTTTTTTAGCTGTCTGTATTTGGTGCTCATTTATTTTGGTGGAAGTTGCCCGTCAAGACAGACAGCAGTGGTGGAAGAAGTAAGGCCCCTTACTTTGACACTCTAGGGGGAAAAATTGGGTGGCGCCCATTTTGGGGCGCTAACGTCACCGGAGTGCTAATTTTAGCATCCTGAAAAAGTTAGTGCCCCCCGCCTTAAATTCAGTAGTAGCGCCCCAAGCAGGAGGTAGAGCGTTACTGGAAAGCGTTCCACCTCCTGCTTGGGGCTCTACTACTGAATTTCGTGGTGCTACGTGCTGCCGTGCGTGTGTCATTGCAGCCCTCCTCCCCTGCCCTTTAACTTGTGCTGCTGCCGCTGCCAAGCCACCCCCTGATCCTGTCACAGATATCATGTGGCGATAGGTCAGGGGCCGCAAGGGAAGTTTGCGGCGGGGCACTCCGCACAGCGATGACATCGTCGCCGGCGGTGCAGTGGTGCAGGGTGCTACCGGGTACCACTGCCGCTAACCTCCCGCTGAATTTCTTGGGAGGCGTTAGTGGCGTCGTGCCCAGGCGCTCGGGGAATAGTGCCCCCCACCCCCTGGAGGCACTACCGAGAGTTGCAAACCAACCCAATTTTTCCCCCTAAGAATATATAGATCTTGCTGCAGAGAGTGGAGCAGAGGAGGGAAGTACTATTTTCTCACCATGCCTTCTTCCAAAATTGGGCAAGTGGTTCAGACTTGCATAACAGTTTCCAAGACTGTGGGCAGAAGAGCTTGGCAGCAGATGGTCAACAGCAACATTGTCGAGAGGAGGTGGCTGAAGTACAAGAAAAGATTCAAGAACCTCACCAGGAGTGGCAGGTGGGTGGGGCCAAGGTCAATTTTTATTTATGCTCTGTACCAACCTGTACTAGCATGATCTCTCGGCTGTAATTTATGCATTAGTTCACTTTCTCACCACCTTTCCACGAGTGCCAATGATACACCACTACATCCTTTCCACAAAGTCCCTTGCCCAGCTTCCCAGGACATTGCACTGACAACTCCTTCCATGATCAACACCTGCATACTGTATATATCTGTCTTGATGATCCCTACCAGTGGAGGGAGGGGGGCGGGGAGAGGAGGGGGAGGGTGCGTGGGTGGGGTGGGGGGAGGGGTGCAGAGATGGGCTGGGGGGTGGGGGATGCAGATTTCATGCACATATTGTCATATCATCTATACATTGGTTCTGCTTTTGTAGGAGTAAGTAGCACACAACAGAAAGCAACTGTTTACACCTGGATAGGGCAACAACAATATGCCTCCATTTGAGGAGCGGTATCAACAACAACAACTTGCATTTATATAGCGCCTTTAACCTGCAGATTAAGGATAAGAACCTGAAGGAGGAGGTAGGAGATGAGGAAACAGATGGCATAGCTCAGGGTTTGTACAGCACTTATCCTTGCTTTGCACTTCATCCGAGTCATGTACACAAGCACTGACACACAATCATCATACATCAGCAACATCATGCCAACTATTTGGGGAAGGCTGTTGCATAATAAATTGATCTGATGATGTTCTCCTAACAGTTTTCTATTTTCTGTTTCTGCAGGTACAGCAGAACTGCAACTGGAGTCACCTAATATCTCACCTGACACTCTGTCAATGTATCTCAATCTGGAAAGCTCCTGCACAGAACCATTCATCCCAGTGGATTCAGAAAGGAACTTTGAGGGCAACACACTGGGTGACCCACTGAGCTGAGTAGGATTACCTCATTGTAAATCTAAGCCTGCCAAGACATTGAACTTCTGTGAGGTCCAGAAAAGTCCTGCAGAACCAATACATTCCCCCAATGATGCTGCACTTCCTTTCATCGCCTCCTCCTCCTCATTCAAGTACCAGATGTATTAGAATATTCCATTCTGCTAAAGGTGATCCAAGAGCTTCCCCATTCTTCTTAACAACTTCTGCCACAGTTCACCATTACTGCAACAGAAAATGTTTACAATTTTTATCAGCACAGCATCCAAAAAGCAAATAATTCTCCTCTGATCAACTTTCCACCTGTCTCTTTAAACTGGTCAACTTTTGAAACACAATGACCCATAATTTGAAAAGAAAGAAATAAAGACTTGCATTTACATAGTGCCTTTCACCACCACCGGAAGTCCCAAAGCACTTTACAGCCAATTGTATTTTTTGAAGTATAGTCACTGTTGTAATGTAGGAAACACGGCAGCCAATTTGCGCACAGCAAGCTCCCACAAACAGCAATGTGATAATGACCAGATAATCTGTTTTATTGAGGGATAAATATTGGCCAGGACACCAGGGATAACTCCCCTGCTCTTCTTCAAAATAGTGCCATCGGATCTTTTATGTCCACCTGATAGAGCAGGCGGGGCCTCAGTTTAATGTCTCATCCGAAAGACGGCACCTCCGACAGTGCAGCACTCCCTCAGTACTGCACTGGAGTGTCAGCCTAGGTTTTTGTGCTCAGGTCTCTGGAGTGGGACTTGAACCCACAACCTCCTGAGGCTAATGGCACGCACCATTATTTATGCACAAATGCTACAACAACTTTAGGAGAGGGCAGATGCACGGTTAAAAGTGGGGATATAAAAATTACTGTCCAGAATGTGTTGCTCTGCCGTTAGCTTTGCAAAAACAGCATCTCACTATCTGGCTCACCATTGAAATGCATTGAACGGCTTGAAGTTGCTGTATTTGCATGGTAGATACAAACTAAACTTGCCACAGAAAGTCTTGTGCATTCCAGTACCCTTTTAACAACGTGATATGTATTAATTACTGCTAGGCAACCTCTCTGGCACTGAAAATTAACTATTGCAGGTTTTAATTGCTGTTGCACATTTTTAAAAATGTCAAATTTTAAATTAAAACTTTTTTTTAGTTTTCCTTTCTGTCTCATTTTCTCTCTCTTAATCGAATTTTTCTCTCTCTCTCTTAATTTCTCTTTCTGTACCTGATTGGGCATTGGATTCACCCACTCGAATTTACACTTCCTTCTCAGTCTTTGTGCTGCTAATTTCACAATTCTTCAATCTGATTGTTTAAGTAGATACACAGTTCACTCAGATCCCAGATGCCCTTTTTCCCTCACTGCGCCATTATCAGGTCGCACTTTCAGTAACTTGCCGTGCAAAATATTTAAAAACCTAAATGTGCAAGGGCAAATCTAACTAACAGCAGATGTTGCTAGATGCCCTGCCACATCTAATTATGGCTCATTGTAGTGCAACTGAACGCCCAGTTTAAATGGAGGCAGCCTGCGCCTGACCTGCAACTGGTGGAAATGGAAGAAATCAGGCTGTAGACCACCTGACCTCACTTTACAGACAATTTTAATATTTACATATTTTTGAGGTGTAACAGAGTGGCCTCCAACCAGACCCTTGAATGGCAGTGTACATAAAGTGCAGACAAAAAGGAGACCCAGTATAACAGGCCTTGTGCCTCTTTATCCTTTGTGCTGCACCTGGGAAATAGGCACAGCTGAGTTACAGACCAGAGGAAAATCAATCCTATAGAGTACTCTGAGACCCCAAAACCTCTTCCATCTCCAGCCATAACGTTTGCAGCTGTTTGACTGCAAAGTCACTCTAGTGCCATGTTGCACAAGAATGAGAGTTAGGAAAAAGACCATGACATTGTATCAACTGGCAACTTCTCAAGTACTTTCCAAACAGCCTTGCCATCCTTAACAGTAGGCAGTGCCACAGCAGTCAGCATGGTACCCGTAATGATAGTTATAATGTGTAGATAGTTGTACTGCACTAGAAATTTTACAATATATCTATATATATAAAAGAGCTCTTCTGTCTGTCCCGATGTCTGTCTGTCTGTCTGTCCGTTCTCTATACGTTTGAAAGTTATAGAGCGTACCGACGCGGGCGTCACCTCAAAAGAAAGCTTGCGATTCCGGACCGGTCATAGGCATATTTACGTTTCGGCCAGACAAAAATCCCGCCCGCGGTATCCGAAAAACGTTCAGCGTTCCGCTCATTAGCATCTCATTAGCGACCGTGTGACGTCGAGGTCGACCAATCGGACGGGCGCGTGCCATCCTACAGTTGAGTGTCGAGTGACTCGACGATTGACCAATCCTACGCTTCGGTGACCTGACCGGTCGACCAATCGGTGCGTGTGTGGGCGGGCCTTATCCTTCTGAACCGAGGTGAGTGGCCGCCATCTTGATTTTTCACAATTTTTTCCCCCACACTTTCTGTGTGTTAGGGAACTAAGGTAAATATTTTAATGATGTGTTTGGGAATTAAATAACAATTTAATAGGGGGGGGAGAGCCTCGGGAAATCGCGGGGGGGGGAGAGCCTCGGGAAATCGCGGGGAGGGGAGAGCCTCGGGAAATCGTGGGGGGGGAGAGCCTCGGGAAATCGCGGGGGGGGGGAGAGCCTCGGGAAATCACGGGGGGGGGAGAGCCTCGGGAAATCGCGGGGGGGGGGGAGAGCCTCGGGAAATCGCGGGGGGGGGGAGAGCCTCGGGAAATCGCGGGGGGGGAGAGCCTCGGGAAATCGCTGGGGGGGGGGGAGAGCTGATGAGTTTAAAAAAAAGAAGAGGCCGCCAGTTGCGCGGCCGCCTTGACGACGGCACGCATTCGCACGGCCCCTGTTACCCCGGCAACGGGGCACGCCGGCGGTCTTGAAACCACGCATGCGCACGGCCCACCACCCCGTCACGACAGTTGCGCAGCCGCCTTGACGCCGGCACGCATGCGCACGGCCCCCGTGATGCCAGCACAGCCTCGGGAGATCGCGGGGGGGGCGAGCCTCGGGAAATCGCCGGGGGGGGAGAGCCTCGGGAAATCGCGGGGGGGGGGGGAGAGCCTCGGGAAATCGCGGGGGGGGGAGAGCCTCGGGAAATCGCGGGGGGGGGAGAGCCTCGGGAAATCGCGGGGGGGACGCAACCGCACCGGACCTCAGGTGCTAGGCAGGGGGAGGGGCCAGAGAGAGGGACAGAGGGGAGTGGGGGAGCGGGGGAGTGGGGGAGGGGAGGGGAGGGGGTGGGCGAGGGGAGGGGGTGGGGGAGGGTAGGTGTGGGGGTGGGGGAGGGGATGGAGGGAGACAGGGGAGGGGAGGGAAGGAGAGGAGGGGAGGGGAGGGAGAGGAGGGGAGGGAGAGAGGGGAGGGGAGGGAGGGATAGGACAGGGAGAGGACATGACAGGGAGAGGGGGGACACACAGGGGCAGGGAGACCAAGTGCCCCAAAATTGCCCTCGCAACGCGGGGCTCCCCAGCTAGTATAGTATAAATAATTGTCTGTTTTACATAATATGTGCATTGTAAATTTTAATGGGTGGTGTTTGTTTCACTTTTTCCCCATTTTTGTGACAGTATCAGCTCTCTAGATGAATGGGAGTGCTCCATGTCACTGGTGCTTATAACAATGCTCATTAGTGCAAAATTATATGGGCAGCAAGTGTGATATATTATCATATTTAGATAGCTTTTAGTTTTTTTATTTGTAACAAAACAATAGTAAAAGCCATAGGAAGAAAAATAAATGTATTTCAGTATTACTATTCAAAAAAAATAATTAACTTAATTTATTTTCATTCTGTCCTGCTCTTTTTATATAACCTTATGGTATAATAAGTTTAGATGCCATAACTTGCTTCATATTTTTGGATGATGAAAATTGTGGATAATTTGAATATGTCTTAAGAATCCTCTTAGTTCATTAACGAACTTAGGCCTAGAAATTCAGTTGTTAGCGTCAGCCGCTAGCACCTTAGGAGGAGGAGAAGTGGGGCGCTAAGCGGCTAGTGCCCGGGCGCGGCGCGATCTGCGCCTCTTGCGAATTTCACTCAAGATTTAGCGGCGGCGCAAAACCGCAGCGCCCGCTCAGCTGCACGCGCAGATCGTGACGTCATTTCATGGTGCAACGCCCTTGGTGCGCCGCAAACCGGAACTTCAGTGGCTCCGCCCTTCTGTGTGCCTGGCGCCCCCAGCGACTGGTAGAGGGAAACGGTTCCCAGTCGCTGTGGGGCGTGGGGGGCGCTATTTAAAGGGGACTCTGTGGTGTATGTAACCTGTTCCACCTTAAGAGAACTTAAGCCTGTTCCACCTTAAGAGATGTACTACTTTCTCTGGCTGCTGTATACGTAATACCGGTGGTGACCACCGGTATATAAGTACTGTGTAATGATATTGCTGTTAGTATAGCCCTGACCTCCAACTAGTAATTACCTGTTGAAACGTTATTCTTGTAGTCTGTGTCAGTAATTAATCTTAAATACATCTAGAACACACAGACTTAACAGTGGCGACGAGTCCGATTCTTACCCTGCGGCAGTTTATATCCACGACGGCTTCGTCCACAGAACGGGCGTCGAAGAGAGGCATCCACCCTCATCACCCTGCTGGAAGACACGTCGCGCAGCAGGCATCGAGAACCCGGAGTGCAGAAGATATCCTGAACTCGAAGCCTCCATCAGCAGCAGTCAGCTATCTTCCTTCTACCTCGGTGGTGGGTAAGCCGGTCAGCGACGCGAGCAGAAAGTCAGCCGCGTTGGCTGTACAGACGGGGAGGGAGGACGGAGGAATAAGGGCGGTGAGATCGATCGCGGCTGGTGATAAGGGCCGGGCCGCATTCGGGCCAAAAAGGCGCAGCGTCTGGGGCGACTGAAGGCGCGAGAGCCGCGGTGAAGGCGAACGCAGCCGGTGCTAATAACCAGGCTGCAAGAAGGGCTGCGAGGCGCGACATCGGGGAAGCGCGAATGCCCGAGGGAGCCGCGGTGAAGCGGAGACAGCGTCGGGGGAGTTACTAACCGCTGGGAAAGGGGAGCAGCAGCGGCACGCCAAACGCCATTGCAGCCAGCGGGTGAAGAAGGCGAGCGCAGGAAAGACCACCAAGCGCGGGAAACCGCCATTTTGTAGGCGGAGGACGAAGACAAGAGCGGGAAGCCGCCATCTTGGAAAAAGGGAAATCACTAAAAAAAATTGCAACGATGCCTAAACATGGGAACATTAATACCTTTGATAGCGACATCAAAGATTGGGCCACGTATGTAGAACGCATACAAAATTATTGTAAAGCAAATAAAATCCCAGATGATGAGAAAGCACTAACTTTATTAAACTTAATGGGTGCGAAGACATACGGGCAATTGAAACACCTTTTATCACCAGATGAACCGGCGGAGAAGACGTTCGAGGAGATTGTTACTGTCCTGAGAAATCATCTAAACCCTACGCCGCTGATGCTAGCGGAATGATTTAAATTTTACAGCAGAAAGCAGCTGAAAGATGAAAGCAATGCTGAATATTTAATGGAATTGCGTAAGCTAGCAAAGTACTGTCAGTTTGGAACGGGACTAACAGATGCGCTAAGAGATAAATTTGTGTGTGGATTATTAAAAGAAGATACACAAAAGCGACTGCTCGAGGAGAATGAGCTGACGCTTGAGAAAGCGGTCACTATGGCAGCATCACACGAAGCCGCAGCGAGAGGCACGGCAGTAATGCAGCTACGGTCACCGGAACTCAGTACAAATCAATTGGTTTTGAGTACTGTAAAATGTTATCGTTGTGGAAAGACAACGCACGATCAGAACCAGTGTTGGTTTAAAAACCAAGAATGCAGAACGTGTGGCAGGCTTGGCCACATAGCTAAAGTATGCCGGTCAGGAAAGAAGACCAGCAACAAAAAGTCACCGCAAGGAAAATACATAAAGGTACACAAGGTGACAAAGAACAGTTTGAACGAACAGACGTCAGATTCAGACGCCAGCAGTAATGAACTGGGTAGCTTAAGAGTACACAACGTTGGTAAGCATGCAGATCTCCAGACAATTTGGGTCACTCTTCAGATAGCAGGAGTCCAAGTAAAGATGGAATTGGACACTGGATCGGCATTGACGGTCATGAATAAGAAAGATTACAAAAGGTTATTCCAACATATTCCCCTACGGGATACGGAGATTATATTGAAAACATACACGGGGCAAAGAGTGTACCCCATCAGAAAGATAGAGGTAAAAGTGGTCCACAAGGGCAAAGAAAGCCAAGTAATGGACTTATATGTGCTACCTGAAGGAGGTCCACCACTACTGGGACGGGAGTGGATTAGGAAAATGAATATGGACTGGCACTCCTTAAAGGCACTAACGGTAGATTCCGGGGAAACAGATGTCAAACCTAAACGATTGTCCAGAATATTGGATGATGCTAAAGAGGTGTTCCAGCAGGGACTGGGAACACTGAGAGGAATTACGGCAAACATCAAGATTGATGAACATGCACACCCAAAATTTTTCAAAGCCAGACCGGTACCCTATGCAATACGACCTGCTGTAGAAGCGGAACTGGAAGCGCTAGAACGTTCAGGTGTACTGTCTAAGGTAGATTGGAGTGAGTGGGCTACGCCCATTGTTCCCGTTATGAAACGTCCTTCAAGCAACAAGCCAGGAGAACCAGGGAAGGTTCGCATCTGTGGAGACTTCAAGATCACCGTTAATCCGATGCTTCACATGGTGCAGTATCCGCTTCCGCGGATTGAGGATATTTTTGCTTCGTTGTCTGGCGGGAAACACTTCACCAAGATAGACCTGGCGCAGGCGTACTTGCAGATGGAGGTTGAAGAAGAGTCACGCCAGTACCTCACGATCAACACGCATAGAGGTTTGTACCGGTATAATAGGCTGGTTTTTGGAGTGGCATCGGCTCCAGCAATTTGGCAGAGGGCCATGGAGCAGGTATTACAGGGAATTCCAGGCACACAATGTTACCTGGACGATATTCTGATTACAGGAGATGGTGATGAAGAATACCTCGCAAACTTGGAACTGGTGCTCAACAGACTGAAAGAGTATGGACTTCGAGTTAATCGGCAGAAATGTGAGTTCTTTCAGAAGTGGATCTCGTACTGTGGTCATGTCATTGACCGGGAGGGGCTTCATAAGTCTCCTGACAAGATAGAGGCAGTTGTAAAGGCTCCCGCTCCGGATAATGTCTCTCAGTTGAGGTCGTTTCTGTAGTGTATGTAACCGTCTACCTTTAAGAGACTATTGTATGTAACCGTTCACCTTTAAGAGAACTATTTTAGGTGTGGCACTACTTGTTTGGCTTCTGTATACGGTAATACCGACGGTGACCACACCGGTATATAAGTGCTGTGGCATGATTTATAGGGCAGATTCGCCCTGACCTTCGAATAGTAAAGTCCTGTTGTATGTTACTCCTGAAGTCTGTGTCGTAATTAACTGCACAACCCACAGACTTTACAGTTTCTAGGATTGATTAACTATTACCATAAGTTTCTACCGAATCTATCCACGGTACTGCACCCGCTGAACGCTCTTTTACAGAAGGGGGTACCATGGGAATGGAGCGAAAACTGTAAGAAGGCATTTCGCAAAAGCAAAGAATTGATCACCTCAGAGGAAGTGTTGGCTCACTTCAACCCGACACTGCCTATTCGGTTGGCTTGTGATGCTTCTCCATATGGTATTGGGGCAGTACTCTCACACAAGTTGCCAAATGGCACGGAAAGGCCAGTCGCATTTGCATCCAGATCATTGACCTCTGCTGAGCGCAACTATGCGCAGATCGATAGGGAGGCTCTCAGCCTTGTATGGAGAGTGAAGAAGTTTAATCATTACCTGCAGGGCCAAAAATTCACACTTCTGACAGACCATCAGCCGTTGGTATCCATTTTTAACCCTAAGAAGGGTGTTTCGGTGATGACAGCACAGAGACTCCAGAGATGGTCCCTTTTCCTAGGGGCACATCAATATCAAATAGAATTCAAAGGTACAAAGCAGCATGGCAATGCTGATGGGCTGTCGCGCCTGCCACTACCTGAAGAAGAAGAGACGACGAAAGTTGACCCTGTTGAGTTATTTCATTCGACCATCATCGAGTGTTTACCAGTCACCAATGCAAGTATTGAAAGAGAAACCAGGAACGACCCGACACTGTCCCGAGTCTACGAGGTGACAGTGAAGGGATGGCCAACACATGGTGATCCTCTGTTACCGGCATTCTCGGCAAGGCGAGACCAGCTGTCCGTCTGCCATGGTACTTTGATGTACGGGTCAAGAGTGATTATTCCTCCCAAGTTAAGGGAAAGAGTTCTAAAGGAACTGCATGAAGGTCATCTGGGGGGAGTTAAGATGAAAAGTCTTGCTAGGGCTTATGTATGGTGGCCGGGTATTGACCAACAGATAGAGGAGTTGACAAAAAGCTGCGCTGGGTGCCAAAAAGTGCAAAATGCACCTCCGATCGCACCGCTACACCCATGGGAATGGCCTTCAGCCCCATGGCAACGCGTACATATTGACTTTGCTGGTCCATTCATGGACTCCATGTTCCTAATTGCGGTGGACGCACATTCCAAATGGCCAGAAGTGATCAAGATGAATACCACTACTTCAGAAAAGACAATTGCGGTGTTAAGAACAATATTCGCAAGGAACGGATTGCCAGAACAGATATGTTCAGACAACGGACCACAGTTCGTGTCGGAAGAATTCCAAAAATTCTTAAAGAAGAATGGGGTGAAACATTATACCTCTGCCCCATATCATCCGGCGACAAACGGGTTGGCCGAGAGATTTGTCCAAACATTCAAAAAGGCAATAAAGGCCATGAACGATGATCAGATTCTGCTACAACACAAGGTGGACAATTTCCTAATGGCATATCGAAACGCCGCCCATGCAGTGACTAACCAAAGTCCTGCCATGATGTTTTATAACAGGAGGTTGCGGTCCAGGTTGGACTTGTTAAAACCAAATGTGCGGAGGGAAGTGGAAAACAAACAGTTCCGGCATATTAATAACAAGACCACTCGAAGTTTCGACGTAGGACAACCAGTGTTGGCAAGGGACTATGGAAACGAAAAATGGCAGTCCGGAACAATTCGGGCCAGACAAGGACCTCTGATGTACACAGTAGATATTGGTAACAATGTGATAAGGCGTCATGCGGATCAACTGGTAGAATCGAGAGCAAGGGTCGAACCCATGGTTGCGACAGAGACAACTGTGGAAGACGTTAATGAACCTGAAGCATCTACCTCGGCAGGGAATGTACCTGATGATGACATCCAATACATAGGAAACCAACTAGAGGAGTCACCTCAGCAACAAGAATCAGAGACCACTGAAAGGCGTTATCCAACCCGAATCAGAAGGCCTCCTGAGAGACTGAACCTTTGAACTGTTTATACCTGAAGTTATATATGTATATATGTTATTATGTTATGTTAAATGGGGATATGACTGTTAAGCTAAAAAGGGAGGATTGTGGTGTATGTAACCTGCTCCACCTTAAGAGAACTTAAGCCTGTTCCACCTTAAGAGATGTACTACTTTCTCTGGCTGCTGTATACGTAATACCGGTGGTGACCACCGGTATATAAGTACTGTGTAATGATATTGCTGTTAGTATAGCCCTGACCTCCAACTAGTAAAGACCTGTTGAAACGTTATTCTTGTAGTCTGTGTCAGTAATTAATCTTAAATACAACTAGAACACAGACTTAACAGACTCCTCCTGCATTATAAGTGGCAGCCATTTTGTGGCAATCCTTCTGTGTGAGAGACGGATATTTGGAGAGAGACAAAGGGAGAGAGCTTTCTGCTTTGACTCAGCGCTCGCACAGGTACTTCTGGCTTCAGGCCAGAGCTTTGCACTTGGATTTAACTTTCAGTGCCATAGCCTTGAGTCGCCACATATAATGGGGGCTGCAATGGGTGGAAACGTTGGCTTACTGCATTGCATTCAAAGGGCTCAGAGACGCCGTGAGAGAGTGCCAGTCATGGCCAGACGGAGAAGGGCCAACAGGCATCGGCACAGGAGGCCTTACCCACCCAGGGTATACCACCAGCAGTTCTCATATCTGAACATGTCTGAGGAGCAGTGTGTTCGGAGGCTGCGATTCAGAAGGGAGGTGGTCACTGAGATCTGCCACCTACTTCGCAGAGATCTGCAGCCACAGCTGAGGAGCAGGACATCTCTGTCGGTGGCAGTGAAGGTGACGGTTGCTCTCAACTTCTATGCCACCGGCTCCTTCCAATCTGCTACTGGGGACATTGCCAACATCTCCCAGTTCGCGGTACATTGCTGCATCCGCCAGGAGACCAATGCCCTTTTCAGAAGGAGATGTCAGTACATCTCCTTCCCCATGACCCTGGACAAGCAGCAAGAGCGTGCAATGGGATTAGGAGGAATAGCGGGCTTCCCCATGGTCCAGGGCGCCATTGACTGCACGCATGTGGCTTTGCGGGCACCTCTAGAGAATGCCGAGGATTACCGCAACCGGAAGGGCTACCATTCGCTCAACGTCCAGTTGGTGTGTGACCACAGGCAGCTCATACAAGCTGTCAATGCCCGCTTTCCAGGCAGCAGCCATGATGCCTTCATCCTGCGCCAGACTTCTGTGGCAGACATTTTCGAAGCCCAGGCTCACCCACGAGGATGGCTTCTCGGGGACAAAGGCTATCCTTTGTGCACCTGGCTGATGACCCCGCTCCGTGCGCCCAGCACCCGATACTATGACAGCCATCAAGCTACCAGGAACATCATTGAGCACACAATCGGCATGCTCAAGCAACGGTTCCGCTGTCTGGACCGTTCCGGAGGAGCCCTACAGTACTCGCCTGAGCGAGTCTCCCATTTCATTGTAGTGTGCTGCATGCTGCACAACCTGGCTATCCTCAGGATTCAGCCACTGCCAGCAGACATTGGAGGACCACCAGAGGAGGAGCAGGAGGAGGAGGAGCACCAACACGGGAGGGAGGCACAAAGTGCAAGGGCCGTCCGTCAGCGGCTTATTGCAACTCGGTTCTAGGCCCCCTCTCAGGGAATGGCTTGTGCCAATGAAAGAACATGAATGGAGCCACTCTGCAAGCCCTCAGCCGGTCAAGGCAACAAATAGTTTAAAGTGCAAACATGGACAATGTGATTAAAGAAAATTTTTTACTGTGCAAACTCTGTGCCCTTCCCGCATGACAAACTAATTCAGATAAACCCCCAAAAAACAGTCAGAGACATAACTGGCTCTCACAACCTTCAGAAAATGAAAAAAACAGTTAAACAAAGATTACCATGATCCTCAGCCTTCATATAAAAAACAAACACAACAGTCTCGGCCTTCATATATAAAAAAAACATTCTCAGCCTTCATATATAAACACAACATTTGGCCACACCTTCTACTTTTCCCCTGTGAGGGTGATCCGTCTCGCTTCCGCGAATGGCCCCTTCCCGCCCTGCAGCTCCTCCTCAATGGGATCCCAGTGGCTGCAGCAAGGCTGGGGGAAGGCTGCTGAGGGTCAGATGGTGAGACGCCAGATGCCCTTGGGGGACGGCCTGGACCAGCTCTGGGCCTGGAGGGCCCGGCTGCTGACTGCTCCAACTCTGCTTGGGCAGCAGCAGTCTGTCCTACGGGTGGTGGCAGCTGCAGTGGAGGAGTGACAGTGTTGGCTGCAGGAATGCTGCCAACCTGACAGAGCACAGGCACTCCCTGGTCGGCTGATACACTGGCACTGGCACGGGCCAGCACTGCAGCATGCGCAGCAATCTGCTGAAGCACAGACTGCTGGGCTGCTGCGGTGCGGGCCCCGGCGATGCCTGGCCGATCCAGCGAGAGTGGCAGCAGTTAGTGCCCGTGTGGCCCTGATCTGTGTCTGCATCAGACCAGCCAGTGAATGCATGGCACGACTGAGCACTTGGCTGGAAGCCGCCTGTGATGCAGCGAAGTCCTGCTGACTCCTAGCCTGTGCTGCCGCGAAGTCCTGCAGACTCTTTCCCTGTGCTGCACTGAATTCTTGCAGACTCCTGGCCTGTGCTGCCCCGAATTCCTGAGCACTTCTTGCCAGTGACTCTATGGAGTCAGGCATCCTTGCCACTGCAGCCATGAGCTCAGTGTGCCTGCACTCAGCCAGGGCGCCCATTTCACCAAGGAGCCGCACCTCCTCTGCGCTCACTGTAGCAGGACTGGAGGCCGCACTCACCCTCCGGGGAGAAGGTCGCTGAGCTTCCCCACCCCTCCCGTGTTGCTGCAGCCCGCTGGGCCCCGGAGCTTCACCATCATCAGACCCTTCCCCCCTGCTCCCCTCCAGGGAAGACATGTCCCCGTCATGGCCATGGGCTGCCTCGGCTGAGGGTGGCACCGATGGGCCGGCTTCCTCTTCCTCCTCCTCGAATTCAGAATCACTGACAGTGGCAGCTTGAGGGCCCGCCTCCTCACTTGGTGAATCAGCATCTGAAAGCAGGGAGGCACAAGAGTTGCTTTAGAGTGAGGACAGGGCAGCAGCGAGGGAGGCATGAGTGCTGCTGTGCATTGCATTGGTTCGATAGTGGCAAAGGATGCTGGTGTGAGGCACAAGTGGAAAGAGAGAGGTCAAAAAGGTGATGACCTTACCATTGCTGTCCAGAACAGGGTCAGCATCTCCACTGGCGACGGAGCCAATCAGCCGGCCTGCCATAATGCGCTCCACACGCTGCTCCAGGTCGCTGAGCTCTTTGAGGTCAGGATGGCCTCCCCCGGTCCGTCGCTGCTGCCTGCGATTGTGGGCCAGCTTGCCCTGCAAGAGAAAGGATGGCCTCTAAGTACAGTGTCAAGCCCTGATCTTGCCTGTACTGCCTCCCATGGTGGAATAGCCCTGACAGTGTCAAGCCCTGATCTTGCCTGCAATGCCTCCCATGGTGGAATAGCCCTGACAGTGTGTAAAGTGCTGAATGTGCAAGTGGTTTTCATGAGAGTCCCATAGCTCTTGGATGAGGGCTGGGCATTGGGGCTTTCAGGTCCCTTTGGCCAGAAACTGAGGTGCACATGCAGGGATGAACAGGATAGTGGAAAGGGTACTCACCCTGACAACCCGAGTGAGGTCGTTGAACTTTTTCCTGCATTGAAGTGGGGTCCTGGCAACCATGCTGTTGGTGGTCACCCTGTTTGCCACCTCCCTCCAGGCTTTTCGGTATTCGCTGGGAAGCAGCCTCCTCCCACTGTCAGGGAAGAGGACAGGTCGCCTGCGCTCTACTGCGCCAACCAGTAGCCTCAGGGCACCCTCGCTGAAGCGCTCCGCTCACTCCCTTGCCTTCTGCATGGTCCTGGGCATAGAAATGATGATCCAGCAATGGCCAGGCCTTGCTTCAGGGCTGCAGTGTGCAGGGCGTGGCAGCCAAACAAGTCCACCCTCCCCCTTTAAGAGCTGACCGGCGCCAGCGTGTCTGCCTTCAATCAGCAAGTCGCCGCACCTGCGCTGCGCCTGCCCTCGGTGTTAGCGCCTCGGCTCGCCGGCTTAGCGCTTTATGATAGTCGTGCATCGCCTGCTTTAGCGCAGCAGCAACCTCTTGGGGCGATGCAACTCAATTTCGGCGAAGGTGGCGCTAAGTTGCGCCGGGCGCTAAATTTAGCGAACGCCCGGCTGTAGTGCCCCAAATGTGGCGATACTGAATTTCTAGGCCTTCTGATGTATAAAAATGCTTAGGCAGCATCATTCAGTTCACCAGTAGCCATGAACCCACAGTGCAAAACTTCTCTAACAGTTGAACTAAAAACGATTTGAAAACAAAAGTATAAAAACTTCTAAAAACATGTAACAAAAAGCACCATGATCTGATGAATCTCTGAATAGTACTTCCATTTTTAACCAAAATTAATTTAATAAAGTTTGTAAATTTTAAGTTAATTAGACTAAAAACATTTGTTATTTACACAGACATTTCAATTAAATATCTAAATACTGTTTTAAATTAATCAGCTAACTGTAACAAACACTTTGAATGTTGGCAGTCAAAAAGGCATTACTTGAAGCAGTTTGCAGTTAAAAGTGTCATACAACTGGTATCCACAAGAGGTCACCCATCGTACAACAAATGAGATGAACTTTTCAGTGTTTCATTATTTTCCTTTTAGTTCAAAGAATAACATCAGTATGAAAACTCATTAGTCATGGAATAAAAAAGGTAATGTTAACCCTAAATTATTTTTACTTCTGCAGACCAGTGGAAGAATCCTGCCCCCCCCCCCCTTGCAGAAATTCACTCCCACAATGTTGTCTCAATTTGTTGTGGGTACAGACACTGCAGCGCATGCACAGCTTACAGACACCAAACGCTTTTCTATTGTCTTGTAGGGTCATCTAAAGAAAAGCACTACATTTAATGGATTGGTTGCACATAGTAATATTAGCACTATGGCCATATTTCATGATTTTTAAAGCTCACTATATAGATATATAGATATATCTATATATCTATATATCTATTATATATATAAAGTGGTTTGTCTCTGTCTTTCTGTGTCTCTCTCTGTTTGTCTGTCTGTCTGTCTGTCCGCTACACAATCAAAAGTTATAGAGCGTACCTACACATATGTTATATCAAAAGAAAGCTTATCATTAGGGGAGTCTAATAGGCGTATTTACTTTTTGGTCAGACAAAAATTGTTCCGACAGTATACAAAAAAGGTTCAAAAAATGGCAACATTCCGCTCATTAGTGTTGAGTGACGTGATGGTTGACCAATCGTACAGGGGATTAACCTGATGGTTGACCAATCGGTGTGTCACGGGGGCGTTTCATTGCGTTTGTGGGCGGGCCTAATCCTTCTGAGCTGAGGGGAGTGGCAGCCATCTTGATTCCTAACTCTTGATTTATTTTTCCCACTTTGTGTGTGTGTGGAGGGGGTTTTGGGAGCGAGTTGAGGTGGGGAAGGGTTTCCCCGGCGGTGGCCATCTTGATTCCTAACTCTTGATTTATTTTTCCCACTTTGTGTGTGTGTGTGGAGGGGATTTTGGGAGCGAGTTGAGGTGGGGAACGGTTTCCCCGGCAACCGGGCCCGGCCTGTCTCACAGCCTGTAGCCCCTCAGGAGGGCGGGGGTGGGGGGAAGAAGGTTTTCCCCGGCAACCGGGCCCGGGCCTCTCTCACAGCCTGTAACCGCTCAGGAGGGCAGGGAGGAGGGTTACCCCGGCAACCGGGCCCGGGCCTCTCTCACAGCCTGTGACCGCTCAGGAGGGAGGGAGGAGGGTTACCCCGGCAACCGGCGGCGTCTCACTCTCCCCCCCAATCTCGCTCTCTCTCTTCCCCGTGCAGCCCGAAAGCCCGGGGGAAGAGGGAAGCGAGCAGGTGAGCGGCAGCGTCTCACTCTCTCTTCCCCGCGCAGCCCGAAAGCCCGGGGGAAGAGGGAAGCGAGCAGGTGAGTGGCGGCATCTCACTCTCCCCCCCCACCGCAGCGAAAGGCGTTCGTCTGCCGCCCAGCCAACCGGGTCCAAAGGCCCGCCGCGTTAACGATGAGGAACCCCGGGCTCGCTTCGGAGCGATGGGCACCTGGCTTCCCGATGTCGGACTGACTCCGTTCTGGTACCAGAAAGGAGGGAGAGACAGGGGGAGGGAGGGAGAGGGGTGAGGAGAGGGGCAGGGAGGGAGAGGAGAGGGGAGGGAGGGAGAGAGAGTAAAGCAGGGAGAGACAGGGGTAGGGAGAGAGAGGGTGAGGGAGGGAAAGAGTGAGGGGGTGGGACAGGGAGGGAGAGCTCGCCTTCTTCCTTCCTTCCTTCCTTCATAGGGGTCCATCGGGCCAGGCCTGAGGCACTCCTTCCCCCCCTCTCTCTCCGGGCTAATCCTGAACTAAATCCAGCAGTCTCTCTCTCTCTCTTCCCCCCCATCTCTCTCTTCTCCCCCAAGTCTCTCTCTCTCTCTCTTCCCCCCCATCTCTCTCTTCCCCCACGTCTCTCTCTTCTCCCCCCAGTCTCTCTCTCTTCCAACAACAACATGCCCTCAAAATACCCTTGGCACCGCCAGGCACTCCAGCTAGTCTATATATAAACGAGTTGGTTTGTCTGTCTGTCTGTCTGTTTGTCTGTCTGTCTGTCTGTCCGCTATACACTCAAAAGTTATACACGCATGTTATATCAAAAGAAAGCTTATCATTAGGGGAGTCTAATAGACGTATTTACTTTTGGTCAGACAAAAATTGTTCGGACACTATACAAAAAACGTTCAAAAATCCTCAAAAATCCGCTCATTAGCGGTTGACCAATCCTACCGCTCATTAGCGTTGAGTGACGTGATGGTTGACCAATCCTACAGTTCAGTGACCTGATGGTTGACCAATCCACCGTCTGTGGGTGGGCCTAATCCTGCAGCCTTCCGAAACTTCGCCGCCATTTTTTTCATCCCCACAGCGACAGCACCAGCCAAACAAACCCCCACATTGCGGCTCCGGGAGCGGGAGCTCAGTTGGAGTCACTCGGGCCGGGCCTCACAACCGCTCGGCCTGAGACACAGAGCGGGCGGGGGAGCATCAGTGGCCGGCCGTTAACCGCGCCATGGCGCCCTGCCGCTCCGGGAGCTCAGCTGGGGTCTGTCTCAGCCCCGGAGCCCGGCCAGGCCTCAACCGCCAGGCCACGCACGTCCACCGCGGCCGGGCTCAGTTTTCAAAGCCCCTCCCCTGCTCCCAAATTATCACAACGGCACCGGGCCTGAGGCGCTAGGGAGGGAGAGGGAGGGACAGAGAGCAAAGCAGGGAGAGACAGGGGGAGGGAGAGAGAGAGGGGGAGGGAGGGGAGAGCGGGAGAGGAGAGCGGGAGAGTGAGAGAGAGGGAGGGAGAGAGAGAGAGAGAGGGGACATACATGGCCAGGGAGAGAGGTGGGGGAGAGAGAGAGAGGGGGCAGGGAGAGAGAGGGGCAGGGAGAGAGAGGGGGACGGACAGAGAGAGGGTCAGGGAGGGAAAGAGTGACACAGAGCGCAGGAGCGGCAGCGCCGAGCCGTAAACCGCGCGGCCCAAAAAAGCCCTGGCAACGCCGGGCACCCCCAGCTAGTATTTAATAAAACACTTTTTCTTTGAAGCAGACAAGAATGCAGAGAGTTCTGTGATGTTGATGGTGTAGTGACACTTTTGGGGGCAGATGGAGCTGTTTTGGTACAATAAAGCATAACTTTTAAAGAATGTCCATTGCTTTTAGCAGAGAGATTGAATACATGTTCAAAACATTGGGCTAGTCAGACAGTAAGATTTGAAGCAGTTAAACATTGCTGTCCAGCATGTTTTGTCGTTGCATGAGCTGTGCAAGTAAGAAATGCACTTTGCAAATAAACAGCATGATCCTCCAGGGTAGTGATTCTGCTTCTGTGCTCTTTAACCTGTGTATGGATTGTAGGGCCTACATTGCAAGAGGGCTAATGTGAATGAAAGCAGTTCTGTTTTCACAAGTGCCAATTTTAGTAAAATTGGTATGCTGCACAATCTGGCAGATTTAACCTTAACTGACTCTATTCTTTGAAAGCAGTGGTAATGCATAAGCTGCTTTTATATTGCAGCCCAGGTCTCGGGAGGGTGATCTAACTGAGCTGCTGTACCGCGCTTACCTGTACTCGAACCCTCTTGCTACGAAGGCCAACATACCATTTGCCTTCTTAACCGCCTGCTGCACCTGCATGCTTGCCTTCAGCGACTGGTGCACAATAACACCCAGGTCTCTTTGCACTTCCCCTTCTCCCAATCTATTGCCATTCAAATAATAATCTGCCTTCCTATTTTTGCCACCAAAGTGGATAACCTCACATTTATCCACATTATAGTGCATTTGCCATGCTTCTGCCCAAACACCCAACCTGTCCAAATCGTACTGGAGTTTCACGACATCCTCCTCACAGCATACCCTCCCACCCAGCTTTGTGTCGTCTGCAAATTTGGAGATATTACATCCAATTCCCTCGTCCACATCATTAATATATATTGTGAACAGCTGGGGTCCTAGGACCGATCCTTGCGGTACCCCACTAGTCACTGCCTGCCACTCGGAAAATGACCCGTTTATTCCAACTCTTTGCTTTCTATCCGCCAACCAGTTCTCTATCCAAGTCAATACCTTGCCCCCAATCCCATGTGCCTTAATTTTGCACGCTAATCTCTTATGCGGGACCTTATCGAAAGCCTTCTGAGGTCCAAATACACCACATCCACTGGTTCTCCCTTATCTATTTTACCAGTTACATCCTCAAGAAATTCCAGTAGATTAGTCAAGCACGATTTACCTTTTGTAAATCCATGTTGACTTTGTCCGATCCTGTCACTGTTTTCCAAGTGCTCTGCTATTACATCTTTTATAATGGACTCTAGCATTTTCCCCACTACCGATGTCAGGCTTACCGGTCTATCATTCCCCGCTTTTTCTCTACCACCTTTTTTGAATAGTGGGGTAACATTAGCTACCCTCCAATCCATGGGTACTGTTCCAGAGTCTATCGAGTTCTGGAAGATGACCAGCAATGCATCTACTATTTCTAGGGCCACTTCCTTAAGTACCCTAGGATGTAAATTATCAGGCCCAGGGGATTTATCGGCCTTCAGTCCCATCAATTTTCCTAACACCATTTCCCTACAAATACTGATTTCTTTCAGTTCCACCCTTTCATCAGACCCTATGTTCCCCGGCATCTCTGGGAGGTTATTTGTGTCCTCCTTTGTGAAGACAGAACCAAAATATGCCAAAATATGTATTTAGTTGGTCAGCCATTTCTTTGTTCCCCATTATAAATTCCCCTGTTTCTTGACTTCACCAATCTTTTTCTCTTCACATATCTATAAAAGCTTTTACAGTCAGTTTTTATGTTCCCTGCAAGCTTACTCTCATATTCTATTTTCCCCTTCTTAATTAATCCCTTTGTCCTCCTTTGTTGAATCCTAAACTGCTCCCAATCCTCAGGATTATTGCTTTTTCTGGCCAATTTATATGTCCTCCCCTTGGATCTTATGCTATCCCTAATTTCCCTCGTTAGCCACGGTTGAGTCACCTTTTTTGTTTTATTTTTATGCCAAACTGGGATGAACAAATTCTGTAGTTCATCCATTCGGTCTTTGAATGTTTGCCATTGCATAGCCACCGTCAACCCTTTGAGTGACATTCCCCAATCAATCCTACCCAACTCGCGCCTCAGACCATTGTAGTTTCCTTTATTTAAATTTAGGACCCTAGTCTCTGAGTCAACTACTTCATTCTCCATCTTAATGAAGAATTCGATCATATTATGATCGCTCTGACCCAAGGGGCCTTGTACAACAAGATTGCTAATTAATCCTTTCTCGTAACATAATACCCAGTCTAAGATGGCCTGATCTCTGGTTGTATCCTCGACATATTGGTCCAGGAAACCATCCCATAAACACTCCAGGAATTCCTCCTCCACAGTATTGTTACTAACTGCCACACTGCCAATAATAGCGCCCCAAATGGGGCGATACCGAATTTTTCCCCCTAACCTCCGACCTGGCTAGTGTCTCAGGCTGTATGTAACTGTTTGCAACCTTGATCTGAGATTTCAACCTCATATCCTCTCCCTCACAAAGACATGGCAACTCCATAAGATCTCTCTGTTCCTACCTCAGCTCATCTGCTTATCAAACCCTCATTTATGCCTTTGACATAGAGTCATAGGGGGAAACATTTGGTTGGTTGTGCCACCCATTAGCCCTAAAGAGGTCGAGAAGTGGGGCGCTAACCAACTAGCGCCCGGGCACAGCGAACCCTACGCCTCTTCCCAAATTGAGCGGACATTTAGCGCCGGCGCTAAAGCGTTGCGCCCGCTCACCGGCGCACGCAGATCATGACGTCATTTCATTGTGCAACGCCCTTAGGGCGCCCCGGATCGGAAATTCCGTGGCGCCCCCCTTCCGTTCCACCTGGCGCTAACAAGGACAGGTTACCTTGAACGTTTCCCAGTCGCTGTCGGGCTGGGGGGGCGCTATTTAAAGGGGACTCTTCCTGGATTGTTAGTGGTAGCCATTTTTGGACCACACCTTCTGTGAGAGAGAGAGAGAGTTGCTCAGAGAGAAACGGAGAGCCATTTCTGCAGCGAGCCAGTGCTGGCTGAGGAACTTTAGCCTTCTGAACATTACTTTGCAGTTGGTAAGCTTCTCAACCGACATAAATTTCAGTGCGCACTTACTATGGGGGCTGCATTGGATGGGAACGTCATCCTTCTCAATCATATTGACAGGGCATAGAGATGCAGGGATAGAGTGGCAGGCATGGCCAGACGGAGGAGGGCCTACAGACGTTGGCACACGAGACCTTACGCTGCCAGGGTTTTCCGCCAACAGTTTTCGTATATCAACATGTCGGAGGAGCAGTGCTTCCGAAGGCTGCGCTTCAGTAAGGAGGTGGTCACTGAGCTCTGCTACCTGCTTCAGCCAGATCTGCAGCCTCAACCAAGGTGCAGGACATCTCTGTCGGTGGCTGTGAAGATCACTGTGGCTCTAAACTTCTATGCCAGTGGCTCCTTTCAGGTCGCTGCTGGGGACATTGCCAACATCTCACAGTTCGCGGTGCATTGCTGCATCCGTCAGGTGACTAATGCCCTCTTCAAAAGGAGACGGCAGTACATCTCCCTCCCAATGACCCCGGACAAGCAGCGAGAGCACGCAGAGGGCTTCGCAAGGATAGCGGGCTTCCCCATGGTGCAGGGCGCCATTGACTGCATGCATGTGGCTTTGCGGGCACCTCTAGAGAATGCGGAGGATTTCCGCAACCGAAAGGGGTTCCATTCTTTGAATGTGCAGCTGGTCTGTGACCACCGACAGCTGATACTCGCTGTCAATGCCCACTGTCCAGGCAGCAGCCACGACGCCTTCATCCTGCGCCAGACTTCTGTGGCAGACCTTTTCAAAGCCCCGGCTCACCCAGGAGGCTGGCTTCTCGGGGACAAGGGCTATCCTCTGTGCCCCTGGCTGATGACCCCGCTCCGTTCGCCCAGCACCCCTGCTGAAGAACATTACAATGAGAGCCATCAAGCGACCAGGAACATCATTGAGCACATAATCGGCGTGCTGAAGCAACGGTTCCGCTGTCTGGACCATTCCGGAGGAGCCCTTCAGTACTCACCTGAGCGAGTCTCCCACTTCGTGGTTGTGTGTTGCATGCTGCATAACCTGGCAATCCTCAGGACCCAGCCAATGCCACAGACATTGAAGCACCAGCAGATGAGGAGGAGGAGGAGAAGGAGGAGGAGCACCAAGACGGGAGGGAGGCACAAACTGCAAGGGCCGTCCGTCAGAGGCTTATAGCAAGTCGCTTCTAGGCCCCTCTGAGGGAATGCTTTCTGCCATTCCAAGAACATGAATGGAACCGTTCTGCTACCCCCTAAGCCGGTCAAGGCAAAAATTAGTGCAAAGAACAGACATGGACGTTGTGAACAAAATGTGTATCCTTCCCGCATGACAAAGCAATGGAATCAAACAGCAAAACAAACAGACTGCCACATAACTGTCTCTCACACCCTGGAGACAATGTCCAAAACATAACTGTCTCTCACACCCTGGAGACAATGTCGAAAACATAACCAACATTCAGACCAGCATCCTCGGCCTTGAATGAAAGAAATAACATAATTTAGCAGCACCGTCTACTTTTTGCCCCTCTATGGTGATCTGCTTCCCTTGCGGAATTGCCCCCTTCCTGCCCTGCAGCTCCTCCGTAATGGGACCCCAGTGGCTGCAGCAAGGCTGGGGGAGGCCTGCTGACTGCCCGAAACTGAGACCGCAGATGCCCTTGAGGTACGGCCTGGACCAGCTCTGGGCCTGGAGGGCCCGGCTGCTGACTGCTCCAACTCCACATGGGCAGAAGCAGTCTGTCCTACAGGTGGTGGCAGCTGCAGTGGAGAAGTGCCAGTGGTGGCATCAGGAATGCTGTCATCCTGAGAGCGGACAGCAGCTCCCTGGTCGGCCGACACACTGGCACTCTGACGGGGCAGCACCGCAGCATGCGCAGCAATCGGCTGGTGCACAGATTGCTGGCCTGCTGTGGCGCGGCGAGGGCCCCGGGGAATCCTGCCTGATCTAGCGAGGGTGGCAGCAGTCAGTGCTCGCGTGGCCTCAATCTGCGTCTGCATGAGACCAGCCACTGATTGCGTGGCAGCACTCAGCACTTGCGTGGCAGGTGCCAGTGTTTCGCCTAAGTCCTGGACAATCCTTGCCAGTGCTGTGCCAAAGTCCTGGACACTCCTTGCCAGTGTCTCAATGCAATCGGGCATCCTTGCCACTGCAGCCATGAGCTCAGTGTGCCTCTGCCCAACCTGGGTGCTCATTTCTGCGAGGGCACGCACCTCTTCTGCGCTCTGTGCAGCAGCACTCGCGGCCCGACTCGCCCTCTGGGGAGACGCGTGCCCCCGAGGTTCCCTACCCCCCTCGCGTTGCTGCAGGCCGCTGGGTCCTGGAGCTGCATCCTCCTCAGACCATTCCCCCCCGCTCCCCTCCAGGGAAGGCGTCTCCCCAGTCTGGACATGGGCTGGCTCGCCTGAGGGTGGTACGGATGGTCTGGCTTCCTCCTCCTCGTCGCCTCCAGAGTCACTCACACTGGCAACTTGAGGGCCCGCCTCCCGAGCTGGTGATGCAGCATCTGAAAGCAGGGAGGTTCAAGAGTGGCTTTAGCGAAAGGACAGGGCGGCAGCAAGGGATGCATAAGTGCTGCAATGCTCTGAGTTGGCTTGAGAGTGAAAAAGCATGCTGGTGTGGGGAACAAGTGGAAGGAGAGAGGTCAAAAAGGTGATGACCTTACCATTGCTGTCCACAATGGGGTCGGCATCTCCAGAGGTGACGGGGCCAATCATCCGGCTTGCCACAATCCGGTGGACTCGCTTCTCCAGGTCTGTAAGGGTCTGCAGGTGAGGCCTGCCTCCTCCTGTCCGATGCTGTTGCCGTCTATTATTCGCCAGCTTGGCCTACAAGAGAAAGGACGGGGTGTGAGGAAACCTGCAGCCCTGATCTGGCATGACATGCCTCCCATGGTCGATTAGCCCTTACATTATGCTGCCCTGATCTGGCATGACATGCCTCCCATGGTCAATTAGCCCTTACATTATGCACAGAGCTGAATGTGCGTGTGTGTTTCCAGAAAGGGCCATGGGTGCTGGATGACAGCTGGCCATTGGGGCTTTGCACACCCTCTGGCCATAAAGTGAGGTGCAGATGGAGTGATGAAGATGAATCTGAAAAAGGCACTCACCCTGACGACCCGAGTGACGTAATAAAGACTCACTACGCACTTGGTTGTACATAAAGCAAGGCTTTAATCGACTTGTAACAAAGCATGGAGGTCTAGTTAGTAGTCACTAGCTTCCTGTTTCCAGACTGTCTCTGGCCAAGGTGGGCCCACGCCCGAGTATTTATACTCCTCGGGTGGCGCCCTCAGCTGGCCGTTCAGTAGTACTTCTTGTAGAAGTTGCGATTTATGACATTCTTCCTCCCTAAAAGGTTTGGAAGTCCTGTCTTCCTTTAACGGACTAGGCGGACCAAAAATAGCCGTAGTTGTTTAGCTTTCTGCTTGTGACCGGAAGGCACGTCTCCCCGGACCGTGTCCTGGTCCCTGGGTCGCTTAGCCCGTACCAGTAAGTCGGTAGAGTCCGCGTCATCTTGATCATCCTGTGGAGGCCTGGGAACATCATGGCTCCGGGTGCGGATCCCCACAGGCGCAGAGCTGGCTTCATCCTGGGTTGTAGCTGGAGATTGTCCGGCATCCTGATTTCGGGTGGCCATCCTACGGGGAGCGATCGGCTCCCTGAGTTGATCCGGTAGCACTGCCGGCAGATCCCTCGATGTCCCAGGTAGGGCGTCATCTTCATAGGGGTGCGGAGTGCTGACATCATCGTCGTGGGATCCTACATCATTCGGGCCCGTGTGACCGGTTGGGCAGGGAGCTAGATCTCTGAGCGAGACGGTGAACTCCGGGCCATCGGGGTACTGCACGTGCGCATACGTGGGGTTTACCTCCGTTAACTCCACCTCGTCAACGAGCGGGTCGTTCTTGGCCAACCGGATGAACCTCCGGAGTAGCACAGGGCCTGGAGCCACCAACCATGAGGGTAGAGATGTCCCATGTGTAGAGCGACGCCGGAACTTGAAGAATCGCTCATGAGGTGTGACATTAGTGGATATGGAGAGAAGAGACCTGCTAGAGTGTAACACGTCGGGGAGCACAGTTTCCCACTGCTGGTCTGGTAGGTTGCGTGACCTCAGTGCCAGACGGACAGCGTTCCAGATGATGGCATTGTATCGTTCAACCTGTCCATTGCCGATTGGGTGATAGGGTGTCGTCTTACTCGAGGCGATTCCCCGTTGGGAGAGATAACTTTTAAGTTCACTCGACATAAAGGAGGGACCCCGATCCGTGTGGATAAAATTGGCCGTCCCGCAGAGGGAAAAGACCTGATCGAGGCATTTAATTACCGTAGAGGTAAGCATATTAGGACAGGGGAAGGCAAAGGGAAAGCGTGAATACTCGTCTACCATCGTAAGTAGGTAGGTGTTCCGCGTCGATGAAGGCAATGGCCCTTTAAAGTCTATGCTGAGCCTCTGCATAGGCTGCATTGCATGTATGAGTAAGTCATCTGATGGGCGGAAGAATTGTGGTTTCAATTCTGCACAAATCCTACAGGAGGAGCATGTTTTCTTTACGTCCTCCATTGAGAATGGTAGATTTTTGGAGCGCACAAAGTGCAACATACGGGTAATGCCAGGATGGCATAAGTCCATATGCAGATCCACCAGAGTCGATGTTGACATTGAAGAGCAAAATGCCCGTGTGAAGGTATCTGGGGCCACATTCTGTTTGCCGGGTCGGTAATGGATAGTATATCCAAAGGCGGCCAGCTCCATCCTCCAGAGTTGAATTTTATTATTTTTGATTTTCGTGCGCTTCCGGTTATCCAACATGAAGGCCACAGAGCGCTGGTCAGTTGTGAGCATGAAATAACGCCGAGCAAGAAAATGACTCCATTGGCGTACAGCCTTGATGATGGCTGTAGCCTCCTTCTCGACGGGGGGGGGGGGGTAATGGAGCTCGCTACCCTGTAAGGTTCTGGATAGGAATGCCATGGACCGACCACCTTGATTCAAGGTAGCCGAGATCGCCACCTCCGATGCATCGCATTCGACCACAAAAGGAAGGTTTTCGTCAATGGAGTGAAGCGTGGCTTTCTCCAGCTGTTGTTTGAGGAGGTTGAAGGCAGAAATAGCCATTGCTTCTAATGGAAAAGACTTTGCATGAAGCAGGGGCTGTATTTTATCGGAGAAGTGAGGTATCCACTTTGCGTAATAAGCAAACATGCCAAGTGCCCGACGAAGAGAGCTCAGATTTGTAGGGGGAGGGAGCTCCTGAAGTGGACGAAGTCGTTCTGGGTCCGGTTTAATAACACCGTTGCCCACCCAGTAGCCGAGAATGTTCACTGATGGCACCGATTTCACTGATTTGGATTCATTTAACATTAAGTGGCGACGATGGAGAACGTCAAAAAATCTCTGAAGATTGGCATCATGCTCCTTTTGATCATGGCCGGCAATAGTGATATTATCTAAATACGGAAAGGTATCCGTCAAGTTCTCTTGCCGGACTAGGCCGTCCATTGCCCGTTGGAAGACGGCCACCCCATTGGTGACCCCAAATGGAAGGCTGTAGGAACGTGGGTTCCTAACTAAAAGACTGAGTTCTACTCAGGCGATCAAACAAAACGAACTTCAATGAAACAAACAGGTTTTAACAGGAAACTGCAGGATAACATCGAATGTAGGTCTGCTCTCTTCGGAGGCTCCACGAGGACTGCTCCGGCAGTCCCGTGGCTGATGTCATGACATCATCACGTTTTCCCGCCAGTGGGGAATCACGTGATGAACGGCGTGACGTCATCACGTTTTAGCCGCGCTGTTAAAGTAACCACGCTCTGTACAGTTAAACAGCATAAATAAAGATACAGACTCAGGCTGTAGCTAACATGTTGTTAAAGGAATTATATACAAACGATCTGAGTCCTTTGGTGGCTCCGCCACAAGGCGACGAAACTGATAAAGCCGACCATTGGCCTCAAAGGCCGTATACTTTTTGTCAGAGTCTTTCAGCGGTACCTGATGGCACGCGCTCTTTAAATCGAAGGTTGAAAATACCTTGTATTTGGCAAGGTTGTTGACCATGTCATCTGTGTGTGGTAGCGGGTAGGCATCCAGATCGGTATATTGATTAATAGTCTGTGAATAATCAATACACAGACGTTTCTTATGTTGTTTTAAAGGGTTTTTCACAATGACGACTTGAGCCCGCCAGGGGGATGAACATGGCTCGATAATACCGTCAGCTAAAAGGCGAGAGATTTCTGCCTCGATAAATGCTTGATCGTCTTGACTAAAGTGCCACGATTTGGTGGCTATGGGTTTACAGCGGGGGGAGAGATTGGCAAACAGGGAGGGCTCACCGAGTAAGGCCGCCGAGAGCGCACAAAACGGCACCTTAGAAATGGTAAGCTCCGGCTTCGACCCTCCAAACTCAAAAGTGAGTCTTTTGTGCTGCTTCTGGAAGTCCTGTCCCAGAAGCACATCGCTACATAAGTTTTCGAGTACTCCGAGCCGGGTGGAGGGATACGTGCAACTATTGAGGATGAGGTTGACAAGACAGAAGCCAGAAGAATTGGTGGTCAGAGTCGTCAGAGCCATTGCAATCTCCCTGTCCGAGGGATAAATGCGCAGTTTTAACCTGCTGACAGCCCGCTTACTAATGAAGCTGTCAGAGCTGCAGGAGTCGATTAGCGCGCTTAGAGTGTGCCCATTTACTGAAACCTTTGTAGCTGCATGGGACAAACTTTGGGGAAAAACAGCTGTGATGGGAGGAGGGGTAATTTTTCCTTCGGCAGCTGTAGCCTTAGCAGTGGTTCTTGGGGGAGGAGCAGCTCCATAGATAGCAGCTGTGAAGCTAACAGGAGCTCTCGACCTGTATACTTTAGAGGAGTGGCCTTTCTTGTTAGCAGAGGCCCGGGACTGGCATACCTTGGAAAAGTGTCCTTTCTTGCTGCAATGATTGCAGGTCGCATTACGAGCCGGGCAAAATTTTCTGTAATGGAACGTGTTGTGTATGTACCTTTAAGGGAATAACTGGTCGCAGACTGCAGTACTGGCAGTGACCACCCCTGTATAAAAGGCACTAGCAGCCTTCTGTAGCTTCAGTTCCAGGTTGTCTCCATTCAGTAAAGACTTGTTATAATCAACTCCTGCCATCCGTGTCTCAATTATACACGGACATAATATTAGCGACGAGTAGATACAAACTTACCTACAGTCTGCACCACCTCATGGGATCCATCCCTGCAGCGAAGTGAGCAGAGGTCGAGGCCAGAAAGAAGAAAGAAACAGTAGAAATGGGCGTCGACCGTGGGCATCCGCCTCTGAGTCAGCGGAGTTGAAGATTTGCAGGAGAGGCTGTCGAGAGTGGGGCTTGGTTCCTGTCGACGGTGCTTCAGCTAATCGGGCTGGTGTCAGGTACGCTGATCCTTCCTGGGCTGCGGCGGTCTAGAACTCGAGCGGGTGGCTTGCAACGGGGCCGAGCAGCGTTGTCGGGAAGAGGAGAGAGAGAGAGGGTGGAGCACACAGGGCGCGGCCGGTGCTACGAAGCCGGGCAGCGTACAGACCCGAGAAGAGGGAGGCAAGAGTCCCACAGGGTTGTTCCGACGACGGGAAAATAATAAAATAAAAAACTTAAACGCGCAGAAAGCCGCGAGGAGCTGCAGTTTAAACCGTGGAAAACAGCGCTAGCAACAGCGGGGAAGAAGGCAAAGCGCGGGAGGCACCATCTTAATCCAGCGGGGAAGAAGGCAAAGCGCGGGAGGCGCCATTTTGTTAAATCGGGGAAGAAGGCAAAGCGCGGGAGGCGCCATTTTAGATTTCCAAGATGCCGAAGACTGGCTATATCACTGCCTTTGATAATGCAATAGAAGACAGGACCACGTATGTGGAAAGAGTCGAGGTATATTGTGAGGCAAACGAAATAGCCGATGAGAAAAAGGCATCGGTACTGCTAAACTTAATGGGCGCAAGAACGTACGGCCTATTGCGGGACCTGATTACTCCAGCCAAACCAAAGGCGAAGAGTTTTAACGAAATTGTTGCTATCCTACAGGAACACCTAAACCCTGCACCGCTGCTGATAGCAGAAAGATTTAAATTCCACAGGAGAACTCAGCATAAAGATGAGAGCAATGCTGATTACCTTACGGAACTACGCAAGCTATCAAAGCACTGCCAGTTCGGAGCAGGACTGGCAGATACCCTACGGGACAAATTTGTCTGTGGACTCCTGAGTGAAGGAACCCAGAAGAAGTTACTCTCAGAGAAAGAGCTGACGCAAGATACGTGGCAGTATCATACGAAGCAGCAGCCAGGGGAGCTGCGGAAATACAACAAAAGCCACAGGAATACAGCACCCACGAAATGACACAGGGATTTGCAAAATGTTATCGCTGCGGCAGAACAACCCATGACCAGAAGGACTGCTGGTCCAAGGACAAAATATGCAGGCAATGCGGAAAGATGGGACACATTGCATGAGTTTGCAGGTCTGGGAAGAAGACCAATGACAACAAAAAGGCTACTAAGGAACCGTACAAGAAAGTACAAAAGATGATGGACAGTAGTTCCGAAGACCAGATGAGCGATAGTGAATCCGGGAACAAGAGACAAAGCTGTCTCAAACTTCACAATGTAATCGCAAAAGAGGATCACCGAACCATTTGGGTCACCCTCACGATAGCAGGGTCCCAAGTCAAAATGGAATTGGATACAGGATCGGCTCTAACCGTCATGAATTGACGAGACTACGAGCGGCTATTCTCACACATACCCTTGAGAGAGACAGCCATCGTCTTGAGGACGTATACGGGGCAAAAAGTATACCCCAGAGGAAAAATAAGGGTGCCTGTCGAATACAACGGCAAAAAAATACGGAAATTGTATCTCTACATACTGCAAGATGGTGGACCACCGTTATTGGGACGTGAATGGATCAGAAGGATAAGCTTAGACTGGCACTCCATTCAGGCATTGACGGTGGCTGGTAAAAAGGATGACGACGTCACTCCTGGACGATTCTCAACAATCTTAGCTAACGCCAAAGAGGTATTTCAACAAGAACTGGGCACTCTTAAAGGCGTAACCACCTCGATAAAAATAGAAGAGAATGCAATTCCCAAGTTTTTCAAAGCAAGACCGGTACCATATGCAATTCGCCCAGCCATCGAGGCAGAGCTGGAGAATCTGGAAAATGCAGGCGTGTTATCCAAGGTAGACTGGAGCGAGTGGGCGACACCCATCGTTCCTGTCATGAAGAAAACGTTAAACAATAAGTCTGAGGAGCCAAGGAAGGTGCGCATCTGTGGGGACTTCAAGGTGACGGTGAACCCAGTCCTTCACACAGTACAATATCCTCTTCCAAGGATAGAAGATATCTTCGCCTCACTATCTGGAGGGAAGCGTTTTACAAAAATTGACCTAGCACAAGCATATTTGCAGATGGAGGTTGAAGAATCCTCTAGGAAGTATCTCACGATAAACACCCACAAAGGTCTTTACCAGTATCATCGACTGGTATTCGGAGTAGCATCAGCTCCGGCGATATGGCAAAGAGCGATGGAACAAGTCCTGCAAGGGATTCCGGGGACTCAGTGTTACTTGGACGACATCCTAGTGACAGGTGAAGATGACAGTGAACACCTTGACAACCTAGAACAGGTGCTCACTAGACTACGTGAACATGGGCTATGAGCCAATCGCCCCAAGTGCGAGTTTTTTAAGAAACAGATATCGTATTGTGGCCACGTGATTGATGAAGAGGGGTTACATAAGTCCCCTGACAAAATTGAAGTGGTAGTTAAGGCCCCAGCACCTGAAAATGTGTCGCAACTGAGGTCATTCCTCAGATTGGTGAATTACTACCATAAGTTTTTACCGAATTTGTCCACAATTCTGCACCCACTGAACGCCCTACTACGAACGGGAGTAGCATGGAAATGGAGCAATGAATGTAAGCGGGCCTTTCAGAAGAGTAAGGACTTAATCACTTCAAGAGAAATATTGGCTCACTACAACCCATCACTACCGATAAGACTGCCGTGTGATGCGGCTCCCTATGGCATTGGGGCGGTACTGTCACATAAATTCCTTGATGGGTTAGAGAGGCCGATAGCTTTTGCGTCACACTCGTTAACTTCAGCCGAGCGTAACTACGCCCAGATTGACAGAGAGGCCCTCAGCCTGGTGTGGGGGGTGAAGAAGTTCAATCACTACCTGCACGGTCAAAAATTTACTCTACTAACTGATCATCAACCTCTTGTCTCCATTTTCAACCCTCAGAAGGGCGTACCGATAATGACAGCACAACGGCTACAGAGGTGGTCCCTTTTCCTAGGGGCACACCAATATGACATCGAGTACAAAGGAACTAAACAGCATGGGAATGCTGATGGATTGTCGCGCCTACCGTTGCCGACGGTGGAAGAAGAACTTGCAGTGGATCCAGTGGAGATATTCCACTCGACCATAGTCGAATGTCTCCCTGTGACGAATGCAAACATAGAAAAGGAAACACGAAATGACCCGACACTATCCTGGGTCTATGATTTAATGGTGAAGGGATGGCCAGCACATGGCGAACCACTGCTGCCAGCATTCTCGCCGAGAAGAGAACAGCTGTCAGTGTGCAGAGGAACCTTGATGTGTGGATCCAGAGTAGTAATTCCACCCAAATTGAAGGATAGAGTGCTCAATGAGTTTCATGAGGGTCATCTGGGAGGGGTAAAAATGAAGAACTTAGCCAGAGCGTTTGTGTGGTGGCCGGGAATCGATAGAGAAATCGAAGAGATGACCAAGAGCTGTACAGGATGCCAGAAGGTCCAAAACGCCCCACCACAAGCCCCTCTACATCCATGGGAGTGGCCCTCATCTCCATGGCAAAGGGTGCACATTGATTTTGCTGGTCCCTTTATGGACTCGATGTTTTTAATTGCGGTGGATGCACATTCAAAGTGGCCAGAGGTAATAAAAATGTCCTCAACCACCACAGAAAAAACTATCACAGTCTTGCGAACCATATTCGCCAGGAATGGGCTGCCTGAACAGATTTGCTCTGACAATGGACCACAGTTTGTGTCTGAAGAGTTCTGGAGGTTCTTAAAGAACAATGGTGTTAAGCATTACACATCCGCCCCATATCATCCAGCCACTAATGGATTGGCCGAGAGGTTTGTTCAAACATTCAAGAAGGCTATCAAGGCAATGTGTAATGAAGATATACCCCTACAACACAAGGTGGACAACTTCTTGTTTGCCTGCCGGAATGCGACACATGCGGTTACCAACCAAACTCCTGCCATGATGTTCTTCAATCGAAGACTACGATGCCGCTTGGATTTGGTTAAGCCGAACATCAGAAGAGATGTGGAGAACAGGTAGTTTCAGAATATGAATGAAAGGCCGACCAGGAGTTTTAAGATAGGTCAACCAGTTTTGGCCCGGGACTACCGCACAGAGAAATGGCAGCCAGGAACGATCTGTACACGGCAAGGACCTCTCATGTATACCGTGGACGTTGGAGAGAGCATTGTAAGATGCCATGCTGACCAGATTCTGGAGTCACTGGAATACGTCAACTCCACACCATGATCTGATACACCTGGCGATGAAACCGAAGTACCAATTGCATCTACCGCAGAATCGGTGATATTGGAAGCAGACGAACCAAACAACGACATTGATCCCGACTCAACCTTACCGGAAGAACCTGATACCCCAAAGAGGCGTTATCCAGACAGAATCAGGAAGCCTCCTCAAAGATTGAACTTATAATTGCTTAACCTCAACAAATGTATCTAGCAACCGTAATTGTAATTGTAATTAGTTATCATTTAGTTGTTAAATGAATGTTATGTACTGTTTATCTAAAAGGGGAGGAATTGTTGTGTATGTACCTTTAAGGGAATAACTGGTCGCAGACTGCAGTACCGGCAGTGACCACCCCTGTATAAAAGGCACTAGCAGCCTTCTGTAGTTTCAGTTCCAGGTTGTCTCCATTCAGTAAAGACTTGTTATAATCAACTCCTGCCGTCCGTGTCTCAATTATACACGGACATAATAGAATGTACCTCCACAAAAGAAACACCTTCTTCCTGATTGCCAGGATGCTGCTAGGGCGGGGTCGTCATCAGCAAAGGCCTCTAGGGTAGGGTCGTCGTCCGTTAGAGTAGAGTCATCATCAGCGGGGGCATCCACCCGAGACCTATTGAATGACTTATTAAGGGTAATAGCCGCCGCCCGTGCACATGGTGGGAGATAAGTGTCTGCATTCTTCTTGGCCAAGTCCAGGGAACACGCCTGGTCATAAGCAGCCCGTAAATTGAGGGTTTTATTTTCCAGCAGGCGCTGACGTATAAAAGGGGACGCAATCCCATTGATAAAGGAATCGCGGATTAGTTCCTCTTGATACTGTTCAGCTGTAACCGCTTTAAGGTTACAATCTTTGCTGAGCCTGCGAAGTTTCTGGAGGAATTCATCGAGTGATTCCTCAGGCTGCTGCCGAGTTGTGGCCAGTAGGTGTCGAGCAAAGATTTCATTCGGGGACTTGACATATAGCTGCTGTAAAATTTCGAAAGCAGCGTCGTAGTCTATACAGTCCTCAATATAATCATACACATGAGGGGATACATAGTTAATAAGCATTCGTAACTTATTAAAGGTACTCGCCCCACATTCTTCAAGAAATTTGCGAAAGGTATGAAACCAATGCTTCCATACCTTCGCTGCCGCAGGTGCATTCGGGTCCAGGTCGAGACGAGCGGGTCTAAGGAGTTTATCCATGATGGCTCAGTTTCTTGCCCAGGTCCCTTTCTGCAGTTCGAGTTGCAGCTGGTTGTTCTGAATCACCCAAGGCGTGGAGACGATACCAAGTCGATTAAATTGACGTAATAAAGACTCACTACGCACTTGGTTGTACATAAAGCAAGGCTTTAATCGACTTGTAACAAAGCATGGAGGTCTAGTTAGTAGTCACTAGCTTCCTGTTTCCAGACTGTCTCTGGCCAAGATGGGCACACGCCCGAGTATTTATACTCCTCGGGCGGTGCCCTCAGCTGGCTGTTCAGTAGTACTTCTTGTAGAAGTTGCGATTTATGACACCGAGTGAGGTTGTTGAACTTCTTCCTGTATTGCACAGGAGTCCTGGGAACCATGCTGCTGGAGGTGACTCTGTGGGAAACCTCCCTCCAAGCTCTGCGGTAGTCGCTGTGTTGAGGCCTCCTGCCATTCTCTGGGTAGAGCACAGGTCGCCTGCGCTCCACCGCGCCAACCAGAGCATCCAATGCCCCCTCGCTGAAGCGCTGCGCTCTCTCCCTGGCCCTCTCCATATTGATGCAGTTGTCGACGCCACAGGTAGGTTACCGCCGAGGTTGAGGCCTACGAGGCACAGGGTGTGGCTGGAGATGATAATCGATCCGCCCCTTTAAGAGCTGGCCGGCGCCAGCATGTCTGGCTAAAATCGATAATTGACAGCACCTGCGCTGTGCCCGCCCACGGAGAAATTGCGTCGCGCCGCCGGGTTAGTGCCTTAAGACTATCGTGCAGCACCTGATTTAGCGCCGCAATCACCTTCAGGGGCGCAGCTACCCAATATCGCTCGAGGTGGCGATAAATTGCGCCTGGCGCTAAACTTTGTGCACCGCCAATACTAGCGCCCCAAACGGGACGATACTGAATTTCTCCCCCATAGAGTCATAGGGCAGGATTTTCATTGGGCCATGGAGGCGGGATTGGAGGCGTGTGGGGGGTTAAAATTGCAAAAACTGGCGGGCGGGCCCAGCCCCCCCTCCATCCCACCTCCAAGCAATTTTCATTAATTCGTGTCTAATGGTCCCGTCTCCGTCCCACCTCCAAGAGGCGGGATAGGCCGTTAAGGCCATTAACAAGCACTAAATTGCCTCTATAATGCCATTTTGAAAGGCCTTTGTGATTTTAACCCTTATCCCCACGTGAAACACACCTGTTCTGAAACACGACGGTGAAACCTGGCGGAAGAACAATTGGATTGCTGACAATCAGCTGCAGCTCAACCATTAAAGAGGAGATTTGATCAGCCATCATTTGCAGGTGGCAGGACTTTGTAGTCTGAGGTCTGGGGGAACTTTTAAAAGGCATAACCACACCTGTGGAAGTTTGGAGCCTGACACCCATCTCCAGTGTGACCTCCTGGGAAAGCCCTCTCACCACCTTCACTAAGCGCTTCCTCAACTGAGGCATATACCAGAAGCATGGGAGCCATTTATTTCCTTCCCTTCTGGACATTCGATGAGGACGAACACCAGCCGCGGCACCAGCAGAACCAGGAACAACAGCAGCACCAACAGCAGCAGCACCAACAGCAGCAGCACCAACAGCTGCAACAACAACAGGAGCACCAAGCTGCTGCTCACCCACCTGAAGCTGCACAGGCCAGAAGGGGCCAGCGCATGGAAGCCCGTCGGCACAGGAGATACCCCCCAAACAGGGTCTACAGACACAGGGTCAGCTACCTCAACATGTCTGAGCAGCAGTGCCACAGGCGGCTCTAACTTTCGCGAGAGGTAGTGGGTGACATCTGCGCAATGCTGCAACAAGACCTGCAGGCTAGAGGACCAGGTGGACAACCCTTACCAGTGGTCGTCAAAGTCACCACCACACTCAACATATTTGCCTCAGGCTCATTCCAGGGATCAGCAGCAGACATCAGCGGCATCTCCCAGGCGGCCGCACACACTTGCATCACGCAGGTAACCGATGCCCTCTTTGCCATCGCGCACAATCACATCCATTTCACCAAGGATCAAGCAAGTGTCATGGCACGTGCGGTTGGATTAGCTAATCTGGCAGGCTTTCCAAGGGTGCAGGGCGTCGTTGACTGCACACATGTGGCCCTTAAGGCACCCCATCGCAATCCAGGTATTTTTGTCAACCGCAAGGGCTTCCACTCCCTTAACGCTCAGCTGGTGTGTGACCACAAGAAGGAAATTTTGCATGTTTGTAGTAAATACCCTGGCAGTTGCCATGACTCCTTCATACTGCGCCAGTCTAGTGTGCCTCCGCTATTCAGTCTGCCAGACCAACTTAACGGATGGCTACTTGGAGACAAGGGCTGTCCCCTGAAGACGTGGCTAATGACGCCATTGAGGAGCCCATCCAATGAAGCTGAGGAGAGCTACAGGAAACTTTGGTTTATCCGGAGGTTGTATGTCCGGAATACTCGATCTAACGGCAAAAATCAGGAGCTGTTTTCTATACGTTTTTTTAGATCTCGTTCTTTTTTTTCCCCCAGTCAGGCACTGCAAGGTCTGTAGCTATAGCAACAGCTTCAGCTAGAGACACTTGCAGCTGCAGCCGACTCTTTAGAAGCTGTTGCTAAGCAACAGTGTTTGTTGTCAGATACAGAGATGAAAACCTCCGTATGCTTCAAAATTAACTTTGTATGTCCGGCAGTTTTGATAGATCGGCAACACGCCGGTCCTGTCGGTGCCGGATATCACAAAGTTTCCTGTACAACTCCAGCAACATGTCCACCAGAGCCATAATCGAGCAAACTATCGGTTTGCTGAAGATGTGCTTCAGATGCCTGGATAGATCAGGTGGAGCCCTGCAGTACTCAGCAGCCAGGGTCTCCAGAATCGTCGTGGTTTGCTGTGCACTTCACAACATGGCACAGCGTCGTGGCTTGCAGATTCCTGAGGACCAAGTGGCTCGTCACATATCCTCCTCAGATGAGCAGGAGGAGGAGGAGGAGGAGGAGGGGGAGGAGGAGGACGAGGAGAGCGAAAACGAACATCTTGCCGAGGCCCATCAACCAGCAGCAGCAGTATACGAGAACATTGCTGCCCGGATGCAAGGAACACACTCATCTTGGCCAGATTTGCTTAGCCTAGCCACTTAAGCGCTTTTGCCTCGCAGCTTCTTACCTGAGCATTGACAATGGCCAAGGACCAGCGGATTCCTAGCAATTTGACCACCATACTTGTAATGATCAATAACATGTCATTCTATAGTGGACACTAGGTGGAGCCGTAGAGCTGTGTAGAGCTATATATAGCTGTATGTATAAGACTACACTACCCAGCTGTATGTATATTAAGACTACATTACCCATGAGGCACTAGGCTACCCACAAGGCAGCAGTCAAGATGGAAGCCTCTACAGATACTGTACCTAGTCCACATGTGCTCAATAAAAGTGTCTAGCAAAAGCTAGCTGTGTTCAAAATAAGAACGTCTATTTATTAATGAACATAAGATGGTACCAGGATGGTGAAGATCTGCTAAAAAATTGTGAAAAGCGACATGGAGAATTTGAAGCCACCAGAGCGTTTGAATCTCGAGGGAAATGTCGACTACAATTGGCGGATTTTTAAACAACAATTTGAACTCTACATTGCTGCCATCGGATTCGGTACGAAGCCAGATGCAAGAAAAATAGCGTTGTTGCTTACGGTTGCAGGCCCACAGGTGATAGAGGTATTTAATACATTTGTATTTAATCCAGAGGAGAACAGAGAAAAATTAGAAGATGTGCTAAAAAAATTTGATGCACATTACTCTCCCAAAAAGAATGAGACGTATGAAAGATACATCTTCCGTTCTCGGACACAGCAACAAAATGAGACTTTTGATAGCTTTATAACTGATCTGAAACTGAAAGCACAGACATGTAATTTCTCTGAGCTGAAATCATCCATGATTCGTGACCAGATTGTGTTTGGTATTCATGATAAAAAAGTCAGGGAACGTCTGTTGAGAGAAACCGAACTAAATTTGGAAAATGCAGTGAAAATATGCCAAGCCAGCGAGCTAGCTCGAAAGCACGCGAAGACTTTCAGTGAAATCAATAATGATGCGATTGTAATGAGTGATAATGCTGCTGTCGGTGCTGTGTCCTACAAGGGGAAGAAACGTGGGCAGAACAGAAATGAAAAGCAATCGGAGGATGAAATTTTTAATTGTAAACGCTGTGGTTACAAACACCAGTTAAGACAATGCCCAGCGTTTGGAAAAATGTGCACAAAGTGTAATGGAAAGAATCACTTTGCCAAACAATGCTTTTCAAAAGTAAAAACTAAGAAAGGGCAACGAGTTAATGTAATTGAGGACACTGATTTAAGTGAGACATTTTTTGTACAAATGGTGTCATGTGACAATATCAAAAAGGATACAGAAAATGTGCAGCCCTCAGAAATGGACAATGCTGAACATAAAGTTAATGCAGTAAAAGAGGACAAATGGATGATCCCACTGCAGGTAAATGGAGCATTAGTTACCTTGAAACTAGACACTGGAGCAAAAGCAAACTTAATCAGTATGAGTGACATTAACAATGTGAAAGAAAAGCCCAAAATACAGAAAAAGTCAGTACTACTGAAGAGCTATAATGGACAGAAAATAGATAGCTTAGGTGTATGCAGACTTAAAGTGACAGTCAAAGACAAGGTGCATCATCTCATGTTTTCTGTTGTGGCTGAAAGACTTGATTCAATACTAGGTGACAAAGCTTGTGAAGACTTAGAACTGGTCAAGAGAGTCTACCGTATAAACTGTGCCATAAGCAGACCAGATGACTCAGGTGATGAAGCAGAGAGCCCATCAAGGATGAAAAGGCCAAAGGGTATCCATGTCTTCAAAAAGCCTAGTTTCTCCAAGAAGAAAGAAAAAGACTTTAAGGTCAAAGAGAAGCCAAAGGAAGAAAAGCACAAAGAGGAAAAACACAAGGAGAAAAAGTCCAAAGATATAACCGCAGCAGATGTTGTTAAGCAATGGAAAGAGAAAAAGAAAAAGAAGAAGCCTGCACCAGAGCAGGAAGCAGTTCCGCTGGATACTCCTTCTTCCCTCAGGCCAATCTTTGGTGTTCCATTAGCTGAGGCTGCTGAGAGGACTATGCTGTATGATGGGATCCAGCTGCCAGCAGTTTTTCGAGAGTGCATTGACTACATTGAGAGTTATGGCATGAAGAGTGAAGGAAACACTGAAACCCTCTCCAAGTAAAGATCGCAAGGAGACCTCGATCTATACAAGAGCAGATTGATGACAATGCCGCAACTGCATCTTGTCATTCACCACCAGAACAATCTCATGAAGACACATCAGACTTACCCGTGTTGAGAAGATCCACACGTGAAGTAAAAAAGCCTGATAGACTTAATCTTTGAGTACAATGTAAAGCTTTGAAAATGTGTTGACTGTTTTGAAAATGTTTGTTTATAGAGCACTAACAAAAGTGTTACTGATTTTATCTTTATTGTTTTCTTGAAAGTTGATTGATATTGATTTTGTTAAACCTCAAAGGAAGGGGGATGTAATGATCAATAACATGTCATTCTATAGTGGACACTAGGTGGAGCCGTAGAGCTGTGTAGAGCTAAATATAGCTGTATGTATAAGACTACACTACCCAGCTGTATGTATATTAAGACTACATTACCCATGAGGCACTAGGCTACCCACAAGGCAGCAGTCAAGATGGAAGCCTCTACAGATACTGTACCTAGTCCACATGTGCTCAATAAAGTAACTAGCAAAAGCTAGCTGTGTTCATAATAAGAATGTCTATTTATTAATGAACATAAGAATACTGACAATTGCAAGTAATCCTAAGCCCTCAATGCGAAAGTCCCATTCGCGAAATGACACACGCCACAACTACAGCAGCAGCCATCAGATTTTTTATTTACATTATTCATCTGATGGCTTTTTCACAGAAAACATCAAATTTCACCCAAGTGACTACCCTTGTGACTATTTGTGCAGTATCTTTCACTTACGCGTGCTCCTACGTGGTGCTTCCCGTGGCTTCAGCAGATGTAGAGGCCCCTTGCTCACTTTCCTGCTGCACCTGTCTCGACACCTTTGGTGGGCGTCCTCTGTGTTTGCAAATCTGTGAGGGCTCGGCAACAGTCTGCTGCTCCTGCGGCTGTGCAGGGGTTGAGACACCGATCTCAGTTGGGTGCGGACTCTGGTGGGGCTCTGACCGAGGGCTCTGCAGTGGCATGGAAGTGTGAGCGCTTGGAGAGGAGCCCCCACTTCCTTGATGTCTGCCACCAACTTCCCTCTCATGGGTCAGGTTTCCCTCAGCGCTTGTAAGTGGCTTGAGAGCACCTTGCTGCACATCAGGGGGGCCATGGGGACCCATATCTGCAATGGCAGTCCTACTCAGATGGACTTCCATGAAGGTCTGGTTTCTCTGTTCAATAGATGACCATCGCTCCTCCAGAGATGACATTCTATTCTGAACACTCACCATGTTTTCTGCACTCTGGCGATTTATCACCTCCATGGAGGTTGCCATCCTTTCCATGGTGATGCATTCATGCGCCAATGACTCCACAAAGGCTGTGCTCATGTTCGCTATGGACTCCTTCATTCGCTCCACACTCGCAGCGACCCTGGAGACAAAACCTGCCAGAGACTCCTGCATCTGTTCCTGGAGTTCCAGCACTGCTGATCTTATGGATGGACGCAGAGGCAGAGGGTCGACATGCAGCTGAGCCGAGCTGGCAGAGTCCTGCGCCCGCCGACTAGGACTCTCCACTGCTGTCCTTGTCTCCACAGCCTGCTGATGCTCATTTGTGAGCTGTGATACACCAGGTGACAACACTACTCTATGTCCTGAAGGTCCTACCGAGGTGTGAGTGTCTGCGCTGGTGCTGGGTGCGCTGAATTCTGCTGACGCTGCGCCCTCAGAGGTTGCAGCTTCCTCTGAGGAGTCTTGAGGTTCATGCTCTTCCTCCTGGCTAGTGGGGACGGGTGCTTGCAATGGTCCTGTGGGGGAGTAAAGCAAAGAATCAGAGATGTGATGCCAAGGTTACATGCACATTGCATATTGCAGATGATCATAATTCCATCTGTTAGAGCTTCAGAATCATTATCAGTGACTCATGCAATGTCAATGAGAGAGATGGAAAACTATTCTGTCACCAGCTTGCTGTGATGCACCCTCTGCCCGTCCCCCACTTGCGCATCTTCCTCCACTCCTATGATCTCCAGGACAGCCTCCTCCCAGGGGGTGAGGTGGGCTACTGAGGGTGGCACTCCTCTTGTCCTCGCTCTTTCTCGCTTATTGTGAGCTCTCTTTTCCTGCAATGAGGGAGACAAGTGGAAGTTGAGTGAGAATGAAGGAGTGAGTGTAGAGGTTCCATAGCATAGATACTTAGAAGGAGACAAAGATGGAGTGAGGTGGCAAGACCAAGGGCCCTCCCTGTGTGTTGTCAGTTGTTTCCATAGCATCACAATGATAGGGAGTGTGAGGGTCAATTCAATTCAATTCAATTTTATTTGTCATATATGCAACAGACGTGTGTACTGCACAATGAAATGTTGATTTTTACGAGTCCTCCCAACATTGGAATAAATATGGCATAACAATGATAAAAATACTAATAGAAATACTAATAGAAAGACAGTAATAATAAATAAAACAACAGTAATAAATAATAATAAATTATACATTCATGAGTCTTATGGCCTGGGGGTAGAAGCTGTTTCGAAACCTGCTGGTACGAGACCGTATGCTTCGGTGTCTCTTACCGGACGGGAGCAGGGCGAAGAGGTTGTGGCTGGGGTGACTCGCGTCTTTAATGATTCTCAGGGCCTTCCCCCGGCACCTCTCGGGGTAGATATCCTGCACAGCAGGTAGTTTAATTCCTATAGTGTGTTATGCAGCTTTCACTACCATCTGTAGAGCCTTGCGGTCTGTGGCAGTGCAGTTGCCATACCAGGTAGTGATGCAGCCGGACAGGATACTCTCGATGGTGCACCGGTAGAAGTTGGTGAGAATCTGGGGGGCCATTCCAAATTTCTTCAGTCTCCTGAATAGTTAGGTGAATGTGACCATAGAGAGAGAGGGAATGGGTAAGGGTGCATGGATGTCAGTGTCAAGTGGGATGTGGAGGAAGAGATTGCTAAAGCTGAGTGCTGGTGAGGAAAGGCAATGGGGATCAGATTGAGGGTGATGGGAAATTCATACTCACTTTTCCAGTGCGCAGAAGGTCATGAAATCTCTTCCTGCACTGAATCCAGATTCTGCGGGTTACTGATAATGAGTTGGCCTCCTCTGCCACCTGGATCCACACAGCCTTGGTCTGCTGGGGAGGCTT
Organism: Somniosus microcephalus; assembly: GCF_052327205.1. Taxonomy (NCBI): domain Eukaryota; kingdom Metazoa; phylum Chordata; class Chondrichthyes; order Squaliformes; family Somniosidae; genus Somniosus; species Somniosus microcephalus. The sequence goes on from NC_140995.1 coordinate 117,861,675, forward strand.
CTTCCTCCCTGAAGAAGGGAAGAGTACCTCTTTATAAGCTCTTGCTCCCTCAACTAAAGCCTGCAAGGCGACGTCATCAAACCTAGGAGCAGACCTAGGTCTCTCGCTCATCATTCTGCCTCCAGGTTCCTGTAGCATGAAAGGCTAAAAGCTTGGCAGTCTGCAGAAGAAGCAAGGCTTGTTGCAGACCTTAAATGCAGCAGCAATGATGACGTCATCGGAGGCGACTTTCAGACTGGAAAAACTCATTTGCCTTGGGTTTCCACACGTTGGAACTCAATTGGCCAATTAAGTTAAAATTGCATCAATCTCCCACATCGATTTAGATTCGGGTGAATAATACGAAATGCGGATTACACAACCCCAGCCCATCCCTGAATTAAAATCCAGCCCATAGAGTCATAACGGCACATAAGGAGGTCATTCGGCCCATCGAGTCCATGCCGGTGTTTATGCTCCACATGAGCTTCCTCCCAATCTTCTTCATCTAACCCCATCGACATATCCTCCTATTCTTTTCTCCCTCATGTGTTTATCTAGCTTCCTTTTAAATGCATCCATGCTATTCCCCTCAACTACGCCTTGTGGTAGCGAGTTCCACATCATAACCACTCTCATAAGAACATAACAACATAAGAAATAGGAGCAGGAGTAGGTCATTCGGCCTCTCGAGCCTGCTCCGCCATTCAATAAGATCATGACTGATCTGATTTTGGCCTCAACTCCACTTTCCTGCCCGTTCCCCATAACCCTTGACTCCCCTGTTTTTCAAAAATCTGTCTATCTCCGCCTTGAATATATTCCATGACTTCGCCTCCACAGCTCTCTGGGGTAGAGAATTCCAAAGATTCACGACCCTCAGAGAAGAAATTCCTCCTCATCTCCATTTTAAATGGGCGACCCCTTATCCTGAAACTATGCCCCCTAGTTCTAGATTCCCCCACGAGGGGAAACTTCCTCTCAGCATCTACCCTGTCAAGCCCCCTCGGAGTATTATATATTTCAATAAGATCACCTCTTATTCTTTTGAACTCCAATGAGTATAGGCCCAACCTGCTCAACCTTTCCTCATAAGACAACCCCTTCAACTCAGGAATCAACCTAGTGAACATTCTCTGAACTGCCTCCAATGCAAGTATATCCTTCCTTAAATTAGGAGACCAAAACAGCACGCAGTACTCCAGGTGTGGTCTCACGGGCACCCTGTACAGTTATAGCAAGACTTCCCTACTTTTATACTCCATCCACCTTTCAATAAAGGCCAGTATTCCATTTGCCTTCCTAATTACTTGCTGTACCTGCATGCTAACTTTTTGTGTTTCATGTACGAGGACATCCAGATCCCTCTGTACCGCAGCTTTCTGTAGTCTCCATTTAAATAAAATTTTGCTTTTTTATTCTTCCTACCAAAGTGGATAACCTCACATTTTCCCACATTATACTCCATCTGCCAAATTTTTGCCCATTCACTTAACCTATCTATATCCCTTTGCAGACTCTTTGGCCGCGATTTTCATTGGGCCGTGGAGGCGTGATTGGAGGCGTGCGGGGGGTTAAAATTGTGAAAACTGGCAGTCGGGACCCCCCCCCCGCCTGGTTCCCGACTCCGAGCAACTTTAACTCAGTCGTGTCTAATGGTCCCGACTCCGTCCCGCCTCCAACAAGCGGGATAGGTCGTTAAGGCCCTTAACAAGCACTGAATAGCTTCTATAATCCTATTTTGAAAGGCCTTTGCGAATTTAACCCTTTTCCTACGTGAAACACGGCTGGTGGGAAACACGATGGTGAAACCTTGCGGGAGCACTATTGGATTGCTGACTATCAGATGCAGGTCAACCATTAAAGAGGAGATTTGATCAGCCATCATTTGCAGGTGGCAGGTGTTAAGTCTGTGTGTTCTAGTTGTATGTAAGATTAATTACTGACACAGACTACAAGAATAACGTTTCAACAGGTCTTTACTAGTTGGAGGTCAGGGCTATACTAACAGCAATATCACTACACGGTACTTATATACCGGTGGTCACCACCGGTATTACGTATACAGCAGCCAGAGAAAGTAGTACATCTCTTAAGGTGGAACAGGCTTAAGTTCTCTTAAGGTGGAACAGGTTACATACACCACAATCCTCCCTTTTTAGCTTAACAGTCATATCCCCATTTAACATAACATAATAACATAGATACATATATAACTTCAGGTATAAACAGTTCAAAGGTTCAGTCTCTCAGGAGGCCTTCTGATTCGGGTTGGATAACGCCTTTCAGTGGTCTCTGATTCTTGTTGCTGAGGTGACTCCTCTAGTTGGTTTCCTATGTATTGGACGTCATCATCAGTTACATTCCCTGCCGAGGTAGATGCTTCAGGTTCATTAACGTCTTCCACAGTTGTCTCTGTCGCAACCATGGGTTCGACCCTTGCTCTCGATTCTACCAGTTGATCCGCATGACGCCTTATCACATTGTTACCAATATCTACTGTGTACATCAGAGGTCCTTGTCTGGCCCGACTGCCATTTTTCATTTCCATAGTCCCTTGCCAACACTGGTTGTCCTACGTCGAAACTTCGAGTGGTCTTGTTATTAATATGCCGGAACTGTTTGTTTTCCACTTCCCTCCGCACATTTGGTTTTAACAAGTCCAACCTGGACCGCAACCTCCTGTTATAAAACATCATGGCAGGACTTTGGTTAGTCACTGCATGGGCGGCGTTTCGATATGCCATTAGGAAATTGTCCACCTTGTGTTGTAGCGGAATCTGATCATCGTTCATGGCCTTTATTGCCTTTTTGAATGTTTGGACAAATCTCTCGGCCAACCCGTTTGTCGCCGGATGATATGGGGCAGAGGTATAATGTTTCACCCCATTCTTCTTTAAGAATTTTTGGAATTCTTCCGACACGAACTGTGGTCCGTTGTCCGAACATATCTGTTCTGGCAATCCGTTCCTTGCGAATATTGTTCTTAACACCGCAATTGTCTTTTCTGAAGTACTGGTATTCATCTTGATCACTTCTGGCCATTTGGAATGTGCATCCACCGCAATTAGGAACATGGAGTCCATGAATGGACCAGCAAAGTCAATATGTACGCGTTGCCATGGGGCTGAAGGCTATTCCCATGGGTGTAGCGGTGCGATCGGAGGTGCATTTTGCACTTTTTGGCACCCAGCGCAGCTTTTCGTCAACTCCTCTATCTGTTGGTCAATACCCGGCCACCATACATAAGCCCTAGCAAGACTTTTCATCTTAACTCCCCCCAGAATACCATCATGCAGTTCCTTTAGAACTCTTTCCCTTAACTTGGGAGGAATAATCACTCTTGACCCGTACATCAAAGTACCATGCCAGACGGACAGCTGGTCTCGCCTTGCCGAGAATGCCGGTAACAGAGGATCACCATGTGTTGGCCATCCCTTCACTGTCACCTCGTAGACTCGGGACAGTGTCGAGTCGTTCCTGGTTTCTCTTTCAATATTTGCATTGGTGACTGGTAAACACTCGATGATGGTCGAATGAAATAACTCAACAGGGTCAACTTTCGTCGTCTCTTCTTCTTCAGGTAGTGGCAGGCGCGACAGCCCATCAGCATTGCCATGCTGCTTTGTACCTTTGAATTCTATTTGATATTGATGTGCCCCTAGGAAAAGGGACCATCTCTGGAGTCTCTGTGCTGTCATCACCGAAACACCCTTCTTAGGGTTAAAAATGGATACCAACAGCTGATGGTCTGTCAGAAGTGTGAATTTTTGGCCCTGCAGGTAATGATTAAACTTCTTCACTCCCCATACAAGGCTGAGAGCCTCCCTATCGATCTGCGCATAGTTGCGCTCAGCGGAGGTCAATGATCTGGATGCAAACGCGACTGGCCTTTCCGTGCCATTTGGCAACTTGTGTGAGAGTACTGCCCCAATACCATATGGAGAAGCATCACAAGCCAACCGAATAGGCAGTGTCGGGTTGAAGTGAGCCAACACTTCCTCTGAGGTGATCAATTCTTTGCTTTTGCGAAATGCCTTCTTACAGTTTTCACTCCATTCCCATGGTACCCCCTTCTGTAAAAGAGCGTTCAGCGGGTGCAGTACCGTGGATAGATTCGGTAGAAACTTATGGTAATAGTTAATCAATCCTAGAAACAACCTCAACTGAGAGACATTATCCAGAGCGGGAGCCTTTACAACTGCCTCTATCTTGTCAGGAGACTTATGAAGCCCCTCCCGGTCAATGACATGACCACAGTACAAGATCCGCTTCTGAAAGAACTCACATTTCTGCCGATTAACTCGAAGTCCATACTCTTTCAGTCTGTTGAGCACCAGTTCCAAGTTTGCGAGGTGTTCTTCATCACCATCTCCTGTAATCAGAATATCGTCCAGGTAACATTGTGTGCCTGGAATTCCCTGTAATACCTGCTCCATGGCCCTCTGCCAAATTGCTGGAGCCGATGCCACTCCAAAAACCAGCCTATTATACCGGTACAAACCTCTATGCGTGTTGATCCTGAGGTACTGGCGTGACTCTTCTTCAACCTCCATCTGCAAGTACGCCTGCGCCAGGTCTATCTTGGTGAAGTGTTTCCCGCCAGACAACGAAGCAAAAATATCCTCAATCCGCGGAAGCGGATACTGCACCATGTGAAGCACCGGATTAACGGTGATCTTGAAGTCTCCACAGATGCGAACCTTCCCTGGTTCTCCTGGCTTGTTGCTTGAAGGACGTTTCATAACGGGAACAATGGGCGTAGCCCACTCACTCCAATCTACCTTAGACAGTACACCTGAACGTTCTAGCGCTTCCAGTTCCGCTTCTACAGCAGGTCGTATTGCATAGGGTACCGGTCTGGCTTTGAAAAATTTTGGGTGTGCATGTTCATCAATCTTGATGTTTGCCGTAATTCCTCTCAGTGTTCCCAGTCCCTGCTGGAACACCTCTTTAGCATCATCCAATATTCTGGACAATTGTTTAGGTTTGACATCTGTTTCCCCGGAATCTACCGTTAGTGCCTTTAAGGAGTGCCAGTCCATATTCATTTTCCTAATCCACTCCCGTCCCAGTAGTGGTGGACCTCCTTCAGGTAGCACATATAAGTCCATTACTTGGCTTTCTTTGCCCTTGTGGACCACTTTTACCTCTATCTTTCCGATGGGGTACACTCTTTGCCCCGTGTATGTTTTCAATATAATCTCCGTATCCCGTAGGGGAATATGTTGGAATAACCTTTTGTAATCTTTCTTATTCATGACCGTCAATGCCGATCCAGTGTCCAATTCCATCTTTACTTGGACTCCTGCTATCTGAAGAGTGACCCAAATTGTCTGGAGATCTGCATCCTTACCAACGTTGTGTACTCTTAAGCTACCCAGTTCATTACTGCTGGCGTCTGAATCTGACTTCTGTTCGTTCGAACTGTTCTTTGTCACCTTGTGTACCTTTATATATTTTCCTTGCGGTGACTTTTTGTTGCTGGTCTTCTTTCCTGACCGGCATACTTTAGCTATGTGGCCAAGCCTGCCACACGTTCTGCATTCTTGGTTTTTAAACCAACACTGGTTCTGATCGTGCGTTGTCTTTCTACAACGATAACATTTTACAGTACTCAAAACCAATTGATTTGTACTGAGTTCCGGTGACCGTAGCTGCATTACTGCCATGCCTCTCGCTGCGGCTTCGTGTGATGCTGCCATAGTGACCGCTTTCTCAAGCGTCAGCTCATTCTCCTTGAGCAGTCGCTTTTGTGTATCTTCTTTTAATAATCCACACACAAATTTATCTCTTAGCGCATCTGTTAGTCCCATTCCAAACTGACAGTACTTTGCTAGCTTACGCAATTCCATTAAATATTCAGCATTGCTTTCATCTTTCAGCTGCTTTCTGCTGTAAAATTTAAATCGTTCCGCTAGCATCAGCGGCGTGGGGTTTAGATGATTTCTCAGGACAGTAACAATCTCCTCGAACGTCTTCTCCGCCAGTTCATCTGGTGATAAAAGGTGTTTCAATTGCCCGTATGTCTTCGCACCCATTAAGTTTAATAAAGTTAGTGCTTTCTCATCATCTGGGATTTCATTTGCTTTACAATAATTTTGTATGCGTTCTACATACGTGGCCCAATCTTCGATGTCGCTATCAAAGGTATTAATGTTCCCATGTTTAGGCATCGTTGCAATTTTTTTTAGTGATTTCCCTTTTTCCAAGATGGCGGCTTCCCGCTCTTGTCTTCGTCCTCTGCCTACAAAATGGCGGTTTCCCGCGCTTGGCGGTCTTTCCCGTGCTCACCTTCTTCACCCGCTGGCTGCAATGGCGTTTGGCGTGCCGCTGCTGCTCCCCTTTCCCAGCGGTTAGTAACTCCCCCGACACTGTCTCCGCTTCACCGCGGCTCCCTCGGGCATTCGCGCTTCCCCGATGTCGCGCCTCGCAGCCCTTCTTGCAGCCCGGTTATTAGCACCGGCTGCGTTCGCCTTCACCGCGGCTCTCGCGCCTTCAGTCGCGCCAGACGCTGCGCCTTTTTGGCCCGAATGCGGCCCGGCCCTTATCACCAGCCGCGATCGATGTCCCCGCGCTGCGCCTTTTGGCCCGAATGCGGCCCGGCCCTTATTTCCGGTCGCGATCGATCTCACCGCCCTTATTCCTCCGTCTTCCCTCCCCGTCTGTACAGCCAACGCGGCCGACGTTCTGCTCGCGTCGCTGACCGGCTTACCCACCACCGAGGTAGAAGGAAGATAGCTGACTGCCGCTGATGGAGGCTTCGAGTTCAGGATATCTTCTGCACTCCGGGTTCTCGATGCCTGCCGTGCGACGTGTCTTCCAGCAGGGTGATGAGGGTGGATGCCTCTCTTCGACGCCCGTTCTGTGGACGAAGCCGCTGTGGATATAAACTGCCGCAGGGTAAGAATCGGACTCGTTGCCACTGTTAAGTCTGTGTGTTCTAGTTGTATGTAAGATTAATTACTGACACAGACTACAAGAATAACGTTTCAACAGGTCTTTACTATATGGATGTCAGGGCTATACTAACAGCAATATCACTACACGGTACTTATATACCGGTGGTCACCACCGGTATTACGTATACAGCAGCCAGAGAAAGTAGTACATCTCTTAAGGTGGAACAGGCTTAAGTTCTCTTAAGGTGGAACAGGTTACATACACCACAGCAGGACTTTGTTGTCTCAGGTCTGGGGGATCTTTTAGAAGGCATAACCATAGCTGTGGAAGTTTGGAGCCTGACACCCATCTCCAGTGTGACCTCCTGGGAAACCCCTCTCACCACCCTCACTGAGCGCTTCCTCAACTGAGGCATATACCAGAAGCATGGGAGCCATTTATTTCCTTCCCTTCTGGGCATTAGATGAGCTCGAGCACCAGCCGCAGCACCAGCAGAACCAGGAACAACAGCAGCACCAACAGCAGCAGCAGCAACAGGAGCGCCAGGCTGCTGCTCAGCCACCTGAAACTGCACAGGCCAGAAGGGGCCAGCGCTTGGAAGGCCATCAGCGCAGGAGATACCCCCCAAAGAGGGTCTACAGACACAGGGTCAGCTACGTCAACATTTCTGAGCAGCAGTGCCACAGGCGGCTCTAACTTTCGCGAGAGGTAGTGAGTCACATCTGCGCAATGCTGCAACAAAGTGAGAATGAAGGAGTGACTGCAGAGATTCCATAGCATCGATACTTAGAAGGAGACAAAGATGGAGTGAGGTGGCAAGACCAAGGGCCCTCCCCGTGTGTTGTCAGTTGTTTGCAAAGCATCAGAGTGATAGGGAGTGTGAGGGCTGCATAGTCGAATAGTTATGTGAATGTGACCAAAGAGAGAGAGGGAATGGGTAAGGGTGCATGGATGTCAGTGTCAAGTGGGATGTGGAGGAAGAGATTGCTGAAGCTGAGTGCTGGTGAGGAAAGGCAATGGGGATCAGATTGAGGGTGATGGGAAAATCATACTCACTTTTCCAGTGCGGAGAAGGTCATGAAATCTCTTGCGGCACTGAACCCAAGTTCTGCGGGTGACTCCCAAGGAGTTGACCTCCTCAGCCACCTGCATCCACACTGCCTTGGTTTGCTTGGGAGGCCTCTTCCTCCCTGTAGAAGGAAAGAGCACCTCCCTGTTGGCTGCAGCCCCATCTACTAAAGCCTGCAAGGCCACCTCGTCAAAACGAGGAGCTGATCTGGGTCTCTCGCTGCTCATGGTGCCTCCAGGTCCCTCTCATTCCACAGTCAAAATGCTTGGCAGTCTGCAGAAGAAGCAAGGCTTGCTATAGACCTTAAATGCAGCAGCAATGATGACGTCATCGGAGGCAACTTTCAGTCAGGAAAAACTCATTTGCCAAGGATTCCCACACGTTGGAAATCAATTGGACAATTAAGTTAAAATTGCATCAATCTCCCACATCCATTTAGATTCATGTGGATCACACGAAATGCGGATTACACGACACCAACCCACACCTGAATGAAAATCCAGCCCTTTGGCCGCGATTTTATTGGTGCTCAGAGGGTGGGTTTGGAGATGGGTTAGAGGTTAAAATCTTTTTGATTGACGGCGGGTTGAGATCCCGCCATCAACCCGCCTCCACGCTACTTTACCAAGTGCTGGCTCTGGGAGTCCCGATCCGTCCCACCACCAAGCGGCGGGAGAGGTCCTTAAGGCAGTTAACAGCTTGTTAACTGCCTGGATAAGCCAATTTTAACAGGGTATTTCCAATTTTTGTGCATTTTTAGCATGTTCCACGCTGTTCACAAACCACGCCAGCTGATTGTGTTGGGTTCAGCAAGTGCCTGACTTCTTGACAGCTGCCGCTCCAGCATAAAAACGGAGCTCTAACATGGCTCACTGACAGATGACAGGACTTTGTTTTTTCAGGTTTTGGGACACTTTTTGCAGGTCTACTGAGCTTGTAAGTGGTGAAGCTGAGATCCATCTCCACTGTGACCTCCTGGGAAAAACCTCTCCCCACATTGACTGAGCACTTATAACTTCTAGTCCTCAACAGACATACCTACCAGCAGCATGGGAACCATTTATATCCTCTCATCCTGGTCCTCAGAATCGGAGGCAGAGCAGCCACGGCAGCAGCAGAACCAGGCACAACAGCAGCAGCAACAACATGAGTGCCAACCTTCTCCTCACCCACCTGATGCTGCACAGGGCAGAGGGTATCAGCACAGGGCTGCACCTCACTGCAGGAGATACCCCCAACACAGGGTTTACAGACCAAGGATGAGCTTCCTCAACAGGACTGAGCAGCAGTGCCAAAGGAGGCGGAGACTTTCACGAGATGTAGTCACTGACATCTGCGCAATGCTGCATCAACACCTGGAGCCCAGAGGAGTGGGTGGACACCGATTACCAGTGGCTGTCAAAGTCACCACCGCCCTCAATTTTTTTGCTTCAGGGTCCTTCCAGGGATCATCAGCAGACATCAGCGGCATCTCCCAGTCGGCCGCACACACTTGCATCACGCAGGTTACCGATGCCCTGTTTGCAAAGGCGCACAATTACATCCACTTCTCCACGGATGAAGCAAGTGTAACCGTGCGTGCGGTTGGCTTTGCAAAGATGGCAGGCTTGCCACAGGTGCAGGGCGTCATAGACTGCACACGTGGCCATTAGGGCACCCTATCACAACCCAGCTGCATTTGTCAACTGCAAGGGCTTCCACTCCCTTAACGTCCAGCTGGTGTGCAACCACAGGAAGAACATTATGCATGATTGCGCAAAGTACCCTGGCAGTTGCCATGACTCGTTCATCCTGCGGCAGTCTACTGTGCCTCAGCTCTCCAATCCGCCAACCCAACTTTTTGGATGGCTACTTGGAGACAAGGGCTATCCCCTGAAGACGTGGATAATGACGCAATTGAGGAGGCCATCAAACGAAGCTGAGCAGCGCTACAATGCCAGCCACATTTCCACTAGAGCCATCATCGAGCAAACCATCGGCTTGCTCAAAATGTGATTCAGATGCCTTGACAGATCAGGTGGAGCCCTGCAGTACTCAGTAGCCAGGGTCTCCAGAATCATTGTGGTCTGCTGTGCACTGCACAACATCGCACAGCAGCGTGGCTTCCAGCTGCCTGAGGAACAAGTGGCTCAGCGCACAGCCTACTGTTCCATTTCCTGCTTTTTCCAGTTCTGACGAAAGGTCATTGACCTGAAACGCTAACTCTGTTTCTCTCTTCACAAATGCTGCCTGACCTGCTGAGTATCTCCAGCATTTTCTGTTTTTATTGCAGTAATCTATGCCAGATTCACTTAAATTGATGAAGCAAACACATGTGGCTGCCACCTTCTTACAAGAACCTGTGGGTTCCTATCACTCTCACCACCATCATTACAGATGTAAGGCACCCTGGCACCTCACTGTGACACTTCCATTTCTGGGCACACACAGGCCAACTCTTTGAATCTTTGCCATCGCATTTCTTTATTGCAATTTAAATGGCGATGATTATTAAATATGTATTACATCAAAACACCCAAGTGACTACCCTTGTGACTATTGTGCTTAATCTTTCTTATGCGTGCTTCTACATGGTGCTTCCCCTGTGGCTCCAGCAGATGTGAAGGCACCTTGTTCACTTTCATGCTGCTCCTGCTTCGACACCTTTGGTGGGCGTCCTCTGGGTTTGTGAGCCTGGGAGGGCTCGGCAACGGTCTGCTCCTCCTATGGCTGTGCAGGGGCTGAAACGGCCATCTCATTTGGGTGAGGACTCTGGTGGGGCTCTGACCGAGGGCTCGGCAGTGGCATGGTCGTGTGAGCACTTGGAGAGGAGCCCACACTTCCTTGTTGCCTGCCACCAAAATCCCTCTCATGGGTCACCCGCACTTCACTGCTAGCAAATAGCTGGACAGCATCTTGCTGCACATTAGGGGGGGGCCATGAGGACCTGTATCTGCACTGGCAGTCCTCCTCAAAAGGATGTCCATGAAGCTCTGGTCTCTCTGCTCAATAGCTGCCCATCGCTCCTCCAGAGATGTCATTCTATTCTGAACATTCACCATGTTTTCCTGACTGTGGCGACTTATTTCCTCCATGACCATAGTTATCCTTTCCACTGAGGTAGCCATCCTTTCCATGGAGGTTGCCATCCTATCCGTGGTGGTGCATTCATGCGCCGTTGCCTCCACAAAGGCACTGCTCATGTTAGTGATGGACTCCTCCATCCTCTCCACACTCACAGTTACCCTGGATGTAAAACCTGCCAGAGACTCCTGGACTTGTTCCTGGAGTTCCAGCACTGAAAAGAACATGTTCCACCTGTAGAATTTGTGCGGTATTATAACCGCAATTCTTCCGTCCATCGGATGGCTCGCTCATACACGCTATGCATCCTATGCAGCGACTCAGCATTGACTTTAAAGGGACATTGCCTTCCTCAATGCAAAACACCTACTTGCTTACTATGGTGGATGAAAATTCACGCTTTCTGTTTGCTTTCCCCTGTCCCAATATGCTTACTGCCACAGTGATCAAATGCCTCGATCAAGTCTTTTCCCTTTGTGGTACAGCCAATTTCATCCACTCTGATCGGCGTCCGTCCTTCATGTCAAGCGAACTCAAAAGTTATCTTTCCCAACGGGGAACTGCCACAAGTGAAACAACACCGTATCATCCCATCAGTAACGGACAGGTTGAGAGATACAACGCTATCATTTGGAATGCTGTTCATCTTGCACTGAGGTCACGCAACCTACCAGACCAGCAGTGGGAAACTATGCTCCCTGACGCGTTACATTCCATCAGGTCTCTTCTTTCTACGTTCACCAATGTCACTCTTCACGAGCGATTCTTCAGGTTCCAGCGTCGCTCCACTCATGGGACGTCCCTACCGTCATGGTTGGCAGCTCCCAGCCCCGTGCTGCTCCGAAGATTCATCCAATCTTCCAAAAACGATCCCCATGTCGACGAGGTGGAACTAACAGACGTAAATCCCACGTATGCACACGTGCGGTACCCTGATGGCCGGGAGTGCACCATTTCACTCCGAGATCTGGCTCCCTGTCCAACTGGTCCCACGGACCCAACCGGTAGAGGAACCCATGGTAATAATGCCGACGCTCTGCGCTCCTTTGAGGATGACGCCCTACCCGGGACCTCAAGGGATCTGCTGGCTACGCCACCAGATCAACTCGGGGAGCCGAGTGCTTCCCATGGGATGGCCACCCGAAGCCAGGATGCTGGTCAATCCCTGGCTACCCAACAAGATGACGGCAGCTCTGTGCCTGTGGGGACCCGCACCCGGAGTCACTATCTCCCCAGTCTCCCTCAGGTCGATCAAGGCGACACAGGCCCTGTCGATCTACCAGTACCGACCAAGTGACCCAGGGACCAAGACACGGTCCAAGGAGACGTGCCTTCCAGCCACAAGCGAAGATCTAAAAGACTGCGGCTATTCGTGGTCCGCCTAATCCACTAGAAGAAAGTCGTCGGACTTCCCAAATCTTTCAGGCGGGAAGAATGTCATGAATCTTATCATTCATGAAGAAAGGACTCATGAAGTAACACTGGGTGGCCAGCTGGTGGCACCGTCCAAGGAGTATAAATACTCGGGCCTGGGCCCAGCTTGCTCAGCATGTTTCTGTAACCAGGAACTAGTGATGTAACTAGAAATCCCATGGTTTTGAAACAGTTGATTAGAGCCTTGTTTTATACTCAAACCAAGCACTCAGTAGTCTTTTTACATCATCAGTCACTCATGCAATGTAACTGAGAGAGCTGCAAATCTATTCTGTCACCAGCTTGCTCTACTGCGCCCATCTGACCGCCCCCCACTTCCAGATCCTCAGCACCTCCTATGACCTCCAGAGCACTCTCCTCAGCGGTGGTCAGCTGGGCAATGGAAGGTGGCCCTCCTCTTGCGGGCTCTCTTTTCTTGCAATGAGGGACACAAGTGGAGTTTGAGTGAGAACATAAGAACATAAGACATAAGATGTAGGAGCAGGACTAGGTCATTTGGCACCTCGAGCCTGCTCCGCCATTCAATAAAATCATGGCTGATCTGATCTGGCCTCAACTCTACTTCCCTGCCCGCTCCCCATAACCCTTGACTCCCTTACCATTCAAAAATATGTCTATCTCCACCTTAAATATATTCAATGACCCAGCCTCCACAGCTCTCTGGGGAAGAGAATTCCAAAGATTCACGACCCTCAGAGAGAAGAAATTCCTCCTCACTTCCATTTTAAATGGGTGCCCCCTTATTCTGAAATTATGCCCCCCTAATTCTAGACTCCCCCATGAGGGGAAACATCCTCTCTGCATCTACCCTGTCAAGCCCCTTCAGAATCTTATATGTTTCAATAAGATCCTTTCCTTCTTCTAAACTCCAATGAGTATAGGCCCAACCTACTCAAACTTTCTTCATAAGACAACCCCTTCATCACAGGAATCAACCTCGTGAACCTTCTCTGAACTGCCTCCAATGCAAGTATATCCTTCCTTAAATAAGGAGACCAAAACTGTATGCAGTACTCCAGATGTGGTCTCACCAATGCCCTGTACAGTTGTAACAGGACTTCCCTACTTTTATACTCCATTCCCTTTGCAGTAAAGGCAAACACTACATTTGCCTTCCTAATTGATTGCTGTACCTGCATGTTAACTTTTTGTGATTCATGTACAAGGACCCTCAGATCCCTCTGTACCTCAGCATTTTGTAATCTCTCCATTTAAATAATAATTTGTTTTTTTATTTTTCCTACCAAATTGGATAACCTCACATTTTCCCACATTAAAGTCCATCTGCCAGATTTTTGCCCACTCACTTAGCCTATCTATATCCCTTTGGAGATTCTTTGCATCCTCCACACAATTTCCTTTCCCACCTATCTTTGTATCATCAGCAAATTTGGCTACATTATACTCAGTCCCTTCATCCAAGTCATTAATATAGATTGTTAATAGTTGAGGCCCCAGCACTGATCCCTGCGGCACCCCACTAGTTACAGTTTGCCAACCTGAAAATGAGAATGTTGGAGTGTAGAGAATCCATAGCATAGATGCTTATAGGGAGACAAAGATGGAATGAGGTGCCAATACCAAGGGCCCTCCCTGTACATTGTTAGTTGTTGTCATTGCATAACAGTGATAGCGAGTGTGAGGGGTGCATAGTAGAATAGTGAAGTGATTCTGTACATAGAGAGGGATGGTTAAGGGTGCAATCGATGTAAGGGTAAAGTGGGATGTGCAGGGGTAGTTTGACAATGCAGAGTGCTGGTGATGAGAGGAGATGGGGAGCAGATTGAAGATAAGTGTGATGTTATACTCACTTTTACTGAGCGTACCAGGTCATTAAACCTTTTTCTGCACAGGACCCAGGAGCGATCACACAAAGATCTGGAACTCACCTTCTCAGCAATTTGCAGCCAGGCTGCTTTGCTTTGCTGAGGAGGCTTCCTCTGTCCAGATGATGGGAAGAGTACCTCCTGGCGCCCTCTCACTCCATCCACAAGAGCATGGGGGGAGTCATCATCAAAGCAGGGAGAGGCCTTAGCTCTTGCAGCAGTCATGGGTATAATTTCAAAACGAGAAGCAGCAGGAAAGGATGAAATTGAAACAATGCTACATGGGCCCCTTAAATACAGCTGGTTGACAGACATCAGCAGAGGCGAGCAGCAGACCCGAAACCACTAACTGGGCTGGGTAGCGCACACAGAGACATTAATTAGGCCACTTAAGGCAAAATCGCAGTTTCTGGCTAGCTGAAAGCGGAGGCGGGACCGGAACCCGCCGAACATCAAACCCGCATTCAACCCGCCTCCGTTGATAAAATCGCGGCCTTTGTGTAGTCCTCACAACTTGCTTTCCCACCTATCTTTGCATCGTCAGCAAATGTGGCAATAGTTCACTCGGTCCCTTCATCCAAGTCATTAATACAGATTGTAAATAGTTGAGGCCCCAGCACTGATCCCAGTGGCACCCCACTAGTTACAGTTTGCCAACCTGAAAATGACCCATTTATTCCGACTCTGTTTTATGTCAGTTAGCAAATCCTCTATCCAGTCTAATATATTACCCCTCTCTCTCTCTCTCTTAGGCAGTCCCTCGGAACTGAGGATGACTTGCTTCCACATTAAAAATGAGCTCGCAAGTGACTGATGAGTCCAATGCGGGACCTACAGTCTCTGTCACAGGTGGGGCAGACGGTGGTTGAAGGGGCGGGTGGGTGGGGTGCTTGGGATGACGTGCGCTCCTTGCGCTGCTTGCGCTTGGCTTCCGCTTGCTCCCGGCGAAGAGACTCAAGGTGTTCGGCACCTTCCTGGATGCTTCTCCTCCACTTTGTGCGGTCTTGGGCCAGGGATTCCCAGGTGTCGGTGGGGATGTTACACTTTTTCAAGGAGGCTTTGAGGGTGTCCTTGAAGCGTTTCCTCTGCCCACCTGGGGCTCTCTTGCCGTGCCGGAGCTCCGAGTAGAGCGCTTGTTTTGGGAGTCTCGTATCGGGCATGCGGACAATGTGACCCGTCCATCGGAGCTGATTGAGCGTGGTCAGAGCTTCGATGCTGGGGATGTTGGCCTGAGCAAGAACACTGATGTTGGTGCGCCTATCCTGCCAATGGATTTGCAGGATCTTGCGGAGGCAGCGTTGGTGGTACCTCTCCAGTGCTTTGAGGTGCCTGCTGTACATGGTCCATGTCTCTGAGGCATACAGCAGGGCAGGTATCACTGCTGCCCTGTAGACCATGAGCTTAGTGCCGGGTTTGAGGTCCTGGTCTTCAAACACTCTCTTCCTCAGGCGACCGAAGGCTGCACTGGCACACTGAAGGCGGTGTTGGACTTCGTCGTCGACGTCTGCCCTTGTTGACTGTAGGCTCCCGAGGTATGGGAAGTGGTCCACGTTGTCCAAGGCCTTGTTGTGGATTTTGATAATCGGGGGGCAGCACTGTGTGCCGGGGGCAGGTTGGTAGAGGACCTTTGTCTTACGGATGTTTAGTGTAAGGCCTATGCTCTCATATGCTTCGGTGAAGGTGTTTACGATGGTTTGGAGTTCGGCCTCCGCGTGAGCGCAGACGCAAGCATCGTCTGCGTACTGTAATTCGACAACAGAGGATGGGACGACCTTGGATCTGGACTGGAGGCGACGGAGGTTGAACAGTTTCCCGTTTGTTCTGTAAATTAGCTCCACTCCAGTGGGGAGCTTACTGAGGGTGAGATGGAGCTTTGCAGCAAGGAAGATTGAGAAGAGCGTTGGTGCAATGACACAGCCTTGCTTGACCCCGGTTCGCACGTGAATTGGGTCTGTGGTGGAACCGTTGGTCAGGATCACGGCTTACATGTCGTCGTGAAGCATGCGGAGAATAGTGACAAACTTTTGAGGGCAGCCGAATTTGAGGAGGACACTCCATAATCCCTCACGCTTGACAGTGTCGAAGGCCTTTGTGAGATCAAAGAAGGCCATGTACAGTGGTTGGTGCTGTTCACTGCATTTCTCTTGTAATTGGTGTGCGGTGAACATCATGTCCATTGTGCCCCTTAGTGGGCGAAATCCGCATTGCGACTCTGGAAGGAGCTCTTCGGCCACTGGGAGAAGGCGATTGAGGAGGATTCTTGCGATGACTTTCTCTGTGGCAGATAGCAGGGAAGCTCATCTGTAATTACCGCAATCGGACTTGTCACCTTTCTTGAAGATGGTCACAATTACGGCGTCTCTGAGATCCCCAGGCATGCTCTCCTCCTTCCAGATAAGAGAAATGAGTTCATGAATTCACGCCAGTAGTGCTTCTCCGCCATGCTTTAGTGCCTCGGCGGGGATTCCATCTGCTCCTGAGGCCTTGTTGCTCCTCAGTTGTCGGATGGCCTTTTCAACCTCATGCCGGGCTGGGGTTGTGCTGAGATGGTGCCGGGTAGCATGCTGTTGGATGGAGTTGAGGACACTCGTGTCGAAGACAGAGTCGTGGTTAAGGAGATTGTGGTTAGTGAAAGAGGAGGCAAGATGGCTCCTGTGCTGGCAGCTCCCTAGGGAGCTCCTTTACCATCCTTGACAATCCAGTGCCATCCTTTGCTCTCTTTCCCCCTAGTCTCCTCTCTTCTGCTGTTTAAGTTCTCCTGGCTCTAATAGTGGGTGCATTTTTATCCTTAACTGCAAGTTCAAGCTGCAAGGTTAAAGTTACCTGAGCCAACTGCCCATCCCCCGACCATGCCTGTTCTTTGTTCTCAGTGAGCATTGGCTCTTCACTTAAATTTAGCTCCCAAAGCGAGAATATCAATGCTAATTTGATCCTGTGAGAGACAACATCATTCGTGTCCGAGGCCGGGACCCAGGAGTGAGGACGAGCCCAGCAGCGAGGTCAAGGCCCAGGAGTGGCGCAGCGTGGACCAACAGCGGGGTTGGGGCCCAGGGAATGTGCGGCATGGGCCAACAGTGAGGTCGGGAGGACCACAATGCATCCTACGAAACCCAAGCAGAGAGGACCTGCGGGAAGGAGGGAGGAGAACAGTAGCAGTATATGTGTTATTACCCCTAACACCGTGAGTTCTTATCTTGTGCAGTAACCTTTTATGTGGCACCTTATTGAACGCCTTCTGGAAATCAAAATACACTACATCTTCTGGTTCCCCTTTATCCATCCTGCTCGTTAGTTACATCCTCAAAGAACCCTAGTAAATTTGTCAAACACGATTTTCCTTTCATAAAACCATGTTGACTCTGCTTGATTGTATTATGATTTTCTAAATATCCTGCTATTACTTCCTTAATAATGGATTCCAGCATTTTCCCAATGGTTAAGAAGTTTCTCCAGAATTCCCTATTGGATTTATTAGTGACTATCTTATTTATGGCACTTCTTGATTACAAACTTTATTACCCCTATGCTCTCCTGGTCAGATGCCCATCCCCCACCCTTCATAAACTTCAGCTCATCCAAAAGGGCAGTACCCATACCTTTTAACCCATACCAAGCCATGCTCGCCCATCACACACCCAGCCTCACTGACCTGCATTATCGTCCTTGTGTTGAAATCCCTCCATGGCCTCGTCCTTCACTACCTTGTAATATCCTCCAGTCCTACAACCCCTTGTTCTTTCTATTCCATTGACTCTAGCCTCTTGTCCATCTCCCCATCCCATCACCTCACCATGGGCCGCCATGTCTTCAGCCATCTAAATTCCACTTTCTGCAATTACCTCCCTAAACCCCTCCACTTCCCTCTTCTTCTTTAAAAGTCTCCTTAAAATTCATCTCTTTGCCCAAGCTTTAGGTCAGCCCTCCTAATCTTTCCTTCTTTGCCTCAGCGGCCATTTTTCTGTGAAGCGTCTTGGGTCGTTTTTCTACGTTAAAGATACTATATAACTACAAGACATTACAGGAAACTTTGGTTTATTTGGAGGTTAACTGTCCGGAATGCTCGATCCATCGGCAAAAATCAGGAGCCATTTCGTTAGGTTTTTTTTCTTTTCGTTGCTTTTTTTTCACCAGTCAGGCTCTGCAAGGTCTCGCTGAAGCTGTTGCTAAGCTACAGAGATGCTTGCAAGGTACGGCCGACTGTTTAGAAGCAACAGGGTTTGTTGCCAGATACGGAGCTCAAAAGCTCCGTTTGTTTCGACATTAGCGCTGGTTTGTCCGGCAGTTTTGATGGGACGGCAACAGCACGGTCCCGTCGGTGCCGGATGTCACAAAGTTTCCTGTATTATTTGTTGTTGTTTTGTCATGATGACCCCACCACAGGGCTTTTGGGCTCTGCTGCACTGAAACAGCACGTTTACAAGCTCCAAAAAGACCAGCAGCATTCAGGAAGGCCCAGTAAAATAACAAGTCTTCCTGTCTATCCATCTTAAAAAATTCAGTACATTTATTTTGATGTGGCCACCATAGAAACATAGAAGATAGGAGCAGTAGGCCATTCGGCCCTTCGAGCCTGCTCCGCCATTCAATGAGATCATGGCTGATCATCCAAATTCAGTACCCTGTCCCTGCCTTCTCCCCATATCCCTTGATCCCTTTAGCCTTAAGAAATATATCCAACTCTTTTTTGAATATATTTAATGAACTGGCCTCCACCGCCCTCTGTGGCAGAGAATTCCACAGGTTCACCACTCTCTGGGTGAAGAAATTCCTCCTCATTTCAGTCCTAAATGGCTTACCCCTTATCCTTAGACTATGACCCCTGGTTCTGGACTCCCCGGCCATCAGAAACATCCTTCCTGCATCTAGTCTGTCCAGGCCTGACAGAATTTTATAGGTTTCGATGAGATCCCCTCTCAATCTTCTAAACTCCAGTGAGTATAAGCCCAATCGACACAATCTCTCCTCATACGTCATTCCTGCCATCCCAGGTATCAGCCTGGTGAATCTTCGCTGCACTCCTTCCATGGCAAGAGCATCCTTCCTCAGGTAAGGCAACCAAAACTGCACACAATACTCAAGGTACGGTCTCACCAAGGCCCTGTACAACTGTAGTAAGACATCCTTGTTCCTGTGCTCAAACCCTCTTGCTACAAAGGCCAACATATCATTTGCCTTCTTAACCGCCTGCTGCACCTGCATGCTTACCTTCAGCGACTGGTGCACAAGGACACCCAGGTCTCGTTGCACTTCCCCTTCTCCCAATCTATTGCCATTCAAATAATAATCTGCCTTCCTGTTTTTGCCACCAAAGTGGATAGCCTCACATTTATCCACATTATAGCGCATTTGCCGTGTTTCTGCCCAATCACCCGACCTGTCCAAATCGTACTGGAGTTTCACGACATCCTCCTCACAGCTTACCCTCCCACCCAGCTTTGTGTCGTCTGCAAATTTGGAGATATTACATCCAATTCCCTCGTCCAGATCATTAATATATATTGTGAACAGCTGGGGTCCTAGGACCGATCCTTGCGGATACAAGGGGTCGGTACCCAAAAATCAACATAAAAGGAGCTTTACAATTGTTCCCATACGTTAAGCTGATTTGTGCTTGTTCTGAACTGGAGTTTCTGCTCTCGTTTTTGTTTATATCTCACTCAATAATCCTGCCCAATATTACCCTAGATTGGCCTACAAAAAGGCCTAAATGTCCTTCACAAGCAAAAAGTGCACCCCCCCCACCCCACCCAAATAAATATCATGAACATATTTTAGGATGGGATATTTTAAGATTCAGAGCAGAGATACAAAAGTGCTCCATCACTTTCTGCTGCCTCTCCCATGTTTACGCATGTCTGCTTTTTTGAAACAAAGTGAAAATATGGCCACTTGTTTCTCTTTTCTAAGTGCAGCCTTCGGTCGCCTGAGGAAGAGTGTTTGAAGACCAGGACCTCAAACCCGGCACTAAGCTCATGGTCTACAGGGCAGCAGTGATACCCACCCTGCTGTATGCCTCAGAGACATGGACCATGTACAGCAGGCACCTCAACGCACTGGAGAGGTACCACCAACGCTGCCTCCGCAAGATCCTGCAAATCCATTGGCAGGATAGGCGCACCAACGTCAGTGTTCTTGCTCAGGCCAACATCCCCAGCATCGAAGCTCTGACCACGCTCAATCAGCTCCAATGGACGGGTCACATTGTCCGCATGCCCGATACGAGACTCCCAAAACAAGCACTCTATTCGGAGCTCCGGCACGGCAAGAGAGCCCCAGCAGAGGAAATGCTTCAAGGACACCCTCAAAGCCTCCTTGAAAAAGTGCAACATCCCCACCGACACCTGGGAATCCCTGGCCCAAGACTGCACAAAGTGGAGGAGAAGCATCCGGAAGGCGCCGAACACCTCGAGTCTCTTCGCTGGGAGCAAGCGGAAGCCAAGCGCAAGCAGCGCAAGGAGCGCACGTCAACCCAAGCACCCCACCCACCCGCCCCTTCAACCACAGTCTGCCCCACCTGTGACAGAGACTGTAGGTCCCGCATTGGACTCATCAGTCACCTACAAACTCATTTTTAGTGTGGAAGCAAGTCATCCTCGGTTCCGAGGGACTGCCTAAGAAGAAGAAGGAGTATCCTTTCTGCATAGCATGGGCCTTTTCTTATTCTTAGGGGCAGGAATTGCTACCCGGTTTCGGGTGTGAAGGTAGTAATGCGGCCACAATGTGTGGCCAAACCAGGAAGCCGAAATTGGGCCTTGGGCCTCATCTAAATAATCTGGGCAAGCAGCCAGCACCAGTCATGCCTCCACAGGCAGCTCGCCCTTCTGCGGGAATGAATTTTGGATCACCAGCCTCGCCGGTAAGTGCCAGGAGGGGGCTCCACATGAACGTTAAAAAAAAATTAAAACTTAACCTTTTCAGTGGTTGCCAGTTCCTGGGCCACACCACACCAAGAAAAGCCAAGTGGTGCAGGCCCAGCATCTGGGGGTCCTAAATCGGGCATTGGGCTCTTTATTAGCTTAGTTGGCCGCCCTGAATGCCTGAAAATTGTAGGTGTCCTCGAGGCACAGAGCACAGACCTGCAAAATTGGTCATTTCTACCCAAGTTTTCCACAATGCCAACCAATTTCTACCCCCTAGTGTCTTGCGTTCTTATCACATGCCTTCAAGATTAGATATTGTGCAATTTGAATGCTGAATGTAAGTCGAACTGCAGAAAGGTAAAGATCCCAGAACATTCTTTATTTTGTACTATTCTTGGAATAAGTAAAACAATTTTTTGATATTTGTTTTGGTGTTACAAATACCACTGCAATCCTTAAACTATCTTTAAAAAGTTCGGAAAGAGATGTAATTGGACACAAAAAGTGATAAATATTTACCTAGTTAATATACCTATTGTATGTTGACATTTTAGAAACAAGTTCAAGAATCCAGAACAAAGTAGTACTGTGGAAATATGAAGAACATTTTTTATTTACACTGTGTCTTGAAACTTTGTTTTTCATCTCAACACTCCTGAAAGGTCACAATCACCTTGGGGTGTTCATTAAGTCTGTTCTGACTTTCACACATTCATAGGGGCATGTGTACAAGAGCCCACTAAAAAGCAATTACCTAATAAGGTGCAGTGTGATTCGTGGCAAAACACAGCTCACTTGGTACCCAAACTAACGCACGATGACATCTTGCAAGGACAATGTTTTATGTTACAGAAACAATAAAAATAACATTTTTAAAAAGAGACGTAAATGAAACATTGCTTTATATGACCAATAATCGTGATTATTTAATCACAGAAACTTTCAACTTGTGTCTAAAGTGTAGATTATATTTGAGAAAAGGGCCTTTCAAAGATAAGTTGTGTTTGTGAGAGTGTGCCTTTTGCAAAATCTTAGAGAAGGCACAAATACAATTCTGTCACAATGACCACAATTTTGAACAATAAGACACAGTTCCGTGCACAAACCAAATAACAACAGATATATACCAGACATACATATATAAGGCAATTAATTTAAAAAGTATTATTACTAGCACCCATTCAGTGGCAAAGACACGCAATAACACAATGTCCAATACTAGTAATTGCTGATAATGCTATATTCTAACTATACACAAAAGCTCTAGGTACTTGGCAAAGCGGTCAAATCTCATTATTGCTAGCTAATTGTCCCTTTAGTTTTGCATGTCTGCATTTTAGGAAAAGGACTCTTAAGGATTTCTGACCCCAGGTACAACCATGGTCCATGGGACTACATAGAGGATGACCGAGTCAAATTCCGTTGGCAGAAGAATGACCACTCTTGGGCCTCAAACTGCTTGGGAGAAGATTACAGAGAATGCCAAAGCTGATTTTTGAGAACGAGGAGAATTGAATTCAAATGGCAATTGGCAGACTATCTGAATGGGAGTCCAACACTGTCATTGGAGCTCACATATTTCTTCACTTTAATGGAGTTTCACAGGACTAGAGAATACAGTTTTTTTAAATCATTGACTTTGCCGTAATGAGGTTGGGCAGTATTGGCCTACAATATTTCTGCATTCAGAATGACTACATCTATACAGTGGATTCATTCACTGGTTCTTTTTGTAGCCTTTTAATATCTTTTTCGCCATTTTCCTTTGTGACATTTTAGAACTCAGGCAACCTAATCCCAATACCTTTCCCCATGAATGTTTTCCTTCATTCGATTTTAAAATGGAAAATCCGTGAAAGTATAGTAGCTGAATTGAAATGCTGAGTAGAAACCCAGCAGGGAAGTTGTTTCTTGCAACACATTAGAGCAGTGACTTATACATTAAACACAATGGTCATTAAATATTATTCACTACCCTTGATAGATACGATTAACTGAGCAAAGCAAAATAAGTGCTATCCAGAATAAAAGCAAATAATTATGGCATTAATGTTGATAGCCATTAAAAAATATTTCACTACATGAAAACTGAAATATGATTGAAAAAGCACAAAATTTAGATTATTTTACATTGGTTCCTAACCCAATTTATCCAACTTTGGTTAAATATCTTCTGAATTTGTCAAAATGAGTAGAATCAAGAAGAATGCTAATTTATTTATTTTGAATATTGATAGACGGAGTTCAGTCTAGTTTTTATATTTACTCAATTGTGTCACTAGAATCTACACCCTAAAGTCATGAAGTGCACATTTTATCATTACAGCATCAAGTAACTTATAGACCATATTTTTTCAAGCAAATATTTAGACACCTCTGATTGTTGCGCTGAGATGTGTGTTAAAAATGTAAGTAGCGCAGAAAAAGAAAAGTTACACTGAGAAAATGTCAAACGTTTTTTTTTAAATCCTATGTTTATGGAAATGTCTTTTTTTTAAATATATACTATAAGATGGGATAGCAGGTCATCTTGCACAGATTGGAGTGTAAATCATGTAGCAGCACAATAGGGGTCCTTCAGTGCAGCAGCTAATGCCACAATATGATCTATTGATACTCATCCTGGTCAGATAAGTGCAGACTGGAAAATTCATGACTGTGATAATGCTTATTTGTCTATCTGCCTTTATATTCATTTTATCAATCCTATTTTTAATAAGCATATTGTATATAACTTCAATCAATACATTGTATCAATATTAAACAGAGTGATAAAAATACAAATTACAGTTACACCTTTTCACAAGATTATATTAGATGATGCTGACATTATGTACTGCACATTGGTATAAATGAAAGTTAGTCTTTCCTCAAGTGTTGCCTATACATTTTACGTTTTCTACAAATAGTCTCACAGGATTTTCACCAGGGACATCATTGAAAATTCAACGCCAGAAAAGCAAAACTCAGACTATTCATTAACCTTTTCAGTTTCTGACCAAGTCAGAGAACATATCAGATGTAATCACAATATGCCTCAAGACTTTAAGTTTAATCTAAAATTGGATCAAGCATTTATACCAAATCATTTTAGAACTCTAGGTTACCATATGCTGAATAGTTTGGATGTAATTTGTCTTTGAATTATAATGCCAAGCTTTGCAACTATGCCTGGGTTTTACTAATGTCATTCTAACATAAATGAATGCTTTATGATATGATCAGATACTAGTTTGTATGTAGCAAATAGGCATACACATAGTAACCCCTTCCATCCTGTTTTGGTAGGCCTTAGAAACACAGAAGGGGCTTGAAAACAAATGCTCCTGTGACTGACAGACAATTGTTCCTTTCAACAGAGTACGGCTGTAGCAGAGAGCACTAGATGATACTTGACTGCAAGTGTGCACCAACGTTTCAATTGGACATTGCTGGTGGCAGATCAGGGCGCCTGGTTTGAATTATTTTTGGTTTAGGAGAATTCTTCGGTTCATCCTCATCCTCTGCTTCACTATCGCAGACATGGACCACCACACTGGGAGTTGATTCTGTTCCTGCATGTAATTCATACTTCTCTCCTGTAAAATAGAAGATGGAAAGATTATAAATAGGATAACCTATTAGTTTCAAGATGAATTCTTTCTTTAAAAAATTGTTTTTTGGGATATTTGGTTAACTTATTTATTTTTGTGGCTTCAGTCAGTTAGCTATCTGAGTTAAGTGATGTGTTTTCCTATTTTAGTGAGGCACAATGTTCCTGTTCATTTGGCTGTGTGTATCCTACATTTGTAAGTACATTTGGGAAGTGCAAGAATATCTTAATTATATGGGTGAAATTTGGTGAAAGTTAGCAGCTTAAAAAAATTTCTGTATAAAATTGTGTTCTTGACAAACATTAGATGCTGCACAATGGGCAGAACCAAAGCACAGACTATACAATATGCAAACTTTGTGCGATAGTGTAAAACGAGCGACAGCAGATCGGCAGCCCTTTCTACATCGCTCCTGCTTTTTATTTCCATTCAATGTATCTGGAATGAACAGCCAGATATCAGGCCGGGAACGGGCACGCGTGAGGGTAGAGCCTTCACCTGCCCCAAACAAGGCCATCAACATAAGGGCAGGTAGAGGTGGGACCAGGGTGCGGGGAATTCCTAAATCAAAAGTTACTGCACCCTAAGCCTTCAGTGGGACCCATAAGAACATAAGAACATAAGAAGTAGGAGCAGGAGTAGGCCATACGGCCCCTCGGGCTTGCTCCGCCATTAAAAAGGATCATGGCTGATCCAAACCTAGACTCATGTCCACTTCCCTGCCCTCTCCCCGTAACCCCTAATTCCCTTATCTGCTAGGAAACTGTCTATCTCCGTTTTAAATTTATTTAATGTTGCAGCTTCCACAGCTCTCTGGGGTAGCAAATTCCATAGATTTACTACTCTCTGAGTGAAGAAGTTTCTCCTCATCTCAGTTTTGAAAGGGCAGCCCCTTATTCTAAGATTATGCCCCCTAGTTCTAGTCTCACCCATCAGTGGAAACATCCTCACCGCATCCACCCGATCAAGCCCCCTCACAATCTTATATGTTTCGATAAGATCGCCTCTCATTGTTCTGAACTCCAATGAGTAGAGGCCCAACCTACTCAACCTTTCCTCATACGTCAACCCCCTCATCTCCGGAATCAACCGAGTGAACCTTCTCTGAACCGCCTTGAGAGCAAGTATATCTTTTCTTAAATATGGAAACCAAAACTGCACGCAGTATTCCAGGTGTGGCCTCACCAATACCCTGTATAACTGCAGCAAGACTTCCCTGTTTTTATACTCCATCCCCCTTGCAATAAAAGCCAAGATTCCATTGGCCTTCCTGGTCACCTGCTGCACCTGCATACTAACTTTTTGTGTTTCATGCACCAGGACCCCCAGATCCCTTTGTACTGTAGCACTTTGCAGTTTCTCTCCATTTAGATAATAACTTGCTCTTTGATTTTTTCTGCCAAAGTGCATAACCTCACACTTTCCAATATTATATTCCATCTGCAAAATCTCTGCCCACTCACTTAGCCTGTCTATGTCCTTTTGCAGGTCTTTTATGTTCTCCTTACTCACTGCTTTCCCTCCCATCTTTGTATCGTCGGCAAACTTGGATATGTTGCACTCGGTCCCTTCCTCCAAATCGTTAATATAGATTGCATGAGGTTCAGCAGACCAACACCTAATCAGACCGAGTGTCCCTCCCTGACTACCAGCAGTTGTGAGGCCCACCTGGGGAGTCCAGGACAGGATTGTGGGCTGGACCCATGAAGATCTGGCAGCAAGACTTTTGTTAAAAACTTTTAAAGTCCCCCTCTTACAATTGAGGCTGGGGTGGGGGGGATACCTGTAACTTGTATCCAGAAAGGGACCCAGCATCCTCCCCCCAAACCTGGGCAGGCAATCCAGAGCCAGACTTTCCGATTTTAAGCCATTAGTGGGTGCTCTGGAGGTTCCCCTAAATGAACAGGTGCTCACTAGTGGCATGATAATTAAAGAACTTTCGCGTTACTTTGGCAGAGTCAGTGGTGGATGCATCCTGGCATTTACACTACACAATGATCACCTCCACCCCCCATGGATGTTCAGAGCTAATGCTTTTAAGCAATCACTTCTAAAAGTATATATACTAAAATATATATGCTAATTCCTGCTCCCTGTCCTGTTTTGGGCTGAGCAAAAAGGTGGCAATTGTGTTGGTATCCTCATCCTTCATCGCTATAGTCGGTGCTCTTTGTACTGGTCTACTAAATAATGGTTGAGGGGTGATCTAATCGAGGTGTTTAAAATGATAAAAGAATTTGATAGGATAGATACAGAGAAACGATTTCCTCTAGTGTGGATCAGGGGGCACTGTTTTAAAATTAGGCTCAGCCGTTCAGGAATGAAATCAGGGAGCACTTAAACATGCAAAAGGTAGTGGATGCTGGGAAATTGAAAATTTCAAGACTGAGATTGGACATTTTTATTAGCTAAGGGTATCAAGGGATAGGGATCAAAGGCAGGTAAATGAAGTTGAGGTACAGATTGGCCACAATCCAATTGAATGGCAAAACAGGCTTGAGGGGCTGAATGGCCGAGAAATGTGCTAGAAAAAAAGTGATATATTTAGTGGCCTTGGTGCCAGATTTGCAGGTCAGCCCTCAGCCTGCCTCACATCTGTCCAGCTCGTCTCCACCCACAGCAATCATTCTCAGTGGCCCTGGGGCCCAAAGGCTCCTGCCCCACATGGCTAAATTTGAGCGCTCCATCCCTGAAAGAAAATTACTGAAGCAGGGCTGTGTAAAGTCAACCTAAAATGGGTGGCTATTTAAAAAAAAAATTTAAACTAGAAAGAGGCAAATGCTACATGATTTTTAAAAAAAAAGTTAAATGCACCATAAAGAACATAACCATATTTGGAGAAGAAAAAGGGGGCAATGTGTTAAAAACCAGCTTTCTGGTGGACTTGTGAGAATAGCCCGTGAGTAGGTCGCTGCACAGGATTATGTCACTCAGTCAAAAACTATTGATGGCAGCAAAATGAAAGGGTGTGGCAGCTAAATGGTGCCGCCAAACTTATGACGGGTTTCTTTAGATTGATGTATGTTTCTGAGCCCAATCTGCAGATTTGATAGGTCGCAACTAATTGAGATTTAAACATACCGGGAATAAATCTCCATACATACTCTAGTAAGGATATATCTGTGTCTGAATCTGTCCTCTCAGTTTCATAGTGTTATCATTGGGATTATTTGATGGATACCTCAGAGAAACTCACTGACAGTCTCTAATTACAGTATTTAAATATTTGGGGGAAAAATTTGGTTGCTTTGCGCCTCCTGTTAGCGCCCCAAGGTAACCTAAAGCACCTAACGCCCAGACGCGGCACCGCTAATGCCTCCCGCGATATTCAGTGGGAGGTTAGCGGCGGCGGTGGCCGGTAGTGCCCCACGACGCTGCGCCTCCGGCGATGACATCATCACCGTGCGCAGCGCCCCGGCCACAAACTTGGTCGCACCCCCTGACCTACCGCCTGACGTGATGTTGGACAGGGTCAGGGTGGTGTTACAGCGGCCACGGTGACGCAAATTAAAGGGCCATTTTTTTTGGGGCCACCTGCCAGCACCTGCCCCCTCTCGCCTCCTCCTGTGGGGTGCCTGCCGCGATCGGTCAGCCTGGCACTCCTCTTGAGTGCCGGGCTCTTTTGCCGGCACCCCGTTCCCCGGTGGTCCAGCAGGGCCCCGGTGTGTGCTGTGCTAGGCCCCTCCCCTTTAATCAGGAGAGGGAGGCCTGCCGTACCTTGGAGCTACGTGCTGACGAGCGTGGCGCTGCTGCGCATAGCGCCGCGATATTCAATGGTAGCGCTCCAAGAGAGAGGGGTAGCGCTTCCAGTAGCGCCCTGCCTCCTGCTTGGGTGCTACCACTCAATTTCGGGTGCGGGGGTGCTAACTTTTTTGGGGCACTAAAAGTAGCGTCCCGGCAAAGTTAGCGCCCCAAAGGGGGTGCGACCCAATTTTTCCCCCTTTATCTAAAGTTAATTGGAGCAGCTATTAGATATTTTTTGTGGTCAAAATGGATGCTTTATCAAAATGGGACTAAGAGTACCTTGTGCATTACAGCTGCTGTAATGAATAGGTTTTACAGCACAATGCATTCTTGTTATTGTTACTTTCAGCCTGTCAGCCAAAAAGTAACAGAGAAATGTGAAGTAAGATAGAAAAGTTTTAGGATTAAGAAAAGACCATTAAGCCCAACAGGTTTGGCCATTTTTCATTGATCAACCCCATATATTTATCTTCTCACTGTTACCTTCAATCTCTTCCGTCCACAAACACATCCAACTGTCTCTTAAACCCATTGATGTTGTTTGCTTCAGTTATTTTCTTTGGCACCTTATTCACTAACTTTTATTTTTTAGCTGTAAAAGTTCTGCATGATTTTGCTTTTCACTTTTAAGTTTCTAATTTTTAACTTGTACCCTCATGTACTGTTCACTATAATGCATAATGTGCCTGGATCAATTTGGCCAATTCGCTTCATAATCTTGAAAACTTTAACTGAACCATCTCAAAGTCTCATATTTTCCAAAGGAAACAAGCCTAACTGCTTTTACCCTTCCTCATAGCTTAAATACCTGAAACCCAGAATCATCCTTATTGCTTGCTGAAAGCACATTTGAAGAGGTAGGTTTTGAGGAGGTTTTTGAAAGTGGAGAAAGGTGTGGCAAGGTGGAAATTCTATTGAGTCCAGTGAGCATGGCCAAACTGAGGTAGTTCAATGATTAGGCGCTGAGTTGGATGGAGATTAAATAGGGTAGGTGTTGGGTCTTATAGAAAAGATGAATCTGGTGAGAGCTGGAAGAGAGACTGGGGAGAACGACAACATGTTGTGGTGTGGGGCAGGGGGTGGGGCGGGAGCAGAAGAGGCAGTGGGTCAAGAGGAAGTTGACAAGGGGAGATTTAATGGAGGTGGCAAAGGCATGAGTGAGAGTTTCAGAGATATTAGGGATAAAGAGAGACAATGTTGCAGTGGTGAAAGGAAATGGTCTTGACAATAACGTTTAAGCTTAGCTCAGGGAGACACATAGGCCTCGATTTTCATTGGGCCGTGAGACGAGCTTTTAGGCGTGCGAGGGGTTAAAATTGCAAAACCTAGGGGTCGCGACCACCCCCCCCCGCCTGGTTCCCGCCTCCACGCCGTTTTAACCTAGGTGTGTCTGATTGGCCCGAATCAGTCCCGCCTGCAACAGGCGGGACTGGTCTTTAGGGCCCTTAAACAGCACTGATTGGCCTTTATAATCCCATTTTAACATGCCCTTGCCTGTTTAACCCTTTTCCCACGTAAAACATGCCTGGTGGGGATGACGCCTGTGAAACCTGGCGTGAACACTATTGGCTTGTTGACTATCAGCTGCAGGTCCAACATAAAAGAGGATATTTGATCAGTCATCATTTGCAGGTGGCAGGACTTTGTTGTCTCAGGTCTGGGGCAACTTTTACCAGGCCTAGCCACACCTGTGGAAGGTTATAGCCTCACACACTTCTCCAGTGTGACCTCCTGTGAGACCCCTCTCGCCACCCTCACTCAGCGCTTCCTCAACTGAGGCATCTACCAGAAGCATGGGAGGCCTTTTTTTCCTTCCCTTCTTGGCATTAGAGGACCTCCAGCACCAGGCGCGCCAGCAGCATAACCAGGCACAACAGCAGCACCAGCAACAACAGCAGCAGCAGCAGCAGCAGCAGGAGCAGGAGCAGGAGCGACAGGCTGCTGCTCACCCACCTGAGGCAGCACAGGCCAGAAGGGGCCATCGCATGGAAGCCCATGGGCACAGGAGATACCCCCCAAACAGGGTCCACAGACACAGGGTCAGCTACCTCAACATGACTGAGCAGCAGTGCAAAAGGTGGCTCCGACTTTCGCGGCAGGTGGTGACTGACATCTGCGCAATGATACAGCAAGACCTGCAGCCCAGAGGACCAAGTGGACACTCCTTACCATTGGCCATCAAAGTCACCACCGAACTCAACTTTTTTGCCTCAGGCTCATTCCAGGGATCAGCAGCAGACATCAGCGGCATCTCCCAGTCGGCCGCACACACTTGCATCACGCAGGTAACCGATGCCCTCTTTGCTCTCGCGCACAATCACATCCATTTCACCAGGGATCGCGCAAATGTGACGGCGCGAGCAGTTGGGTTAGGTCATCTGGCAGACTTTCCAAGGGTGCAGGGCATCATTGACTGCACACATGTGGCCCTTAGGGCACCCCCTCGCAATCCAGGTATTTTTGTCAACCGCAAGGGCTTCCACTCCCTTAACATTCAGCTGGTGTGTGACCACAAGAAGGAGATTTTGCATGTTTGTGCCAAGTACCTTGGCAGTTGCCGTGACTCCTTCACACTGCGCCAGTCTAGTGTGCCTCCGCTATTCAGTCCGCCAGACCAACTTCACGGATGGCTACTTGGAGACAAGGGCTATCCCCTGAGGACTTGGCTAATGACGCCATTGAGGAGGCCAGCCAACGAAGCTGAGGAGCGCTACAACTGCAGCCACATTTCCACCAGATCCATAATCGAGCAAACCATCGGCTTGCTGAAGATGCGCTTCAGATGCCTGGATAGATCAGGTGGAGCCCTACAGTACTCAGCAGCCAGGGTCTCCAAAATCGTCGTGGTTTGCTGTGCACTCCACAACGTGGCACAGCATCGTGGCTTGCAGATTCCTGAGGATCAAGTGGCTCCTCTCATACCCTCCTCAGATGATGATGATGATAATGATGATGATGAGGAGGAGGAGGAGGAGGGCGAGAATGAGCATCCTGCAAAGGCCCATCATCCAGCGGCAGCATTACGCGAGAACATTGCTGTCCGGGATGCAAGGAACGCACTCATCCTGGCCAGATTTGCTTAGCCTAGCAAATCAAACGCTTTTGCCTCGCAGCTTCTTACCTGAGCATCGACAATGGCCAAACCCTGCGGATTCCGAGCTGTTTGACCAGCATCCTGACAACTGCAAGTAATCCTAAGCCCTCAATGTGAAAGCCCCATTCGCAAAATGACACACGCCAGAACTGCAGCAGTTGCCATCAGAATTTTTATGAAACACACACAACTGATGGCATTTTTCCAAAATACACAGCATTTCACCCAAGTGACTACCCTTGTGACTATTTGTGCTTTATTTTCCTCTTACACATGCTCCCACGCAGTGCTTCCCCTGTGGCTTCAGTAGATGTGGAGGCCCCTTGCTCACTTGCCTGCTGCTCCTGTCTCGACACCTTTGGCGGGCGTTCTCTGGGGTGGCGAGCATGTGAGGGCTCGCCAGCAGTCTGCTGCTCCTACGGCTGTGCAGGAGTTGAGACGTCTATCTCCATTGGGTGTGGACTCCGGCGGAGCTCTGACCGAGGGCTCTGCAGTGGCATGGAAGTGTGAGCGCTTGGAGAGGAGCCCCCATTTCCTTGAGGTCTGCCACTAACCTCCCTCTCATGGGTCAGGTCCCCCTCAGTGCCTGCAAGTGGCTTGAGAGCAGCTTGCTGCACATCAGGGGGGCCGTGGGGACCCGTATCTGCAATGGCAGTCCTACTCAGAAGGACTTCCATGAAGGTCTGGTTTCTCTGTTCAATAGATGCCCATCGCTCCTCAAGAGATGTCATTCTATTCTGAACACTCACCATGTTTTCCATACCCTGGCGACTAACCTCCTCCATGGCCGTAGCCTTCCTCTCCTCTACCGTAGCCAACCTTACCATGGAGGCAGCAATCATTTCCACGTAGGTGGCCATCCTTTCCGTGTTGATGCGTTCATGCACCACTGACTCCACAAAGGCTCTGCTCATGTTCGCTATGGACTCCTCCATTCGCTCCACACTCGCAATGACCCTGGAGACAAAACCTGCCAGAGACTCCTGCATCTGTGCATGGAGTTCCATCACCTCTGATCTTACGGATGGACCCAGAGGCAAAGGGTCGACATGCAGCTGAGCCGAGCTGGCAGAGTCCTGCGCCCACCGACGAGGACTCTCCACTGCTTTCCCTGTCTCCACAATCTGCTGATGCTCACTTGTGAGCTGTGATACACCAGGTGACAATTCTACTCTATGTCCCGAAGGTACCACCGAGGTGTGAGTGTCTGCGCTGGTGCTAGGTGCGCTTATTTCTGATGACGCTGCACCCTCAGCGGTTGCAGATTCCTCTGAGGAGTCTTGAGGCTCATGCTCTTCCTCCTGGCTAATGGGGACGGGTGCTTGCGATGGTCCTGTGGGGGAGTAAAGGAAAGTCAGAGATGTGATGCCAAGGTTACATGCACATTGCATATTGCAGATGATCATAAGTCCATCTGTTAGAGCTTCTCAACGACTCATGCAATGTCAATGAGAGAGATGGAAAACTATTCTGTCACCAGCTTGCTGTGATGCACCCCTCTGTCCATCCCCCACTTGCGCATCTTCCTCCACTCCTATGATCTCCAGGATCGCCTCCTCCCAGGGGGTGAAGTGGGCTACTGAGGGTGGCCCTCCTCCTGTCCTCACTCTTTCTCGCTTATTGTGAGCTCTCTTCTCCTGCAATGAGGGAGACAAGTGGAGGTTGAGTGAGAATGAAGAAGCGAGTGTAGAGATTCCATGGCATAGATACTTAAAAGGAGACAAAGATGGAGTGAGGTGGCAAGACCAAGGGCCCTCCCTGCGTGTTGTCAGTTGTTTTCATAGCATCACAGTGATAGTGAGTGTGAGGGCTGCATAGTCGAATAGTTAGGTGAATGTGACCATAGAGAGAGAGGGAATGGGTAAGGGTGCATGGATGTCAGTGTCAAGTGGGATGTGGAGGAAGAGATTGCTAAAGCTGAGTGCTGGTGAGGAGAAGCAATGGGGATCAGATTGAGGGTGATGGGAAAGTCATACTCACTTTTCCAGTGCGCAGGTCATGAAACCGCTTCCTGCACTGAAGCCAGGTTCTGTGGGTTATCGACAATGAGTTGACCTCCTGGGCCACCTGGATCTACACAGCCTTTGTCTGCTGGGGAGGCTTCTTCCTCCCTGAAGAAGGGAAGAGCACATCTTTATGAGCTCTTGCTCCCTCAACTAAAGCCTGCAAGGCAATGTCATCAAACCTGGGAGCAGACCTAGGTCTCTCGCTCATCATTCTGCCCCCAGGTCCCTGTAGCATGAAAGGCCAAAAGGTTGGCAGTCTGCAGAAGAAGCAAGGCTTGTTGCAGACCTTAAATGCAGCAGCAATGATGACGTCATCGGAGGTGACTTTCAGACTGGAAAAACTCATTTGCCATGGGTTACCACACGTTGGAACTCAATTGGCCAATTAAGTTAAAATCGCATCAATCTCCCACATCGATTTAGATTCGGGTGGATAACACGAAATGTGGATTACACGACCCCAGCCCGCACCTGAATTAAAATCTGTAATGTATATACCTTTAAGGGGGGGAACTACTTTTTACAGCTCATGTATACTGCAGTACCGGCAGTGACCACACCTGTATATAGCACTGAGTAGTAATCTGTACAGCCCAGTTCCCGTGTAAGCCACGTTGAGTAAACACCTGTTATACCGTTCTCCTGCAGTCTGTGTCTTATTATACACAGACACAACATTGGCGACAAGGCAAGTTCAAACCTACCTGCAACTCTGCAACACCTCCTGGGGATTCGTTCCTGGAGATCAGTGGATTGGAGGTCAAGGCCAGAGACTCGGGCGTCGACCACGGGCAACCGCCCAGTCATCCAGCAGAGACTCGAGAATTGCGGGGGAGGCTGTCGAGAGCCAGGCTTGGCTTTCCAGTCGAGGTGGTCCAGCGAAACAGGCTGGCAACAGGTAGTGCGCAGACCCTTCCCGGACAGCGGCGGGCTAGAGCCCGACCGAGCGGCACAGCAAAGGGCCGAGCAGCGTCGACGGGGGAGAGAGAGAGAGAGGGCAGAGCGCACAGGGTGCAGCCGGTGTTCAGGGGCCGAGCAGCGTCGAAGAGAGGGAGAGAGAGACGCGCAGAAACCGCCATTGTCACGAGGACCGCCGAGAGCGGCGTTGGCAGCAGCGCAGGAGAAGCGCGTAAAACCTACAGGGCGCCGCCATTGCCACAAGAACCGCCGGGAGCGGCGTTGGCAGCAGCGGGGGAGGAAGGAAAGCATGGGAGACGCCATTTTAAGCCATTGGGAGATGCCATTTTAAACCACACCCAAAATGCCGAAGAGTGGCAGTATCACCGCATTTGACAATGAAGTCGAAAGATTGGACTACATATGTCGAACGAATAGAGGTATACTGCAAGGCAAATGAGGTGTCAGATGACAAGAAAGCGTCGGTATTGTTAAATTTAATGGGTGCAAAGACGTATGGTTTATTACGAAATCTAGTAACCCCAACAAAGCCAATGGAAAAGAGTTTTGAAGACATAGTAACGATACTACAGGAACATTTAAACCCCACACCGCTGCTGATAGCAGAAAGATTCAAGTTTCACAAACGGAACCAGCATAAGGATGAAAGCAATGCTGATTATTTAACAGAACTGCGCAATCTATCGAAACACTGCCAGTTTGGAGCAGGACTGGCAGATACCTTAAGGGACAAGTTTGTGTGTGGGCTTCAAAGTTAAGGAACCCAGAAACGGCTTTTATCTGAAAAGGACCTTACGCTGGAAAAGGCTTTGAGCATTGCGGTATCATATGAAGCAGCAGCACGGGGCGCTGCAGAGATACAACAGAGACCGCAAGAATATGGCACAAACGAAATGTCATATAGAACAGAGAAGTGCAATCGCTGCGGCAGAACAACACACGACCAGAATGATTGCTGGTTCAAAGACAAAGTGTGCAGACAGTGTGGAAAAGTAGGACACATAGCACGAGTCTGCAGGTCGGGAAAGAAAACCAGCAATAAGAGACCTATCAAAGAAAAGTACAAGAAGGTACATAAGATGACGGAGAATAGTTCAGACAAACAAAAGAGTGATAAGGACTCCGAAAGCAGGGAACTGAGTTGTCTGAAACTACATAATGTGATCACAACGGAGGATCACCGAACCATTTGGGTCACTCTCAAGATAGCAGGAGTCCAGGTAAAGATGGAATTGGACACAGGATCAGCCCTAACAGTCATAAACCGACGGGACTACGAGCGGCTATTCTCACACATACCCTTGAGAGACACAAAAATTATTTTGAAGATGTACACGGGGCAAAAAGTCTACCCCAAAGGAAAAATAAGGGTGACCGTTATATATAACGGTAAGGAAACACCAAAACTAGACCTGTATGTATTGCAAGATGGAGGACCACCATTACTGGGACGTGAATGGATCCGGAAAATACAACTGGATTGGCATTCCATACAGGCACTGACTGTGGCTGACAAAAAGGATGACGACGTCACACCTGGGCGACTGTCAAAGGTCCTAACTGACGCAAAAGAAGTGTTCCAGCAAGGAATTGGAACACTAAAAGGCATGACAGCGACGATTAAAATTGAAGAAAACGCAAGCCCAAAATTTTTTAAGGCCAGACCGGTACCTTATGCGATCCGCCCAGCTGTCGAAGCAGAGCTGGAGAGTCTGGAACATTCAGGTGTACTGTCCAAGGTAGACTGGAGCGAGTGGGCTACACCCATCGTCCCTGTGATGAAAAAGTCGTTGAGCAGCACGCCTGGGGAACCAAGGAAGGTTCGCATCTGTGGGGACTTTAAGGTAACAATGAACCCGGTCCTTCACACCGTACAATATCCACTTCCGCGGATTGAAGATATTTTCGCCTCGCTATCTGAAGGGAAACGCTTCACTAAGATTGATCTGGCCCAGGCGTATCTGCAAATGGAGGTAGAAGAAGCATCAAAAAAATACCTCACAATCAACACCCATAAAGGTCTCTACCAATACAACCGGCTGGTATTCGGGGTAGCATCAGCTCCGGCTATTTGACAGAGGGCAATGGAACAAGTCCTGCAAGGGATCCCAGGGACCCAGTGTTATTTGGACGACATCCTGGTCACGGGCAAAAATGACAGTGATCACCTTGCCAACCTGGAGCAGGTGCTCACTAGATTGCAGGACTATGGGCTCCGAGCTAACCGCCCCAAATGCGAGTTTTTTAGAAAACAGATCTCGTATTGTGGCCACGTTATCGATAAAGAGGGGTTACATAAGTCCCCAGAGAAGATTGAGGCAGTAGTCAAGGCTCCAGCACCGGAAAATGTGTCACAACTGAGGTCGTTCTTCGGGCTGGTAAACTACTACCATAAGTTCTTGCCAAATTTGTCTACAATACTACACCCACTGAACACCCTACTGCAAACTGGGGTGCCATGGAAGTGGAGTGACGAATGTAGACGAGCTTTCCAGAAGAGCAAAACACTAATCACATCGAAAGAGGTATTGGCCCATTACAACCCAGCATTACCAATTCGGTTGGCATGTGATGCGTCACCCTACGGCATTGGAGTGGTGCTATCGCACAAATTCTCGGACGGCTCAGAGAGGCCAATAGCCTTTGCGTCACGATCACTAACCTCAGCCGAGCGTAGCTACGCCCAGATTGACAGGGAGGCCCTCAGCCTAGTGTGGGGAGTGAAAAAGTTCAATCACTATCTGCACGGGCAGAAATTCACCTTGCTGACTGATCACCAGCCTCTTGTCTCCATTTTTAATCCGAAGAAGGGCGTTCCGGTGATGACTGCGCAACGATTACAAAGATGGTCACTTTTTCTAGGGGCACACCACTATGAGATTGAATATAAGGGCACGAAACAGCATGGAAATGCTGATGGGCTATCACGCCTGCCACTGCCTACTGCGGAGGAAGCACCAGCAGTGGATCCTGTCGAAATATTCCATTCGACTATAGTTGAATACCTACCGGTAACTAACGCTTGTATCGAAAAGGAAACCCAAAATGACCCGACACTGTCTCGGGTATATGATTTGACGGTGAAGGGATGGCCAGCAAATGGCGACTCGCTGTTGCCAGCATTCTCGACAAGGAAAGAACAGCTGTCAGTGTGCCGGGGGACCTTGATGTGTGGATCCCGAGTGGTAATTCCACCCAAGTTAAGGGATAGAGTGCTCAATGAGCTTCATGAGGGTCATCTGGGAGGGGTAAAAATGAAAAGCCTAGCCAGGGCTTATGTGTGTTGGCCAGGAATCGATAAACAAATCGAGGACCTGACCAAGAGCTGCTCAGGATGCCAGAAAGTCCAAAATGCACCACCACAGGCCCCTCCACACCCATGGGAGTGGCCCTCATCTCCATGGCAATGGGTGCATATTGATTTTGCTGGTCCATTCATGGACTCAATGTTTTTAATAGCCGTGGATGCGCACTCGAAATGGCCTGAGGTCATCAAAATGTCCTCCACCACCACAGAG
Organism: Somniosus microcephalus; assembly: GCF_052327205.1. Lineage (NCBI taxonomy): Eukaryota > Metazoa > Chordata > Chondrichthyes > Squaliformes > Somniosidae > Somniosus > Somniosus microcephalus. Next base: position 117,899,682 of record NC_140995.1, read on the forward strand.
AAAACTATTGCAGTCCTACGGACCATTTTTGCCAGGAATGGCTTGCCAGAACAGATTTGCTCCGACAACGGACCACAGTTTGTGTCCGATGAGTTCCGGAGGTTCTTGAAAAAGAATGGGGTAAGGCATTACACATCCGCCCCGTATCATCCAACCACAAATGGATTGGCTGAGAGGTTCGTACAAACCTTTAAGAAGGCAATAAAGGCTATGTACAATGACAACATTCCGCTGCAGCACAAGGTGGACAATTTCCTGTTCGCCTACCGGAATGTGACACATGCAGTCACCAACCAGGCCCCAGCCATGATGTTCTTTAACCGAAGGTTAAGATCTCGCCTGGATTTGCTCAGACCAAACGTACGAAGAGATGTTGAGAGTAAGCAATTCCAGCACATCCATGAGAAGCCAACAAGGAGCTTCAATGTAGGGCAACCAGTCTTGGCCCGCGACTACCGAACAGAAAAATGGCAGCCAGGAACGATATGCACATGGCAGGGCCCACTAATGTACACAGTGGACGTTGGGGAGAGCATCGTGAGACGCCATGCTGACCAGATCCTAGAGTCACAGGAACAAGTCAACCCCATGCCTCGCCCATACGTACCTGGTGATGAACCCGACATACAGGTCGCATCTACCCCAGAAACAATAGCATTGGAAGCTGATGAACCAACCGACGACAGGGGGCCAGAATCGCCTCCGCACCAAGAGCAAGACACTCGGGAAAGGCGCTATCCAGAAAGGATCAGGAAGCCTCCCCAAAGACTGAATATATAAATAGACTATTTTCAGCTAATGTTGCATGTTAAAAGTGTTAATTGTAATTAGTTTGATATTTAATTGTTAAATGAGTGTTATGGTACTGTTAATCTAAAAGGGAAGGAATTGTAATGTATATACCTTTAAGGGGGGAACTACATTTTACAGCTCATGTATACTGCAGTACCGACAGTGACCACACCTGTATATAGCACTGAGTAGTAATCTGTACAGCCCAGTTCCCGTGTGAGCCACGTTGAGTAAACACCTGTTATACCGTTCTCCTGCAGTCTGTGTCTTATTATACACAGACACAACAAAATCCAGCCCATAGAGTTGTACAGCACAGAAAGCGGCCCTTCGACCCATCTTGTCTGTGCCGGCCATCAAGCCTTGTCTATTCTAATCCCATTTTCCAGCCCTTGGTCCGTAGCCTTGTATGCTATGACGTTTCAAGTGCTCATCTAAATGCTTCTTGAATGTTGTGAGGATTCCTGCCTCTACCACACTTTCAGGTAGTGAGTTCCAGATTCCAACCACCCTCTGGGTGAAAAAGTTTTTCCTCAAATCCCCTCTAAACCTCCTGCCCCTTATCTTGAAACTATGCCCCTTGGTTATTGACCCCTCTACTAAGGGGAAAAGTTCCTTTCTATCTACCCTATCTATGCCCCTCATAATTTTGTACACCTCAATCAGGTCCCCCCTCAGCCTTCTCTGCTCTAAGGAAAACAACCCCAGCCTGTCCAGTCTCTCTTCATAGCTGAAGCGCTCCAGCCCAGCTAACATCCTGGTGAAACTCCTCTGCACCCTCTCCAATGCAATCACATCCTTCCTATAGTGTGGCGACCAGAACTGCACACAGTATTCCAAGTGTGGCCTAACTAGCGTTTTGTACAGCTCCATCATAACCTCCCTGTTGTGTCTCCTTGTGTTCTTATTTACTATATATACTAGCTGGGGGTGCCCGGCATTGCCAGGGCTTTTTTGGGCCTGGTCGATGTCTGGGCCGGGAGCCTGGGACTGGATTTGGGCTGTCGGCAATTGGAGAAGCCTAGGCCCCGGGGCCTGGGGTATTTTCCACTGTTTTTTAACCTAAACATTTCTAGCTTTTAATACCTTCAAAGATGAAAGTTAAAGTACTTATAAAACATTTTTGGTAAATTTTATTTTTTTGTTGAAAACGATACTGACCTCGATTACCATATTTTTAGCTTCAGGCCCGGCTGGTGTATAATGGCTGCCACATCCCTGAGCTGAGAATGATTAGTCCCGCCCACACACGCCCTGATTGGTCAACCATCAGGTGACTGAACTGTATGATTGTTCAATCATCACGTCACAGGATTGGTCAACCTTCACGTCACTCAATGCTAATGAGTGGATAATGAGTGGAATTTTGAAGGTTCTTTGGATACCGTCGGCACAATTTTTATCTGACCAAAACGTAAATACGCTTATGACCATTCCGGAATCGTAAGCTTTCTTTTGATGTAACACACGTGTAGGTACGCTCTATAACTTATGAGTGTATAGCCGGACAGACAGACAGACAGACAGATGGAAGGACAGATCAACCGCTTTTATATATAAAGAAGATTACAGACACTTTTAGTTCATTTTAGTTAGTGCTTTTACTTTGCTGTATTCTTGCTTTTGTTACAGTGCTGCCGCATGGTGCGGAGTTATACAAGATGTCCGACGCTGCACTGTGCACTGCCCGTGCACAGTGTACCACATAGCAATATAACTACACCATACTAAAGTAGTTCCATACCAAAGTAGTTCCATTTAACAATGTGATACTATTATAACAATGTAACATCCCTCTTTCTCAAAAAACGAAACCATGAAATTTAACAATTTAAATTAACAAATATTATATCTAAACTATTATTATCAACTACAACGAATCGTGAGTTTTTTTTTTATTCGTTATATCGCTCAGGTGGTTGGATGTTGTCCCTCCATCTTGTGGATTTGGTGGTGACCATTCCTCTCTGCGGTGTTTTGGTGTGTTCCGCTCTCGTTGTTGTTGTTGCTGTCGCCTTTGGAGTTGGAGTGTGCATGCTCGTGGTTGTTTGATTTGTAGTGCTTGTTTCTGGTGTTGTACTGCTTGTGGTAGCTGGTGTTGTCAATGTTGCTGATGTCTGCTGCTTATCCAGTTCAGGTGAAGGTCTGATGTGGAGTCTATTCCGTCTGTATTGGTTACCAGGTTCAGTCTCTACGAAGTAGGATCTTGGAGTATCAGCTTTTCCAATGACCTTGGCTGGATTCCAGGTTTTCAACACCGGGTCTTGCACATGCACTGATTGTCCATTCAGCAATTCTGGTAGCGTCTTTGCATGTTTATCGTAATGTTTGCTTCCTACGATTTGTGCTTCTGCCAGCTTTTGTCTGAAGTCCTCCTGGTCCTGGGGAGGATGTATTTTTGCTGGTAGTGTAATCTTAAACTTCCTCCCATTCAGCAATTCCGCAGGTGATTTCATGTCTGCTTTCAGTGGTGTTCATCTGAGTGATAGGAGGGCAAGGTCTTGGTCTTCCACCATCTCACTACTTTTGATGAGAGTTCTCTTGACAGTCTGGATCTGTCTTTCAATGAACCTGTGTCCCCTTGGGAAATGTGGGGATGAGGTTACTATTTTGAACCCATACTTTTCTGCCAGAGCTCTGAATTCACTCGATGTGAACTGGGTTCCATTGTCACAGATTACCTTTTCCGGGATTCCTTGTTCAGCAAACAAGCTCTTTGCAATCCTGGTGGTAGTTGTGGCTCTCAAGTCTTTCATCCTTCTCACAAAAGGAAACTTGGAATAGTAATCTGCCACTATGAGATACCATTCTTGATTGCACATGAAGAGATCTGCCCCAACAGTGTGCCATGGTCTTGACGGTATTTCACTAGGTATCATCTCCTCTTTCTGTTGTGCATTTCTGTATTTCTGGCATATACCACATGCAGAGACCATCTGTTCGATATTTTTGTACATGCCTATCCAGTATACAGCTGATCTGGCTCTCAGCTTGCATTTCTCCACTCCCATGTGGACTTCATGTATGAGATGGAGAAGTTGTGTCTGCATCATCTTTGGCACGATGATCCTCGATCCAGCAAGGAGAATACCATCTTCTACTGCAATATCATCTTTAATCGTCCAGTATTGACGAATTGTCGCCTGTACCTGCTGGATTCTCTCCGGCCACCTCTGTATTACTTGTTGTGTGAGTAGTTGCAACTCTTCATCTTTGCTAGTCTCATCTCTGATTTGACTGAGCTTTGTAGGGGTAACATTCACTAGGTGGTGGATTTTTACTGTTAGGCCCTCCACCTCGTGTTTCTCATATGGTGACAATCGAGACAACGCATCTCTTAGCACCATTTCCTTTCCTGGCTTATATATAAGCGTGAAGTCATAGCTTTGGATCCTTAGTCTTGCAGGCGCTTTGCACAGATTCTTCTTATAGATCTGTTCCAGTGGACGATGGTCACTCTCTATTGTAAATCGCCTGCCATATAGGTATGTATGGAATTTCTCGCATCCGTACACTACTGCTAATAGTTCTCTTTCTATGTTGGCATATCTCGTCTTGGCTGACGTCAAGGCCTTTGCTGCGAAAGCTATCGGCTTTCCTTCCTGCACCAGAGCTGCCCCTAGTCCTCTGGTAGAAGCGTCTACTTGCAGAGTGACTGGTTTTCTTCTGTCATAATATGACAGACTTGTTTCTTTGCACAGCAGTTCTTTAAGTTGTTTGAAATTCCTTTTGTGTGATTCAGACCACTGGTATTCGGCGTCTTCTTTCAATAGCTCTCTGAGATTTGTTGTATGTTCTGACATGTGTGGGATGAAAGAACTCATGTATTGGACCAAGCCGAGGTAACTCCTCAGCTCTTTCTTGTCTTTGGGTGGTTTCATTTCAGCAATCGCCGCAATCTTCTCTGGATTTGGCTTGACTCCCTCTGGTGTATAAATCATACCGAAGAATTGGCATTCCTTGACTTTAACTATGCACTTATCTGCATTTAACTTGATGCCAGCCTTCCTGGTACTCTCCATGGCCTCATGTAGGTGCATGTCATGGTCTCTTTCATCTGCTCCATAGATCTGAATATCATCAGCTATTCCTATAGCTCCTTCACAGCCTCTATGTCTCGTCTATTTTCTGTTGAAAGATATCTTGACTGACCTTTAGCCCGAATGGTAGCCGTAGGAATTTGTAACGCCCAAATGGTGTGTTGAATGTTGTCAGTGTTGTTGATTCCTCATCCAACTTCATGTTCCAATATCCATTTCTGGCATCTAGTTTTGAGAAAACCTTGGCTCCTGCCAGTGATGGCATAATCTCCTCTAGCGTTGGGGTGGGATAGTGGTCCCTCTTTATCGCCTGGTTTAGATCTTTGGGGTCCAAACATATTCTGAGACGCCCGTTTGGCTTTTCTCGTACCACAATTGAGTTTACCCAGTCTGTGGGTTCAGTGACCTTTACGATCACTCCCTTTTCTTCCATCTCCTTTAGCTCTCTTTCCAGCTTTGTCTTCAGCTCGATGGGTACTTCTCGTGGAGCACGGATAACAGGCTTTACCTCTGGATCGATGGTGATGTGGTATTGGAAATCTCCGAAACATCCCACTGTATCATCGAAACATTCCGGATACATGTCTATCAAGTCTTTTTTACTCTTGATTTGTGGGTGGTTCTCCAGTGGGGTGTTGCTGTCTATCTTCAGTGATATTTCCGTCAGCTCGTGATGCACTGAGATCAATCTCAACTTCTCGCAGCTGTTTAATCCCAGGATCGCTGGCCCCTCAGTGTCGGTGACATAGAATATGCAGTTGATGTTCTTTCTTTTATGTGTCCCTTTGATAAAGGTTATTCCGAGTTGTTTAATCTCACTCCCCCCGTATGCTGTCAGCATGACATTACTTGCCTTTAAACAACCGCTTTTCGGGTAGCCATCTTCTCTCAGGTTTTCGGGAAAGATCTGCTGGTACAGTCTCAATGGGAGAATGTTGCTCTGAGCCCCTGTGTCCAGCTTCAACTTTAAGTTGATGGTTGTGGGCCGACCTTTGACCTTTTTTTTGATTTGGATGATGGTGTGCAATTCTCTCCTCGGAGTATTTTCTGCTCTGGACATCTTGTGAAGCTGTATCTTTATGGTTTCGATGTTTAGTACATTGTCGTGATCATCATCATCATCCTGCTCATCCATGGCATGTATATTGTGTTTCTTTCTCTGGTTCTGCTGTCCGCCTTTGTTTTTGATGTATGTTCCTCCTTTCTTCGTTCTACACCTCTTTTCCCAGTGGTTTAGTTTGCCACATGCGTTGCAGCTTGTTCCATATGCTGGACATTTCCTCTTGTCTGTGTAATCATGCGGTCTTCCACAATTTCTGCATATGTTTCCCCAGTTGTCATGTGCATGTCTTTGTGTGTTGTACTTTTCTCTCACTGCATCCACTCTGTTGTCCGTCTCAGAAGCCGTCCGCATGTCAGCCGTTTGAGAAATCAGCGTTTTCATTTGCTGCTTCATGGCTTCATGAGCTCTCGCGGTATCTATAGCCTCTGTTATTCCAAGCTTTTCTTTTCCTATCAGGGCTTTTTGTACCTCTACATGCGCTGACCCCCATATTAGCTGGTCCACAAGCCTTTCCTCCATTTCCTTAAATTTACACTTGCTGGCTTCATTTCGCAGCCTTGTCAGAAAATTGTCAGCTGTTTCACTGGGTTCCTGTCTTAGACTCTGGAAATTGTATCTGTGTATACGGTGATTGGATTTAGGCTCTAGATGGTTGCTGAATTTATCAAAAATTGTCGCTGAGTTTTCCTTTTCCTCTTCAGTCAAACTCCAGCTATTATACAAATCTATGCCTTTTTCTCCTGTCCACAACAGAATGTAACTAACCTTTTCCTCGTTGGTAGTACCCTTCAGGAAGCTTTTGAATGTAAGCTCACATTTCTGTTTGAACTTGCGGAATGCTTCTACTATATCGTCGGCTTCCCAGTTCATGTAACACTCCCTGCTCTTATATTCTATGCCTCAGCTAATGAAGGCAAGTATCCCATATGCCTTTTTAACCACCTTATCTACCTGTCCTGCTGCCTTCAGGGATCTATGTACATGCATACCGAGGTCCCTCTGATCCTCTGTCTTTCCTAGGGTCCTATCATTCATTGTGTATTCATTTGCCTTGTTAGTCCTCCCAAAATGCATCACCTCACGCTTTTCAGGGTATATGAGGAATAGGAGGGGGGCTAAGGTAACCAAAGGAAATTCTCACTGTTTGCATTCGTTTTCAAGGACAAAACAGCCAATAAATTCAAGAGGAAAGACCATAAGAGGTGCCAGCTGCCTGTATCCTATCCTGCACCAAGCTCCATTCACCCATCACCCCAGTGCTCCCTGGCCTACATTGGCTCCCAGTCCCTGACTGCCTCAAATTTAAAATTTTCATCCTCATGTTTAATTCCCTTCATGGCCTTGCACCTCCCTATCTCTGTAACCTTCTTTAGCCCCGCAACCTTCCAAGACCTTCGCCTTCCTCTCACTCTGGTCTTTTCTGCATCCTCCCGTCATTACATCTCCCCATTGGTAGCCATGTCTTCAGCTGCCTGAACCCCAAGATCTGGAATTCCTTAACTAAATCTCTTTGCCTTCCATCTCCCTCTCATCATTTAAGACCCTCCTTAAAACCCATGTCTCACCCCATCTAATATCTCTTCCTTCTGCTTCGCATCGATTTTTGTCAGATTATACTTCTGTGAAGCACTTTAGGACGTTTTTCTATGTTAAAGGCGCTATGTAAATGTTGTAGCTTAATTTGACCGTAATTTGCATATTAATGAGGCTCCCACGTTTTCAGTGGGAGTTCTGGCGGTCTAAATCGAGGTCTGTCTGGTAATCGGGAATGGTGGCTCCCTAATGGTAAGTGGGCGGATCATTCTTCCAGTTGATATTTGTCCCGCTATCCCACATTTTTAGGTGTAAGCGGCCGGTAGCAAGCTGTAAATTGGCCACATTGTATTTTTGTGTACCCATTGAATAATTTTTAATATTGATTTCTGAGTCCTACATGTACCATCTCTGGATCATTACTAAAGATTAGGGGGCTGAAAATTGCCTGGCTATCTATCCTGGTATAAGTCCCGAGATCAGCCTGCCGATGACTTCAACGCTGACCCTGTCAAAGTCCACAGTATTAAGGGAGGTCACTTCATTTGCTGGGGGCATATCTCAGGCTTCCACCAGAAGGGAAAGGCTGAAAAATGCAAAATAGTGTGCCTGTTCTGGGGTGGGAGGGAGGGAGTCAGGGGCCCCCAAAATAGCCCAGAAGTGTGTCCTTCAGCCCCCTTTATAAAAGGGAAGAAATTCCTGCGCCTGTCGCTTTAAATTATATAACCTAATATTTTAATCTCATAATCAATGTCCTGGTTTATCTAGATCTGTTATTCTTATTACATTGCATTTTTCCTTCAACATGTATTTCTAATTCTGCAAAGTTATTTTGTATACTCTTAGCATTAGTCTAAAAATACAAATCTCTCTTATTTTATTTCTCTTCCCTCTCTCTTGTCCTTTGTTCTATTTTCTCACATTTACTTTATTTTGGTTTTGGTCCAGAAATCCCCTCTCTTAGACAGTCCCTCTATTGCTATCTGGCCATGTAACTTAGTTAATTGGCAATAACAACAGGTGATAATTTTTTTTGGAGGTGATACAGATTTGCTCAGATAAGCATTCAAAACAAGGTGAAATCAAGCCAACTGCTCTGGCAAGAAAATCTCAAGCCGAATTGTTAGATTCATATTACATAAAGATCATTGGGGGAGAAATTCGGTATCGCCCCGTTAGGGGCGCAATTATCAGCTGGGCGCAAAGTTTAGCGCCTGGTGCTAATTATCGCCTCCGACTGCAAACTTGGCTTCTATCGCCCCTGGAGGTGATTGGAGCGCTAAATACCTCTCTTAAGGCACTAACCCGGAGGAGCGAGACGCTACCTCAGAGCACTGACGAAGCTCATGTGATGTCAATCAGCAATGGAACACAGACACACTGGCGCCGGCCAGTTCTTAAAGGGGTCGACCTTGCTCTCCATCCACACCCTGCTCATTGCAGCCTTGAATCTCAGCTTGGCTTGTGCATCAAATCTGCTGGAAAGAACAATGGAGAGGTCCAGGGAAAGAGCTCAGAGTGCAGCCCCCATAGTCTCTTCTAAATCGATGCAAGGAAGGTCAAATCAAAATGAACCTGCAAAGTGCTGCTCAATAGCCAAAACTCCTCAACACAGCATTGAATATCTCCAGAAGTCTCTCTCTCTCACTCAGAATGCATGATGCAAAAATGTCGCCGACAAAAAAAGGCAGGAAGCGGTCGCCTTTAACTAGCGCTCCCCTGGTCCCTTCCCGACTGCAAAACGCTCCACTCAACCTGTCGTTGCTAGCGGCAGGCGGTAAGGCAGGGGGCGCCACTCAATATCCACTCCAGGGCGCTACCGGGGTGTTGCACACTCGGCTAACGATCTGCCGGCGCAGGAGATCGTGGCGGTAGTGTTTAGCACCGCCGCAAAATGTCTGGTCAATTTCGCGAGCGGCGCAAACATCGCCACGCCCGGGCGCTAGATGCTTTGCGCCCCATTAGCGCCCTCTTAAGGCGCTAACAGGAGGCGCAAACCAACCAAATTTTTCCCCCATTGTGTGTTGTGATGGAAAGGCCAAATGGTTCAATACCTTAACTGAATTAGCAGCAGACTTTTTTGATTTCAAAGGAATATTTTATTCCATTGTGCAAATTGGTTATGTCTGTTGTGTTATATTGAGGCATGGCTCCTGGGGTTCCCAGCTCTCCCTCATTTGGCAGGAATCTTCCAAAATCAGGTGTTCCTCTCCCAAGCACTGCCTCTAGCAGCTCGGGACATCAGTGCTTTAAATTTCCCATAGCAGCACACCTCCCCCACTACTCCGTGATGTCAGAGAAGCCTATGACTCGGTGATGTCAGCTGACCACCGCCGTAGAGAGCCACAATCAGTGTGCAGTTGGGAGTGGGGTGGAGAGTCTGGAATCGGAGAGTCTGGAATCGGGGGCTGGGAATCAGAGGGGGGCTTGAGAGTGGGGGTGGGTGCTCATAAATTGAGGGGGCTCAGAAGTCAGGGTGGCTCGAGAGGGGGGGGGAAGAGCGGGAGACTAGGAAATGGGGAATGGGGGCTCGGGGGAGAGATGGAGACTGGAGAATGGGGGATGGGGGCTCGGGGGAGAGATGGAGACTGGAGAATGGGGAATGGGGGCTCGGGGGAGAGATGGAGACTAGGAAATGAGGAATGGGGGCTCGGGGGAGAGATGGAGACTGGAGAATGGGGAATGGGGGCTCGGGGGAGAGATGGAGACTAGGAAATGGGGAATGGGGGCTCGGGGGAGAGATGGAGACTGGAGAATGGGGAATGGGGGCTCAGGGGGAGAGATGGAGACTGGAGAATGGGGAATGGGGGCTCGGGGGGAGAGATGGAGACTGGGGAATTGGGAATGGGGGCTCGGGGAAAGATGGAGACTGGAGAATGGGGAATGGGGGCTCGGGGGGAGAGATGGAAACTGGGGAATGGGGTCTCGGGGGGAGAGTGGGAGACGAAGGATTCTCACTGGAAGAACCCAGGAGGAAGGCAGAGGAAGGTTCTTGAACTGAGTTCTACTAGACCGTGGGATCCTTCATCACATGTGGCTATTGAGGTAGAGACCTAGGGCTAGAAATTGGGCTCCTTTGCGCCTCCTGTTAGCGCCTCCAGGGGAAATATTCCCTCTCGCCCCCTGCTTGTGTGCCTGCCGTTAACAACGACAGGTAGAGGAGGTGGCTTTCAGTCGATGTCCCTGGAGGAGCGCTATTTAAAGGTGTCCAGATCCGGTTTTGTTTTCGTTGGCCAACAATGCTGCTTTGTTAGTTTCACAAAGGCAAAGAGGCCTTTTGGCCGATTGAGCGTTTTGCATTTTAATGAGTGTTCTGGCACATAAGGATTCTTCAGTTTCATTGAGGGGAGACTTGAAAGTGCAATATTTGGATCCTTTGATGGGGGCTGTACTGGCACTGGACCTCGCCCTCCAGCGTCAACATCGGAGGCAACTGAGGCACAGAGAAAGAGTGCAAAATGTGGCCAGAGGTAGGAGGGCCAACAGGGCTCTCAACAGGAGGCCTTACTCACCCAGGGTATTCTGGCAGCAGTTATCCTACATGAATTTCACTGAGGACCAGTGTGTTAGAAGGCTCTGCTTCAGCAAGGACATGGTCACAAAGCTCTGCCACCTCCTGCAGGCAGACCTCGAGCCTCAATTCAGGACCAGAAGGCCCGGCTGTACACTGCAGCTCCTCAGGCTTGGCAGCGGCAGTCTGGGCTGGCTGGATGACAGGCAGCAACCAGTGCAATGGCAGAGTGGCAGTGGTGGGATCAGGAATGCTGTCCTCCTGAGAGAGGACAGCAGGTTCCTGCTCCACTGACCCACTCCCACTCTCCCGGGGCAGCACCTCAGCATCCCTACCAATCAGCTGGAGCACAGATTGCTGGCCTGCTGTGACACCGTGAGATCTCCAGTGGACTGTGGTGGACCCAGCAATGATGGCAGCAATCAGAGCTTTCATGGCATCAAGCTGAGATTGCATGAGAGGAGTCTGAGACTCGATGGCAGCAACCATTGACTGCATTACAGCACTAAGGCGTTGGGTTGCTTCCGCCTGTGCTGCAATGGAAACTGCCACATCGCCCGTGACACGTGCCATGAGGTCTGGATCCACACGGTCTCTCTGGGAGTCCACTATCCTCTGCACAGTGGAAATGATAGGCTCGATGGTGTGTGCAGAGCTCTGTACAATGTTGGAGGCAGACTCCTCCATGCTCCTTACCATTGCTGAGAGGCTCTCAGGCTCCCTTGCCATTGCACCTATCATCTCCATGTGCATGTCCATCACCTTTCTTGTGAATGCCTCCCCATCAAGGTCCTCATCTGAGTCCTGTGCAGCAGAACTCATGCGCGAAATCACCCTCCGGGGAGTTGGCTCCCGAGCTACCCTTTTCCACCTAGCCTTGCTGCAGCCCGCTTGTCCCGGTGCATCACCCAGTGCAGACCCCTCTACTAAACTTGCCTCTAAAGATCGCATAGTGCCAGTATCTGAGGTGGTGCCTGCGGGTGAGAGATGCAGCGACGCGGTGCTTTGCTCCTCCTCCTCTTCTCCTTCCTCACTCTCAGTGGGGGCTCAGGGACAGGCTGGTCATCTGGTTGCTGATTATCTGAAAGCATAACGGCACAACACTCATGCTAAGGTGAGGGCAGGGGGGCAGGAATGGAGCAAGGAATGCAGACATTCTCAGGAGGTGGAAAGTGAGAAAGGTTTGTGGTGTGAGAGGGAAGAGGGATGAGGGAAGGAGAAGGGCTGAAGATACCGTTTTTGCCCACAACAGGGTCGACATCACCGACGGCCATGGCGCCCACCACCTGCTGACCAATGAGTCTCAGCACTCGCTCCTCAAGATCTGAGAGCTGCTGGAGCTGCGCATCACCCCTGCCTGTTCTCTGCTGCTCCCTCCTATTGTGGGGCAGCTTGGCCTGCAAGAAAAACAAATGTGTTTGAGTCTGAGTCCAGCTATGTGTTTGGGAGATATGCCTGCCGTCATTGAATAGATGTGATTGTAGGCAAGGCGGGAGATGTGGATGTGAGTTTAAGTAGGTGAAGATGTTTGGTGGGTGAGTGGTGGCAGTGTGGTTCTTTGCGCAGTGTGCACAGACTGAGGTTCAGATGTTGGTATGTAGGAGCTGTTGAAGCATGTACTCACCTTGACCGCCCAACTGAGGTCATTGAATTTCTTGCAGCACTGTGTGAGGCTGCTTCCACTACACTACTGGCCGAGACCTCCTGAGTCACTGATCAGATCAGCCATGATCTTATTGAATGGCGGAGCAGGCTCGAGGGGCCGATTGGCCTACTCCTGCTCCTATTTCTTATGTTCTTATGTTATGTTCTTATGTTCCCTCCACATTGCTCGGAACACCTGAGACGATGGCCTCCTTCCAGTTGCTGGGAACAGCATTGCCCTCCTTTGCTCCCCTCCAGCCACCAATGCCTCCAATGCCGCATCTGTGAACCAACGAGCTCTCTCCCTGGGAGTGGGAACAGCCACAGCCATCAGGGGCTTCACTTGCTCACAGGTCGCCTCAAAGCCAGCAGTGCTGAAAATGAGCATCTGCACAATGATGCAACCTCCCCTTTAAAAGCTGGAAGGAACCAGTGTGAAGGATCATTGCTGAATGCATTGCACCTGAAATTCATTAGCGCTCTGCTGGTAGCGCCCCTGTAGCGCCCCACTGAGATCATTAACGCTTGATTTAATGCCTCACTTCCTTCCTGGGGAGCTAACACCCAATTTAGTAGAAGTTCAGAATCATTAGTGCCTGGGGCTAAATTTTCAAAATTTCAAAAGATAGTGCCCCAAACGGGGCGATACCCAATTCCACCCCCTAAATCTTAATTTAAAACGGAAGGGGATAAATGTTTGCAAAGGAGGAATATTTGGTGGGGGGGGGGGGGGCGGTGGGGTTGCAGGTGAGAGCACTGGGGCCGAACGGCCTCCTCCTGTGCTGTAATTTCTATAATTCTATGAAAAATCTTCTTTATTGAGACTGAGCCCACGGAGTGGTTTAGAAATGTTGGTGTTGTGCTGAATTAGGACAATGTGCCCTGTGAGAAGTGCCCCAAACACAACCCGCTGCCCTTTGTGCAATCCCATGGTTTGGTTCAGCTCGGTGTGTACCGGCCGGTTTTGATGTGTGAAGTCCAAGTACAGATCAGCTCTCACTGAGGTTCACAGTTCAGAGTTTTCATCTTCACGCAGAACCAGAGTCCTATCTAGACTCCAAGGAAATAGGGAAATGATGGGGCCTATTAAAAGTGGCATCAACTGGGAGCATGATCTCACCTTGTGCCGTGCAGGGGATTTGTGGCTATGGTTTCAGGGTAAATATCAGCGGGTCGTAGGATTACTACTAGTTACAGGTAGGTTATCTGAGCATTGCACCTATTACTACCAGTTACCTATAGTCTATATCAGTGAGTTATGGTATTACTGTTGGTTATGAGGTGAATCTGAGTGTTACCAGTATTACTATTATTTATCAGTGCAATTTCAGTGAGTTACCATTAGTTACTGGTAGAATCAAAGTTGCTCCCACCTCTGGTTTCCCCTCTGCAAATCGCTCCCCCCACCCTTTGCTTTCCCCTCTCCCTGCCCTCGGTTTCCCCTCTTTGCCTGATCACAGGTGGTCTCCTAGTTCTTGGAACGACTGCCACAGCAGCAGCTAGCACAAAACCAGGAGCAAAAATACTCAACCACAGGGGACCCAACCGTTATAAGGTAAATGCAATAACATTAGTAGAAGTCGCGTGATCAGATGTCACATGATCAGACACACACGATCCTGTCATGTGGTCAGAACATCATGTGATCAAACCTCCAGGAATCCAGTCTTGGATAGAGAACTGGTTGGCAGACAGGAAGCAAAGAGTTGGAATAAACGGGTCTTTTTCCAAGTGGCAGGCAGTGACTAGTGGGGTACCGCAGGGATCGGTGCGAGGACCCCAGCTATTCACAATATATATAAATGATCTAGACGAGGGAACTAGATGTAATATCTCCAAGTTTGCAGACGACACAAAGCTGGGTGGGTGTGTGTGTTGTGAGGAGGATGCAGAGAAACTCCAGTATGATTTGGACAGGTTGGGTAATTGGGCAGATGCATGGCAAAAGCAGTAAATGCGAGGTTATCCACTTCGGTGGCAAAAACAGGAAGACAGATTATTATCTGAACGGCAATAGATTGGGAAAAGGGAAAGTGCAACGAGACCTGGGTGACCTTGTGCACCAGTCGCTGAAGGTAAGCATGCAGGTGCAGCAGGCGGTTAAGAAGGCAAATGGTATGTTGGCCTTCATAGCGAGAGGATTCGAGTACAGGAGCAAGGATGTCTTGCTGCAGTTGTACAGGGCCTTGGTGAGACCACACCTTGAGTATTGTGTGCAGTTTTGGTCGCCTTATCTGAGGAAGGATGTTCTTGCTATGGAGAAAGTGCAGCGAAGATTCACCAGGCTGATAACTGGGATGGCAGGAATGATATATGAGGAGTGATTGGGTCGATTAGGCTTATATTCGCTAGAGTTTAGAAGAATGAGAGGGGTTCTCATTGAAACTTATAAAATTCTCACAGGACTAGACAGACTAGATGCAGGAAGGATGTTCCCGATGGCAGGGGAGTCCAGAACCAGGGGTCACAGTCTAAGGATAAGGGGTAAGCCATTTAGGACTGAGATGAGGAGGAATTTCTTCACCCAGAGAGTGGTGAACCTGTGGAATTCTCTACCACACAAGGCAGTTGAGGCCAATTCATTAAATATATTCAAGAAGGAGTTATATATATATTTTTAAGGCTACAGAGATCAAGGGATATGGGGAGAAAGCAGGGACAGGGTACTGAACTTGGATGATCAGCCATGATCTCATTAAATGGCGGAACAGGCTTGAGGGGCTGAATGGCCTACTCCTGCTCCTATCTTCTATGTTTCTATGTCTCCAACTAGAGTGGGCAACCCTAATGGTTCCCCACTGTCAGAATGCAAAATGGTTCAGTTTCTGTCAGGAATTATACTTGAAAAGAGGTCTGCAGGAGCGGTGACCCAAGATACAGCTTCAATCCTGGAATCTGCTTATGTTAAGCAGTTTTTTCTGAAATCGGTTGAAAGGAGGCGGTTCATCACCTCACCTAAGATTTTGTGTGCGCGCTGGTGATGTTGCTGTCGGCAGCAGCTCGGCTGTTCCCAGCCCGGTCACAGAACACACCATCTTCAACCGGTGGCAAATTCCTCCAGTTGCGGTTGACTCCTCAACTGCCCCATTTCCCCTCTCCTGCTGTCACCTCTCGGGAAACAGGCTCACTAGCGCCCGACAAAGGAAATTGAGTGCGCGGGTGGAGGTTGTTACTTGGTCTAAAACGGAGTTATAATAACAGCCACGTAGTAAGGAATCCGTTGTTTCTATATATTAAACAAAGATTCACAGTCTGTCTTTTCAAATAGAATATCAAACTCTATCCTCACGACAGGAAATAGGAAAATAATCTGCCCTATCTTAGCCCTTAAGGAATGGATTTTTAATATAACTCACTGTATCAGAGCTCCAGGATGGAGGCTCTAATGTAAATGGAAGTTTCTGTTATATTATCCTCCATCCAACGGAACAATTTGAAAAAGATTACCGCTCATCTGTATAATGATCGCTGTACTTTAAACAACCCTGAGCAGCAAAATTTTGCAAAAAAGTCTGTTGATACACCAGTTAGTTTTTTTTCTACAAAGTTTTAGTTGTCTTTTTAAGTCCAATCCTGGATGTAAACGTTTAAAAGAAAACAAGTTCTGCGCAAAGCCGTTAGATAAAGATAATCATCTTCAAGGTGGGATTCCACAGGAAGGGCCCATTTCCATGGTAACACACTGGTTCGGTTAGGCATGTACAGCTGTGCCTCATCTGTCAAAAAGGTCACCAACCCCCCACTGCTCCATACCACTCCTAGCATGTGTGATGTCTTACAATACAATACAATGTTACAGAAAGCATTGTGAGAAGACGTGAGCTATTCAGATAGAGGACTTTGGTAAAAATCCAACAGAAATATGAATGTTTCTTCAGAAATCATTCTTACAAAGGGTAATTGACCTATTATAGATACATTATCCATTATGGAATTGCACTTTGTTTGGCTAGAGGGGCTGATTCTCCAATTCTTATATAACATGAATCTAGCAATTTGAGTGTGTGACAATCAGGCAGACTTGAAATTTCCTGCAAGCAGTGTCATCTGCTGAGAGCAGTGGTGAGGAATGTGCAGACTCTCAGCCCCTGCTTTTCCATCCATTTAACTGCCTGTAGGCCTGCAATTTCCTGACTAGCAACTCCTCACTTAGAGCCTACGAATGGGGAATCAGCCCTATAGAATGAAGTTTCCAAGGGTCACAGCTTTAGTGTATGGACATTGCGCAGTGCTGGCCCCGCGCATGCTCTGCATGGCTGCCCCTGAAGATCTACCAGGGTAGGCCTAATTTAATATGCATGATGAGCTCATAGCCTGAATTGGGCCTTCCACTGGGAGCTCGCTCAATGGGGAGGGAGCAGAATATTCAATGCAGCTGAAGCTCTTAAAGGACTGCGTTTGCTATTTAAAGGGAGGTAATAATTGGAAGCAGAAAGAAGAGCAAAGCCAGCAAATCTTTTGCAGCGATACAAAGTAGACCATCAGGCAAGAGCCTTACCAAGCACTCTGACATCAGAGGGAGAGGGGCCGAGGAGATGGATTACCCATGCTGGGAATTTCCATGGCCCAGAGGACGCCGGAAACCTTTGCTGAAAATGGTTGGATTGACCTTTCTATAAGCTGATCCGCTTGTCTACCAGCCATTTGATAGGGGGGGGGGGCTGCCAGTGCCACCCAATGCTGCATTTCCCAATAACCACCCCCCCCTTCTGCAATAGGTACCCAGATTAACCACCAACTTTATTATAAATATCTAACCCCACCCTGGCCCCAAATATTCTGACTGGGACAGGAGTGGAAGTCAGCAGCACCTGCTTCACCATACTTACACCAGCAGAGCAAGGACTTTCAGGTGCACAATGTTTTATAAGGAGACCAAAGAGCAGCCTGCTTCTTGGGTGGGACCACAGAGATTCTCCAGAAATGACTGATGCACAAGAGGGGAAGTGAATGCCACAGGCCCCTAAGAAGAGTATCCCAGGTTGAATGGGAGGAGGCGGCCACCAGTTCGAATGCCACCTCATCACACCATGCATCTGGACACAGTGCAGGAAAAATTCAGTGAGTCAGCCAAGGTAGGAAAGTCCAGCAAAACCTTCCATGAATGAAATATACCAAGTGTGCACAGCACTTACAATTACCTCCCCTTCACACTATCCTAAAGCACTTTCAAACCTCACAACGGATGCCATGATGTTGCTGACTGTCCTTTATATCCCAATCTTTACATGCATTCAGCCCAAAATAATCCTCCTATCTAATGTAGTTGAATGTTGTAGGCACATGGCATCACATCACAGAAGAAGGCCGCTTGTAACAACTGAGAGAACTCAGGAAGAGGAAGATGTCCTTGAAATCCTGGAATGCCATGGAGAGTGGAGCAGATGAGAAAGTGGGAAGTCTCCTGCTAGCTCATGTTTCGCTCTAAGCTTCTGCTGCTCTTCTTTCTCATCCTATTCTCTAAATCACTTACTGCCAGCAAAGTATAATCTTAAACCTTTTACCATGTCACTTCTACTAAAAGCGGTGTTTCAAGTCTGCTCATTAGGACACCATCAAGTTGATCTTTATCTGTTTCTCTAGGTGTGTCACATGAAGGCAATTCAGGCCCCACTACATCCAGTCATGCCAGCACTTTACAGAACACACCATCATGCAATCTCTTCCTCCCAAGTACCAACGCAATACATGCATTAGAGAGTGAGCTAGAGGGGAGAGCAGAGGGTTAGATACACAGCACAAGTGAGCAGGAGTGGGAGGAGCAATCCGCTGACCGGAGGACCAACTTGTATCCAGCCTCAGATAGTGAGCCCAGGGATATCGACCTCACCATATGTATTTTCAAAATCTACCATGGAGCGTGTGACAACTTCAGAGACATCCATCCTCTATACCAGAGGATGTTGGTGCTTCTCTCTTGGTTGCTCAGGCTGCTGCCTTAAAGGCCTGGGTTGCAGAGTGGAACAGGCTATTTCCTTCAGCTTAGATAGGTTTAGGGATCAGTTATAGAGAACCATGAGGCAGGGCTTCACTGATCTCATTTATGTGATTAAGTGTGCTGTCATGCTGATCAGTAGTCATGATGAGGGAGTGCCTAGAATCAGGAATTTGCACAGATCATGGTACTGGGTCTCAGACTGGGCACAGATTTTCACCCTGCCACCAACTGTTTCCAATGTCTGCACAGGTGGCAGAAGGCATTCAGGCCCACACTGCCCATGCAGTAGTGGAAATGGCATAGCCTTTGGCAGGTCCATCTCAGGACTCTACTGCTGAGGTACAAAGGCAGCTTCAATCCCAAGAGACTCCCTTGCACACCCAACAGCCATCCAACTCACATACTCCTACCATGGAGGTAGCACCGAGCTGAAGTACCAGACTGGGTTTAAGAGCACAGTTGTAACACGCTGCTTTCAAGAGGAACCACTGTGGGAACAAACACTAGGGATTTACACATGATGGGGTCGATTTTCCCGAAGCTGTCAGGAAGAAGGCGGGACTACAACTTTCGGGTTTTAGACCCACCTACATCAACGTCCAGCCAATCCGCGTGATTTTCCCTTGATTGACCTTGTTGAGCCCACCCAGCGGGCTCAGCAGGCCAATTAAGGGCCACCCGGCAACAGGTGACGTCACAGACTGAAATTTCATCTGTCAAGAGTTCTTGACAGATGAAATATCAGTGTCTCACAGCTGTTTGAAGCTGTCAAACACTGACAGTCTGAGTTCTAACATGAGTCCTTCTGCACAGACTCAGTTAGAACTCTCAGCAGCACTCAAAGCTGAAGGCTGTCACTTTTCACAGATCGCAGCCATTCAGCTTTAAGTGCAGGCTGAGTGATGCGCTCCCGATGCCTACAGGAAGAAAGGCTGTTAAGGTAAGTACGGGTTGGTAAAAGTTCTTTACACACTTTAGACACACCAAACACACTTACCTTTGCACTTATGCACCCATCACTCACCTGAACACCGACATCGTGACCCCTCCAACTCCTTCAACCCGACGGCCTGCCTGCTCTAACCTGGCGTGGTTTGGAGCCATCGGGAATCCCACACAACACCCCTCAAAATAGGGATTAGGCTAAAAACTGCCTGTTAACAGGCAGTTAATTGGCACTAATCCCTTCCCGCCTCGGGTCAGGGGGTCCCAGTGCGGGGCGGGTACCCGCCGCCTCTGAAACTTGCGTGGAGCGGGGTTTTGGGCAGGATGGTGTCGGGACCTCCGAATTCGGGATTTCCCCCCCCCACACGCCTGAAACCCCGCCTGACGACTCCAGGAAAATCGACCCCGACATGTTTGTTAAAAATCTGGTTGTACTGAAGTTGATGAGTGCCTTTGTAACGACTTTACATAGAATTATATAGAATTTTACAGCACAGAAACAGGCCATTTGGCCCAACAGGTCTATGCCGGTGTTTATGCTCCACACGAGCCTCCTCCCACCCCACTTCATCTCAGCCTGTCAGCATAACCTTCTCTTCCTTTCTTCCTCATGTGTTTATCTAGCTTCCCCTTAAATGCATCTATGCTGTTTGCCTCAATTACTCCCTGTAGAGAGTTCCACATTCTCACCACTCTCTGAGTAAAGAAGTTTCCCCTGAATTCCCTATTGGATTTATTAGTGACTATCCTATATTGATGGGCTCTAGTTTTGGACTTGGCGGTATGTTTCATCAACTGTCACGATTAGTAGACTTGTGACTTGCATGAAAAGTGTCTGGCATTGTAGCTGAAGGCCTCTTTGTAGGGAGCATGGGTAAGATGTAGATGGGACTGTTACTATTGTGGCCACATTTGTAAGTTAGGAGGAGGCATCCTGTAAGAGAGCTTGCTGAAAGTCTCTCACATTGTGTTCTGCTCTGCAGTCTCTTCAAATTCCTTCTCTCCTCTTCATGGTCTCCTTGTTGTGCCAGGGGACCTTCCTCCTCTGGAGTATCCATGGTGATCCCTCTTCTTTGCAGCTCACAACAACAAACCTTGAAAGCTTGGCTAGGCTGTATCACAGGACACACACAGATCTATCCAGGCAGCTGAAGTGTAGTGTATGTAACCGTTCTACCTTTAAGAGAACTATTGTATGTAACCGTCCACCTTTAAGAGAACTATTTTAGGTGTTGCACTACTTTATCTTGGCTGCTGTATACTGTAATACCGGGAGTGACCACACCGGTATATAAGTGCTGTGTAAGGATTTATTGGGCAGATTCGCCCTGACCTTCGAATAGTAAAGTCCTGTTAAAGTTACTCTTGTAGTCTGTGTATTAATTCACCATATAACCCACAGACTTTACAGTGGCGACGGGTTCGATCTTACCCTGCGGCAGCGACACACCCGAAGCAGTTAACGAGCGTCGAGAAGAGGCACCCGCACTCGTCGTTCGGCTGAGAGAAGACTTGAGTCTACAGAGCAAGGAAGAAGGAAGGATTCAGACACGAAGCCTTCCATCAGCAACACGCTGTTATTGTCCCTTCTGCCACGGCGGTGAGTGAGCCGATCAGCCAAGAGAAGCAAGTCGGCCACGTTGACTGTGAGTAGGGGGAAAATAAAAAGAAACGGAGGATAAGGGCGGTGAACTCGACCACGGTCGGGGGAAAGGAGCCGGACAGAAGTCGGGCCCAGAGGCGCTGAGACTGGGGCAGCGTAGGGCACGGAAGCCGCGGTACAAGCGGGAACGCAGCCGGTGTGAGAGACCGGGCTACAAGCGGGAACGCAGCCGGTGTGAGAGACCGGGCTACAAGCGGGCTGGGAGACGCAACAGCGTCGTGAGACAGCTAGACCGCGACCGGCGAAAAAGGCCGGGCAGCTACCGAGGCCACGAGGCGCTGCGACCGGGATCGTAAGGCGCGGGAAGATATAAAAATAAATAAAACCGCGGAGAACTCAGCCGCAGCCGGGGGAGGAAAGGACCGGACTGCGAGAGGGCTGGGAGGCGCGATTGGAAGCCGCTGAGGGAGAGACAGAGCCCGAGTGAAGGGGGAACGGGACCAAGCGAGGGAGACCGAGCGAGATTCCGCCCAGCGGCTGGAACTGTTCGCCGCCAACGGGTTGTCCCCAGCGCCGGTTGCCGGCCGAGAAAAGGGAACAAGGAACGCACTGAAGCCGGCGCGCAGGCTGCGAACTCCGAAAGCCAGCGGTCGTCGCCCGAAGGAAAGCTTACCCCTCCAGCCAGGGGAAGAAACGCGGGAAGCCGCCAGTAGGCGGGGAAGAAGACAGAAGCGGGAAACCGCCATTTTGAAAGTGGGCGGGGAAGAAGACAAGCGCGGGAAACCGCCATTTTTGAAAAAAAAAGTAACGAACAAATTCGTTGTGGTTTCTCAAAAAGATAGTGAAGATGCCTAAGCATGGTAACATCAACAACTTCGATTCCGAGGTGGAAGATTGGGCCACGTACGTAGAACGCATCGAGATATATTGTGAGGCCAATAAAATAGCAGATGATGATAAAGCTCTCACCTTATTAAACGCAATGGGGGCGAAGACATACGGGCTATTGAAGCATCTTCTATCACCAGCTAAACCGGCGGATCAGACTTTCGCTGATATTGTTGCGGTCCTGAAGGATCATTTGAACCCCACACCGCTGATGTTGGCGGAACGATTCAAATTTTATGCGAGAACGCAACGGAAAGAGGAAAGCAACACGGAATACTTGGTCGAACTGCGTAGACTAGCGAAATACTGCCAGTTTGGGGAAAATCTGACAGAGGCATTGAGAGACAAGTTCGTGTGCGGGTTGTCGAAGGAAGGAACACAAAAGCGACTGCTCGAAGAGAACGATCTTACACTTGACAAGGCTGTCCTTATTGCAGCATCACACGAAGCAGCCGCGAGAGGCACTGCGGAAATGCAGCTGAAGGCAGCGGTACTCAGCGTGGATCAAATGACTTCGGGTACAACAAAATGTTATCGTTGTGGGAAGACAACACACGACCAGAACCAATGCTGGTTTAAAAACCAGGAATGTAGAAAATGTGGCAAGCTTGGTCACATAGCTAAAGTATGCCGGTCAGGAAAGAAGACCAACAACAGAAAAAAGTCACCGCAGGAAAAGTACAGCAAGGTACACAAGGTGGCTGAGAAGAGTTCAGATGAACAGAATTCGGATTCAGACCCGAACGGCCAGGAACTGGGTAGTCTGAGAATTTACAATGTGAGTAAGGAAGCTGACCTACAAACTATCTGGGTCACACTAAAAGTAGCCGGAGTCCAAGTGAAAATGGAATTGGACACAGGATCAGCCCTATCAGTCATAAATCGAAGGGATTACAACCGGCTATTCTCACATATACCCTTGAGAGATACCAAGATCGTATTGCAGACATACACGGGGCATAAAGTATACCCCATGGGAAAGATACAAGTCAAGGTGAGAGACAGGGGCAAAGAACACCAAGGAATGGACTTATATGTACTACCTGAGGGAGGTCCACCACTTCTGGGACAGGAGTGGATCAGGGAAATAAACATGGAATGGCACTACCTAAAAGCAATAACGAGTGAGAACTCGGTGAAGACAATCAGCTCAGACTCTGAAACGGATGACGACAAGACCAGCCCAGGTGCGAAAGACAAGTCTAAAATGGACTTGCTGACTAAGGTTGGAAAAACGAAGGAGTGCATAAATACTGATGCTTCAAAGGAGAACAAAGTTTCAGAACAGAATTCCACTGAACAACAACATAGTTTGGCAGAGAATTCTGAGTCTGTCCAGTTTACAGACATGCACAAGTCTGAGGAACACCGGGCTCGAACTCAACTCCATTTCAAATTACAACAGCAATTAGAACAATTGAGTTGCCGTCTCGAGCAAGAGATAAAAGCAATGAAAACGTTCTTTGACACAGAGTGGGAGAACCTGGAAAGACAACAGAAACAGCTGAGGGAGAAAAGGGAGCAGGAGCACACAAACCGTCTGCGCAAGGAGGCCAAACGAATCAAAGCTGATTCGGTTTCTGAAGGTGCGTGCTCTAATCTGGTGGAGCAAGATGTTCAGCAACTGAAGGCGCTTGTTAGCAGATTGCAGGCAGAAAAGGCTGAGTTGGTCGCCATGAATTCCGAGCTCCTACTGAAGTTGGGTGCAGCATCACCGGACGATTCATTTGTGGAAATTCGAATGGTGGAGGCTGCGGATGATGGCGAAGTAGAAACAGCAAAGGAGCCCCAGGGCAAGGTTATAAACAGCCCTGCAGCTACTGGGAAACGGATGAGGTCAGAAGAGTCAACGGTCAGCCAACTCCTTCATATGCTGAGGGACAAGACTCTGAAATGGGAACAATTTGGACATGAGTCTAAATCTTCAAAGGAGAGGGGTTTGGAGCTCCCAAAAGTTATTGGAATAGCTGAGGTTGCAACACAGACTGAGAAGATGGCAGCAGAGCAAACCTTGGATGCCAAAAGTACGCTGATTCACGTCAATGTTGAATAACAGAATGCTGAAACAGCTGCTCCAGTAGAGGGATTGAATAATACAATCAATCAATCTCCCAATGAAGTTGAAGTATTGAAATCACGAATGAGGTCAGTAGTAAAAGACTTGCAGGAAGCCCAGAAAAAGCTGGATGAAACTGAACGCATGAAGAAGTCTCTTCAGGAAAGATGTCTGGATTTGGAACAAAAGCTGGCTAACGTCCAGCTGGGTATGGAGGAAATAGAAGACCCTCTCACTGGCCTAGCTCAGGACGACACCGAATATTACCATGACCAGTTGGACGACACCGAATATTACGATGACCTGCTCTGCCCAGCTTGTGATGAAAACTCCCAAAGTGCAGAAACCATGAAGAATCACCTAAAGTCTAAGGAACATCGGGAGATGGTGGCGCTACTACGGAAAAAGGAGGACGAGAAGGAGGAACGGTGCATGCAGCTGGCAGCTGACAGTGGAGCCCAGAGAGTCTCCAAGAAGCAGAAAAGGAAAAGACGAAGCAGAAGATGATGACCATCTGAACCATTATCACCTCTACCAGGTCACGCACGTGGTCTCTCCGTACGGAGCCAAATCAGTTTGGAAGTAGAAAAACTTCCCAAGGTACTCAAGCTTTTAGAAGTCAACAATGCTGGTTCAGAAGTGACGGAAGTTCAAGCTGTTAAGTCCAGTGAAGGACTATTGGATGAGTCACTCCAGCAACGTGAACCGACTACACCGAGACTGAATCTGTGAACTGTTTCCCGCAGAGACTGAATCTGTGAACTGTTTCCGCAGAGACTACATCTGTGAACTGTTTTTTCATGAAGTTGGATATATGTTATGTTTAATGGGGAATAAGTATGTTGTAAGCTAAAAAGGGAGGATTGTAGTGTATGTAACCGTTCTACCTTTAAGAGAACTATTGTATGTAACCGTCCACCTTTAAGAGAACTATTTTAGGTGTTGCACTACTTTATCTTGGCTGCTGTATACTGTAATACCGGGAGTGACCACACCGGTATATAAGTGCTGTGTAAGGATTTATTGGGCAGATTCGCCCTGACCTTCGAATAGTAAAGTCCTGTTAAAGTTACTCTTGTAGTCTGTGTATTAATTCACCATATAACCCACAGACTTTACATGAAGCACTGCTTCAATGTGTAAATATTGAAGCTCAATGATTATTCTGATGTATGCCAGCACCTCATTATGCCTGTGCTCCTGGGATATTGCACAGATGACATAAACCATTGTTCCAGAGGATAGCCTTGGTCATACAGAGACTTGTCTTTGCGAGTCACATATTGGTGGGACAGTAAACTGCCTTGAAATTAAGGCATGTGGATTGCTGTCTGGGAAATGAGTACTGAGGTGCACAACCTGGTGCTAGTGGTCACAAATGAGTTGAGCACTGAGAAAGTGGAATCCTTTCCTGTTCATGTATGTAATGGCATTGTGCAATGGAGCACACAAGGGCCAATTGGCAGCAATGTATAACTCCCTGGATGTTCAAGAATCCTGCTATTTATAAAATTGCAGTTTTCTCATGCTGTTTTCTGTTATCCATGAGGAAGATCAAATTGATTGCTCAATCAAACAAGGGATCGGTCACTTCTTTTAACACATCTACAGACAGCTCATTGATTATGTTGCTGATGCCCCTAGTGAAAGCACAAAGTGATCCTGAACCATAAAAGTTAAGAGCGGTTGTGACCTTAATAGCCCCCAGCAGTTCCATGCCTGTTGAAGGGTTTGGCTGCAAGTCTGGCCGCTTAACTCTGTCATGGCATCCCTTGCAAATCCTAAGCTCCAGAGGCACTGCTCCTGTGACAAACGGAAACAGGTGTGTCCTTGCCTGTAGGTTCTGGAGTGGATATACTGGCAGGTGGATGCAGAGCGACTCTGCCTAGCCTACCTGACATCCTTCCATTGATCTTCGTCTTTTTCCTTTGAAAAGCACAAGATATTAGGGCATTCCCTTTGGAAAACTAATGGAGTTGTGGGAAAAAGAGACATGAGCACAACAATTGCCACAAAGGCCCCTGAACACTTGAGTGGAAAAAAAAATGCTCAGACCTTAGCAACCCTGGATGCCCATACTCCATGCAGGGGTTGGGGGGACAGGGAGGCAGATCACTCAGTGTAATGCATACACAAATTATGTGCAGGTTAAAATTACATAACTGCAACTTTATTTAAATATTAGAATAATAAAGCTCCCAACTGTTTCAGGTGGCAGTTCCCTGGTCCCGTTAAATTTAGTACTGGAAATGTGCATTTTCGTGCAAAATAGGCAGAAAACTGGCGAGACAGATGGCCTCATAATCTAATTGGTAATGCTCACTTTATGCCTGAATATCAGGCATTACCAATTGGACAATCTACCTCGATGTCTCAGATACTCCGTATCGTAATGCTGTCTTTATTTGGAAGCTAATAGGCGAGCAGACTGCAGGTGAAGTATGTGATTCAGTCAGTTGTAATATATGAGTAATCTAAATATCTTTCCCAGGGATGCTATGCAATTAGTTGTGCTGAGTAGTGCTGCATATGACTATAGTGTGTTGTGAATTTATGTCCATGGAGGCTGGATTAAAATTGCCTAACCCTTAAGTGCTTTTATCTTTCTCTTATTGGGGATCAATTTGAGCCCAAGTCTCAAGTACGAAAGGGCACCATTCTAATGGACTTGACTAATTAGTGTCAAGCAACAACTCTTTTCTCTCACATTGAATTGATGGGAAAAAGAAAATATTTCCATTCATTATCCATTAATTACAGTAAGCGCTCACAGGTCACTGAATGCCATGAGTTTTCCATAACATTGGGTTTCTTCTGGAACCCTCTACAATAAACTCATTAAAAAATAGCTCTTTGCTGCCTCCTCTATTCCCTCCCCCCACCACCAATCATAACTTCTTTAGTTGAATCATGCGCTGAATTCTAGTCAGTTCTGGGTTGTTGTCCCACATTAGTGAGTATAGACTAAGCTGAGACTGGCATTAAAACTATTTTGAGCCACAACAGCTGCTTGTGCAAGGAATCGTTGATTGAAATCCAGAGTTGAAGAGCAGTAACTGGGACCAAAGTCCTGAAGGAGATCCTTACCGTTTTTGGGAGGAAAACAGTTCAGAAGAACTGGATGTCAGTTTTGTGAATGTCACACAAAATCCTTGGGGGAGAAATTGGTTTCTGGCATGCCCAATTTCTGGGTGAAGAATAGGACTAACATTTCGTGATCTACTGAGATCATTGAAAGATTTATGCCACTGCAGCCTGGTCCTCCTGACGACATTCCCTGCTTGTGCCCTCCTGTGCAATGTGTAACCAGGCTGTGTTGATCTCCTGGGGAGGTCTCTTCCGCCCATGGGAAGGGAAGAGAACCTCCCTGCATGCTGTGACTCCCTCCATAAGCATATGGAGGGAGTCATGGGTGCAGCTGTGCACCTCTGTGCGGTACTTGTCAGTGTTTGCAGTACCTCAATGCTGTAGAACACTGACAGCACAAATGTCAAAATAAATCTGCGCATGGTCTCTTTAAGGAAACTGACTGATGATGCGTCATCAAATGATGTCATCAGACCCGCTTCCTTCAATTGGTCTGCAAACGCGCTGGGCGGGTTTAACAAGCCCAATCAACGTAAAATAATTCTGCACAGCAGCGGGGTCAGGACCCGCCACTGATGTCGCCCGCCCCGGACCCACTGAGGTAGGGGAAATCACAGCCCACGTTGTAAAGAATCTGATCAAATAAGATAGCAAAAATCCAATGATGTTAGGGGGAGGGTTTAACTTTCGGGTTGGCGACCGGTGCCATCCGCCTGCCTGTGCCGACAGTTGAGAGGATGAAGCCATTTCAAGGCCCGGGCCTCATTTAAATAGAACCGGTGGGTTGCAGGTGCCAAGTGGACCATTCTGATGCAGCTTGCTGGATTCAGGCCGGTGCAATATTGGTCGGCCATGTAAACATAAATATTACCAAACACTGAGAATTAGTTGATGAATAATTTAATGTCACTCTGGGCACTATAATATGAAGCATGGACACACGCTATAAATTTCATCGCTGTGGCTCAACACTCCTCACTTCTGGCTTTTTTTTATTTGATTGCCCACTGATTTGCCCTCTTTTTCTCTCTGCATCATGTACTATTTTCGGCTGGGAGATTGAGCAGGCAACTTATTCCCTGGCCTCTGCCAACGTCAGTATTCAGCTATTTGCGAGGAGCCAGTCACTATGGGTCACTGCTTCTCTGACTGCTGCTGAGGAAGTGCTTCACCTCTGCTTAGTCCCCCTTGTCGAAGGTCAGCTGTGTTTGAGAACTGCACTTGTGGACATGAGTTTATGTTTGAAAACTCTATGGCACACCAGTGTGCAACAATACCAGCCTTCCTATCTATTCTTGTTCTTTTGCAGAGAATGGAAGTCCGCTTGCACAAGCTATTATGAAGCATAGATGCACACAGCAAAAGTGCATTTTTTGAATTATCAGTTCATTTGGTAATAAGGTGCATATTTACATTTTACTTCAGTCTACAGCACAGAAAAAGGCCATTCAGCCCAATTAGTCTATGCCAGCGTTTATGCTCCACATGAGCCTCCTCCCGTTTACATAAGAACATAAGAAATAGGAGCAGGAGTAGGCCAATCGGCCCCTCGAGCCTGCTCCGCCATTCAATAAGATCATGGCTGATCTGATCCTAACCACCAATCTACTATCACAGAACCATCTCCTGAATCTAACCGAATTAGACACACGAAATAGGAGCAGGATCAGGCTACATGGCCCCTGGGCCCGCTCCGCTACCCACAGGGCCATGACGGATCCGAACCTAGACTCATGTCCAAATTCCTGCCCGCTCCCCGTAACCCTTAATTCCCTTTACTTCTAGGAAACTGTCTATTTCTGTTTTAAATTTATGTAATGATGTAGCTTCTACAGCTTTTTGGGGCAGCACATTCCATGGACCTACCACCCTCTGAGTGAAGTAGTTCCTCCTCATCTCAGTTTTGAAAGAGCAGCCCCTTATTCTAAGACTATGCCCCCTAGTTCTAGTTTCACCCATCATCGGGAACATCCTCCCCGCATCCACCCGATCCAACCCCTTCACAATCTTATATGTTTCAATAAGATCGCCTCTCATTCTTCTGAACTCCAATGAGTAGAGTCCCAATCTACTCAACCTCTCCTCATATGTCCATCCCCTCATCCCCGGGATTAACCGAGTAAACCTTCTTTGTACTGACTCGAGAGCAAGTATGTCCTTTCTTAAGTATGGACACCAAAACTGTATGCAGTATTCCAGGTGCGGTCTCACCAATACCTTGTACAACAGAAGCAATACCTCCCTATTTTTATATTCTATCCCCCTAGCAATGAAAGCCAACATTCCATTGGCCTTCTTAATCGCTTGCTGCACCTGCATACTAACCTTTTGAGTTTCGTGCACCAGGACCCCCAGATCCCTTTGTACTTCAGTACTTTCCAGTTTCTTGCCATTAAGATAATAACTTGCTCTATGATTTGTCCTGCCAAAGTGCATAACCTCACACTTTCCAGTATTGTATTCCATCTGCCAAATCTCTGCCCACTCACTTAGCCTGTCTATGTCCCCTTGCAGGTTTTTTATGTCCTCCTCACTCACTACTTTCCCTCCCATCTTAGTATCATCTGCAAACTTTGACGTGTTACACTCGGTCCCCTCCTCCAAATCGTTAATATAGATTGTAAAGAGTTGGGGACCCAGCACTGACCCCTGCGGAACACCACTAGTTACTGATTGCCAGTCTGAGAATGAACCATTTATCCCAACTCTCTGCCTTCTGTTAGATAGCCAATCCTCTATCCATGCCAGAATATTACCCCCAATCCCGTGATTTTTTATCTTAAGCAATAATCTTTTGTGTGGCACCTTGTCAAATGCCTTTTGGAAGTCTAAATACACTACGTCCACTGGTTCCCCTTTATCCACCCTATATGTTACTTCCTCAAAGAACTCCAGCAAATTTGTCAAACATGACTTCCCCTTCATAAAACCATGCTGACTTTGTCCTATTAAATTATGATTATCCAAATGTCCTGTTACTGTCTCCTTAATAATGGACTCCAAAATTTTACCTACCACAGATGTTAGGCTAACCGGTCTATAGTTTCCAGCCTTCTATCTACTGCCCTTTTTAAATAAGGGTGTTACATTAGCAGTTTTCCAGTCTGCCGGGACCTTTGCCGAGTCCAGGGAGTTTTGGAAAATTATTACCAATGCATCCACAATCCCTACCGCCACTTCCCTCAAGACCCTAGGATGTAAGCCATCAGGTCCAGGTGATTTATCCGCCTGGAGTCCCATTATTTTACCAAGTACCACTTCCTTAGTGATTTTGATCGTGTTTAGCTCCTCCCCCCCTTTAGCCCCCTGTTTGTCCAGTGTTGGGATATTCTTAGTGTCTTCTACTATAAAGACTGATATAAAATATTCATTCAGTGTTTTTGCCATCTCCATATTTCCCACCATTAATTTCCCGGTCTCATCCTCTAAGGGACCAACATTTACTTTAGCCACCCTTTTTCTTTTTATATAACTATAAAAACTCGTACTATCTGTTTTTATATTTTTTGCTAATTTACTTTCATAATCTATCTTCTCTTTCTTAATCAATCTTTTTGTTATTTTTTGCTGTCTTTTAAAGTTTTCCCAATCCTCTATCCTCCCACTAGATTTGGCTACCTTATATGCCCTTGTTTTTAGTCGAATACTATCCTTAATTTCTTTACTTAGCCACGGATGGCTGTCTTTTCTTTTACACCCTTTTCTTCTCAGTGGAATATATTTTTTTTGGAAGTTGTAAAATAACTCCTTAAATGTACACCACTAATCATGTATTGTCTTACCCTTTAATCTATTTTCCCAATCCACTCGACTCAATTCCGCTCTCATACCTTCATAGTCTCCTTTATTCAAGCTTAGCACGCTTGTTTGAGATCCAACCTTCTCACCCTCTAATTGAATATGGAATTCAACCATGTTATGGTCACTCATTCCAAGGGGATCCTTTACTAGGACATTTTTAATGAATCCTGTCTCGTTACACAGGACCAGATCTAAGGTTGCTTGCCCCCTGGTCGGTTCAGTTACATACTGCTCAAGAAACCCATCCCTAATACACTCAATGAACTCATCCTCAAGGCAGCCCTGCCCAATTTGATTTGTCCAATTAATATGATAGTTAAAATCCCCCATAATTATAGATGTTCCCTTATTACAAGCTTCAACTATTTCCTGATTGATACTCCGTCCAACAGAGTTGCCACTGTTCGGAGGCCTATAGACTACGCCCACCAGTGTTTTTTTCCCCTTATTATTCCTTACCTCCACCCAAACTGTTTCATTATCTTGATCTTTTGACCCAATATCATTTCTCTGTATTACAGTGATTCCTTCCTTTATTAACATAGCCACCCCACCTCCCCTTCCTTCCTGCCTGTCCTTCCTGATCGTTAAATAACCTGGCATGTTTAATTCCCAGGCATTGTCACCCTGCAGCCATGTTTCTGTAATAGCCACAAGATCATACCCATATGTAGTTATTTGTGCCATTAACTCGTCTATTTTGTTACGAATGCTACGTGCATTCAGATAGAGAACTTTCAAAGATGTTTTGTGACACTTAGTTCCTGCTTTTGCCCTTTTTATTACTTTACCTTTTACTCCATACCTTCTGCCCCTTCCTGACATGCTCTGGTTTTTAATTTTCCCACTGCTACCTAAGTCTATGACCTTCTCTGTTGTCATTTTTATTATTTGTTCTCTAGGAACCTCCCCCCCCCACTAGTTAGTTTAAAGCCCTCTCTACAGCCCTAGTTATGTGATCCGCCAGGACTCCAGTCCCAGCACTGGCCAAGTGAAGCCTGTCCCAACGGAACAGCTCCCTCCTGCCCCAGTATTGGTGCCAGTGTCCCAGGAAGCAAAACCCATTTCTCCCACACCAGTCTTTGAGTCACGCATTTAACTCTCTAATTTTATTTGTCCCAGCCAAATTCGCTCGTGGCTCAGGTAATAATCCAGAGATTATTACCCTTGTGGTTCTGCTTTTTAATTTGGCCCCTAGCTGCTCAAACTCCCTCAGCAGAACCTCCTTCCGTGTCCTATCTATGTCGTTGGTACCAACATGGACCACGACAACTGGATCCTCCCCCTCCCACTCCAAGTTTCTCTCCAGTCCAGAGGAGATGTCCTTAACCCTGGCACCGGGCAGGCAACACAGCCTTCGGGACTCTCGCTCTCGGCTGCAAAGAACTCTATCTATCCCCCTAACGATACTACCCCCTACCACTACAACATTTCTTTTAACTCCCCCCACTTGAATGGCCCCCCGCTCCACGGTGCTGTGGCCAGGTTGCTCATCCTCCCCGCAGTCCCTGTTCCCATCCTCACAGGGAGTAAGAGCCTCGAACCTGTTGGACAAGTGCAAGGGCTGCGGCTCCTCCAACACTACCTCCTGGATCCCCGTACCTACTTCACTTCTAGTCACACCATCCTGACCCTGGCCACGGACTACATCTGAATTAATTAATCTAATTGGTGTGAATACCTCGTGATACAGAGTCCAGGTAACTCTCCCCCTCCCTGATGTGTCTCAGTGTTTGAAGCTCGGACTCCAGCTCTTCAACACGGAGCCGGAATTCCTCGAGCAGCCAACACTTACTGCAAATGTGATCACCGTTTACATCAATGGTGTCCACCAGCTCCCACATATTGCAGCAGCAACACATCACCTGATCTCCCATTCTATGTAATTAATTAAATTTATTAATATTATTCTTAAATACCCTCTGCTCCGATTCTAGATGGTGAATATCACACCTTAGAAACTATAAACCAAAGAGATTTAAGCTTAAAAAGAGAGAAATACTTACCAACCAATCACTTACCCGCTTTCTGGTGACGTCACACTTGGATTACTTTTTACCTCTCTCCTTCCCTCTGAGTTCCCAGACTGGAGACTGGTATGCCTTACCTGGTCTCTGGGACTTTTATAGCCCCGCTCTGCCGCTCGAGATTCCCGCCGACGCACTGAGGCCTTACCTGGTCTCTGGGACTTTTATAGCCCCGCTGCTGCCGCTGAAACACCCGCCGACGCACTGAGGCCTTACCTGGTCTCTGGGACTTTTATAGCCCCACTCTGCCGCTAAGTTCCCGCCGACGCACTGAGGCCTTACCTGGTCTCTGGGACATTTATAGCCCCGCTGCTGCCGCTGAGTTCCCGCCGACGCACTGAGGCCTTACCTGGTCTCTGGGGCCTTTTATGGCCCCGCTGCTGCCGCTTGTGATGAAATATTCCATTCATCACTGCCTGTGACTGTGGTCGGTTTCAGGTTTCTCCTCACCATTGTATTGTATATCACTGCCTGTGACTGTGGTTGGTTTCAGGTTTCTCCTCACCATTGTATTGTATATTGGAATGTATGGAATGCATTGTGTGTAGGGCTCCGCCCATACCTGGCCCCTATGTAAGCAAGCAGTCTGGCCTCATAACCAGTACTGCAGATTTCCAGATGGAAGATACCTCTCTCCACTGCGTGTTATCTTCTAAGTTAATAAAAGCCTTCTTTTGTTTCGCTAACATCGAGCCTCGGAATTATTGAGGCACATCAATTTTATTAACTTATTTTTCAACACAATGGGCCAACTCCTGAAACCCGAACGTTTGGATTTGGATCAGCATGCTCCGGACGCATCAGCACGCTTCGGACACTGGTTTATGTGCATGGAATTCTTCCTGGACAATTCCGCAGCCGTCAAAGACGCTACGGACGCTGCGAGGATGAAACTCGGAATTCTGCGGAATTGGGTAAGCCACCGGGTTTACCCCCTCATCCAAGACGCCGACACGTACCTGGCCGCCTGCGACATCTTAAAGGTGCATTACCAGCAGCCTATGAATGAGGTGTATGCTAGGCATCTGCTCGTCACTCGCGCACAGCGACCTGGGGAATCGGTGGAGGAGTTCCTAGGCACCCTGAAAATGCTTGGCAAAGACTGCAAGTGCCGAGATGTAAAAGCCGCAGTGTACACCGACGAGCTTGTTCGCGATGCCTTTATCACAGGCCTCAGCTCCACTTACATCCGGCAAAGACTGCTGGAAAAAACGGGATTGGACCTGAAACAGGCTGCGGACACTGCGCGATCCCTGGATGTGGCCCAGAGAAACTCGGACGCCTACTCTTCAGCCCGCGCCGTCCACGCCGCCACGTGTGCACCAAGGGCGCAGCCATCTTGGAAGGCATCTTCCCCGCCCGGCAGCCCGACACCGTCGGGGCCCCGCTCTCCCCCCAGAAGCCCTACGACAGCCGCGACGCGTCAGGGACCCAACTGCTACTTCTGCGGGCAGCCAAAGCATACCAGAAACCTGTGCCCGGCGAAAGGCACCACCTGCTTTAAGTGCGGTAAGAAGGGGCACTTCGGGAAGGTGTGCAGAGGGAACCCCGCCGGAAAACCAGCCGCCGGAAAACCCGCCACCGCTGCGTGCGCGCCGTGGGAGCGGCCATCTTGGACGCCATCTTGCCCGACCTCGTGGGGTCCGCCATCTTATGAGCAGACAGCGTGGACACCATCTCGTCTCGATCAGGGCCCTACAGTGGCATCGGTCACAGTGGACCAAACCAGGCTGCACCCGCTATCCAAATCAATGGTGGACATCGAGGTAAACGGGTGCAGGGTTAAATGTTTAATTGACAGTGGAAGCACGGAGAGTTTTATCCACCCTGAACTGGCACAACAACTCTCCCTAAAGGTGGTCCCTACTCAGGGTACCATCTCTATGGCTGATAAAACCCAAACATCGACCATTCTGGGTTACTGCACGGTACAATTGTCCGTTAACGGAACTGTTTATGATAATTTTAAAGTATTAATCATGAAGAATCTATGTGCGAGCGTGATCTTGGGCCTGGATTTCCAGTGCAACCACCAAAGCATCACGCTCAAGTACGGTGGGTCCCAGCCGCCCCTCACAGTGTGCGGTCTGGCTACCCTGAAGGTAAAGCCGCCTTCGCTATTCGCGAACCTTACCCCTAACTGCCGGCCAATAGCGACCAAAAGCAGTAGGTACAGCTGGGAGGACAGGCGGTTTATCGCGACCGAGGTAGACAGGCTCCTGAAAGAGCGCATTATTGAACGCAGCAACAGCCCGTGGCGTGCCCAAGTGGTAGTGGTAAGGGGTAGCAAGAAGAAACGGATGGTGATCGACTATAGCCAAACGATCAACAGGTACACCCAACTAGACGCCTACCCGCTACCTCGCATATCAGAAATGGTGAACCAAATCGCCCAATACCGGGTGTTCTCCACCATCGACCTTAAGTCAGCGTACCACCAGCTCCCTATCAGACCAGAGGACCGCCCGTACACCGCCTTCGAGGCGAACGGACGCCTCTACCAATTCCTCAGAGTCCCCTTTGGGGTGACGAATGGGGTCTCGGTCTTCCAGAGGGAGATGGACCGCATGGTCGATGACCACCACTTGCAGGCAACCTTCCCCTACCTCGACAACGTCACCATCTGCGGTCACAACCAGCAGGATCACGACTCGAACCTCGAGAGGTTCCTGGAAACCGCACAAAAACTCAACCTCACCTACAACGAGGACAAGTGCGTTTTCAACACCACGCGCCTCTGCATACTAGGCAGCGTGGTGGAGAATGGGGAAATCGGACCAGACCCCGACCGATTGCACCCCCTACGGGAGCTGCCCCTGCCCAACACTCCCAAAGCCCTGAAAAGGTGCCTGGGGTTATTTTCTTATTATTCCCAATGGGTCCCCAACTACTCCGACAAAGCCCGCCCCCTCTTGAAAGCATCCTCTTTTCCGCTCTCTGCTGAGGCCCACGCCGCCTTCAAAAGCATTAAGCAGGATATTGAGCAGGCCACGCTACAGGCAGTGGACGAGAACACTCCATTTCAAGTGGAAAGTGATGCGTCTGACTTCGCCTTGGCGGCCACCCTCAACCAGGCGGGGCGGCCCATAGCTTTCTTCTCAAGGACCCTCCAAGGGCCCGAGATCAGACACTCCTCCGTGGAAAAGGAGGCCCAAGCCATCGTGGAGGCAGTGCGCCACTACCTAGCCGGCAAACGCTTCACCCTACTTACCGACCAGCGGTCGGTAGCGTTTATGTTCAATAATAAACAGAGGGGGAAGATTAAAAATGATAAGATTCTTAGGTGGCGGATCGAGCTCTCCACCTTCGAGTACGACATCATTTACCGGCCAGGGGCCCTTAACGAATCCCCTGACGCCCTCTCACGAGGGATGTGTGCCAGCGCCACCGGGGATCGGCTACAGACCCTCCACAACGACCTCTGCCACCCAGGGGTCACGCGGCTGTTCCACTTCATAAAGTCCCGTAACTTACCCTAATCGATTGAGGAAGTTCGGTCTCTGACCAGGAACTGCCGCACTTGCGCTGAGTGCAAGCCTCGGTTCTACCGCCCAGATAGAGCCCACTTAATCAAAGCTACACGGCCCTTCGAGCGGCTCAGCTTAGATTTCAAGGGCCCCCTCCCGTCCGTCAACCGCAATGTTTACTTCCTGAACATTGTGGACGAATACTCCCGGTTCCCATTCGCCTTCCCCTGCCCAGACATGACCAGCGCCACGGTCATTAAATGCCTCAACAGCCTGTTCTGCCTGTTCGGTATGCCGAGCTACATCCATACGGATAGGGGGGCGTCCTTCATGAGTGAAGAGCTACGCCAGTACATGCTGTCCAGAGGGATTGCCACGAGCCGTACCACCAGCTACAACCCTCGGGGTAACGGCCAAGTGGAGCGAGAGAACGGGACAGTATGGAAAACAGTCACTCTAGCTCTAAGGACCAAGGGCCTCCCTATCTCCCGCTGGCAGGAAGTCCTCTCAGATGTGCTCCATTCAATACAGTCGCTATTGTGTACTGCCACTAATGCCACGCCTCATGAACGAATGTTTGTCTTTCCCCGGAAATCCACCTCAGGCGTATCCATGCCGTCATGGCTCTCCACCCCAGGTCCGGTATTCGTGCGAAGGCATGTGAGGGGCCACAAGACGGACCCTCTCGTGGAGCCAGTGTACCTACTCCACGCCAACCCCCAATACGCATATGTCCAGCACGCCGACGGAAGGGAGGACACAGTGTCCATAAAAGACGTCGCCCCAGCCGGTAACGACAACAACCACGGCGATAGCAGCGACAACGATCGCAGCAACCCTTACCCACCCACTACTCTTTCATCGCCCCCGGAAGAACATCGACCAACGGCACCCCCACCAACTACCCCTTCAACAACCCTGGCGGCACCCCCGGCAGAGACCCAGGAGGCCCCCGAGGACACCCAGCCGACACCCGCGACACCACATCAGCCACGTCGGTCGCAGAGGACTACCAAACCCCCGGACAGACTAAATCTATAGAAGGGGTGAATGTGATGAAATATTCCATTCATCACTGTCTGTGATTGTGGTCGGTTTCAGGTTTCTCCTCACCATTGTATTGTATATCACTGCCTGTGACTGTGGTTGGTTTCAGGTTTCTCCTCACCATTGTATTGTATATTGGAATGTATGGAATGCATTGTGTGTAGGGCTCCGCCCATACCTGGCCCCTATGTAAGCAAGCAGTCTGGCCTCATATTCAGTACTGCAGATCTCCAGATGGAAGATACCTCTCTCCACTGTGTGTTATCTTCTAAGTTAATAAAAGCCTTGTTTTGTTTCGCTAACATCGAGTCACGGAATTATTGAGGCACATCACCGCTGAGTTTCCGCCGACACACTGAGGCCTTACCTGGTCTCTGGGACTTTTATAGCCCCGCTCTGCCGCTGAAATTCCCGCCGACGCACTGAGGCCTTACCTGGTCTCTGGGACATTTATAGCCCCGCTGCTGCCGCTGAGTTCCCGCCGACGCACTGAGGCCTTACCTGGTCTCTGGGACTTTTATAGCCCCGCTGCTGCCGCTGAGTTCCTGCCGACGCACTGAGGCCTTACCTGGTCTCTGGGACTTTTATAGCCCCGCTGCTGCCGCTGAGTTCCTGCCGACGCATTGAGGCCTTACCTGGTCTCTGGGGACTTTTATAGCCCCGCTGCTGCCGCTGAGTTCCTGCTGACGCACTGAGGCCTTACCTGGTCTCTGGGACTTTTATAGCCCCGCTGCTGCTGAGTTCCCGTTTCTCATCCAACCTTATCAGCATAACCTTCTCTTCCTTTCTCCCTCATGAGTTTACCTAGCTTCCCCTTAAATGCATCTATGCTATTTGCCTCAATGTTCATTGTTATTCTTGCTTTAATGCAGGGAACGTTATTTACATTCCAAACATTATTTCTGATTTACTGTAGGAATGCTTTCCACTGTCGTGACACAAACAGAAGGCACACCATGCCAATAACAGCACAAGACACCACCACTTCTTCCATGACAGAAATATAAATGTTGTTCATTTTGTGTTCCATTCTGTTACATAGGCAGCATCCAATTTATTTAAAAAACTGTTTATTTATTTTGAATAAAGAACTCAAAGGAGATCTTATTCTTGCTTCTGGCTAACATAAAGGGCACAAATCTCTATATTGTCCAGCAGTCCTTGTCCTTACATTTTTCTTTCTCTTCTCTTTTGTCTTCAGGGCAGAATTATATTTCTCAGCCACAGAATGACGTCAAATTTGTCAGCAAGCGCCAAAAGCGACATAAGCTGCTGAATGCTTCTGCATTAATTCACCCCTAACATTGGCAAATCAAAGCAAATTGTAGGGAAGCAGACTGAAGCTTATACAGGGACTAATGATGCAAACCACAGCAGCTGTTAGGCTTCGGGCCTCACAAATGATTGACTGTGTAAGCCTGAGGCCTACTCTGTGCCCGATGCATGCACTGAACTCAGGGAAACGTGGGCTGGCAGCAACTATGGCATCAGGAGCTACGCACAAACTGCGCACGATGCTCATTCAGGCCCCAGATGCGATAGGAATGAAAAGACCTCCCCATAATGCAACTCGAGTACCTGAGCATTACTCCAGTTGCTGATTCCAGTAGGTGATTTATGAGAGGCCCACTCAAAAACTTTAACTTATAGTCCAAAGTGGCCATCTCCTTATTATAGGGCCGTACTTACTTTGCAGTTCACCTTTCACCTTCAACAGCCAATTCCTCAATGGTGACTTAGTGCACCAGCACATTTACAGTAAAATGGCAGTGATTTATCGGCGGTGAGCAGCCTTTCACTGGCTGCTGGTACCTGATATTCTGGTCCCTAACCCACATAACACTGCCAATGCATCATCTTCTACCTGGTGGGAGCACCAAAAAAGTATTTAAATAAGCTGACTTTGCATTATTGTGCAAGCGCATGTCAGTTGAGTGTAGATATAGGCAGCCCCTCAACAGCAAGAGTCCTTGTGGCTCTGCACCAGGGCCACAGAATCTGCTCCATTGCTGCAGGCATCCAAGGATAATTACATATGCTATGGTATTTATTATTCCATCCCAACTTTTCATTTGACCACACATTTGTCTACTATTTTAACACAGACATTAACCCTCTTCATGCACAGCATTGTTAGATACGAGCGTGTGTTGGAGACAGCCTTATAGAAATAATTTTCCACCTTCACACTAGTGGCAGGGCGCCTCACCCATTGGAAGCACATATTGGAAATTTGGACGCAAACTGCGCACAATTTGTTGGAAAATTGTGCGCAATCCATGCCGAAATTCTGAAAATATGCTACCAGCAGGCAAGACTTCCTGCCTGCGACACAAAGTCATAAAATTATTCCTTGTAATATTAGAGGGTAGATTCTGCGACCCACACTTGCGTGTTATGAGGCTCCAAACCAGGCGAGGAGAGCAGAGCCTCAGAAAATTACCCCATTAAGCAATAGTAAGTTCAAGGCCTGTATATCTTGCAATGAACGGGAAGTGAAACTCATGAATAAACATCCTGGATCAGTAGCTCCTTTTTTTTTTGAGAGAGAGAACTGGTACCCTGTAAGGATCAGTTAGGGCAGTTTATCTACTGAAATTTTTATTTCTTAGTTCAAAGCACCCTTTCTAAAAATTTATTTAAAATATTGTCATTTAAAGGAGTTTGCAAAGGCCCATTTTTGATAGGATTTAATGAATTTAGTTGTTCAAGATTGAAAGTTTTGTCATATTTAACAAATTAGGGAATCGATCTCATAATCCTGCATTTAGCTTGCTGTCCACTGGTGTCTGGTTCATTTTGAATGACAGACATGACAGTGAGCTACTAGCATCCATCACTATACTGTATTTGAAAATGGCCAAACTGCACTGGGTATCAACACACGGCAGCAATATGCTCATCTCATAAGAATGGGAAATGGTGGTCCTGCCGGGTAGCAGGAGTACTAGTGTTCTGGTAATGAAAGGAAAATATTGTTGTAGAGGAACATCATTGTAATTGAGAGTGCTTAGCCTATCTAGGTACAGTAAAACAATCATTTAAAAAAAACTTCTACTTCCTGATCTTTGCTGTTAGCTGATCTTAGCCAGGGTGAAACTGGTAAAGAGAGGAGGTGGGGCAGTCCGACTGCTACAATTGACCTTACTTCCCCTGGGTTAGGGAGGGGAAAATCTGCAAGGATTCCCATTCCTTACTGATACCCAGCAACTCTTGGTGGAATGTGCACGTGTGGGCCTTAGGTGAGGACAGGAGCAGGCTCACGTGCGAGACCTTGTCCCTCCCATAATCACATAGCTAACTGACATTCATCATTAGATTCACACATTAAAATGGTCATTGAGCGAGGCTATGTAGGGCACTTGGTGCCTACAGAAACATATCCCATAGGCAGATAATGAGATAATGCCTTTGTAAGAGAAGGGTAGAAAAGGAGTAGACATAGACACACTGGTCAGACTAATGAAGGGTGAAGTGATACATTTTGGTAGGAAGAATGAGGAGCGGGAATATGAACTAAATGGTACAATTTTAAAGGGGTTACAGGAACAGAGAGACCTGTGGGTGTATGCACACAAATCTTTGAAGGTGGCAGGACAGGTTGAGAAGGCTGCTAAAAAAGCATATGGCTTTATTAATAGAGGAATAGAGTACAAAAGCAATGAAGTTATGCTAAACCTCACTGATTAGGCCTCAGCTCGAGTATTGTGTGCAATTCTGGGTGTTGTGTCCGTGTATAATAAGACACAGACTGCAGGAGAACGGTATAACAGGTGTTTACTCAACATGGCTCACAGTGGAACTGATCTGTACAGATTACTACGCAGTGCTATAGACAGGTGTGGTCACTGCTGGTACTGCAGTATACATGAGCTGTAAAAGATAGTTCCCCCCTTAAAAGGTATATACATTACACTGGGCACCACACTTCAGTAAGGCCTTAGAGAGGGTGCAGAAGAGATTTACTGGAATGGTACCAGGGATGAGGGACTTCAGTTATGTGGAGAGACTGTAGAAGCTGGGGTTGTTCTCCTTAGAGCAGGGAAGATTAAGAGGAGATTTGATAGAGGTGTTCAAAATCATGAATGGTTTTGATAGAGTAAATAAGGAGAAACTGTTTCCAGTGGCAGAAGGGTTGGTAATCAGAGGACATAGATTGGCAAAAGAACCAGAGGCGACATGAGGAAACATCTTTTTACATAGCAAATTGTTGTGACCTGAAATGCACTGCCTCAAAGAGTGGTAGAAGCAGATTCAATAGCAACATTGAAAAGATAAATACTTGAAGGGAAAATATTTACAGGGCTATGGGGAAAGAGATGGGGAGTTGGATCAATTGGATAGGCACAAGCACGATGGGCTGAATCATTTCCTTCTGTGCTGTATCATTCTATGATTCTATGAATTGGCAAAATAAATTGGGAAAAAAAGCTTCTATTTGGTAAGAGATATTTCTAGTTTTGAAAGGAGACATAAAAATTGGTTGGTTGGATTAAATTCATTGAGCTATGTTTCCCAGGCTGCATAAATGATTAACTCAAACAAAATTTCAAATACTTATGATTTTAACAGAGTGAGGGAGTAGAGTGAAGGAACATTGAGCAGGATGGTGTACTTGGAGCTTAGAAGAAACAAGAGAAGCACTGACCACTGTAGCATTGATAAAATAGGGGTAGGCATGTAAGGTACAAGAAGGACATACAGCCTGAATATAGGCCCATGACATACAGTTGCACTGAAAGTGCAGTGGGGAATGAGCTTGTCATAGCCTAAACTGGAGGTCTACAATTCTACATCACAAAAATCTTCCCCTTTGCCCTTAGTTCATGTTTACATTCTTCTCCCTCTCCCACCTCAATTCAAGCAGGCATTCTCCTCTCTTCCCCCAGATCAGCCCAGCACTCTCGCCCCTCTCACTCCCCTTACCTTCTCAAGTCAAGCTGGCACCATTCTCTCCCTCCATCCTCAGATCATGCTGTAACACACCTCCCCAATTCGTATTGGCATTTTCTTCTGCCTCCTCCCTCAGTTCATGTTGGTACCCTAATGCTACTGCTGCCCCACGGGATGAAACTCTGCTGCATACTGTGGAAAGGAATTTCCCATCTCACAAAACTTTCATGGGAATTACTGCTCATAGAAGCAGCTGAGTTACAGTCCCAGGAGGAGCAGCAGCATTCGTTAGGAGACAGAACTAGCTTTGATTTCCATACGCAGACAAGCAGATACCACTTCCAAAACACTATCCACATAAGTGACATGTCTGGAGAGATGCAGGTTGGAGGCTAAATGGAACAGAGTGGGAGAGAGGTCATAGCTTTGGGGAATCCTGGATATTGATGCTTTGTGGGACTCCCTTAGCCTTAAATTCAAAGTTCCACATTCCATATCTATTTTCCTTCTGTCTGTAATTATATTTTATGTACTGCTCCCTGAAACTTATTAACACTTCAGGTGATCTCTTCCCAATCCTCTGCTTATGAGCCAGACAGTAAGAATTGTGTAACAGTGTCATAGCTCAATTCCTTCTCCAGTTTTCCCAAGCCTCTGGAAAACACCTTGCATGAAGTAGTTTATTCCTGTGGAATGGCAGGGCACAAGCTGCATACTTTCATTCCATTACGTACTGAATGAATCTACCAATGGACTGTGCTGGATCATTTTTATTTCTCTACTAATTTTCTTCAGTCTCATCTCCTCTTCTTTCCTTTAAGCTCTGTTTTCTGGCATACAGTTCCATGTGTGCCGAGCACCCTCAGACACCTTTCTCAAGAGGCCCCCTCTTTACTCATCTTTGAGCCTCAACAGGGGAGGGGGGTGATTTTAATTGGAAGCGGGTTTCTGGTAGGCGAGGGAGATGGGATGTCATCAATTAGAGGCCCAGGCAATTTTAACTCCAGGCAGGCAGTTGGGGAAGTTGTGGGGGTAGGGATTTGGCAGAGTTTCATGGGTTAGAAGGAGGGGAGCCCGGGGCAGTAGAGGCCAAGACTTTCCTTGTTGGGCCACTCCTGCTTCTGCTGGCCCCATGAACAAGAGTTTAACACTTACCGTACAGGCCCATGTCTTCTCCAGACCAGGTTTGACTGAGTGAGCGACCCGCTCTGTCAGTGGTCACAATGCCATTGGGGCTTTATGACATCATAGGATCCCTATTTGCATGTATTAATGAGGCACCCTCCTGAGTCAAGTTGCCGCCTCAGCCACCTTAAACAAAGGCCCCAGTTAAGGCAGCAGCAGGCGGGAATCGAGCGGGAATGGGGCGATAAGTTTTTGGCAGTGATTTTAATTGCGTGGCTGCCTTGTTCTCCCTGGGCGGGGTGGGTTAAAATCACCACCAGAGTGTTGGAAATGTTATTCAACGGGGAATATCACCCAATGTCCAAACATGAACTCAGCAGGGTCTTTGGATAGTCATGAGGAGCTGGAACTCTGGCTGATTTTCCCATCCTTGAACATAGGGAAACTGGTGCCAACTATAATGCCCTTACTGCTGCCCTAGCTAAGACCAGCTAACTCATCAGAGGCCACAGTTAAAACCTGGGATCTTCCAGGTCTGTATGGTTTAGCTACTTACTGAATAAAATAAGCGAGCCATCACCAAATAAACATTCAGCATTCGGGAAACAAAGTTCCTGATACATATTGTTGCAGCTCAAAACAGCAGCCTTTTAAAAGCCAGAAAAGGAACTGATGAGAAATACAGTATCAAATTGTCTGACCTTATAAAATGCAATAGGGAGTCAAATTCTTTGAGTTTCTGATGCCATGTTACCCTATAAAAATGTTCAGTGCCCATAAACTGCTGCTTGTTAACTTCTCCCAAATACCCAACCCCTGTTGCTTTCAAGCAAATGTTTTCCATCAAGTTTCAAAACATTTAAATAGGTAAACAAGTTCGGCTCTGTCTAAATTTGCTGTACTGTATTAATGATTACATTTATACATTTTCAAGTAGTTACTACAGATTTCCTCACATATACTATTTATGACTATTGATACATAGACAAAACAATGCAAGATACAGAGCTTCTATTTTAGTTTCTAGAACAGAAAGATGTGTAGCAGGAAGATTTATTAGTAACAATACTATTCAAAATTCAAATTTTTTGAGAATGCAAGATTTTGCAAATGATTTTTGGGTTGCTCGGAACTCTTAGCACCTTGAGTATACATCTCTGGTTGCAGCACATCAGTGCATTATTAAGCGCATCAAAA
This sequence comes from Somniosus microcephalus, assembly GCF_052327205.1. Classification (NCBI taxonomy): domain Eukaryota; kingdom Metazoa; phylum Chordata; class Chondrichthyes; order Squaliformes; family Somniosidae; genus Somniosus; species Somniosus microcephalus. The sequence goes on from NC_140995.1 coordinate 117,944,339, forward strand.
CAACACTGAAGGTTACACTGGGCACATAGAATAAGAATGGAAATACTCAAACAGGGCATATCAATAGAGGAAAAGATATTGCCAAAAGCTGTACATATATCAAGCAACTGTCAGATTTCACGGCATATGAAATATGAAAAAAATAGAAATAAAGAAAATTCCAATTTTACATTGGTTTGCATGGTGGTAGAGTTGTGCCAACGTTGCTTTCATATCATTTGCAGGAGCCTACATTAATATATAAGTTTATAGCGACAAGTTTACACACTTCAGTATCATGGCTTGCTGGTGAAGGCCATGGTGGGCCAGCTGAGATGGCTGTCAGAGACACTGAGGGGTTATATCATTTTTATAGGTTCATGCGTGAAGTCGGGATTGTGTTCAACTCAGAATTATCTTTGAATTAGGATCCCTATAGGGTTTTTATAAAATAAGAAATAACCAGTTTGTAATATTGTTACCTCAGCTCATACAATAATTGATGTTCCTGCTGAATCTAATTGAGATTGTGCCATGCAATGTCTTAGTAGCACTTGTGAAATGATAGTCTACTGGACTGTACTGATAAATGCAAACAAAAAAAATTGGGATTCATTTAAAGGTGCACAATATTTCATGAAAAATAGTAACAAACATTTTTAAAATTTGCTTGCAGACACATAGTGGGAATTTTAACCCCAAAAAACAGGCATGTTTGGTTCGGGTGGGAGGTTAAAGTGTTAAAAATCTGAATCCCAACCCCAACCTGCCTCCAACCCGCCCACTTCCAGTTTTAATGGAGGCGGGATGGGGGGCAGGCGGCCAACCCACTTCCAGAAGGTGGGTTGGCACTTTAAATATGTGTGCCTCATTTTGAAGTTCCACTTTAAATTTACCTCTGGCTGATCAGGTTTCCCAGGCCTCGGGAACCCGCCAGCTAAAGGAAGGCGAGGACTGCTGGATCCAAGAGGTAAGTACCTTTCCACTTACCTGCTGGATCCAGCGATCTTGCCTCGCCAACCCCCTGCGATCAGACACCCCGCTCGACCCTTCTGATCACCTGCCCTCTGAGCCCCCTACCTCGGAGGCCTCTGAACTCTGCTCCCCCCTCCGGCCTGTCGACACCCCCAGGTCTCCAATCCCCCCTCCGGCCTTTCATAGAAACATAGAAGATAGGAGCAGGAGTAGGCCATTCGGCCCTTCGAGCCTGCTCCGCCATTCAATGTGATCATGGCTGATCATCCAAATTCAGTACCCTGTCCCTGCCTTTTCCCCATATCCCTTGATCCCTTTAGCCTCAAGAAATATATCCAACTCTTTCTTGAATATATTTAATGAACTGGCCTCCACCGCCCTCTGTGGCAGAGAATTCCACAGGTTCACCACTCTCTGGGTGAAGAAATTCCTCCTCATTTCAGTCCTAAATGGCTTACCCCTTATCCTTAGATTATGACCCCTGGTTCTGGACTCCCCGGCCATCAGAAACATCCTTCCTGCATCTAGTCTGTCCAGACCTGACAGAATTTTATAGGTTTCGATGAGATCCCCTCTCAATCTTCTAAACTCCAGTGAGTATAAGCCCAATCAACACAATCTCTCCTCATACGTCATTCCTGCCATCCCACGTGTCAGCCTGGTGAATCTTCGCTGCACTCCCTCCATGGCAAGAACGTCCTTCCTCAGGTAAGGCGACCAAAACTGCACACAATACTCAAGGTGCGGTCTCACCAAGGCCCTGTACAACTGTAGCAAGACATCCTTGTTCCTGTACTCGAACCCTCTTGCTACGAAGGCCAACATACCATTTGCCTCCTTAACCGTCTGCTGCACCTGCATGCTTACCTTCAGCGACTGGTGCACAAGGACACCCAGGTCTCTTTGCACTTCCCCTTCTCCCAATCTATTGCCATTCAAATAATAATCTGCCTTCCTGTTTTTGCCACCAAAGTGGATAACCTCACATTTATCCACATTATAGTGCATTTGCCATGTTTCTGCCCAAGCACCCAACCTGTCCAAATCATACTGGAGTTTCCCGACATCCTCCTCGCAGCTTACCCTCCCACCCAGCTTTGTGTCGTCTGCAAATTTGGAGATATTACATCCAATTCCCTCGTCCAGATCATTAATATATATTGTGAACAGCTGGGGTCCAAGGACCGATCCTTGCGGTACCCCACTAGTCACTGCCTGCCACTCGGAAAATGACCCGTTTATTCCAACTCTTTGCTTTCTGTCCGCCAATCAGTTCTCTATCCAAGTCAATACCTTGCCCCCAATCCCATGTGCCTTAATTATGCACGCTAATCTCTTATGCGGGACCTTATCGAAAGCCTTCTGAAAGTCCAAATACACCACATCCACTGGTTCTCCCTTATCTATTTTACCCCTAGCCCCCTCTGATCCCTGGCTTTCTAACGACCCCCGATCTCTGGGCCCCTCCGATCCCCAGCCTTCCTACCCAACCACCTGCCCCCCACCCCCCGATATCCGGCCCCCTCCGATCCCCGGACTTCCTACCTCTCACCCTGATCTCAGATCCCTTCCTCCTTCCTCTCAATTTGTTTGCCTTGGGTGGGTAACAGACATTCCCCCCTCCAGCCTTTCAAACCTCCCTCGGCCCCAGCCCCCCTTCCGATCCTCGGCCCCCAACCCCCTGTCCCGCCTCAGATCCTCGGCCCCTGGCCCCCAATCACCTGCCCGGCTTCCAATCCTCGGCTGCCCTGCCCCCGACCCCCCTTCCGGCCTTCCGATCCTCGACCCCTGTCCCGCCTCCGATCCTCGGCCCCCGTCCCCCAATCACCTGCGGTTTCCAATCCTTGGCTACCCCGCCCCTGGCCCTGACACCCCCTCCCAGCCTTCTGATCTTCGGCACTCGACACCCCCTTCCAGCCTTCCGATCCACAGCCCCGATCCCCTCTCTGGCCTCCGATCCACGATCCCCAGCCCCCGACTTCCCTTCCGGTCTTCCGATCCTTGACTCCCAGCTGCCGACTACCTCTCTGACCTTTCAACCCTTTGTGAGGGTGCCGGTCAGTTCCTTCAGTAACCCCTAGATGGCACCTTCACTGGTTGGTTCCTCTTTTGCGAGACAAATAAGTTAAACAAATAAACTGTAAACAAAACTCTAATAACCCTTTAAATAAACCTTAACAAATCAAATTAAATTTGGTTGTTTGAACTAATTATGCACTCCAGTCCCCGCGGCGCCCACCGGTCACGAAATTGCTCGAGCGCGCCGGTGGACACCGCGTGCTCCATCTCTAGGGCCACCTGGGCGCAAACGTGGCCACGGAAGAGAGGGAGGCAATCCGGTCGGACGACCCCCTCGACCGCCCGCTGCCTGGGCCAATTAATGGCCTTCTTGGCCAGGCCCAGGAGCAGGCCCACGAGGAGGTCCTCCAACCTGCCCGTTCCCCTCCGCACCGGGTGACCGTAGATCAAGAGCGTGGGACTGAAGTGCAACCAAAACTTGAGGAGCAGCCCCTTCAAATAATGAAAGAGGGGCTGCAACCTCTCACACTCACTATATGCGTGAAACACGGACTCCTCCAGACCGCAAAACAAACAGGCGGCCTGGGAGTCCGTAAACAAACTTAAGAGTCTATTGCACGGGACTGCTCTGTGCAACACCCTCCAGGCCAAGTCCCCAATAGAACAAGGGAGGACTCCCGCATAGAGAGCCCCCCATTGGGGACCTCCGCCTCCGTCGGAAGGTAAAACGGCACGCCACGGCGTGTCCGGACGGCAGGCGAAGATGGCAAAGTGGAAGGTGTGCAGGAGCAGCCCGTACAGGAAACCCCTCCGTGCAGAATGAAAAGGCACGGAGGGCATTTCCTCGAGACGGCTCAGGTTGTGAGGCGCCGATCCCCGAGGGCAGTTTCGGGGCAGGGCGCCGATAAGGAACTCCGTCCGAACGGGGGTAAGCTCGGACGGAATCGCCCCACGCGCCTGAGCCGCCTCGATACACCTCATGGCGCCGGGGGGCAGCATCGCTTTCACCACCCCGATGGCATTGGCCGCGAGCCGGACGCTGTTCCAGGACATGCGCCGCGCCAACTCCTCTGGCGCCATCCAGCCCGCTCCTCCGCCATCGAGTAGGTCCCCGACTCTAGTCAACCTGGCAGGCACAGCCCTGCGCTCCGCCAGCCACCCGAACCCGCGGACGTGGAGGTGCGGATTCCTGAACAGCGGCTCCCGGAGGACAGCCGCCATTCCTGACGGGGGAGAGCTCCGCCTGGAGGCGACGCAGCTCCAAACCCATAGTAGTTCCTGGTAGAAGACAGGCAGCTCCCGCAGGCTGGCATGCCTGCCGCTCAGTTCCAAAAACAGGAGCTGCATGTCGTAATTGAGGCCGTGCAGCTGGTGGGAAAAATACGTCGCCAGCGCACACCATCTCGGAGGATTCTCGACGTACAGGTATCTCTGCAGCGTCTGAAGACGGAAAGTCGCAGCCTGGGTACGGAGGCACACCAATGCCTGACCGCCCTCCCTAAGCGGAAGACTCAGAACTGCGGCAGAGACCCAGTGCTTCCTTTTGTCCCAGAAGAAGTCGACGAGCTTCTTCTGTATCTTGGTGACAAACGCAGGGGGAGGGATCAAAGTGACAAACCGGTACCACAACATGGCGGCCACCAGTTGGTTTATGACTCGCTCGACCCCTGTAGGACAACACTCGGAGCAATCCTGTCCAGCGTCCTAAGCGAGTGGTGACTTTGGCCTCCAACTCTTGCCAGTTCGCCGGCCAGGCGTCCTCGGCAGGGCTGAGGTAGACTCCCAAGTAGAGGAGGTGTGTAGTGCTCCAGGCAAAGGGCCTGAACTCCTCCGGCAGGGAGTCCACCCGCCACTGACCCACCAGGAGTCCGGAACATTTCTCCCAGTTGATCCTGGCGGAGGATGCATCCGAGTAAATCTGCTGGCATTCCCGCATCCTCCGCAAGTCAACGGGATCCGTGACCATGAGGAGCACGTCATCGGCGTAAGCCGAGAGGACCACCTCCACGCCCGGCCCTTGCAGAGCCAGTCCCGCCAACCTCTTCCGCAAGAGGCGCAGGAAAGGCTCTACGCAAATGGCATATAACTGGCCGGACATGGGGCATCCCTGACGCACCCCACTCCCGAAGCGAAGGGGCGCCGTCAAGGACCCGTTAACTTTAATCAGACACTCCGCGGCAGCGTACAGAAGTCGGATCCGGGCGACAAAATGCGTCCCGAACCCGAATGCGCGCAGAGTCCCGAAAAGATACTCGTGATCCACCCTGTCGAACGCCTTCTCCTGATCCAAGGAAAGGAAGGCGACCGACAGACCAGCCCTCTGGGAATGGTGGACCAGGTCCCGGGCCAGATGGATGTTATCATGGATGGTCCGGCCCGGGACCGTGTAGGACTGGTCGGGGTGGATCATGTGGGCCAGCACGGCGCCAAGGCGAACAGACATGGCCCTGGCAAAGATTTTGTAATCCGTGCTGAGGAGGGAGACCGGGCGCCAGTTCTTAAGGAGGCGGAGATCGCCCCTCTTAGGCAGCAGGACAATCACCACCCTGCGCCAAGAGAGGGGCATCTCCCCGGTCGCCAAACATTCCCCCAGGACCCGCGCGTAGTCGCCCCCCAGGATGCCCCAGAACGCCCTGTGGAACTCCACGGTCAGCCCGTCCAGCCCCGGGGACTTCCCCCTAGAGAGCTGGCGGAGGGCGCCGGACAGCTCCTCCAAACTCAGAGGAGCGTCCAATTTTTCGGCGCCCTCCAGGCCGACCTTCGGCAGGTCCTCCCACAAAACTCTGCGCGCGTCCTCGCTGGACGGATCCGGAGAGAACAGAGCCCCGTAATAGGAGCGGGTCTCCGCGCGGATTCCCTCCGGATCCGAGACCAGAGATCCGTCGTCGGCCAGCAGCTCCAAGAGCTGCTTACGGACCCCCCGTCTTTTTTCCAGCGAGTAGAAGGGGGAGCCGCGGTCCAGGTCCCGCAGGAACTGGATCCGCGACCTCACGTACGCGCCTCGGGACCCGACGAGCTGCAGGTCCTTCAGCGCGCCCTTCTTCTCTTCGTACACCAGCCGCAGGGCCGGGTCCTCGACGACTTGATCGAGACGGGACTCCAGGTCGAGCACCTCCTTCTCCAACTGCCCGACCCGGGCCTCCCGCCTCTTGGTCGACCCCTTCGCGTACTCCTGGCAGAAGAGACGGATGTGAGCCTTGCCCACATCCCACCATAGCCTCAAGGAGGGGAAGCCCCCCTGCTTCCTTCTCCAGCCGGCCCAGAACCGACCGAACGAATCCCGGAACCGTGCGTCCTCCAGCAGCAGGTTGTTAAAGTGCCAATACGCGGACCCCCCCCATGCGCGCAGCGGAACGAGCTCCGCCCACACCAGGTGGTGGTCCGTGCACGGCACCGGCCGCATGGAAGCCGCCGGAACGCAGGAGACGTATGCCCGAGAAATGTAGAGGCAGTCGATCCTGGACGCTCCTCTCCCAGACCTCACGCAAGTGAAGGCGCTGGAGTCGGGATGGAGATTTCGCCAGACGTCCACCAAGTCGAGGGACCCAACCAGGTCCCTCAACTTCTCCGTCGCCGCCGGGCAAGGCAGGGCGCCCGTGCGGTCCCTCGCCTCGAGGGTACAATTAAAATCCCCCCCGAGGATAACGCACTCGCCCGCGTCGATGGAGCCCAAAAGAGTGGACACTTCTTCAAAGAAACGCGCCTGCTGTGCACCGGCCTGAGGGGCGTACACGTTCACTAGATGGAGCGGCATGCCCCCCAGGCGAACAGTGACCTGGAGCAAGCGGCCCGGCACGAGCTCCTTGACCCCCAAGATCTCCGGCTGAAAATGCGGGGCCAACAAGATAGCCACCCCACTGGAAACACTGGAGAGGTGACTCATGTTGACCCCTCCTTGCCACTCCAGGAGCCACGTGGCCTCGTCTCCCGGAACGGTGTGGGTTTCTTGCAGGAAGCACACCGCATACTTCCCGTCCCGAAGGACCGAAAAGTTATTAAATCTGCGGCTAGCTTCCCTGCTGCCGTTGATGTTGAGGCTGGCTATGGTTATCTTCATTTCAGAAGCATAAACCAACCCCTACTTATCACTAACGGGGGAAGGAAGGGCGGCCGCTAGTCGACCGCCACTTCCTTAGCAGCCCAGTGAGAAACAACCGGAACTGACGCAGCTCGAGCGGGCCCACGCCCGCGTCCTCGCCCATGGTCTTGTAGGCGACGCGGGCCGACCTGATGAGCAGCGCCAGCTCCGACCATCTGTCGAGGGCCCGCCGGGTGCCTTGGCGACCCTGGCACGTGGCCACAAAGTCCCGGAGCTCCCTGATGGGAATAAGAATGAGGGGGGTCCTGGCGAGGGGCGCGAGGTCATCCATCGCCTCATCGGCGAAGGAATCTAAGTCCTCCTCCGCCCCTACCACCGAGTCCCCGTCCTCCTCCGGGGGGTCGCCACTGGCGGCCGAACCGTCCGCCACGCAGTGCGCATCGGGCGGCTCGGCCGCGACGGCCGGCCCCGCCTCCGCCCGGACCCCACCCCCAGGATCGGCAGCGGAGGATTCCTCCCTGGGCTCCTCTAGGGGGGCCGGGCCAGAAGACGGCGGCGGTTCGGAGACCCCCACCGCCCCAGGCGCCGGAACGACTGGAGAAACCGGAAAGACGGGAGAATACGTGGACCCGACCTCCTCCAAGTCGCCCGGCGCCGGAGACACAGACAGAGGGCCCTCCTCTGCTACGCCACCGGCCTCCGACCCAGCAGATGGGGTAAATTTTTGACAAACCTCGATGAAGTCGAGCAGCACCTGGGAAAAGTCCGGGCCGCTCTGGGCGAGCTCATCTTCCGCGAGCTCGCCCGACCCAGACCCCAAGCCGCCCGACCCGTCGAGGGGCAAAGCCACCGTTAAGGGGTCAATCCCCGCCGCGGGTTGTTCCGCGACCCCCCCCACGGGCAGGGTCTCGTCCCCATCCCCGGGAGGCACAAACTGGGCAGACGCCTCTGCCTCAGCCTCCCCAGGGACAGGCGACCCCTGCCGTTCGCCCGCGATGGTGTTAGCGGTGGGGTGGGGCGCAGTATCCGCGGCGGGCGACGACTTCCCCCGACTGGAGGGACCTTCCTCCTCCCGGTCCTCCTCCTCGTCCAGGGGGTCGCGCCTTCTCTTGAGTGCGGAGGGGTAGAGGGAGGCCTCCATTTCTTCAGGGGCCTCCCCTGCTCCCTCCGGTGGAGCGAGTTCTTCGGGTCCCCCGGGCCCGAGCCCGGCCGCAGGTTCTGGTGTACCCGCCTCGGCGGTCGCGGCCACGGGCTCAGGCACGAGGTCCCCCTCACCTCCGCACTCCGCGATCAGCGCGATGACGCGCTCGGGCGTCAGAGGCTCCAAATTAAGGGGGACGCCCTCCGCAGGGGGACCCACCCTGCGGTTTTTGGTTTTGCACCGCGCCTTCTTTCCGACCGGACCTCCCTCCTCCCCCCCGCCGGAGGCCTGGATGGCGATGGCCTCCGACGACGACCGCACCCCGGTAGCGTTTGTTTGGGAGGGGGCAAGGCTAGACCCGGAGGGAGGAGCGGCGGCGGCGCCAGCCTTGGCCACGCCAGTCACCCTGGCGGCTTTGGAGGCGGGGCAGTTTTTCCGAACATGCCCCACCTCCTTACAGGCGTGGCACCGCACGCCGTCCGTCGTCCAGAAGACGCGGTACGGGGTCCCCTCGTGGAGGACTGCAAAGGCCCCGTCCGTCTCCCCCTCCCGCGCCAGCTGGATAAAGGCCTGGCGCCGGAAGGAGAAGACATGGCGAAGGCTGCTCTCCCGGAATCCGAGCGGGATCGGAGAAATCCCCGACCTCACCTCCCCAAGTTGGTATAAGTGGGGGAGGAGGAGCTCACCGGCGATAAAGGGCGGGACGTTTGACAGAACGACCCTCTGCGCGGTGGCCTCAAGAGGGTCCACCGGCAGGAAGGTCCCACCCATGGTGAGCCCCTTGGCGATGGCCAGGGCCACCGCCCGCTCGGACTCTAGGAAGAATACAGCCTTCCCATACATCTTCGAGGCGGCCACTATGGCCGGAGGGCCGACAACCCCAGCCATAGCCTTGACGCATGCCTCGATGGTCATGTTGGGGTGGGTGTAGCTCTTCACCCCAAGCTTCTTAGTCATTAGCCGGAACGGCGACGGGGCAGCAGCAGCAGCGGGAGCAGCCGTGGCTTTGGCCGTCGCCGCCGCATAGGTCATCGCTGGCCCCGTCACCGCCGAAGAAGTACTGGCCATCATGGGGTGGTTCTTAAAAAAGAGCTACACACACCCCAACTTCGTCACAGGCCTGAAGATTTTTAATGGCCTCGGTAAAAGAGTCCTGAGCAGAGGGAGTGTAAATGTAATGGGCCACCTCTCCCCTTGATGGTATAAATTGGGAGGGGGCCCTTTCTTCCCTCTGCTCAATTGGTAATAATAAATAAGAAGGGAGGTGCCTTTTGGAGAGGCAGAGAGAGGACAAAGAGAGAGAGAGAGAGGGGGGGTGGGAAGGAGGGGGGGGCCGCAAAGGCAGGGTCCCCACTCAAAGATGGTAGACGGTGGGTGGGTGTCGGCAGGGTGCACTCCCCCGATGGTGACACACAAAGTCTTTAAGCTGGTCTTCGGGCAGGGGGAGAGGATGTCTTCGCCTGGGCCGGCTGGAGAACGCCCAAGGTCAGCCCACACCAGGTCTTCTCGATGTGCAGGAACAAGCTTCACCTGGGCAGGCTCCAGCCAACCCAGGCCAGGCTTTCGGCCAGTCTTCTTTTCCTCCCCCCGCCTAGAATGCAAAAGTCTTTAGGGGGGAATACACAGAGACACCCACCTGCAGATGTTAGAGTTGCAGCTCCTCCCCTCCTTCCAAGTGGAGCTGTTTGTGTCCTCTCTCCCTCTCCTGGGCTGGAGGCCGAATTGGGAGGCAGTGCTGGAAAAGGCCTCTCCTGTTCTAATGCTGGCCTCCTCCTCTGTCCTCCACTCCTTCCTCTCCAGGCACCTCTGTAGATGATGTAGATGGGTTGGTGTGGGTAGGTTGTAGTGGTGGTGGCCTGGGGTCACTCCTTCCTTCCACTCTACTCCCAGACCAAGGCAACCACACACTCTCCCCACAGCAGCAGGAGCAGCTCAGCAACACAACCTGCTCCTCTGACTGCAAGGTCCAAAATGAGCTTGTGTGAGGGTGCCGGTAAGTTCTTTCAGTAACCCCTAGATGGCACCTTCACTGGTTGGTTTCCCTTTGTTAATTGTTACTTGTTTCTCCTGTTTATTACTTAACTGCCTTTCATTTGGTTTATTGGTTTCACCTGTTTTTGCTTGTATTTAAGTTCTGTGGTTTCTTCCCTTTGGGCTCAGTCCTGACAAGGTGCTCAGTTTTGGACAAGCCGGTTGCCCTGAGGTAGCGTGTCTTGACTAGCCGTTTGCCTATGTGGTAGCTTGTCTTGAGCTCTTATGTTTTGCAACTGTTTACCTGTGTGATTCTAGTAAAGTACTGTTATTTAAGACTGCATATCTGCTTCTCGCCTTGTCTGTCTGCACTTGGGTCCAGAACCAGCCTCGCCCGGACAGCACGGCCCCGTGTCTACACGGCCCCGTGACAGCCACCCTGACACCCTTGGCCCCCCTTCAATACCCAGCCTTCCTACTGACCCCCGATCTCCGGCCCGCTCTGATCCCCGGCCTTCCAATCTCCTGCTCTGATCTCCGATTCCTCACTCCCTCCCTCCTCTCTGTTACCTGCCCAGCAGCCAGCCAGCCTCTCAATTTGTCTGGCTGCAGGTGGGTAACAGAGAAACAAAATGTTAATCAGGCTCTATCATTAAATTTGGCAAGGCCTGAGGGAAACCCGTTCTCCTGGGTTTCCTGACTGCATTCCAGTATCCCCGCTCCCTACCCGCCTCCAAGTTAAAATTCTGGCCAGAATATATGGTCATATAAATTGGCTCAAGATCCATTGTTAATTGCACATGACATCATGGCAAAAATGACTTGACATCTTTCCCAAACAAATAAAGTTTGCTGAATACTTTTTCATGAAGATGGTGCTCTTTAAATAATTGGATCAGGATTATGGTGGTCATACGAAAATGACAGACAGAAAAAGTCCGACTGGTCCATCCAGCTTGTCCCATACAGTTGTGCTGCCTTATGCATCACAATACATACACTCCCCACCCACCTGGAGCTATGCTATCTCCTGGGAAAGGCAAAAAAAGATAAAAATCCTACCCAATTGGGGGGGAAAAAAATGGAAAATTCCTTTCCGACCCATTTAGGTAATCAAAACTACTTCAGAGATCACATTGGTCTTGATTTATGTTACAGGATACTGTAATGTATGTACCTTTAAGGGGAGAACTACTTTTTACAGCTCCTGTATACTGTCGTACCGGCAGTGACCACACCTGTATATAAACCCTGAGTCGTGATCTGTACAGTTAGTTCTAGAGTAACCCTCATTCAGTAAACACCTGTTGATCGTTCCCTGCAGTCTTTTGTCTGATTATTGAAGGACACAACATTAAGATACACGGGTCTAACATTGGTGACAACGCAGATTCGAACCTAACTGCAACTCTGCATCACCTCCCAGGGATTCGCTCCTGGAGAACAGTGGAAGGAGGTCGAGTCCAGAAGCACGGGCGTCGACCACGGGCAACTGCCCAGTCATCCAGCGGAGATTTGAGCATCGCAGGGGAGGCTGTCGAGAGCCAGGCTTGGCTTTCCAGTCACGGTGGTCCAGCAAAATGGGCTGGCAACAGGTACTGCGCAGACCCTTCCCGGACAGCGGCGGCTAGAGCCCGACCGAGTGGCACAGAAAAAGGCCAAGCAGCGTCGACGGGGGAGAGAGACGGCAGAGCGCACAGGGCGCAGCCAGTGTTCAGGACCGAGCGGCGTCAACGGGGAGAGAGACGAGAGCGCAGAGCGCAGCCCATGTTCAAGGGCCGAGCAGCGTCAACGGGGGAGAGGGGCGCGCAGGAAAACGCGAGGCGCTGCCATTGCCACGAGGACCGCAGAGAGCGGCATTGGCAGCAGCGCAGGAGCAGTGCACGAAACCCACAGGGCGTCGCCATTTGCCACGAGGACCGCCGAGAGTGGCGTTGGCAGCAGCGCGGGAGACGCCATTTTAAGCCGCAGTGGGGAAGAAAGGAAAGCGCGGGAGACGCCATTTTAAGCCAGTCTAACCACACCCAAAAATGCCGAAGCGTGGCAGTATCTCAGCGTTCGACAATGAAGTCGAAGATTAGACGACATATGTCGAACGCATAGAAGTATACAGCAAGGCGAATGAAGTGCCAGATGACAAGAAAGTGCTGGTATTGTTGAATTCAATGGGTGCAAAAACGTATGGCATACTACGAAACCTAGTTACCCCAGAGAAGCCAGTAGAAAAGGATTTTGAAAACATAGTGTCAATCCTACAGGACCACTTAAACCCCACACCGCTGCTGATAGCAGAAAGATTTAAGTTTCATAAAAGGAACCAGCATAAAGATGAAAGTAATGCTGAGTATTTAGTGGAACTGTGCAAGCTATCGAAACACTGCCAGTTTGGAATCGGACTAGCAGATACTTTAAGGGACAAGTTTGTGTGTGGGCTTCAAAGTGAAGGAACCCAGAAACGGCTTCTATCACAGAAGGATCTTACACTGGACAAGGCTTTCAGCATTGCAGTATCACATGAAGCAGCCGCACGGGGCGCTGCAGAGATACAATGGAGACCGTAAGAATATGGCACAAATGAAATGTCATACGGAACAGTGAAGTGCTATCGCTGCGGCAGAACAACACACGACCATAATGATTGCTGGTTCAAGGACAAAGTGTGCAGACAGTGTGGAAAAGTAGGACACATAGCAAGAGTCTGCAGGTCAGGAAAGAAAACCAGCAGCAAGAAATCTCCACAGGAGAAGTACAAGAAGGTACATAAGGTGACGGAGAGTAGTTCAGACGAACAGAAGAGTGATACAGACTCCGGAAGCAAGGAGCTGGGTTGTCTGAAACTACATAATGTGATCAAAACGGAGGATCACCAAACTATCTGGGTCACGCTCAAGATAGCAGGAGTCCAAGTGAAAATGGAATTGGACACAGGATCAGCCCTAACAGTCATAAACCGAAGGGACTACAAGCGGCTATTCTCACATATACCCTTGAGAGATACAAAGATTGTCTTGAAGATGTACACGGGGCAAAAAGTCTACCCCAAAGGAAAAATAAGGGTGAACGTTATAAAAATAGGGATGTATTGCTTCAGTTGTACAAGGTATTGGTGAGACCGCACCTGGAATACTGCATACAGTTTTGGCGTCCATACTTAAGAAAAGACAGACTTGCTCTCGAGTCAGTACAAAGAAGGTTCACTCGGTTAATCCCGGGGATGAGGGGATGGACATATGAGGAGAGGTTGAGTAGATTGGGACTCTACTCATTGGAGTTCAGAAGAATGAGAGGCGATCTTATTAAAACATATAAGATTGTGAAGGGGTTGGATCGGGTGGATGCGGGGAGGATGTTCCCGATGATGGGTGAAACTAGAACTAGGGGGCATAGTCTTAGAATAAGGGGCTGCTCTTTCAAAACTGAGATGAGGAGGAACTACTTCACTCAGAGGGTGGTAGGTCCATGGAATATGCTGCCCCAAAAAGCTGTAGAAGCTACATCATTACATAAATTTAAAACAGAAATAGACAGTTTCCTAGAAGTAAAGGGAATTAAGGGTTACGGGGAGCAGGCAGGAATTTGGACATGAGTCTAGGTTCGGATCGGACATGGCCCTGTGGGTAGCGGAGCGGGCCCAGGGGCCATGTAGCCTGATCCTGCTCCTATTTCGTGTGTCTAATTCTGTTAGATTCAGGAGATGGTTCTGTGATAGTAGATTGGCGGTTAGGATCAGATCAGCCATGATCTTATTGAATGGCGGAGCAGGCTCGAGGGGCCGATTGACCCAATCCTGCTCCTATTTCTTATGTTCTTATAACAGCAAGGAAACACCAAAAATGGACCTATATGTATTGCCAGATGGAGGGCCACCACTACTAGGACGTGAATGGATCCGGAAGATACAGCTAGATTGGCATTCCATACAAGCACTGACTGTAGATGCCAAAAAGGATGACGACGTCACACCTGGACGACTGTCAAAAATGCTAACTGACGCACCAGAAGTGTTCCAGCAGGGACTCGGAACACTAAAAGGCATAACAGCGACGATCAAAATAGAGGAAAATGCAAGCCCAAAGTTTTTTAAGGCCAGACCGTCGAAGCAGAGCTGGAAGGTTTGGACCATTCAAGAGTACTGTCCAAAGTGGACTGGAGCGAGTGGGCTACACCCATCGTTCCTGTAATGAAGAGGTCGTTGAGTAATACGCCTGGGGAACCAAAGAAGGTTCGCATCTGTGGGGACTTTAAGGTGACAGTGAACCCAGTCCTTCACACTGTACAATATCCGCTTCCGCGGATTGAAGATATTTTTGCCTCGCTATCTGGAGGGAAACGCTTCACTAAGATTGATCTGGCCCAGGCGTACCTGCAAATGGAGGTAGAAGAAGCCTCAACAGTACCTCACGATCAACACTCATAAAGGTCTCTACCAATACAATCGGCTGGTGTTCGGGGTAGCATCAGCTCCGGCTATTTGGCAAAGGGCAATGGAACAAGTCCTGCAAGGGATTCCAGGGACCCAGTGTTATTTGGACGACATCCTGGTCACGGGCGAAAATGACAGTGATCACCTCGCCAACCTGGAGCAGGTGCTCACTAGATTGAAGGAATATGGGCTCCGAGCTAATCGCCACAAATGCGAGTTTTTCCAGAAGCAGATCTCGTATTGTGGCCAAGTTATTGACAAAGAGGGGTTACATAAGTCCCCTGAAAAGATTGAGGCAGTAGTCAAGGCTCCAGCATCGGAAAATGTGTCACAACTGAGGTCGTTCCTCAGGCTGGTGAACTACTACCATAAGTTCTTGCTGAATTTGTCTACCGTACTACACCCACTGAACGCCCTACTGCAAACGGGGGTACCATGGAAGTGGAGTGATGAATGTAAACGAGCTTTCCAGAAGAGCAAAGCATTGATCACATCAAAAGAGGTGTTGGCTCATTTCAACCCAGCACTACCAATTCGGTTGGCATGTGATGCATCACCCTATGGCATTGGAGCGGTGCTGTCACACAAATTCCCGGACGGCTCGGAGAGGCCAGTAGCCTTTGCGTCTCGGTCACTAACCTTAGCCGAGCGTAACTACTCCCAGATTGACAGGGAGGCCCTCCGCCTAGTGTGGGGAGTGAAAAAGTTCAATCACTATCTGCACGGGCAGAAGTTCACCTTGCTGACTGACCACCAACCACTTGTCTCCACCTTTAATCCAAAGAAGGGCGTTCCGGTGATGACTGCGCAACGGCTACAAAGATGGTCCCTTTTTCTAGGAGCGCACCAATATGAAATCGAGTATTGGGGCACGAAACAGCATGGAAACGCTGATGGGCTATCACGCCTGCCACTGCCTACTGCGGAGGAAGCACCAGCAGTGGATCCTGTCGAAATATTTCATTTGACTATAATTGAATGCTTGCCAGTAACTAACGCTGGTATAGAGAAGGAGACCCGAAATGACCCGACACTGCCTCGGGTATATGATTTGACAGTGAAGGGATGGCCAGCACATGGCGACTCACTGTTGCCAGCATTCTCATCCAGAAGAGAACAGCTGTCAGTATGCCAGGGGACCTTGATGTGTGGCTCCCGAGTGGTAATTCCACCCAAGTTAAGGGAGAGAGTGCTCAATGAGCTTCACGAAGTTCATCTGGGAGGGGTGAAAATGAAAAGCCTTGCTAGGGCTTGTGTGGTGGCCGAGGATCGATCAGCAAATCGAGGACCTGACAAAGGTCCAAAATGCACCACCACATGCCCCTCTACAACCATGGGAGTGGCCCTCATCTCCATGGCAACGGGTGCATATTGATTTAGCTGGTCCATTCATGGACTCAATGTTTTTAATAGCCGTGGATGCGCACTCAATGGCCTGAGGTGATCAAAATGTCCTCCACCACCACGGAGAAAACTATTGCAGTCCTACGGACTATTTTTGCCAGGAACGGCTTGCCAGAGCAGATTTGCTCTGATAACGGACCATAGTTTGTGTCCGAAGAGTTTCGAAGATTTATGAAAAGGAATGGGGTAAGGCATTACACATCCGCCCCGTATCATCCAGCCACAAATGGATTGGCTGAGAGGTTCGTACAAACCTTTAAAAAAGCAGTAAAGGCCATGTGCGATGACGACAGGTGGACAATTTCCTGTTAGCCTACAGAAATGAGACACATGCAGTCACCAACCAGGCCCCGGCCATGATGTTCTTTAACCGAAGGTTGAGATCTCGTCTGGATTTGCTCAGACCAAATGTACGAAGAGATGTTGAGAGTAAGCAATTCCAGCACATCAATGAGAAGCCGACAAGGAGCTTCAATGTAGGGCAATCAGTCTTGGCCCGCGACTACCGAACAGAGAAATGGCAACCAGGAACGATATGCAGACGGCAGGGGCCACTAATGTACACAGTGGATGTTGGGGAGAACATTGTGAGACGCCATGCTGACCAGATCCTAGAGTCACAGGAACGAGTCAACCCCATGTCTCGGCCATACGTACCTAGTGAGGAACCCGACGTACAGGTCGCATCTACCTCAAACAGTAGCATCGGAAGCTGATGAACCAACCGACGACGGGGCCAGAATCGCCTCCACACCAAGAGCAAGACACTCGGGAAAGGCGCTATCCAGAAAGGATCAGGAAGCCTCCCCAAAGACTGAATTTATAAATAGACTATTTTCAGCTAATGTTGCATGTTAAAAGTGTTAATTGTAATTAGTTTGATATTTAATTGTTAAATGAGTGTTATGGTACGGTTAATCTAAAAGGGGAGGAATTGTAATGTATGTACCTTTAAGGGGAGAACTACTTTTTACAGCTCCTGTATACTGTAGTACCGGCAGGGACCACACCTGTATATAAACCCTGAGTAGTGATCTGTATAGTTAGTTCTAGAGTAACCCTCATTCAGTAACCACCTGTTGATTGTTCCCTGCAGTCTTTTGTCTGATTATTGAAGGACACAACATTAAGATACACGGATCTAACAGATACCTATCTCTTATATAAGGTGATCTCCACCCCAGCCAGAAACAGTGAATCAGCGTTCACCGCACGAGCCGGCAACCTGTTCCACTATTATCTGGGCAAAGAAGAACTGCCTGACATCCAACCTAGGTCTGCCCTTACATAACTTGTAAGCATGCCTCCTGGTCCTCCATAACCTATTCAGTTGAAATAATAGGTCTACATAAACACAATCTACTCCCTTCATTATTGTATAAACCTCAATCAAACCACCCCTAAGTCCAAGCTTCTCTAAAGTATAGAGATCCCATTCATTGATCCTATTTGGGTACCTAAGGTGTTTTAAACTGGGAATGAATCTTGTGGCCCTCCTCTGCACCTGTTCCAAAGCCTAAATATTCTCCACCATGTGAGGAGACCAAAACTGCACACAAGTGACCTAGAAATTAGAGCGGGCGTATTTTTGGGCAACCTGTGCCTGAATGGATAGGCCCAAGGTGCACTTGATATTGGGTCTTGGGCTTCATTATCATCAAGCTGGTGAGCTGTGGACACCTATTAGGCATCCCCAGGCAGCCTGTCGATGAAGTGGAATGGAAGATCGGGCTGCTACGCCACCTGTTAAGTGGTTATAGGAGACTGGGAAGGGGATGATCTGGAAGGAGGGCAATTCAGTCAGGAGGGTAGGCAATTGGGTTGGACAGTAGGTGATCACATCGGGAGGGTAGCAGCGGCAATTAGGGACATAGCGGCAGCGGCCTGTCTGTGCTTTGAATTACACCCAGGTAAGTATATTTCAAAATCTTACTTTGTTGATTGCAGCCTAACAGGCATATGCAAAGGGCGTAATGCCTGTTTCAGGCCTGGGCTCGACGCTAATTTTGTGCCTACACCAATATGGCAGGCTCCGTGCTTCCAGCTCGTAATGAATGAATGCTTCCCGCCTGCTATATTGGTGGCTTAGAAGGCTGTTTAGTGCCCAAAAAACTGACACAGTGTGGATTAATTTCTAGGCCAGTATTCTAACTGAGGCTTAACCAAGGCCTAGTACAAGGACAAAATAGTATGCTTTATTTTATAGTGAATACACCCTAGAACCCTGTTCGATTTAGCTATAGCTTCGTGGCATATGTAGGATGGATGTATGTATGTTTAGTGTTTGACATGCCCACATGCATAACATTACACTTTTCTAAGTTCAATCTCATTTGCCAAACTAGGGCCCAATCCCCCAACACATCGAGATCTGCTTGTAACAGTGGATTATCCTCTATCGTCCTAGCTCTCTCACATATCTTGGTATAGTCCACAAACTGGTGGATCATTCCGCAACACCTACATCTAGATCATTAATGAAAATAATAAATAACAAAGCTCCTAACACCGATCCCTGCGGGACACCACTGGTAACCAGTTTCCAAGCAGATCCAAATCAATTGACAACCACTTTTTGCCTACAGGCATTCAGTCAATTCTCAATCAACTGCACCAGCTCACCACTAATTCCACAGGAGCCATACAGAGAAGCCTCTTGTGAGGTACCTTATCAAAAGCTTTCTGAAATTTCAGGTAGACCATGTCTACTGGATTACCCTCATACATTAACCTGGTGACTTCTTCGAAAAAATTCAATCAAATTGGTAAGACACAACCTTCTTTTCTGGAAGCCCTGATATGGCCTTCTCTGCCTAAGTGGTCATATATATATATATATAGTGCATCCCTCGAGCGTCTTACCCAATACTGACGTCTACAGTTATCCAGTTCTGCCCAATCCCACTTTTAAAATTTTTTAACTACTTTAGCCTCAATTGGAACAACACTAGTCTATTGCAGGTCTTCCTGCACTGTAGGCACAGGTGCAAACTGAATTATACTGTCACACTGCTTTTTGGTTCGGCAAAATGGAGCACTGCTTTTAACATTAGTGAGAATGGCAGTTTAAAAAAGTTTAAATGTGAACATTTAAAGTTTGCTTTGCAGCAGTTGCAGTTATTAAGGTTGAACACTGCATAATTTTAACACAGCCCAACAACTTTGTGCAGTTACCCTCTTAAAGTTTACATATTTAAAATTTTGTTTCGAGTGTGTGTCTTGTTTTGCACACTTTGTACAAAAATAATAACTTGCAGGACAACGGAGTATTACAGTTTAACTCTTTTATTAAGCATTAGGTCTGATCTTACTCATAGCAGCACCCGTGGGGAAAAAGCATGGCATTAGGACCCCTAGCCTGGGTCTTCAAAACAATAGCAGTCCTTACAGATGCCTGCGGGCCAATGACAACTCAGCATGTGATCACGTGAATATAATAGGTATTCCTTACAGATGCCTGTGGGCCAATGATAATTCAATATGCAAATGTTACATCCCCTTTCTTTTAAAAGAAAAATGTTATGCATTACTTTTAAACCTTTCTTCTACATAATGTTCTCGGTAGCATAAACATATAAGTAAACTCAGCATTTAACTAGCACTGAAAACATCTCAACGTTTCAATAACGATGTACAGTTTTTTTTTTAGGGCAGCGATCCGCCTACACCCTTTGACAGTTCACAAGTCAAGGATAACTCTAGGCTTGACCTCTTGTCCCGACCTTGTGTGGTATGAAACTGAGCATGCTCCTGAATCGGTCAACAATTCAGGTTCAGGTTTAGGTTCAGGTAAGTATGATGTGTTTTGTGTATTGCTCTGTTCATCACACTCTGTTGAACTGATCCTCTCGTCGGAATGACGGTGTTGTTCCTTGGTGTTCAGGAGGTGCCTGCAATTGTGGCGGTACACCTGTCCTTCTGGGGTGTGGACGTGATACGATCGCTCAGTGTCAGCTGGCTGGATGATGACTGCTGGCTTCCAGTAGTCATGCTCCTGGATTCTGACGGAGTCTCCATTGTGCAGCGGCGGCAGTAATCTAGCTGACCTGTCATAGTATCTCTTTTGGTGTTGCTGTCTCTGTACACGTTTTGCATGCACTTGCTTGCAGCTGACGACCTCTGGCTGCAGCTGCTGGTTGGTGCTTGGAAGGATTGAGCGAAGTCTGCGGCTCATCAACAGCTGTGCTGGTGACTTGAAGTTGTCAACCGGAGTGTTGCAGTACTCAAGGAGACTGATGTAGGGGTCTCTTTTGTCCGTTTTGGCTTTGTCCATGAGTGTTTTTGCAATCTGGACAGTTTTTTCAGCAAGGCCATTACTTTGAGGGTAATGTGGGCTTGATGTAACATGTGTGAAATCCCATGCCTTGGCAAACGACTCAAACTCTTTTGATTTGTATTGGGGGCCATTGTCTGAGACTAAAGTCTCTACCATGCCATGCCTGGCAAAGGCTGCCTTTAGCTTGTGGATCACAGCTGCAGATGTGGTGCTGTGAAGCTTGTCCAGTTCAAAAAATCTGCTGTAGTAATCAACAGTCACTATGTAGTCCTCGTTGTTCCATGTGAACAGATCTGTAGCTGAAGGATCATTCTCTGTAGCCTTGGTGGGGCTGCGGCTAGTGGTTTCTTCATGATTGATTCGAGGGGCTTGTGGTCGGATTCCACAATGACTTGTCGGCCATAGACGTACTGGTGGAAACGCTTACATCCAAACAGAATTGCATATAGCTCTTTCTCGATTTGAGCATAGTTGATTTCACTGTCTGAGAGAGATCTGGAAGCATAGCCGATGGGCTTTCATTCTTGCAGTAATACTGCGCCTAGTCCATACTTTAACGCGTCCACTTGTAGACTGAGCTCTTTGTTGGGGTCGAAGTAGGCAAGAACTGGTCCTGGTTATCTGGTGATTAGGTCTTTCATTTTCTGAAATGCTGTGTCATGTTGTTTGTCCCACAGGAACTCATTGGATTGTTTGAGCAACTGACGCATGGGCGCGTTGATTTCGGAGAGGCTCGGGGCAAACTTGGCTAAGTAGTTAACCATGCCTAGTACTGTCTCTAGCTCTGCGCGGTTCTTCGGCGGCTCCATCTTCTTGATGGCGGAGATTTTCTCTGGGTCTGGCTTAATGCCATCAGTTGAGAGGCGATGCCCGAAATAACTGATCTCGGTGGATCCGATTATGCTTTTCTCAGGGTTGAGCCGGATACCTTTCTCCCGTGGTCTTTGTAGCATCGCACGGAGGTTCCTGTCATGTTCCTCTCTATTCCTGCCATAGATGAGGATGTTGTCTACGATTGCAACTACTCCGTCGAGGCCTTCATAGGTTTCGTCGATCTTCCGCTGGAATTCATCCTGAGCTGAGATAAGACCAGATGGTAAATGCAGAAATCGGTAGCGTCCAAATGGTGTGTTGAACGTTGTTAGCTTAGATGACTCTTCCGTGAGCTTGATAGTCCAGTATCCTGATCGTGCGTCCATTACACTGAAGTAACGTGCTCCCACTAGCTTGGGTGTGATGTCATCTAGCATTGGTAGAGGGTAGTGAGGGCGTTTGATAGCCTTGTTCAAATCTCTGGGGTCGAGACAGACTCTGAGCTTGCCTGTACGTGGTTTCTCAACCACTACTAACGCGTTGACCCACTCTGTCGGTTCTGTTTCCTGGACGATGATTTCTGTATTCTCCATGCTCTGCAGCTCCTCCTTCAGGTGACTACGTAGAGCAAGGGGGTCTCCTTCTTGGTGGGCAAACCACAGGGGTTGCTGATGGGTCAAGGTGAATCATGCATTCACCTGGGAATAGTCCGATTCCTTTGAAAACGTCAGCAAACTCCTCCATGACTGTCTGCTTCTCAACTGGTGCTGTCAATGATAGCACTAGCTTGACGAGGTCCATGTCTAAACATGCCTTTAGACCTAGCACTGGAGGTGCTCAAGTGTCAATAATGTAAAAGTCCAACATCATGTCGCTTTCTTTGCACTTGCATTTCATCACGCATGTGCCTTTTACAATGAGCTGCTCACCCCCATAGCTGGTCAGTCTGCGTGAGGTGGGCTGCAGCTCACACTCATCCTTCAAGCTGTGATATTCACTCAGAGGAATTACATTAACTGGAGCTCCAGTGTCTAGTTTAAACCTAAGCTCTGTGCCCTGTTTTCCTATCTCAATATCTGCAAAGGCTTGCTCAGTCTCTGAAATCTGTTTTTTCTGTGACACAGAATCAATAAACAGTTCCTCTGCATTTGGCTGTCACTCACTGTGTGTACTGCATTCCAAAAACAGTCCTGCAAACTTTAGCAAAGTGGTTCAGTTTACCACATTTAGCACATTGCCTTCCTTTGGTAGGGCAGTGCTCCTTTTCTCCATGCATCTTATTTCCACAATATCCACAGTTTTTGAAGCGTTTTATGTCTGTGTCGCTCATTTTTAGAACTCTCTCTGTTCTTTCTGTTCTGAAACACGCTCTTTGGGCGGTGTTCTTTGGTGTGTGTCTATTAACTGCGTGCACTGTCTGTTCACGCGAGCTGCTCGTCGCGCCGGTTATGGTTTTCAACTGTGCTTGGGCTATCTCGTGCGATCTAGCTATGTCCATAGCTTTGTCCAGCGTTAGCCCGGACCCAACATTCAAAAGTTTCTCTCTCACTTTAGCTGAATGTATTCCAAACACGATGCGGTCTCTGACCATCTCATCTTTATCTGCATATTCACAGTCTTTTACCAGCAGTTTTAACTCAGTCATGAACTGTTCAAACGACTCACAAGCTCCTTGTACTTTCTCCTGAAACTTGTACCTAGCGAATATCGTATTTGTCTTGGGCATCACATATGATTCAAAACGGTCAAAATAACTTTTCAGTACCTTTGCTTCATCCGCGGTGAGAGACCATGTGTTAAAAATGTCTCTCCCTTTTTCTCCAATCCACAGTAGGTAGCTGCATCTTTCTTTCTCCCCTTTGCTTTTCAGCAGACCTGAGAACATCAACTCCACGTGCTGCTTGAACTTGCGCCATTCTACAGGTAAGTTCAAAGATTCCCAATCCATTCGAGGCAAGGGAGCTCCAACGATGTCCATTTTCAATCCCTATTCTGACACCATGGGCCCGATTTTGTGGCTTGTGTGGGAAATGGTCGGGTTTCCCCGAATGTGGGGTTTCTGACACACAAAAAAATTTGTCAGCCAGCTCCACGCACTTTTCCCTCAAGTGGCCAATTAATTCCCAGCATGTGGGCAGCCTTGCTAATTGTCCATTTCTAGTCAGAAAGCCCCACAGTATGAAGTCATCATTCGTGGTGCTTTCAAGGTCCATAGCAAGCACTGCATCCTCTGAAGGCTTCCAAACGAACCATACAGGATGGCAGAGGAGCCTGCAGCAGCTGTGGCCAGTGCCAGACCCCGAGCTGCCTCCAAATTCGACGAGGCTTCACTGCAGGCATTATTGGATGGGGTTAGGGCCCACAGGGAGGTCCTCTCCCCTAGGCCAGGGAGGGAGAGGCCTCCCACTGAGACCAGTGCTGCATGGATGCAGGTGTCAGCAGATGCCAACTCATTGGGAGTCACCAGAGGAACCTTGGCATTACATCTCTAACTCCTTCCTTTACTCCCCCACAGTACCATCCAGAGCCCCCGTCCTCACTGTGGAGGAGGAAGAAGCTGTGCAGCCAGACTCCTCAGAGGAAGCTCCAACCTCTGAGGGCGCAGCGTCAGCAGAAGTAAGCGTACCCAGCACCAGCGCACACACTCACTCCTCGGGGGGACCTTCGGGACATAGAGTAGTGTTGTCACCTGGTGTTTCACAGCTCACAAGTGAGCCTCAGCAGATTCTGGAGACAGGGACAGCAGTGGAGAGTCCTTGTCGAAGGGTGCAGGACTCTGCCAGCTCAGCTCAGCTGCGCTGCATGTCGACCCTCTGCCTCTGGGTCCATCCGCAAGAGAAGAGGTGATGGATCTCCATGCACAGATGCAGGAGACTCTGGCAGGTTTTGTCTCCAGGGTCGCTGCGAGTGTGGAGCAAATGGAGGAGTCCATAGCGACCATGAGCAGAGCCTTTGTGGAGTCATTGGCGCATGAACGTATCACCATGGAAAGGTTGGCTACCTCCATGGAGGAGACAACTCGCATGGGTACGGAAAACATGGCGAGTGCTCATAAGAGAATGACATCTCTTGAGGAGCGTTGGCCATCTATTGAACAGAGAAACCAGATCTTCATGGAAGTCCTTCTGAGTAGGACTGCCAGTGCAGAAACGGGTCCCCATGGCCCCCTAAAGCGCAGCAAGGTGCTCTCAAGCCACTTCCAAGCGCTGGCCCCTTCTGACCTGCGCAGCTTCAGGTGAGTGAGCAGCAGCCTGGTGCTCCTGGTGCTCATCATGCTGTTCCTGGTTCTGCTGTTGCCGCCTCTGCTGCTGGAGATCCTGTAATGGCAAGAAGGGAAGGAAAAAAAGGCGTCCCATGCTTCTCGTAGATGCCTCCGCTGAGGAAGCGCTGAGTGAGGGTGGCGAGAGGGGCTCCCAGGAGATCACATTGGAGAAATTTGTGAGGCTCCAACCTTCCACAGCTGTGCCTAAGCCTTGAAGAAGTAGCCCCAAGCCTTCAGCAACAAGGTCCTTCAACATACAAGTGCTGTCCCTTTAAATCGCAGCTTTTCCGAATGACCTGCAGCTGACAGCAAGCAAGCCGGCAAGCTTCACGCCAGGTTTCATCAGCGGGGTTCCCCGCAGGCGTGTTTGATGTGGGGAAAGCCCCAAAATCGCAACGGCCCCTGAAAATCGACTTAAACAAGGTAATAATTGCTTATTAATGTTCCGATGGCCAGTCCCGCCTGCGGCGGGCAGGACTGATTCGGGTCGCGGGGAAACGGCGGTCCGAAAGTCGGACGGGGCGGGGAATCAGGCAGGAGGGGTCGCGAGCCGCTTTTTTGGCGATTTTTGGCCCCCGGCCGCCTGGAAAGCCGCCCAACGGCTGGCAGAAAATCAGGGCCCATGTCTTGCTTTGCACACTTTGTACAAAAATAATAACTTGCAGGACAACGGAGTATTACAGTTTAACTCTTTCATTAAGCATTAGGTCTGATCTTACTCATAGCAACACCCGTGGGGAAAAAGCATGGCATTAGGACCCCTAGCCTGGGTCTTCAAAACAATAGTAGTCCTTACAGATGCCTGCGGGCCAATGACAACTCAGCATGTGATCATATGTGAATAGGTATTCCTTACAGATGCCTGCGGGCCAATGATAATTCAATATGCAAATGTTACAAAGTGCTGCGCAACATTTTTTGAATAATATTTATAAGTGAAGGAGCATTTCACTTACTGCCTTGAACAGACTATTAGGAGGCTTTGATGTCAAGTGTTTTGCAACACTGCATTTAGAGGTCAACAGAAAGGATGTCGTGTTTCGAACTAAATGTATTTTTATTGAATATCATGCACTGTCAATATTTTTCTCTGCCTTTACTGCTTCCTGATTGGAATTACAGCATTGTAACTAAGTGCTGACCTTAATCAAATGTCTTTTAGCAGATTGCTACTCAAATCGTTTGTTAATTTTTGGGTCTTCTTATATGAGTTACCTGTCACTATAAATCATAACAAATAAGCCTGAGCAAACAGAATACATGTTCCCTTGGGGGAGTCTGGCATTATTCTAATAGGATATTTCCAGTTACATCAGATTTTTATGGTGCCAACAAGTATCATTTTATAAATAGGTTACCAGAGTTTATGTGAATCAGAACATTGGAATAACATTTGGCAGTCAGTGACTGCTTGAGGACAAGTAACATTGATGGCAGAACTTACTATTACAAGATTTATTTTTTTAATAACAAAGTCTTATTCTGTTACCATTGTAGTCCAATCCACTGAAATATTAGTGTTTTCAAAATATGACTTTGAAACTAAGAGTGCTCTCATAAATTGGAACTGAGAAATGTCATTCTGACTACTGGTCCCAAGAGAGTTTATTTCAAGGTCTACCTCCTACCCTCCCACACATAGAGACATATACTGTACTGGGACAATACATCATACAGTTCACACTGAGTCCATTCTAAGACTAGAGGGGATAACTAGTCTTACCTCTGCTGTCACAAAAAAGACTTCCTAGGCTAATGAAGTCACAGCAATGACATTGCGTTCAACCACGCCTGTAATAAAATTATTATAAACAGCGACAACTTACATTTAACATAGAAAAATGTCACAAATCACTTCACAGATTTGTAATCAAAAAATGGACACCAAGCTAAATGAGATATTAGGAGAGGTGGTTAAAGAGGTTGAATTTAAGTAGAGTCTTGAACGAGAAGATTGAGGTTGTGAGGAAGGGAATTCCATAGCATGGAGTTTAAACGACTGAAGACTACCAATGGTGGGATAATGGGGAAAGATGCACAAAAGGCCAATGAAGAGGGATTTTGGGGGGATCGTATGTAGGGCTGGAGGAGGTTACAGAGATAGGGATGAGTGAGGCCATGAAAGGATTCAAATGCAGGGATGAAAAATTAAAATTTGAGGTATTGGGTAACCGGGAGCCAACGTAAGTCAATGGGGACAGGGACGATGGGTGAGTGAGACCTGGTACAGGATAAGGTACGGACAGCAAAGCTTTGGATGAGCTGAAGTTTATGGAGGGTTGAGGATGACAAACTGGACAGTAATGCATTGGAATAGTCAAGTCTAGAGGTAAAAAAGACATGGATGAGGGTTGAGGTAAGGGTGGAGACAGGCAATGTTACAGAAGTGGAAAAAGGCAGTCTTTGTGATGGAAAAGATATGGGGTCAGAAGCTCAGCTTGGAGTCGAATAGGATGCTGAGTTTGCAAATGGTCTAGATGTTGCAAACAGTCTGGTTCTGACTGAGACAGTGACTGGGGAGGGGGATGGAATTGATACCATGGGTACAAAGTTTGTGACAGGGGCCAAAGATGACGGCTTTAGTCTTCCCAGTGTTTAACTGAAGGAAATTGCTACTCATCCAAGACTGGATGTTGGACAAGCAGTCTGACATCACAGATATACTTGAGGGGTCGAGAGAAGTGGTGGAGTGAAGGAGATGGGTATCATCCGTGTATTTGTGGAAGCTGACCCCATAGGTGCAGATGATATCGATGAGGAGCAGCATGTAGATGAGAAAGAGGAGGGAGCCAAGGATAGATCCTTGAGGTATTTTGGGGGTAATGATGTGGGATGGGAAAAGAAACCATTGTTGGAGATGCTATGGCTATGATCATATAGGTTAGAGTGGAACCAATCGAGGGCAGTCCCACTGAGCTGGACAATAGAGCATAGACGTTGAGTAGGATGGTGTGGCTGACCATGTTAATGACTCCAGAGAGGTCAAGGAGGATGAGGAAGTATAATGAACCACAGTCATAGAGAACATTCTGTGGGAGGTGTGGAAACTTGAGAGATTCAAACAAAGAGTTGCAGGAGATAAGGGCATGGATTTTTAAGGTGACACATGTTCAAGAGAAAAGAGAGGGTTGAAGATGGGGTAGTAGTTGTGCAAGGACAGAGGAATCGAGGGTGGGTTTTGAAAGATGGTGATTTTGAAAGCGAGGGGCACAGTACCTGAGGAGAGGGAACCATTTACAATGTCAGTTAACATGAGGGCCAGGATGGGAAGTTGGGTGGTCAGCAGGTAGTGGGAATAGGGTCAAAGGAATAGGATAATGCATGCAGACTTTTCAGCCACTGTTTTCTGCATTCTCCTCAGCTGCAAGAGTAAAAAGGGCCACCACATCATGTAAAGTGCGCACAGCAAGAGGAAAATTAGATTCTTGGTTAGCAAGGCTATTCCAATATAACCAATGAATTCACAACCACCTGTCCAAAGGAAAATAGTGCCCATGGTGAAACTGCAGCTTATACAAAAGCGACAGAATTAATGGACCTAGAAACTCGATGGCGATGTGCCCATTTTACAGGCATAAAACAGGTTCCTAACAGTGTCCCGCAATATTGGTTAGGGATACTTAGTAGGCGTCCAGGGCATGTGCCTGAAACTAGTGTCACGCCCAATGCATATGCAAATCATGGGCCAAACGCCTGTTTCAGGTCCCTTTGTGAAATTAGTCTGCGAATGTCCGCAGCAGGCGCCGTAGTTGCTGCAATCAGTTTCTTCAGGTGCTCAGCCAGCAGTCATTGCAGAGGTTGCCGTCCAAAAGGTAAGTTGAAGGTTTTTTTACTTACCCTATTGTGGAATCAGGAGGAGCAGGAGTGCTCCTCCTGGCTCCACATTAAAACTGTGGGCCACTCCCGAATATCACTCACCAGCCCCGTTCCACTCACCACCTCCCCACCCCCCCACCCCCACCCCTCGCCTCCCCACATATTGTCCTGAAGCCCTTGGTAATCATCAGAGCCAGCCAATCTCGCTGACTCCTCTCCCCACCGCAACCAGCGAGCTTATCTGGGGACACAGATGGTGCCCGCAGCTCACCCGTACTATCCTATTGAGGCTGGCGGACCAGTTAACCAGCCTCTTCGGGCGCGTGTAGTGTACGCTGCACCGGGAACCCGCCCCAAGTCACGATGCACAAGTCACATTGAAACATATCATCACATCACCTGCATGTGGCGCTGTCAGGACAAATTTGTCCCTTTTTTCCACCCTTCCTCCATATATAATGCTAGGCCAATTTTTTTAAATTTGCTTTCAGGATATGGGAAATGCTGGCCAGGTCGCATTTATTACCTATCTCTAGCCCTGAGAAAGTGGTGTTGTCTGTTCTTCTTGATAGTGATCTTTTCTTTTACAACTGAGTGCCTTAAATAGGGTATTAAGAGTAAACCACATTGTGTGGGACTGGATATCGTGTAAACCAGACTTGGCAGGAGTGGCAGATTCCCTTCCCTGCAGGATGTTAGTGAACCAGTTGGTTTTTTACAACCTGGCAGCTTTTGTGATCATGTTTTTTTGGTGGCAGCCCAAAAATTGCTAGATTTAATGAATTCAATGTTATAACTTGCCATTGTGGGGTTTGATCTCACCCTAATAGGTTGCTATTCCATTACCATAACCACGACACAACAAATCTTACTCATGAAGGCAGTGCCTCTTTTATAAAATTGCAATATCTACATCAGCTATTTGAAGTTCTGATTCTTGTGGGCAAAGTCTGAGAACCAACAAATCAATTGAGACTGGCCTGAAGTACTGAAGATTATAGTTGCAAATTAATAAGGAGCCGTACAGCTACCCGTACTTAGTTTTTTGAAGAAAGGTCACTTTTTAAGGTCAGTGAGCGATGAGTTTTACTGAAGCGTTCTCATAGCCCACGCTTGAGACTTTCAACTCCAAATCAAATTTCCTTCTAGCAACATGAGTCATGGGACAGGATCTGGTGGATGCCAGTCATCATATCCCAGTGGAAAATCCTAATGCTGGTGCAGTAAGCAGAAGTGAATGAACTGTGATCTTAACTCAAGCAACTGAAATGTGGTATAGGGACCTGAGTGCTGAATTCAAAGTGAAACTGAAAAGTAGCTTGGAAGAAACTTGACTTGAGCAGTTTGACTTTAATCAGAGTACTTCCGAAGTGAGCTGGCATGAATTGGATGGTGGTCACTAGCGAAAGCATTCTTATATCACATTTTGTCCTGAAAGGTAAACAGCAGCAGGAAATGCCTTCATGAGAATCCATAAACATAGTATAAAAAAAGATTAGATGGTAAACCTGTGACCTTCCTTCGAAACACCATATTTATCTGGGAGTGCTAATGGATGCAGTTTTTGACATTTTGCCCTAATCTCTAATTTCATCACTAGGGGGAAAAAATTGAGTCGCGCCCCCTCTGGGGTGCTAACTTCGCCGGGGCGCTACTTTTAGTGTCCCAAAAAAATTAGCACCCCCGCAGCCGAAATTCACTGGTAGCGCCCCAAGAGGGAAGTGGGGTGCTAATGGAAGCGCCCTGCCTCCCTCTTGGGCCTTCCTTCCCTTCTTAAAAGGGAGGAGCCTTGGGCAGCACGACCCGGAGCCCAGCTGGGCCACCAGGGATCGGAATGCCGGCAAAAAAGCCCGGCACTCAAGAGCAGTGCCGGGCTCATGGAATGCAGCCGGCACTCCGCGGAGGGGCTGCAGAGGAGGCCGGGGATGGCAGAGGGGGCAGGTGCTGGCAGACGGCCAGCAACATAAATGGCTGCCCGGCAACTCCCCTTTAATTAATTATTAGAATGATCTCTTCTTGTGAGGCACTCATGAAGACACAAAAGTAGATATGATAAAATATTTGATCAGATGATATTAGTATTGTTGCATTTAGCTTCCTCTCTATTTGAGGTAGGAAGGAATTGCTGTCAGAAGACGTACTGAAAGTTTAAAATGGCTCTGAAATCTTCAGCTGTTCTGGCGTACCCCTGCCTTAGCGTTTGGCAGAATGGCCAGAAAATAGGCACATGGTCGGCGGAGGCAGGAGCAGGAGCCAGCTGAGGGTCCAAGCCAGACCTCCGAAGAGGAGCGATATTTTTGGAGAAGAATTATTATTGCGGCCAGTTACAAAGGGGGCTGCGGGGGACATCCTCATCTTGTTTCTGGTGGAGTGATCTGATTACCCTCTCCCTCCTCCAGCCCAGACAACTCTGCCAGACTTTCTGACTTTATGTCATTGGCAGGCACCCCTGATGTGCCCTTAAGTGGCATGGGTGCCTGTTATTGGCATGATAATGAAAGGACCTCCACCCTGATCCCATGAACTTTGGCAGATTTTGGGGGCCAAAGTGTCTACAAACAGAATTTTCATGATCCCAAATGCATTAAGATGACCTGGCTAGGTCTACCTATCTACTTATCAGCTTATATTATTGAAAGACCTGTGGAAGATGTTGCTCCAATGAGATGAAGAAATTCCTCAGATCTGTGCAATTATCAGGACTGTTCTGCAGCCTTCTGCACTTAGCGTGCCTGAAAACTTTGTACAAAGTAGCTATAAAAAAAATATTAAAAAATACAACCATCTGCAAATTGTGAGTTTGTAAATAAAAGTGCCAACTGAGAACCAACACTGCTCTAAACTGCTTGCTTACATCTCCTGAGGGGAACTCAAGAAAAAATTCATTATGGGATAAATTACTATACTGTAAACTTTTGAAATAAAGGACATAATTACATAAATTTAGTTTACTAAATATCACTTATATCCGCAATCTGATTGACTCCCAAGATACTCTTATAATAGAAGTCTGAGTTGATAGTGGCACTAATTTTAAATAGGAAATGTGAGCTAATCATAGAATAGGATTGTAGAATTTTACAGCACAGGAGGAGGCCGTGTGGCCTGTTGTGCCTGCGCCGGCTCTCTGAAAGACTTTTCCACTTAATTTCATTCCCCTGCCCTTTCCCCATTCTCTCTTAAAATTTTCCTTTTCAAGTATTTATCTACTTTCTTTTACAAGCTGTTATGGATTCTGCTTCCACCACTGTTTGTGCTTGGCATTTCAAGCTTGGCTGCCTGTTGGGCAGAGAACGCTCCAGCAAAGGCCACAGCAGAGGAGCAGTTTAGTGGTTGTTGGGGATAGAGATCACCGGGGGGGTGGGTGGGTGGATAGAGCGCAGTTGGGAGGGTCGGGGCTGATTGCGGGGGGGTCGAAGATCGCAGGGGAGCGGGTTGAGATCGGAGGGGGTCGGAGATCGCGGTAAGAAATGGACGGTCGGGGAGAGATAGGTGGGTGGTCGGAGATCGAGGGGACTTGGGGGATCGGGGAGAGGTCGGTGGTCAGATATCTGGGAGAGATGGGGTTGTCGGGGGAAGAGTCGAAGATTGCGGATGAGTTTGGGGGTTGGTGATGGGGAGGAGATCGTGGAGGTGAGGACGGGGGGGAGGTGCTGTTTACAGATTAGCTTGTTGGACCAGAAGAAAGCACTCCTGCTTTTCCTGGCTCACAAGCAGTGCTGTAAAGGCACTGACTTGATGGATCCAGCCCTTCTTCCCTCCTTTTACCTGCCAGGTTTCCCAAGCTCTGGAAAACCCGGCCAACAAAATAGAAATCTTGTTACAATGAAGGTACCCAGCCTCCTTAAAAAGTTTCAGTGACTGGCACGCCTCCTGTGAGTAGCTTGGTCCCCCACCCCCTGTCCCGCCTCCGTTAAAACCAGAAGCGGCGGGTTCAAGGCGAGTTGGGTTCCTGTTTCAGATGTTTAACATTTTAACTTCCCACCCGACCCAAACCCATCCGTTTTTGGGGGATAAAATTACCCTCAATGTCTCATATAAAGGACAGCACCTCTGATGGTGCAACGCTCCATCAGTATCGCACTGAAATTTATCTTTATATTGTTTTCTATTCCCTTCCACATGATGCATGTACAAGGATTAGTTACTGTTAAGCTTCAGATTCCTCAACTTCTGTAATTACTCTTTCAGACCATGAACCAGTTATATTGGGCATTTCTTCAAAACACAGTGGGAAACCACAGCCGCATTGGCATGAAAATAGCTCATTACTACAAGATAGGAACAGTAAATTTCCTTCTGGAAGGAACTAAATTTTATTAGCAGAAATGAAGGTTCAGTTTCAAATAACTGCTTATAGGATATGTTTTACATATAGGCCATTTTACTGTTTTGCTCTTCAAAAAATGAAGGAGAATTATGCCTCAGAGATATGGATGGAAAACTAAGCCCCAATTTTAACTCGGAGCGTGAATGCGGTGCGGAGGGGGCGGGGTCAGCAACAAGCTCACACGGACATGCTGATGTGAGGCCTGGGTTATTCTAACCCCTGGTTCTCATCACCATATTCCAGGAGAGACTCCCTCCCAAACCCGGCAGGGATGACCAGGAGGGCGACAGGCAGGGTGCACAAGGAAACCATTAAAACTGTAAAACTTACCTTGCTGGGCTCATGATCTACGTCTCGGAAGCTTTCCCCAGTGCGTTCCACACGGTGTGCAACTAGCACAGCCTGGGATTTAAATATTTCGGGGTCCAAATGACGTCATTAGACCCTGACTTTTGAATACTTAAAAGGGTCAAATGACAGCAGTAAGAGAAAGGTCATTCAGGTTCCCCTTTTGTCAGCAAATGCTACCATTAAGGAGGAGTTTAAACATTGCAAGCTACATTTTACAAGTCAGATTGTAACTTGCCAAAAGTGGATACTCTCAGATTTCAAAGCCATCTGAATCAATAGAATAACCAATGGAGAAGAGCAAAAGTGAAAAACAATCATCTTTACGTTCCCACCAAACTTGTAGAGAAGGCTTTATAGCAACTGCTCTGATTTTTATCTCGGTGTCCAATTAAGAACCCAAGTATTGACAAATCTAATTTCCTAATGCTGATTGCAAACTTCTGGACTAAGAAAATGGCTAATAAATGCTCTCTATAATCAGAATGTTTTGATTAAATCCTGCTGCTCTTTAAACAACACAAGGTCATTACACAATGGCCCAAAATGTGCTGTCAAAGTAATGGTGAGGCTAATAGTGTCGCCGTTATTTATGCGTAAATGCCACACCGAGTTCAGGTGAGGGCAGATGCGTAATTCAATCTGAAAATCCAAAAGTTGTGGTTGGAGTTGCACTGCTCCATTGTTAACTTCACGAAAATGGCATCTTGCTGTCTGGCTTCCCATTCAAATGCATTGAGTGGCATTAAGGTGCTGTATTGCGAGGTAGATACAAAGTAAACTCGCCTCAGAAAGTTAGGTTAAGTCATTTTAAGTCTAAGTACCCTTATAAGAACATAAGAACATAATTAGGAGCATAAGTAGGCCATTCGTTCCTTCGAGCCTGAGCCACCATTCAATAAGATCATAGCTGATTCTAAACTCCAGAGAGTATAGGCCCAATCTACTAGATGTGTAAGTGTTAATTACTGTCAGTCAACCTCCCTGGCACTTAAAATTAACTATTAGAAGTGTGGAGTCTCGTTCCTTCAGGTTTTAATTGTTGTTAGAGGTTTATTTACAATTAAAATTGAATTTTTTTCTTTGCCTTTTTTTTCCTCACTCTCTGAATCCAATCTTTCTTTCCATCTTTTTATTTCTCTTCCTGTACCTGATCTGACATTGAATTCAACCATTCTAATTTACACTTCCTTCTCAGTCTTTGTGCTGTTAATTTCAGAATCCTTCACTCTGATTGGTTAAGGAGATACACAGTTGCTGCCCTGTTCACTCAGATATCCTGTAGAGGGCGCCGCTCTGTTTCCATCTCGTACTTCCAGCTACTTGCAATGCAAAATATCATCGACATTAAATGGGCAAGGGCAAGTCTAACTAACAATGGGCGCCATTCGTTGCTCTGCCACAGCACATTTTGGGCCAATATTTGTCACACAGTAATAGCAATGGCACCTCCTACAGTTGCACTACCCCCCTTGCTGAAAAAGCCTTTGTTGCAGTATCAGAGATATTTCCCCAAAATGATATTGCCCCAATTACATGCCCCTCCTCAAGTATAGAACCGTATATCTTTAACTAAATGCTACATGGGCAAAACGTGAATACATTAATAAAAAATGTTTACTTAATCCATCAGTATTTCAGTCCCTGGCCTAGAAACTCAAAGATGCTGCGCCCGTTTTACGCCTGTAAAAGCATCCAATATGGCAGACGGCGTGCACACTTACATTCTCTCCAAGGACCTAAGGGCCACTGCCGGCAACTCAGCATCACAAAATTGCAATCCCATTCGCCAACCAGTTGCGATCTGATGTAAATGTGGCCCGAGGCCCTGCCGCCATGAACCAATTTCTAGGCCCCTATCTCCTTTTTGATGGTGGGTGCAAGTTGTCTGGACCAGGTATTTTAACCATTGTAAGATTATTTAGGTGGTGTATTTCCTCAGGGCTTCTCCTGCTGCGCTGCTGTAACTTCAGCAGAAACCCTGTTTACATGCGCAACTCGGGTTTCCACTGCACTTCCACCAAAGTTATGGAAGCGCAAAAGGAGAAGCCCCAAGGAAATTCACCCCCCAATCCTTTTTTACAAGCATTACATGGATTATACAGCACAGAAACAGGCCATTTGGCCCAACAGGTCCATGCCGATGTTTATGCTCCACACGAGCCTCCTCCCAACCCTTTTCATCTAACCCTACCTTCTATTCCTTTCTCCCTCACGTGTTTATCTAGCTTCCCCTTAAATGCATCTATGCTATTTACCTCAACTACTCCTTGTGGCAGCGAGCTCCACATCTTAACCACTCTATGGGTAAAGAACTTTCTCCTGAATTCCCTATTGGATTTATTATTGACTATCTTATATTTATGGTCCCTCGTTTTTATCTCCCCTACACGTGGAAATATCTTCTCCATGTCTACCCTATCAAACCTTTTCAAAATGCACCAACTCACACTTATCTATATTGAAATTAATTTGCCAATTACATGCCCCTTCTGCAAGTTTATAACTGTTTTTCCTTTATCTAAATGCTACAGGGGCAAAATCAATTGCGCGACCTTTCACAAAATGTACAATAAACATACAATTCTCTGGTATAAAAGAAAATTTGGCAAATCAGTGCATTTTTGTTAGACACATAGCCAAATGGGAATGGAAGCCTCATTTTTATGGACCCTTTCATATCCAACTGCATTGCATGCAGAAACTCCCTTCAATAATTTAAACACCCCCTCCCCTTTATTTAACAAGGATTGATCTTCACCAACAAGCTCACAATACTCCTAAAATAGAAATCTGACTGCTAATGGTATTTATTAATGGCCCCGAGGCACTTTCTGTTTGATGGCAAACATGACCTTGGTGGGAATAACAGTCTTTAAACCATTTAATGAGTGACATATATGCTCAAACATCCCAGAGCAGTGATTCATTTTCCAGTAAACAAACACAACAAAGGCTTGCTGTGCTCGTTCACAGTTTCAGTACATCCCGTGCCAATGCATTACACAACAGAGCCCTCAAATTAAAAACACGTGTTCTCCTGCTACAGCTACTGAACTAAACATTTTCATTCACAGGCCCCTCTTTTTTATGGGTATTATTTCATTAGCTTTTGGCTGGACTGCCAAATAACTATGTTTTGTGCCAGATAGAGAAAATTTAACTGCACATTAGCCCTGGTTTGCAGAACCGGCCTCTTGGCTGTATTAATTGCAGTGGCGGGGGTTTGAGCAGGAATGGTCGACACCATCGCAACCAAGTGAAAGAGAACATGGTGCAGCTTGTGCAGTGGTGGTTACAAAAATTGGACAATCATGCCACACATTTTTAGTCACACAAAGCTCTTCAGAGTTGACTCCTGCAAGGGTTCACTTTTCATTGCTAAATAGATTTTTGTCTACAAACGCTAATTGATAGACATGATTTACATCACAAGCGTCAACCAGGTACCCTCCTTCGTGAGCGGGGTGATATGTGATCCCAGTGGGCAAGGCTCCGCACTGGGAGAACATAAGAAATAGGAGCAGGAATAGGCCACTTGGCCCCTCGAGCCTGCTCTGCCATTCAATAAGATCATGGCTGATCTTGGGCTCAAAGCCACTTCCCTGCCCTCTCCCCATAACCCTTCACCCCCTTATCTTGCAAAAATCTGTCTATCTCCTCTCTTCTCTCTTAGGCAGACCCTCGGAACCGAGGATGACTTGCTTCCACATTAAAAATGAGTTTTCAGGTGACTGATGAGTCCAATGCGGGTCCTACAGTCTCTGTCACAGGTGGGGCAGGCAGTGGTTGAAGGGGCGGGTGGGTGGGGAGCTTGGGTTGACATGCGCACCTTGCGTTGCCTGCGCTTGCTCCTGGCGAAGAGACTCGAGGTGTTCGGCACCTTCCCATATGCTTCTCCTCAACTTTGTGTGGTCTTGGGCCAGGGATTCTCAGGTGTTGGTGGGGATGTTACACTTTTTCAAGGAGGCTTTGAGGGTGTCCTTGAAGCGTTTCCTCTGCCCACCTGGGGCTCTCTTGCCGTGTCGGAGCTCCGAGTAGAGCGCTTGTTTTGGGAGTCTCGTATCGGGCATGCGGACAATGTGACCCGTCCATTGGAGCTGATTGAGCGTGGTCAAAGCTTCGATGCTGGGGATGTTGGCCTGAGCAAGAACACTGATGTTGGTGCGCCAATCCTGCCAATGGATTTGCAGGATCTTGCGGAGGCAGCGTTGGTGGTACCTCTCCAGTGCTTTGAGGTGCCTGCTGTACATGGTCCATGTCTCTGAGGCATACAGCAGGGCGGGTATCACTGCTGCTCTGTAGACCATGAGCTTAGTGCCGGGTTTGAGGTCCTGGTCTTCAAACACTCTCTTCCTCAGGCAACCGAAGGCTGCACTGGCACACTGACGGCGGTGTTGGACTTCATTGTCGACGTCTGCCCTTGTTGACAGTAGGCTCCCAAGGTATGGAAAGTGGTCCACGTTGTCCAAGGCCTTGTCGTGGATTTTGATAATCGGGGGGCAGCACTGTGTGGCGGGGGCAGGTTGGTAGAGGACCTTTGTCTTACGGATGTTTAGTGTAAGGCCCATGCTCTCGTACGCTTCGGTGAAGGTGTTGACGATGGTTTGGAATTCGACCTCCGAGTGAACGCAGACGCAAGCATCGTCTGTATACTGTAATTTGATGACAGAGGATGGGACGACCTTGGATCTGGACTGGGGGCGACGGGGGATTGAACAGTCTATCTCCACCTACAAGTGGAGCATGCATTCAGAAAATCATCCCTTAAGTGTCAGCATCAGCCGTCTATTTGACCATGTGGGCATCACCACAGAACCTGTTTTTGTTCTCGGCCAGTGTCACTGGAGAGAGATTGGGAGCAGGCACATAGCTGATTTATTTCCTCCTTAACTTAAGAGGCACTGGAGATAATTGTTCCATCACTACTCTCAACCCAGCCCAAGATCAGCTGATTCAGAACAGAGCGGGGATGGAGCTAAACAGCCTTCCTGGTCTGTATGGCTCAATACCACCATTCTCACAAAATCTCAATTTGTTCAAGGGTGAAGAGCAGCTTTTCCATAGGCACAAGTTAATGACCAAATATTGCCACAACATGAGGAAGCATGTATTTCATTTTAAAAATACTTCCCTCTGCGGCACACACTGAAAAGGACCACATATTGAAAAAGAAAATAATTACATTAGAAAATTACTAACAAAGAATTTGACAAGTACATTGGGCTAGAATCCCGTAAATAGCAAATAGTGAATTAAGTAATCATTCTAGTAGTACAGTACAAAGAGACGATGGCCCATAATTTGCGGTCTGCGGCGAAGCAAAGCCCAATTGCACCAATGTGAATTTTTCCATTTCCCTCATCTTGTGATTTCTCTGAATGGGATTGCCAAATAAGTGACAAGTTAAGGGTAATTTTGTCTTTTGAACCCGTGCCCACTGGGAACTGGGTTGAGGCTGCCCAAATTAATTTCATGTAGTACCTTTACAGCCAACAGAGAGATCTTTCAAAATAGCAAAATACTGCGGATGCTGGAAATCTGAAACAACAACAGAAAATGCTGGAAACACTCAGCAGGTCAGGCAGCATCCATGGAGAGAGAAACAGAGTTAACGTTTCAGGTCAATGACCCTTTGTCAGAACTGGAAAAAGCTGGAGAAGTAACAGATTTTAAGCAAGTGTGGGGCAGGGAAAGGGAGGAGGGGGGAAAGATCAAAAGGAAGGTCTGTGATAGGCTGGAAAGCGGGAGAGATTAAAAGACAAAAGGGATGATAGTGCCAGACAAAAGGAGATGGTAATGGAACAAGTTAAGAAACAAAAGATGACGCTAGATGAGGTGTAAATGGCAATGGCTGAATCATCAACAGCTGCCATGTGAGAGAGAAAAGAAATATAGGGCCGAGGACGGAGAGATCAGAGTGGGAGTGGAGCGGAGAATTAAAGTGACAGGCGACCGGAAGCTCGGGGTCAGCTTTACGGACTGAATGGAGGTGTTCCGCAAAGCAGTCACCCAATCTGCATTTGGACTGTCAAATGTAAAGGAGACCGCATCGTGAGCAGCGAATACAGTATACTAAATTGCAAGAATTACATGTAAATTGCTGTTTCACCAGGTGTTCCAACAAAGCTCAACACAAGCTCGAGGAACAGTACCTGAACCGGAACGGGACCAACATCCTTGCGGGGAGGTTTGCTAGTACTGTTGGGGTGGGGGGGGGTTGGTGGTGGTTAAACTAACTTGGCAGGGGGATGGGATACGGAGTGGAACTATTGTAGGGGGTGATGCACAGCCAAATACAGAGGAAAAAACAAGTCAGCCTGGAAGGCAGAGTAAATATGTAATGGCACAAGGGAGTATGGTAAGGCTGGATGGCATTTATTTTAATGCAAGGAGTCTTGCGAGTAAGGCAGATGAATTGAAGGTGTTGATGAACACATGGGAGTAGGATATTGTTGCTATCACAGAGACGTGGTTGAGGGAGGGGCAGGACTGGCAGCTCAATATTCCGGAGTATAGAATCTTCAGGCAAGACAGACGAGGGGGTGTCGCAATATTAATCAAGGAGTCAATTACTGCTGTAAGGAGGGATGATATCTTAGCAGGTTCCTGTAATGAGTAGGTAAAACATAAAAACAAAAAGGGGGCGAGCACTTTGCTGGGTGTGTACGCTAGGCCCCCAAACAGTCAGGGGGAGATAGAGGAACAGGCAAAT
This sequence comes from Somniosus microcephalus, assembly GCF_052327205.1. Taxonomy (NCBI): domain Eukaryota; kingdom Metazoa; phylum Chordata; class Chondrichthyes; order Squaliformes; family Somniosidae; genus Somniosus; species Somniosus microcephalus. Next base: position 117,983,850 of record NC_140995.1, read on the forward strand.
CTCAGAGAAGTGTAGAAATAATAGGGTAATAATAGTAGGGGATTTCAACTTCCCCAATATTAACTGGGATAGTCAGAGTGCGAAAGGCTTAGAGGGTGCGGAATTCTTAAAGTGCATCCAGGAGAGCTTTTTGAGCCAGCATGTAGAAAGTCCTACAAGAGAGGGGACGGTACTGGACCTAATTCTAGGGAATGTAGCCGGGCAAGTGGGAGAAGTGTCAGTAGGAGAGCATTTTGGTGCCAGTGACCATAATTCGGTGAGATTTAAGGTAGTCATGGAAAAGGACAAAGATGGACCAGAAATAAAGGTTCTAAATTGGGGGAAGGCCGATTTTAATATGATAAGGCAGGATCTGGCCAAAGTGGATTGGGATCAGCTACTTGTAGGAAAATCCATATCAGAGCAGTGGGAGTCTTTCAGAAAGAAATAGAGAGAGTACAACGCCAACATGTTCCTGTAAAGGTCAAGGGTGGGACCAACAAGCCCAAGGAACCCTGGATGTCAAGGGATATACAAGAATGGATTAGGAAAAAAGGGAGGCTTTTTGGCAGAAACAAAGGACTAAAAACAGTGGAAGCCCTAGAGGATTATAGAAAGTGCAGGGGGTACTTAAAAAAGAAATTAGGAGAGCGAAGAGGGGGCATGAAAAAATGCTAGTGGGCAAAGTAAAGGAAAATTCCAAGGTGTTTTATAAGTATATTAAGGGCAAGAGGATAACCAGGGAAAGAGTAGGGCCCATTAGGGACCAAAGTGGCAATCTGTGTGTAGAGCCGGAAGATGTAGGTGAAGTTTTAAATGAATATTTTGCATCTGTGTTCACTATGGAGAGGGATGATGTCGGCATATAAATCAGGCAGGGGGATTGGGATATACTTGAACAAATTAGTATTGAGAGGGAGGAGGTACTAGCAGTTTTAGCGGGCTTAAAAGTGGATAAATCCCCAGGCCCAGACGAGATGTATCTCAGGCTGCTGTGTGAGGCAAGGGAGGAGGTTGCAGGGGCTCTGACACAAATTTTCAGAACCTCTCTGGCCACAGGGGAGGTGCCAGAGGACTGGAGAACAGCTAACGTAGTATGATTATTCAAGAAGGGTAGTAGGGATAAACCATGGAATTACAGGCAAGTGAGCCTAACATCAGTGGTAGGAAAATTATTGGAAAAATTCTGAGGGACAGAATTAGTCTCCACTTGGATTAATCAAGGATAGTCAGCATGGCTTTGTCAGGGGGAGATCATGTCTAACCAGTCTGATTGAATTTTTCGAGGGGGTGACAAGGTGTGTGGATGAGGGTAGTGCAGTTGATGTAGTCTACATGGACTTCAGTAAGGCTTTTGACAAAGTCCCGCATGGGAGACTGGTCAAGAAGGTAAGAGCCCATGGGATCCAGGGCAATTTGGCACATTGGATCCAAAATTGGCTTAGTGGCAGGAGGCAGAGGGTAATGGTCGAATGTTGTTTTTGTGACTGGAAGCCTGTGTCCAGTGGTGTACTGCAGGGATTGGTGCTGGGTCCTTTGCTGTTTGTAGTGTACAATAATGATTAGATATGAATGTAGGAGATATGATCAGTAAGTTCTCATATGACACAAAAATTGGTGGAGTGGTAAATAGCGAGGAGGGAAGCCTTAGGCTACAGGGCGATATAGACGGGTTGGTTAGATGGGCAGAAAAGTGTGAGGTGATGCATTTTGGAAGGACTAACAAGGCAAGGGAATACACAATGAATGGTAGGACCCTAGGAAGGACAGAGGATCAGAGGGACCTTGGTGTGCATGTACATAGATCCCTGAAGGCAGCAGGACAGGTAGATAAGGTGGTTGAAAAGGCATATGGGATACTTGCCTTCATTAGCCGAGGCATAGAATATAAGAGCAGGGAGGTTATGATGGAGCTGTACAAAATGCTAGTTAGGCCACAGCTGGAATACTGTGTGCAGTTCTGGTCGCCATACTATAGGATGGATGTGATTGCATTGGAGAGGGTGCAGAGGCGATTCACCAGGATGTTGCCTGGGCTGGAGCGCTTCAGCTATGAAGAGAGACTGGACAGGCTGGGGTTGTTTTCCTTAGAGCAGAGAAGGCTGAGGGGGGACCTGATTGAGGTGTACAAAAGTATGTGGGGCATAGATAGGGTAGATAGAAAGGAATTTTTCCCCTTCGTAGAGGGGTCAATAACCAGGGGACATAGTTTCAAAGTAAGGGGCAGGAGGTATAGAGGTGATTTGAGGAAATACTTTTTCACCCAGAGGGTGGTTGGAAGCTGGAATTCACTGCCTGAAAGGGTGGTAGAGGCAGGAACCCTCACAACATTCAAGAAGTATTTAGATGAGCACTTGAAATGCCATAGCATACAAGGTTATGGACCAAGTGCTGGAAAAAGGGATTCGAATAGACCAGGCTTGATGGTCGGCGCGGACACGATGGTCCGAAAGGCCTCTTTCTGTGCTGTATAACTCAATGGGCTCGATTTTCCAAGCCCCGAGGAGGCAGGTTTGGAGGCAGCAGTGGTGGGAAAATTGCAGAATCGGGGGGCATGAACCCATCCCGCCCCCAACCCGCCTCCGTGCCAATGTCCCAGGAGGCGGGTACCCAACCTGTGCTGGGAGCCGCCTCCCCGAGGCGGGAAGGGGATTAGTGCCAATTAACTGCCTATTAACAGGTAGCTAACAGGCAGTTTTTAACCTAATCCCTATTTTTAGCCCTGAAGTGTGGGCTGTCTGACGGTTCCGAACCACGCCAAGTTATCGAGGCGGACCGTCGGTCTGCAGGGGTTGGAGGGGTCGAGATGTCCATTGTGCAGGTGAGTGATGGGTGCATGTGTGCAGAGGTAAGTGTGTGAGGTAAGTGTAAAGTGTTTTAATAAGTTTTACTTACCTTTACTTTCTCCTGCAGGCTTCCTTCCTTCAGTTCTTGGGAGTCCCTGAGCTCACCGGCGCAGAAAGCAGAATGGCCGCTGAACTGTCAAAAGCTGCAGCCTCTGCTTTCTGGTCTGGAGAGCTCTCTAACTGAGTCTGAGTAGAAGGACTCAAGTTAGAAGACAGATTGTCAGTGGTTGACACCTTCACAGAGCTGTCAAATGCTGATTTTTCATCTGTCAAAAGCTCTTGACAGATGAAATGTTAGTCGCTGACGTCACCAGTAACCAGGTGTCCCTTAATTGGCCTGCTGAGCCCGCTGGCTCAAGGTCAATCAAGGGAAAATAGCGTGTGTTGGCCACAATTCGATGGAGGCGGGACTACAACCCAAACAGTGGAAGTCCCGCCTCCAAAAGCTCCCCATTGACAAAATCGAGCCCTTTGACTCTATGGGCTGGATTTTGATACTGGGGCGGGCTGGGGTCGTATAATCTGCATTTCGTGTTAGCCACCTGATTCTAAATCGATGTGGGAGAATGATGCGATTTTAACTTAATTGGCCAATTGAGTTCCAACATGTGGAAACCCATGGCCAATGAGTTTTTCCAGTCTGAAAGTCGCCTCCGATGACATCATCATTGCTGCTGCATTTAAGGTCTGCAACAAGCCTTGCTTCTTCTGCAGACTGCCAACCTTTAGGCCTTTGCAGTGAGAGGCACCTGCAGGAAGAATGGCCAGCCAGAGACCTAGGTCTGCACCCCACTTCAATGATGTTGCCCTGCAGGCTTTAGTGGAGGGAGCAAGAGCACATAGAGGTGCTCTTCCCTTCTTCAGGGAGGAAGAAGCCTCCCCAGCAAAGCAAGGCTGTGTGGATCCAGGTGGCAGAGGAGGTCAACTCTGTCAGTAACCCGCAGAACCTGGCTTCAGTGCAGGAAGAGATTTCATGACCTTCTGCGCACTGGAAAAGTGAATATGACTTTCCCATCACCCTCAATCTGATCCCCATTGCCTCTGCTCACCAGCACTCAGCTTTAGCAATCTCTTCCTCCACATCCCACTTGACACTGACATCCATGCACCCTACCCATTCCCTTTCTCTCTATGGTCACATTCACCTAACTATTCGACTATGCAGCCCTCACACTCCCTATCACTGTGATGCTATGAAAACAACTGACAACACACAGGGAGGGCCCTTGGTCTTGCCACCTCACTCCATCTTTGTCTCCTTCTAAGCATCTATGCTATGGATTCTCTACACTCACTCCTTCATTCTCACTCAACCTCCACTTGTCTCCCTCATTGCAGGAAAAGAGAGCTCACAATAAGCGAGAAAGAGCGAGGACAGGAGGAGGGCCACCCTCAGTAGCCCACCTCAACCCCTGGAAGGATGCGGTCCTGGAGATGGTGGGAGTGGAGGACGATGCGCAAGTGGGGGACGGACAGATGGGTGCGTCACAGCAAGCTGGTGACAGAATAGTTTTCCATCTCTCTCAATGATATTGCATAAGTCGCTGATAATGATTCTGAAGCTCTAACAGATGGACTTATGATCATCTGCAATATGCAATGTGCATGTAACCTTGGCATCACATCTCTGACTCTTTCCTTTACTCCCCCACAGGACCATCGCAAGCACCCGTCCCCACTAGCCAGGAGGAAGAGCATGAGCATCCAGACTCCTCAGAGGAAGCTGCAACCTCTGAAGCTGCAACCTCTGAGGGCACAGCATCAGCAGAATTCAGTGCACCCAGCACCAGCGCAGACACCCACACCTCGGTGGGACCATTGCGAGATAGAGTAGTGTTGTCACCTGGTGTATCACAGCTCACAAGTGAGCATCAGCAGATTGTGGAGACAGGGACAGCAGTGGAGAGTCCTAGTTGGAGGGCGCAGGACTCTGCCAGCTCGGCTCAGCTGCATGTCGACCCTCTGCCTCTGGGTCCATCCATAAGATCAGCAGTGCTGGAACTCCAGGAACAGATGCAGGAGTCTCTGGCAGGTTTTGTCTCCAGGGTCGCTGCGAATGTGGAGCGAATGGAGGAGTCCATTGCGAACATGAGCAGAGCCTTTGTGGAGTTATTGGCGCATGAACGCATCACCATGGAAAGGATGGCAACCTCCATGGAGGTGATAAGTCGCCAGAGTGCAGAAAACATGGTGTGTGTTCTGAATAGAATGACATCTCTGGAGGAGCGATGTTCATCTATTGAACAGAGAAACCAGACCTTCATGGAAGTCCTTCTGAGTAGGACTGCCAGTGCAGATACGGGTCCCCATGGCCTCCCTGATGTGCAGCAAGGTGCTCTCAAGCCACTTGCAAGCACTGAGGGGGACCTGACCCACGAGAGGGAAGTTGGGGGCAGACATCAAGGAAGTGGAGGCTCCTCTCCAAGCGCTCACACGTCCATGCCACTGCAGAGCCCTCGGTCAGAGCCCCACCACAGTCCACACCCATCTGAGATCGGCGTCTCAACCCCTGCACAGCCGCAGGAGCAGCAGACTGTTGACGAGCCCTCACAGGTTCGCAACCCCAGAGGACGCCCGCCAAAGGTGTCGAGACAGGAGCAGCAAGAAAGTGAGCAAGAGGCCTCCACATCTGCTGAAGCCACAGGGGAAGCACCACTTAGGAGCACGCGTAAGAAAAAGATACTGCACAAATAGTCACAAGAGTAGTCACTTGGGTGAAATTTGATGTTTTATGTTAAAAAGCCATCAGATGATTACTGTAAATAAAAAATCTGATGGCTACTGCTGTAGTTGTGGCGTGTGTCATTTCGTGAATGGGACTTCCACATTGAGGGCTTAGGATTACTTGGTATATGCTTCAGTTGAGGAAGCGCTCAGTGAAGGTGGCGAGAGGGGTTTCCCAGGAGGTCACACTGGAGATGGGTGTCAGGCTCCAAACTTCCACAGCTGTGGTTATGCCTTCTAAAAGTTCCCCCAGACCTGAGACAACAAAGTCCTGCCACCTGCAAATGATGGCTGATCAAATATCCTATTAAATGGTGGAGCTGCAGCTAATAGTCAGCAATCCAATTGTGCTACCGCCAGGTCTCACCAGCGTGTTTCAGAACAGGTGTGCTTCATGTCGGAAAAGAGTTAAAATCACCAAGGCCTATCAAAATGGCATTATAGAGGCAATTTAGTGCTTGTTAAGGGCCTTAACGGCCTATCCTGTCTCTTGGAGGTGGCACGGAGACGGGACCAGTAGACACGATTTAATGAAAATTGCTTGGAGGCGGGCTTGGGCCCACCCGCCAGTTTTTGCAATTTTAACCCCCCACACACCTCCAATCCTGCCTCAACGGCCCAATGAAAATCGAGCCCTATGACTCTAGTACCTCATCTTTCAATTAGGCACTTTACAGCCTTCTGGACTCAACATCGAGTTCAACAATTTCAGACTACTGTATAACTTCGGCTCCAAAGTTTTCTTTTCTCTCTCATATGGCAGCTGTTGCTGATTCAACCAATGCCATTTACACTTCATCTAGAGTCATCTTTTGTTTCTTAACTTGTCCCATTACCATCTCCTTTTGCCTTGTACCATCATTGCTTTTGTCTTTTAATCTCTCCTGCCTTCCATCCTATCACAGACATTCCCTTTGTTCTTTCCTCCCCTTCTCCCTTTTCCTGCCCCACACTTGCTTAAAAATCTGTTACTTCTCCCACTTTTTCCAGTTCTGCCAAAGGATCATTGACCTGAAACGTTGGCCCCGATTTTCGGCTTGTGTGGGAAATGGTTGGGTTTCCCCAAATATGGGGTTTCTGACACACATAAAAAAGTGTCAGCCAGCTCCATGCAATTTTCCCTCAATTGGCCAATTAATTCCCAGCATGTGGGAAGCCTTGCTAATTGTCCAATTCGAGTCAGAAATTCCCACAGTATGATGTCATCATTCGTGGTGCTTTCAAGGTCCATAGCAAGCACTGCATCCTCTGAAGGCTTCCAAACGAACCATACAGGATGGCAGAGGAGCCTGCAGCAGCTGTGGCCAGTGCCAGACCCCGAGCTGCCTTCAAATTCGACGAGGCTTCACTGCAGGCATTATTGGATGGGGTTAGGGCCCACAGGGAGGTCCTCTTCCCTAGGTCAGGGAGGAAGAGGCCTCCCACTGAGACCAATGCTGCATGGATGCAGGTGTCAGCAGATGCCAACTCGCTGGGAGTCACCAGAAGAACCTTGGCATTACATCTCTAACTCCTTCCTTTACTCCCCCACAGTACCATCCAGAGCCCTCGTCCTCACTGTGGAGGAGGAAAAGGCTGTGTAGCCAGACTCCTCAGAGGAAGCTCCAACCTCTGAGGGCACAGCGTCAGCAGAAGTAAGCGCACCCAGCACCAGCGCAGACACTCACACCTTGGGGGGACCTTCGGGACATAGAGTAGTGTTGTCACCTGGTGTTTCACAGCTCACAAGTGAGCCTCAGCAGATTCTGGAGACAGGGACAGCAGTGGAGAGTCCTCGTCGGAGGGCGCAGGACTCTGCCAGCTCAGCTCAGCTGCGCTGTATGTCGACCCTCTGCCTCTGGGTCCATCCGCAAGAGAAGAGGTGATGGATCTCCATGCACAGATGCAGGAGTCTCTGGCAGGTTTTGTTTCCAGGGTCGCTGCGAGTGTGGAGCGAATGGAGGAGTCTATAGCGACCAAAAGCAGAGCCTTTGTGGAGTCATTGGCGTATGGACACATCGCCATGGAAAGGTTGGCTACCTCCATGGAGGAGATAACTCGCCAGGGTACGGAAAACATGGTGAGTGCTCATAAGAGAATGACATCTCTTGAGGAGCATTGGCCATCTGTTGAACAGAGAAACCAGATCTTCATGGGAGTCCTTCTGAGTAGGTCTGCCAGTGCAGAAATGGGTCCCCATGGCCCCCTAAAGCGCAGCAAGGTGCTCTGAAGCCACTTCCAAGCGCTGGCCCCTTCTGGCCTGCGCAGCTTCAGGTGAGTGAGCAGCAGCCTGGTGCTCCTGGTGCTCATCCTGCTGTTCCTGGTTCTGCTGCTGCCGCCTCTGCTGCTGGAGATCCTGTAATGGCAAGAAGGGAAGGAAAAAAAGGCGTCCCATGTGTAAAGTCTGTGGGTTGTTTAGTTAATTAATACACAGACTACCAGGGTAACTTAAAACAGGACTTTACTATTCGAAGGTCAGGACGAATCTGCCCAATAATTCCTGACACAGCACTTATATACCGGTGTGGTCACCGTCGGTATTACAGTATACAGAAGCCAACAAAGTAGTGCAACACCTAAAGTAGTTCTCTTAAAGGTGGACGGTTACATACAATAGTTCTCTTAAAGGTAGACGGGTACATACACTACAATCCTCCCTTTTTAGCTTACAACATACTGATTCCCCATTAAACATACATTATAACATATATACAACTTTATGCAAGACAGTTCACAGATTCAGTCTCTCTGGAGGTTTCCGGACTCTGTCCGGATAACGCCTCGGTGGTGTCGTAACTCCCGGCGGGGTAGTAGGTGCTTCTGGCAGGGTCGATTCGGCTTGAAGGACAGTGTCAGGTTCATCTGATTCCAGTATTACCAGATCGGAGGTAGGTGTTCTGGGTATCTCTGTCTCAACATTAACCGTGTAAGGTGGTGGAGTAGGTTGGCCATTTGTGGCTGACCCTATGATCTGGTCAACATGGCGCCTTATTATACTGTCCCCAATGTCCACCATATACATCAACGGCCCTAGCCTTTTTCCAATAGTTCCAGGCTGCCATTTCTCGGTACGGTAGTCCCGGGCCAAAACTTGTTGACCTATCTGAAAAGATCTAGTTGGCCTTTCATTCATGCCCTGGAATTGCCGGTTCTCTACGTCCCTTCTGACGTTTGGCTTAAGCAAATCCAGCCGGCATCTTAGTCGTCTATTAAAAAACATCATGGCGGGAGTTTGATTTGTGACCGCATGTGTTGCATTCCTGTACGCCAACAAGAAGCTATCCACCTTATGTTGTAAGTTAATGGCTTAATTACCCATGGCCTTTATGGCCTTCTTGAAGGTCTGGACAAACCTTTCAGCCAATCCATTGGAGGCGGGATGGTATGGGGCTGACGTGTAGTGCTTAACCCCATTGCTCTTTAAGAATTTCTTGAATTCTTCGGACACAAATTGCGGTCCATTATCAGAACAGATCTGTTCCGGCAGCCCATTCCTAGCAAACATGGTCCTTAACACTGTGATGGTTTTTTCCGTGGTGGTGGTGGACATCTTTATTACCTCCGGCCACTTGGAGTGTGCATCCACCGCTATTAGAAACATTGAGTCCATAAATGGACCAGCAAAGTCGATGTGTACCCTTTGCCAAGGAGATGAGGGCCACTCCCATGGATGCAGAGGAGCCTGTGGTGGCGCGTTTTGGACCTTCTGGCATCCTAGGCAGCTCTTAGTGATTTCTTCGATGTCCCCATCAATGCCTGGCCACCACACAAACGCTCTTGCTAGGTTCTTCATTTTCACTCCACCCAGATGTCCCTCGTGCAGCTCCTTTAACACCTTCTGTTGAAGTTTGGGTGGAATCACCACTCTAGATCCACACATCAGGGTTCCTCGACACACTGACAGCTGTTCTTTTCTCTGCGAAAATGCTGGCAGCGTTGGTTCGCCCTGTGCTGGCCATCCCTCCACCGTTAAATCATAGACTCGTGAGAGAGTCGGGTCATTTCTTGTTTCGTTTTCGATCATCGAATTTGTTACTGGTAGACATTCCACTATGGATGAGTGGAACATCTCTACCGGGTCCACTGTAGTCGCTTCTTCTACTATCGGCAATGGCAAGCGCGATAACCCATCAGCATTTCCATGCTGTTTGGACCTTTTGTGTTCGATGTCATATTGGTGTGCCCCAAGTAACACGGACCACCTCTGTAACCTTTGCGCTGTCATGGTGGAAACGGCCTTGTTAGGGTTGAATATGGACACCAACGGCTGGTGGTCTGTCAGTAATGTGAACTTCTTGCCCTGCAGGTAATGATTGAATTTCTTTACGCCCCACACAAGGCTGAGGGCCTCCCTATCTATTTGAGCATAATTTCGCTCTGCGGAGGTCAATGATCGGGACGCGAATGCCACTGGCCTTTCCGAGCCATTTGGTAACTTGTGTGAAAGTACTGCTCCAATTCCATAGGGGGAAGCATCACAAGCTAGACGAAGAGGTAACGTTGGGTTGAAATGAGCCAACACTTCTTCAGAGGTAATCAACGCCTTGCTTCTGCGAAAGGCCTTTTTACATTCCTCACTCCACTTCCATGGTACTTCTTTCCGCAACAGAGCATTCAGCGGATGCAGCACCGTGGATAGATTCGGCAGAAACTTGTGATAATAATTAATCAACCCCAAGAATGATCTTAACTGTGATACGTTTTCCGGAGCGGGGGCCTTCACGACAGCTTCTATCTTGTCAGGTGACTTGTGCAGCCCCTCTCGGTCAATGACATGACCGCAGTACGAGATCCGTTTTTGGAAGAACTCACATTTCTTGCGATTAACGCGAAGGTCATATTCCTTCAACCTGGTGAGCACCAGTTTCAAATTTGTGAGGTGTTCTTCCTCGTCTTCTCCCGTAATCAGGATATCGTCTAAGTAACACTGCGTGCTTGGAATTCCTTGTAATACCTGCTCCATGGCCCTCTGCCAAATTGCTGGAGCCGAAGCTACCCCAAAAACCAGTCTATTATAACGATACAAGCCTCTGTGTGTGTTGATGGTGAGGTACTGACGCGACTCTTCCTCGACTTCCATTTGTAAGTATGCCTGTGCCAGGTCTATCTTGGTGAAGTGTTTCCCTCCAGCCAACGAAGCAAAGATGTCTTCAATCCGCGGAAGCGGGTATTGTACCGTGTGAAGCACCGGATTCACTGTGGTCTTGAAGTCTCCGCAGATGCGGACCTTCCCCGGTCCCCCTGGCTTGTTACTTGATGAAGACTTCATGACGGGAACAATGGGTGTGGCCCACTCACTCCAGTCCACTTTTGACAGTACCCCTGATCGTTCAAGTTCTTCCAGTTCTGCCTCCACAGCAGGTCGTATCGCGTAAGGTACCGATCTGGCTTTGAAAAATTTTGGGCTTGCATGTTCTGCAATCTTAACCTTTGCTTTAATTCCTCGCAGTGTTCCCAGTCCTTGCTGGAATACCTCTTTAGCTTCGTCCAATATTCTGGACAACCGTTCAGGTTTGACATCTTCCTTTCCGGAATCTACCGTCATGGTGTTTAATGAATGCCAGTCTATCTTTATTTTCCTGATCCACTCCCGTCCCAGAAGTGGTGGACCTCCCTCAGGCAACACATACAGGTCCATCCTTTGGTGATCTTTGTCCTTGTATCTCACCTTGACTTCTATCTTTCCGATGGGGTATACTTTGTGCCCCGTGTATGTCTGCAATACTAGTTCCGTATCCCGTAGGGGAATATGCTTGAATAACTTTTTATAATCATGCTTATTCATGACCGTCAACGCCGATCCGGTGTCCACTTCCATTTTCACTTGGACTTTTGCAATCTGTAGTGTGATCCAGATAGCTTGTCGGTCAGCTTCATTACTCACATTGTGAATTCTCAGACTATCCAGTTCCTTGCAGTTGGAGTGTGAGTCCGAATTCTGTTCTTCCGGACTCTTCCTAGTCACCTCATGTACCTTCCTGTACCTCTTTTGTGGTGACTCATTATTGTTGGTCTTCTTTCCTGACCGGCATACCTTAGCTATGTGACCGAGCTTGCCACATTTCCTACATTCCTGGTTTTTAAACCAGCATTGGTTCTGGTCGTGTGTTGTCTTCCCACAACGATAGCATTTCGTTGTACCCGAAGTAATTTGCTGTACACTGAGTGCCGCTGCCTTTAGCTGCATTTCCGCCGTTCCTTTCGCTGCGGCTTCGTTCGATGCAGCAATAAGGACAGCCTTATCAAGTGTAAGATCGTTCTCTTCGAGCAGTCGTTTTTGTGTTTCTTCCTTCGACATTCCGCACACGAATTTGTCTCTGAGTGCCTCTGCCAGATTTTCCCTAAACTGACAGTGTTTCGCTAGCCTATGCAGTTCAATCAGGTACTCCGCGTTGCTTTCCTCTTTCCGTTGCGTTCTCGCGTAAAATTTGGATCGTTCCACTAACATCAGTGGTGCGGGGTTAAAATGATCCTTCAGGACAGCAACAATATCATCGAAAGTCTGATCCGTCGGTTTAGCTGGTGCTAGTAGATGCTTCAAGAGCCCGTATGTCTTCGCGCCCATCGAGTTTAGCAAGGTTATAGCTTTGTCATCTTCTTCTATTTTATTGGCCTCACCATAGATCTCAATGCGTTCCACATACGTGGCCCAGTCTTCTACCTCGGAATTAAAATCGTTGATGTTACCACGCTTAGGCATCTTCCTCTCTTCCTGATAACACCACGGATTATTTCTTTAAATTTTCTTTTTTTTTCTTCAAGATGGCGGTTCCCGCGAAAATGGCGGTTTCCCGTGCTTATCTTCTCTCCCCGCCCACTTCAATGGCGGTTCCCCGCTTCTGTCTTCTTCTCCGCCCAATGGCGGCTTCCGGCGTTTCTTCCCCTGGCGGGAGGGGTACACTTTCCCCACGGGCGACGGCCGCTGGCTTTCAGGTTCACAGCCTGCACATCGGCTTCAGTGCTTTCCCTTTTCTCGGCAGGGCAACCGGCGCTGGGTACACCCCGTTGACGGCGAACAGTTTCAGCCGCTGGGCTGGCTCTCGCTCAGTTCCCCTTGCTCGGGCTCTGTCTCTCTCCCGCTCGCTCGGCTCTACCGGCGCTGGGTACACCCCGTTGACGGCGAACAGTTTCAGCCGCTGGACTGGCTCTCGCTCAGTCTCCCTTGGTCGGCTCTGCCTCTCCCGCTCGCTCGGCTCCCAATCGCGCCTCCCAGCCCTCTCGCAGTCCGGTGCTTCCCTCCCCGGCTGCGGCTGAGTTTTTATATCTTCCCGCGCCTACGCTCCCGGTCGCAGCGCTTCGTGGCTTCGGTCGCTGCCCGGCCTTTTTTGCCGGTCGCGGTCTAGCTGTCTCACGACGCCGTTGCGTCCCCAGCCTGTCTGTACCGCAGCTTCCTTGCTCCACGCTGCCCCAGTCTCAGCGCCTCTGGGCCCGACTTCTGTCCGGCTCCTTTCCCCCTCGACCGTGGTCGAGTGCACCGCCCTTATCCTCCGGTTATTCTTTTTACTTTTCCCTTACTCACAGTCACCGTGGCCGGCTTGCTTCTCGTGCTGATCGGCTCACTCCTCACCGTGGCAGAAGGGACAGTCAGTGCCTGTTGCTGATGGAAGTCTTTGTCTCTGAATTCTTCCTCCTTTCCAGCTCTGCAGACTCGAGTTTTCTCCCAGCAGAATGACGAGGGCGGTTGCCTCTTCTCGACGCTCGTTAACTGCTTCGGAAGTATTGTTGCCGCAGGGTACGATCGGACTCGTCGCCACTGTAAAGTCTGTGGGTTGTTTAGTTAATTAATACACAGACTACCAGAGTAACTTAAAACAGGACTTTACTATTCGAAGGTCAGGGCGAATCTGCCCAATAATTCCTGACACAGCACTTATATACCGGTGTGGTCACCGTCGGTATTACAGTATACAGAAGCCAACAAAGTAGTGCAACACCTAAAGTAGTTCTCTTAAAGGTGGACGGTTACATACAATAGTTCTCTTAAAGGTAGACGGGTACATACACTACACCATGCTTCTCGCAGATGCCTCTGCTGAGGAAGCGCTGAGTGAGGGTGGCGAGAGGGGCTTCCCAGGAGATCGCATTGGAGAAGTGTGTGAGGCTCCAACCTTCCACAGCGGTGCCTAAGCCTTGAAGAAGTAGCCCCAAACCTGCAACAACAAGGTCCTTCAACATACAAGTGCTGCCCCTTTAAATCGCAGCTTTCCCTGACCTGCAGCTGACAGCAAGCAAGCGGCAAGCTTCACGCCAGGTCTCAGCAGCGGGGTTCCCCGCAGGCGTGTTTCAGGTGGGGAAAGCCCCAAAGTCGCAACGGCCCCGGAAAAATCGACTTCAACAAGTTGATTATTCGTAATTAGTGTGCTGACGACCAGTCCCGCCAGCGGCGGCCGGGACTGAAGCGGGGCGCGGGGAAACGGTGGTCCGAAAGTCGGACGGGGCGGGGAATCAGGCAGGGGGGCCCCCCCGACCCGCTTTTTCGCTGATTTTCGGCCCCTGGCCACCTGAAAAGCCGCCCAACGGCGGCCAGAAAATTGACCCCGTTAACTCTATTTCTCTCTCCATGATGCTGCCTGACCTGCTGAGAGAAAACTTTCATCCCATCAGCCTGTGCTGAATTTGAACCCATGTCCCAGCGTTGTGTAGCTCAAGGGGTTATATATCCACCGCTTGCACCCCCCACCCCTCCCACTGCCTAAAAAATTTCTTAAACTTCGTTTTTCATCTTTGTATTGTTAGCTGAGAGACGACAGCTCAAGAATCCCTTTGTTAACATTAAAATTTAACCAGCGTTTGACTGCTGCTGACCAGGGCACCCATAGACAGAACTCTGCTTGCCACAGCCAAAGATTGATGCGGAGACCTTGGGTCTGGCAGCCTTGCATCACTCGAAGCAGAGACTGGTCTTAAATTGATCCCTGTGGTAAAACTGCACCCTAAACACAACTATGGTGGGTCATAGAATCATAGAAGATAGGAGCAGGTGTAGGCCATTCAGCCCCTCGAGCCTGCTCCGCCATTCAATGAGATCATGGCTGATCATCCAAACTCAGTACCCTGTCCCTGCCTTCTCCCCATATCCCTTGATCCCTTTAGCATTAAGAAATATATCTAACTCCTTCTTGATAGAAACATAGAAGATAGGAGCATAAGACAGGGTCTGTGAAAAGGAACGTCACAATCTGTGAGGGAGCTACTGGTTCAGATTTGGACAGCAGTAATAAATTCAAAATCTATTTCCATTAAGAGTTTAAAGAGGATTTAAACAATGTTGAATTCTACAGCTCAGTGCTGTTTGGCTTGCAGCGCCAAACATTTAGTTACATCAAATTTCACAGCTTTTCTTCACCTCAATGAAAAGCTAATGTCAGTATAAATACCAGGTATCAAAAAGCCCTAGTCGACTATTGCAAAATCATACAAAATTATCACGCAGTGACCTTTTGTTACTGTGAAACTGTGGCACAATTCATTATTCCATGAAGCTTAACTCTGAAATCTCGTTTGGGCCTTGCTAAAATCGATTCCTACAGGAAAACTGTTGGGAAGAGTGCAGATCTGACAGCAACATCTGAACCTGTTCCTTAACTCACAGACAAGCTGATATTGTAAGTCTTCTGTACAGGCAGTAGATAAAATATACCTTAGGGGCAGGATGAATGAGAGGCTGCCTTTGTCGACCTGTGACTGTAACCAGGCTTCTTTGTCCTCCGGATTCAGCACTTGGAATTGCAAATGTCACAGCTGCAGAATGTTTTGAACTACATTTTCACTTCCCTGTACGAAAAAGTGATGCTGGTAATATTTAATGCTACACTGCAACTCCGACTCCCCATTACTTTCTGCTGGCCAGTCTGAAGGGGTGGGGGGTTGAACTGTGTTTGCCCATATGTAGATGCTCACATGGTAAATATATGCAAATAAGGGAAACATGGCCTCCATTGAGACTCCTGCCACTTGCACTGCAGGAACGCTAGACACAGGGGCCATTTGTTGGACACCAGAATCCTGTGTTTGGATGTTGATGGTGGCAGCTCAGCCTAAAATGAGAAGAGGGGCCTATAATTTCTTTTTCCGAGCGTGGCCATGCAGAGGTTCCAGCATGAAAAGTTAACATTTTAAGGAGGCCAAAAATATTGGCCCGGATTTTGCGGTGGTTATTATGGCGAAACTGTCAGCGTTCGCCGTAATTACCCCTCTAAAACTGACAGCAACTTCGGGATTTAGCACATGCGCAGATAAACTTAGAAAAACTGAAGTTGCGGTCTGTCATTCACTGCTCTGCCATAGGTTGTGCTGTGGAACTCCCCAGAGCAGGCAATCAATTGAGATCACATATAAGGATGAAAACTTCCCCTATTACGATGGAGTATCACTGCTAAACACCAACCCCCCTGAAAAAGTTAAGCCTTGTTGAAAGAGATGTAATTGGGTTTTTAACAGCCTATTGACTGCTGAATGTACTGGCCCTGAAAAAATAATTTTGTATTTGTGGAATGTCAAATTTTTCCATTAATATGATTAAGAATGACATGGTTTTAAAAAAAAATGTAAAGTTTGTTTATGATATTTCAGCTTCTACCTTAATCCTATGTGTATGTCCTAATCTTTACTTCGCTCTCTGTAAAATTTATAAAGAGTAAATTAGAATCTGTGCATTTTACTTCCTGGTTTGCTCTCTAAGAACTCTTCAATGTGATTGGCTGCTTAGCCAGTTTGATGCTATCTTTGTTGCTGGACGCTGGAGATTCACTTGATTTGGCGCCAGATTCAAACAAAGGTCAGGAGAGCCGAAATCGAGATCACTAGATCTTTGTGGGCAGCTTTCTTCGAAGTCAGCAGCGCGCGCCGTCGCTTCACCCACCACTGACCGCAAATTCCAGACCATTATTCCACCGGCAATGTGCTAAATGCCTCTTTCTTCCACTGTGGCAGAACCTTGCAGCACATTTCTGCCCCAGAGTGGCATGACTCCCTGGCAGAGGGTGGGAACCCTGTCTCCTATATGTTAATGCCCCTGGAGCTGGAATCAGGAGGGCATTTCTGGGGTGGGTGCAAAGGCACGCCCACCTCACGTCCGCCAGCACAACTGCCAAGCAGAAAGTCCAGGTTATGCTGTGAAATATTAAAAATCAGACATTTAGTGATGGCTACTGAGTAGCTAACCAGTGGAATGGAATATCTGCAGGGCTAGCAGGTGGATGATTATTAATGGTTGGCCACACTGATCATATCTTACATAGCTGTTCATTAAATATTTGATCTTGAACATAGCTAATATTATTATTTGAGTCAGAACTGTTTTGGAGTTTTGCTTTGGAAATAAATTAGGTAAACATCTCATGAGAGTAGCTATGCAGCGCATTTTACAATTTGGAGACAAAGCTTAATGTTTCATCATTTAGGCCTTAGGGCATGATGCCAAACTGAGCCTTAATACTATAAGTAGCAGCCGAAACCATCTGTTAATTAGCGTAGATGCATGACATTTCTTAAGATTACATTAGTTATGTATTTGTAGCGTGACCTTCAAGAATTTGTCATCTATCCTGCCAAAACTGCTTTCATTCACCTAAAGCTGTACTTAACCTTATGTTGTACAATATACTCCATTTTCAGTTATGCTACTTCTGTAGAATGGTGTTTGTTTTGTAATAATGCGACAAGTTGAAAAGTTGCATGTGCTGTTTGAAAACTTGCATATGGCCTGGAGTTTCCGCTCAGTTGCGCTGGTTTTTCGGCACAATTCGTCCGAAATCGGCCAAAATATCGCGGAATTTTAAGCGGAAATTACATTCAGTGCAACTCGAATTTCCACGATCTTTTGCGCTAGTTTAAAAAACATTGCCTTAGAAGCAGGACCTGCCCACAAAACTGGCCACACCTCCACGGTGAATCATCATTGGGAGTTTCCACTAATTGTGCTCGTTTGCGGGCCTTTGAGGAGGCTCTTAAAATGAAGCCGCTTCTTTTGGACGCAAGGACGCTAATAGGGAGGTTTTAAAAGCTTTTGAAACCACTTTTTATTTAATTTACTAAAAACAGGCTACTGTACCCCAAGGAAATGGTTCTGTATATTTTTTTTAAGTCATTTTCAGTCATTTAAAATCAGGTTACTCACAGGTGGTGGATTGACACGGAGATTAAAAATGTTTTTTTGTGATAAACCCATTTTCAGCTATTGTATTAATCAAACTGCACCAAGTTACCACGCTTAAATATATCATGGAATATTTTTTTAAAGCAAATTCTTTTTAAAATGTATGTTTTACTGCCCAATCGCGCTGGTTCGTGGCAGATTTTGCATTTACCGATTTGCAGATGAGTTTGAGCCAAAACTCAAGAAAAAAATATTTTTCAAAACAGGCGCAATTTTGGGTGCAATTTGTGCCCATTTCGCCTAAAATGGAAACTCTGCCCCTTGCAGTTATTAAATCTCTATATAACCTGCCCTGCCTCAGCTAGATTACATCTGTCCTGAACAGTTAGAGAGTGTAAGCACGCATTTATAATACTGCAGTTAGTACTAAGTGGTGAAGTTAAATAGTAGCTATGACGTTAGGTAACCTGCGAAAACCTACCAGGTCCCAGTTTAGCCACTGTACCATGGGAAAAACAATTATTTCATTGGATGTAATGATCAAGCAATTGGTAGGCAAAAGCAAGCCAAAAGTAGGTAAATTAAAACAACTTTTTGTACATAGCACTATGTAGAAGCTATGAAATGACCAGCAGTGGATGTAAGACACTTTTCAGTCAACCAGGTCAAGAGAACTCATTGACCTCGCCTTCATTCTCTGCAAAGTGTTTCTTAAATTCCTATTCTTATGAATTGTAAAGCAAGGCATAGCAGCAACAGTGATACTGTACACTGAGTGTAGCTTTGCAAAATGAACCTTCCATAGGCTACTGTTTAATAGCAGTTATGAAATAACGGAATGTGGAAAAACCTACCAGGTCCCAGTTTTGCCACTGCATAGAGCAGATCATAGTTGATGATTGGCGTGGCGTCATCAATTTGTTGCCAACCCACAGGTGGTGATGCTGGAGGGGAGATGAGAAATTGTTTTGCTGGCTGCGGAGGGGCAAGGTGCAGGTTATCTCCATCAGTACCTTGGTTTTGAACCTGGGAAATAAATTGGTATCTGTTTAAGCCATAATCTACAATGTATCGGATGACAGCAGTAGTTCACTTCCAATGTTTGAGTGGGCCCAAAAGTTTTACTCTTTTCAATCTTGCATTATACGCCTTGGCCCTTCACCTTGGTTTCTCAGCAGGAAAAATGTTCATAATTACTTTTTTTGCAGCTTCCACATTCTATCTCTGGACTGCTGTAAGGCACTATGTTTAGAATTGAAAAATTTACAGGTAGATTTTATTTCACCAGGAGCACATTATGAGAATTTGAACATGCTCCTCCATCATTTTCCATTCACTAATCTTGTAAAATTACACCTGTATTTTTTTTTTTACATTTATGTTGAGGCACAAAGATAAAAATTCCTACCAGCACCATGGCTTGCAAATGATCACATTATAATTGGGCTTGAGATGGAGCTTAAATGTAAGAACACTTCAGTGGGATTTGAAACGAATACTCTTAAGGATTATAAAACCGCCCTCCATGCAAGTGACAGTCTCCATTAAAATTACTTTCATAATCCCCTGAGGTAGCTGATCTCAACTGAAGCAGCAATTGGGACGTGACAATTGGCAACAATACCCCTGGGCTTGAGAGAGGAAAAATAGCCAGCATTTCTGCTGCTAATTACTAATTAGTGTCTCTTGCTGGAAAGTGTGTGATTGTGTGATGTTGATATCGGGTAAGGGGCAGGATTGGGTTTGACGGGGATACCACCCACAGTATAAAACCTTGTGAACACTCAGGGCAGGATTTTCATTGAGCCGTGGAGGCGGGATTGGAGGCGTGTGAGGGGTTAAAATCCTGAAATCGGGGGGCATGAACCCATCCCGCCTCCATGCCAGTTTCAAAGGAGGCGGGTACCCGACCCGCGCTGGGGATTAGTGCCAATTAACTGTCTGTTAACAGGTAGTTAACAGGCAGTTTTTAGACTAATCCCTATTTTCATAGCTGAAGGGCTGGATTTTCATTGAGGAGTCGGGTAGGAGGCGGGACTACAACTTTTGGGGTTGTAGTCCCGCCTCCATCAAGTTCTAGCCAACCCACGCGATTTTGACATGATTGACCTTGTTGAGCCCGCCCAGCGGGCTCAGCAGGCCAATTAAGGGTCACCCAGCAACAGGTGACGTCACAGATTGAAATTTCATCTGTCAAGACCTTTTGACAGATGAAATATCAGCATTTCACAGCTGTTCGAAGCTGTCAAACACTGACAATCTGTACTCCAGGTTAATTCCTTCCTCTCAGGATGATTTAGAGATCTCCCCGGAACAGAAAGCAGAGGCTGCAGATTTTGACAGCTGGCGGCCATTCTGCTTTCTGTGCCGGTGAGATGAGGGACTCCCGAGACCTGAAGGAAGGAAGGCTGTAAAGGTAAGTAAAGGTTAGTAGAACTTCTTTAAACACTTTACACAGACCAAACACACTTATCTCTGCACTCATGCACCCATTTCTGTTCCTTGGAGATCTCTAAATCATCCTGAGAGGAAGGAATTAACTTAGAGTACAGATTGTCAGTGTTTGACAGCTTCAAACAGCTGTGAAATGCTGATATTTCATCTGCCAAAAGGTCTTGACAGATGAAATGTCAATCTGTGACATCACCTGTTGCTGGGTGGCCCTTACTTGGCCTGCTGAGCCCGCTGGGCAGGCTCAACAAGGTCAATCAAGTCAAAATCGTGTGGGTTGGCTAGAACTCGATGGAGGCGGGACTACAACCCTGAAAGTTGTAGTCCCGCCTCCAACCCGCCTCCTCAATGACAATCCAGCCCATAGAGTCTAGGCTTACACATGAAGACTGGCTAGTTGGTCAAGGTATTGGAGGGAGTTGGTAATTGTGGAAATGTACCCCAGCGTTAGTCAGTGTCTTTCAAATTTAAACAAGTTAAATATTAATGGTAGAGAAGTCTACATCAGTATTTATAAATAGAGTAATCTACAGTGATATGTGCTATACAATTGGGAACTGATCATAGCTTGAGCACCACTGAACTTGTTCACTTGTGGAATAAAAAGAACAAGTCGTGCGAGTAAACAGAATAGCTTCCCTTAGAAGCCCTACCGATGCGTGCTATTGTGCAGTTCCCAGATTGCAATAAATTCTAAACAAATGTTTGATCCTTTGAAAACTGTAGTAGCACTGCTGAAACAAAATAGGAACATGTGTTCCCAGCATTGAGCTTCATGCACTATCAGGAATATGAGCGCCAAAGTCAATTGTCCCCAAAGCATTTTATGACCATTACAGGGTCTGACAATCTTTATGCTCAAATTTCCATAATGAGGATCTGACAGGCAAGGCTCCGCGATGGGACCATGAATTCATAAAACCTACCCTAGAGGTTATATTATCTAACTGACAGTATCATTCCTGCTGGTGAAATTAATAAATCCAGGAAATTGGCCATATGGCAATCTCGCCTGGTCGCCATTGGAAAGTCCCCTCCAGCACAGATTCTGTGATTGGGTTTTGCACCCATGTGTTCTGCATACTGCATTGAGACAAAGACCTCCAGCAAATTCTCTTGTTTCCTAATCTTCAGGTGGAAGGCCTAACCAAGGTTATATGCACCCATTTAAATGGGATGACAAAGATAAGCTATGTGTAGCAGGGAATTCTTAAAGGGACAAACACGTTTTCATTTTCTTTTTCAGCTTTTCTTTGTTTTTTTCCTGCTTTGTTTTCCTTTTGTTTTCTGTTTTTCATCACTGTCCTTTTGTAGGTTCAGTATATATCAAAAATGGAAATGCCACTGCCAGTGGTAACCAAGATCCCTCCTTCCTCAACTGTTGTGCCTCCACTTCTTTCCAGGTTAGCATAGGGATTATCCGTCATGTCAGCCAATTTGCTGCCTACAGATGTATCGAGCAAGTGACTGATGCATTGTTGAGAAGGGTTAGCTTTTGCAATTCTTTTCCCACTGAATTGCAGTAGAAGTATGATACAGCTGTACAATTTCACAGCACTAAATTTTCCAAAATACGGGGGCCCATTCATAACATCCATATGGGCATCCGGGAAGCAGGTTTCTGCTGCTCCTCTGGCACCTATATATACATTTTGACTTGCCCAATGCTACCTCTTCAAGCCCACTAACTGCATCCTTTGGGGTACATGTAGCTGTGCTGGAGCTTGCAAAGGTTGGCCAGAGGGATGCAGTGTGCTGTGAGGTGCTGACTTGTTCTGGGCCACTGGCACTGCTGGCTGGCTGTTCTTCCAGCCTACAATGATAAAAAAGGAACATGTGTTAGAATGCTGGCTCCAAGGCACCTTCAAACAGAGTTTGCATTACAAGATACTACACATGATGGTTTTGTGGTTGTATATATGCTTGTGAGAAGGGGACAAGACATACAGGAGATGTTTGTACTAGCCTTTGTTTCCATCTATCTCTACACTCTCTTTGCTCTTATAGGCAAGGATATCCAGGTCTGGCCTCCTCCAAAGGATTCAAAAGCTTGTAATCTCTGGGTGCTCCTCTAGATTGAATCTGTTCCTTTGTACCAGATGGAAGATTCTGCAATCTGGTGCTCCCTACGAGCATTGCTCCATGTTGGGATCACCATATCATGGAATCACCCCATTATGCCTTCGTGTCTTGATAGCAGAGAAGTAGGGGGAAAAATTTGGTGTCGCCCCTTTTGGGGCACTAATGTCGCCGGGGCGCTACTTTTAGCCCCTGAAAAAATTAGCGGCCCTCCGCCTGAAATTCAGTTGTAGCGCCCCAAGCAGGAGGTGGTGCACTACTGGAAGCGCACCACCTTCTTCTTGGGGTGCTACAACTGAATATCATGGCGCTACGTTCAACAGCGCCACGCGCATTGGCATGTAGCGCCGCATCATTGCAGGCCTTCCTCCCCTGATTAGAGGGGAGGGGCCTAGCGCTGCGCACACTGGGGCCCTGCTAGATCACCAGGGAGCTGGCACCCCGAAGGAAAAAAGGGAAGGGGGGGCAGGTGCTGGCAGTTGGCCAACAAAGAATGGCCACCCAAAACCTGCCCTTTAAGTAGCGCCGCCCTGGCTGCAAAAACGCCACCCTGACCCTGTCGGACATATCATCTGGCGATAGGTCAGGGGGCATAACCCAAGTTTGTGGCCGGGGCGCGAGCGGGGCGTTGCACACGGCGACGAAGTAATTGGCGGTAGCGCAACACCGTGGGGTGCTACCAGCTACTGCTGCCTCTAACCTCCTGCTGAATTTCACGGGAGGCATTGGGGTGCCGCGCCCAGACGCTAGGGGATTTGCTCCCCCGGGGGCACTAACGAAAGACGCAAATTGGCCCAATTTTTCCCCCAAAGACTTGAGCCTGTTTGTGGGTGTATGTATGTGGATATGTACATATATTTTATTTCCTCCTCCTGGTTAGCAACAAGATTTTTTCTCTTTTTAAGTTTTCTCAGGCCACATAAACCAGGAGAGTGTAGACATGCAACCTGCTTCAAGGTCTCTGACAGTTTGCCTCTGTAAGAGCACTAGGAAGTGTAACAGAATGTGGTTGACTCACTCCTTGAACTTCTTTCTCTGTAGCAAGGTGCCTCTTCCCCTTTGCTCCCCCCCCCACAACCACCACTCTTCCAGCTAACAGTAGTAGCTTAAAGTGTAGAGAGAATTGTGAAGTTAATCACTTTCTACTATCAAAACACCTGAGAAGTACTTTTCAGAAATTGTGTTCATGATAGAAGTGCGATTTTGTAAAATTATCCCGTACAGCATCAGACCACCATATAATTATACTGAATAAATAAAGAACAGTTGGTGTCTAAAATATTTTAAAATAACAAGATTCTGGTCAGCAATGACTGCTAACATCAAAGCACAAATGGTGACAAGTTGTTATGAAAAATCCACTCACTGAACATTACCTGTGGCACCTGCTTGATGTTCACAGTTTATGGCACCCTTTGAACAAGGTATTATCCAACAATGCCGTATTATCCAATGGAAGAACAATGTGCTAAGTTTATACCAACCGTATGGTCCCTACTACTGCTTTTATTGTGTTGGTGCTGCCTGCTCATGCTCATCTAGAAGTTACCAGTTATTTCATTATTAGAAGGGTATTCTTGTAATGAAGTTAAAGAATGACTGGATCGCTTAGAAACAGGCGCACTTAGTTTTTTATAAACTTGAAAATAAAACAGCTGAAGACTGGGTTTTACAGTACATTAGCACGCAATCCTTTCAACTTTGGGACCTGGTTTCAAATCCAGTGCAGACTAATGGGAAAAATATTTGGACTCTGTTGGTTTTAAGAGTTCTAATTGAAGTGTGTTTGGGTAGTCTCAATTAGAGTCCACAGCACTAAATTCAGCACTACTGTAATTGTAACTTCATGAAAAACTATTCAGTAATTTTATTTTGTTCAGAGGGAGAGGGAAGAGTTGTGTTTCATTATGATTTACATCAATGTGTCAAAAAGTTTTCCCAAACACTTTTCACAAAGTCAGTACCTATTTAATAGTTATCCAAACCTGGCCTGGATTAAACATTGGGATGAAAAGGCAGCATTTTTAAACACCGTGGGTAGATTTTTGTCTTTACTACACAGGTGTTAAGCATAGTCTTGGCGGCACGCGGAAAGTAAAATCTGGCAGGGGATTGCACACCAGTAACAGCGCCCACCTGGTTTCCCTTCCACTGAAATGAATGGAAGGAAAATCCAGCAGGATCTGTAACGGGCATGTAAACCATCTCGCCAGATTTTCCTTACTGCACTCCACCCAGATGATAAATGTACCCCTGTCACACCGCCAAATCCTTTGGTTCAATTCAATCATAATTGCATCATTCTGTGAAAATCAGACTAAGGCTGAGCAATTTAAATCCTCCATTAAAGCTGAAATTAGTGAGAATTGTACTTTCTACAATTTGAAATAAACTTTCAACTAAAATTCGAATTCAGATTTGAATAGTTTACTGCTAATGTTGGCTGATTAGGACTCAATGGGGAAGAAATTCATCAGAGCCCAGATTTGGGCAACACATGGCCTAACTGGGAGGCCCAAGTCTGGCCCGATATTGGGCGTCGGGCCTCATCTAAATAATCTGGGCAAGCTGCCGGCCCCTGTCACGCCTCAACAGTCAGCTCACCCTGCTGCAGAAACAAAGTTTGGGTCACCAGCCTTGCCAGCAGTGGCCTCAGGTAAGTGCCGGGGGAAGGGTGGGGTGGGGGGGGGGCGGAAATAGGACAGCAGCATGGGACTGATCACAGCTGGGAGCAGATGTCAGGAGTACTGTTTAAAAACAGTGTACTCGGGCTCATCTTTTCGGTGGCAGGCAGTTCCTAGGCCACATTCATGCCAGGTGAAACAGGCCTGAGGCCTGCTCTGTTCCTCAGGACCCCAATTTCTCCAGGGGTCCGAAAACATGCGTAAGGCCCCTCATTTATATATGTAAGGGCTAATGCCTGTTTTAGGTAGACGCCAGGTGTAATGATCAGTAACATGTCATTCTAGAATGATACACTAGGTGGAGCTGTATGTTTAGTGGCGGGCTACCCACAAGGCAATAGTCAAGATGGATGCCTGTACACTAGTCCACATGGCTGAATAAATGACTAGCTCAAGCTAGCTGTTCATAATGAAAAGTCTATTTATTTATGGACATAACATAGTACCAGAAGTGGTAATATCTGCTGAATATTGTGAAACGCGACATGGAGAATTTGAAGCCACCGGAGCGTTTGAAACTCACGGGGAATGTCGACTGCAATTGGCGGACTTTCAAACAACAATTCGAACTCTACATTGCTGCCATCAGGTTCGGTACGAAGCCAGACGCAAGGAAAATAGCGTTACTGCTCACGGTTGCAGGCCCGCAGGCGATAGAGGTATTTAATACATTTGTTTTTGATCAAGAGGAGGACAGGGAAAAGATGGACGATGTGCTAAAGAAGTTTGATACACATTGTTCTCCCAAAAAGAACGAGACCTATGAGCGGTACGTGTTCCGTTCATGGACACAGCAGCAAAATGAAACTTTTGAAAGCTTTGTGACCGATCTGAAACTGAAAGCACAGATGTGTAATTTCTCTGAACTGAAATCATCCATGATTCATGCCAAGATTGTGTTTGGTATTCATGATAAAAAGGTCAGGGAACGTTTGCTGAGAGAAACCGAACTAACATTGGAGGATGCTGTGGAAATATGCCATGCCAGTGAGCTAGCTCAACAGCACGCAAAGACTTTCAGTGAAATTAATAATGATGCAACTGTAGTGAGTGACTGTGCTGCTGTCGGTGCTGTGTCCTACAAAGGGAAGAAACATGGGCAGAACAGAAATGCAAAGCAATCGGAGGATGGAATTTTTAATTGTAAACGCTGTGGTTACCAGTACCAGTCAAGACAATGCCCAGCGTTTGGAAAAATGTGCACAAAATGTAATGGAAAGAATCACTTTGCCAAACAATGCTTTTCAAAAGTAAAAACAAAGAAAGGGCAACAAGTCAATGCGATTGAGGACACTGATTTAAGTGAGACATTTTTTGTAGGAATGGTGTCATGTGACAATATAGAAAAGGATACAGAAAATGTGCAGCCCTCAGGAATGGACAATGCTGAACATAAAGTTAATGCAGTAAAAGAGGACAAATGGATGATGTCACTGCAGGTAAATGGAGCATTAGTTACATTGAAACTAGACACTGGGGCAAAAGCAAACTTAATCAGTATGAGTGACATTAAAAATATGAAAGAAAAGCCCAAAATACAGAAAAAGTCAGTACTACTGAAGGACTATAATGGACAGAAAATAGATAGCTTAGGTGTATGCAGACTTAAAGTGACAGTCAAAGACAAGGTGCATCATCTCATGTTTTCTGTTGTGGCTGATTCACTACTAGGTGACAAAGCTTGTGAGGACTTAGAACTGGTCAAGAGAGTCTACCATATAAACTGTGCCATAAGCAGACCAGATGACTCAGTGGATTCTGTAGTGAGTAATTTCCAGGATGTGTTCAAAGGATTTGGAGTTCTACCATTCACTTACAAGATCCAGCTAAAGGAGAATGCTCAGCCAGTGGTACATGTTCCACGGAGAGTTCCAGCACCCCTGCGTGACCGGCTCAAGAAAGAACTGGACAGAATGACCACACTAGGAGTCATCAGGAAAGTCGAAGAGCCAACAGACTGGGTTAACTCCATGGTATGTGTAAAGAAAAACAACAATGATCTAAGAGTATGCATGGATCCAAAGGACTTAAATGCAAACATAAAATGTGAACACTACCAGATTCCCAAGCGAGAAGAAATCACCAGTGAAATGTCAGGTGCCAGATACTTCACAAAGCTCGATGCCTCACAGGGATTTTGGCAACTAAAACTGGATGAAGAGAGCACCAAATACTGTACCTTCAACACACCATTTGGCAGGTATTGTTTCCTCAGAATGCCTTTCAGGATAATATCTGCATCTGAAATCTTTCATAGAGCGATGGAACACATAATTGAAGGTCTGGAAGGAGTTCGGGTCTATGTTGATGACATCATCATCTGGGGCTCCACACTGAAAGAACACAATGAGAGACTGACTAAAGTGCTACAGAGCATACGCCGGAATGGACTGAAGCTCAACAAAGCCAAGTGTTAGTTTGGCGTCCAGGAAGTCACTTTCCTAGGAGATAATCTATCTGGTAAAGGAATAGAGCCAGATAGGGAAAAAGTAAATGCCATACTCAAAATGCCCCGACCCACTGACAAAAAAGGAGTGCTACATTGGAACTTCATTGGAAAGTTCATTCTTAACTTGTCAGCCAAGACAGTCTGTCTGCGAGACCTGCTACATAAAACAAATGAGTTCACATGGACAGAAAGACATGAACAAGAGTGGATGAACCTCAAAACAGTGCTGACAACCACACCTGTACTCACCTTCTTTGACCCAACAAAGAGAATCAAAGTGTCAACGGATGCATCAAAAGATGGCCTAGGCGCGGTCTTGCTACAAGCAGAGGGTGAAGATTGGAAGCCTGTTGCCTATGCCTCCAGGTCTATGACTGATTCTGAGTGTCGATACACCCAGATTGAAAAGGAATGATTAGGCTTAGTAGTTGGACTAGAAAAGTTCCATGGCTACATATATGGACTTCCCACCTTCACAGTTGAGACAGACCACTGCCCATTGGTTGCCATCATTAAAAAAAATCTGAATGAGATGTCTCCAAGGATTCAACGACTCATGATGAAGCTGCAAAGATATGACTTTGAACTGATCTACACACCAGGCAAACACATAGTGTTAGCAGATGCACTATCCTGAGCACCCACAATGAGTCATGTTAGCTCTACTGAGGAAGACGTGGATGTTCATGTGAGTATGGTTACTGCTGCGCTGCCCGTGTCAGACACAAAATCAAAGCAAATAGCAGAAGAAACAGTAAAAGATACAGTGTTACAAACAGTAATAGAGAACATTCATCATGGTTGGCCAAAAGGTTCCTGTCCAAAGTACTATCACATCAGGTCAGAGTTAAGTGTCGCAAGTGGACTATTACTAAAACAGAACAGAATAGTCATTCCACAGGCTCTACATCAAGACATGCTCAAAAGGATTCATGAGGGACACCTTGGAATTGAAAAATGCAAAAGGAGAGCAAGAGACACTGTTTATTGGCCTGGCATAAATAAGGACATTGAGAACATGATAGGCATATGTGAGACATGTCAGAAACACCAAAACAAACAGGCAAAGGAACCAATGATAGTAGCTGACTTACCAACAGCACCATGGCAAAAGGTTGGTATGGACCTCTTTCATTTGAATGGTAAAGACTATCTAATAGTGATTGACTACTATTCTAACTATCCTGAGATGGCACTGCTCTCAAGCACATCAGCAAGCAGTGTCATAATGCATGTTAAATCCATCTTCGCCAGACATGGAATTCCCAGGATTGCCGTTAGTGACAATGGTCCGTGCTTCAACTGTAAGGAGTGGCAACAGTTTGCAGCACATTATGACTTTCAACACATCACATCCAGTCCTCTGTATGCTCAGTCGAATGGTAAGGCAGAGAAAGGTGTTCAAGTTCTCAAACAGCTACTGAAGAAAGCAACAGAAAGCAAGTCTGATCCTTCTCGCCCTGCTGAGCTACCGAGCCTCCCCTTTAGACTCTGGTTCTTTACCTGCTGAACTCCTAATGGGTCGCAAGTTGCGCACCACGCTACCCTGCTGTGCAAAAGAAAAGCAGAGTAAGGAACTGAGACAGAGACTTCAACTGTTAAAGCTGAAACAGAAATTACACTATGACAAGTCATCCAAAACTCTGAAACCATTGACAAGGGATGATGTTGTCAGGATTGAGGATCCAGATGCATGGAACAGGAAAGCTACAGTTCTTGAGGAAGTAGGACCAAGGTCATACACTGTTAGAACTGAGGAAGGACAGATTCTCAGGAGAAACCGCCGTTCCCTCCTCAAAACACAAGAAACTATCCAAGAGCAAATCGATGACAATGCCGCAACTGAATCTTGTGACTTACCACCAGGACAATCTAACACAAACACACATATAGGCTCTCATGAAAACACATCAGACTTACCTGTGCTGAGAAGATCCACACGTGAAGTAAAAAAGCCTGATAGACTTAATCTTTGGGTACAAAGAAAACTATAATAAAAAAATGAAAAGCTTAAGAGTTCATAAAGTAAAGCTTTGAAAATGTGTTGACTGTTGTGAAGATGTTTATATCGTTATGATTGATTGATATTGATTTTGTTTAACCTCTAAGGAAGGGGGATGTAATGATCAGTAACATGTCATTCTAGAATGGTACACTAGGTGGAGCTGTATGTTTAGTGGCGGGCTACCCACAAGATGGATGCCTGTACACTAGTCCACATGGCTAAATAAATGACTAGCTCAAGCTAGCTGTTCATAATGAAAACGTCTATTTATTTATGAACATAACACCAGGGACACCTGAAATATCATCAATTTCGGGATGAATGTCTTTCAGGCATCCTAAAGGCGCAGGATATTGGCCCCCAAATTTGGGCCTCATTGTGCTCATGGGAGTAAAACAGCACAACAAGGTCCAATTTCTACCCTAATTGCACTAGGTTAAACACATCACTTTGAATAAACCCCTTTTTTTCAGTCTCTTTCCCTAACACATTAAGTGCTTTAATAATCTATAATCAAAGCCCAAAGTCCTGAATTCATTACCTGTGCAAAGTAGAGTTTTAGTTTTTTCCCATTGAACTTTGTTTCGTGGAGCTCTATTCTGGCACGAGCTGCTACTTTAGGATTGCTGAAGTTAATTCGTACACGTCTGAAACTTTTAAACAGCTGGAATGTGGCATGGTCATCATAGGCCAAGAAAAGCGCCTCAAACTTCTCCTGTATTTAACAAACATAAAGAAAACAAACTTAAATTCCTGGCTCATTTCACAATTCTTATCCAAATATTTCAACTTTTAAACAATGTCCTTTCAAAATATCAAAATTTGTATTCAGCAAATCTTTCTTCCCTCTCTCCTATCTTTACAAGTACAATTTCACACGCACATGACGAATAAGCTTCATGATTTTAGGACTTTGTAAATCAGTACAGAATTTAAGTAATACTGTGGGGGAGTTTTAAACCCAAAAAACGGGTGGGTTGGGGTCGGGTGGGGGGTTAAAGTGTTAAAAAACTGAATCCCGACCCCAACCCGCCCACTTCCAGTTGTAACGGTGGTGGGAATGGGGGCGGGTAGCCAACCCTCTCCCAGGAAGTGGGTTGACTATTTAAATATTATAATGAGGCTGGTCTGCCTCAGATTTAACCATAATTTCAAATTTAACTCTGGCTGGTTGGGTTTCTCAGGCATCGGGGAACCCAACCCGCCAGCTAAAGTAAGGCGAGGACTGCTGGATCCAGGAGGTAACTGCCTTTATATTTACCTGCTGGGTCCAGAGTCCCTGCCTCACCAATCCACCGCAATCAGAGACCCCCAAGAGACCTCCAGTCCTCCCCCTCCCGCACGAGACCTCCGACCACCCCCCAACCCCGAGGCCTCTGATTCCCCCCACAGGGCCGCCGATCCCCTCCCCACGAGGCCTCCGATCGCACCCCCCATGAGGCCTACGATCCCCTCCCCACACGAGGCCTCTGATCGCCCCCCCCCACGAGGCCTACGATCCCCTCCCCCCATGAGGCCTCCGATCCCCCCCACGAGGCCTCCGATCCCACCCCCACGAGGCCTACGATCCCCCCCATGAGGCCTCCGATCCCCCCCACGAGGCCTCTGATCGCCCCCCCCCATGAGGTCTCCGATCCCCTCCCCACAAGAGGCCTCCGATCGCCCCCCCACGAGGCCTACGATCCCCTCCCCCCACGAGGCCTCCGATCCCCCCCACGAGGCCTCCGATCCCACCCCCACGAGGCCTCCGATCCCACCCCCACGAGGCCTCCGATCCCACCCCCACGAGACCTCCGATCCCACCCCCACGAGGCCTCTGATCACCCCCCCCACAAGGCCTACGATCCCCTCCCCCCACGAGGCCTCTGATCCCCCCCACGAGGCCACCGATCCCACCCCCACAAGGTCTACGATCCCCTCCCCCCACAAGGCCTCTGATCCCCCCCACGAGGCCACCGATCCCACCCCCATGAGGCCTCCGATCCCACCCTGACGAGGCCTCCGATCCCACCCCCACGAGGCCTCCGATCGCCTTCCCAGATTCGCTCCTCCAACCCCGATGCTCTTCCGGCTCTGATCCTTCCCCCCACCCCGATGCTGTGGCCTTGATCCTTCCCCCCACTACCCTCCCCTCCCCCCTGGATGTTGCAGCCCAAGACAACTCCCCCGGCCCCTGATGCTGTTGCGGCCCCCGACCACCCCCAGTCCCTGATGCTGCTGCGGCCCCCAACCACCCCCGGTCCCTGATGCTGCTGCTCTGATACTGCGGCCCCCGATACTGCGGCACCCGACCACCCCCAGTCCCCGATACTGTGGCTCCCGACCACCCCCAGCCCCCGATACTGCGGCCCCCGAACACCCCCAGCCCCCGATACTGCGGCCCCCGACCAACCCCAGCCCCCGATACTGCGGCCCCCGACCACCCCCAGCCACCGATACTGCGGCCCCCGACCACCCCCAGCCCCCGATACTGCGGCCCCTGACCACCCCCAGCCCCCAATACTGCGGCCCCCGACCACCCCCAGTCCCCAATACTGCAGCCCCCGACCACCCCCAGCCCCCGATACTGTGGCCCCCGACCACCCCCAGTCCCCGATACTGCGGCCCCCGAACACCCCCAGCCCCCGATACTGCGGCCGTCGACCACCCCCAGCTCCCAATACTGCGGCCCCCGACCAACCCCAGCCCCCGATACTGCGGCCCCCGACCACCCCCAGCCACCGATACTGCGGCCCCCGACCACCCCCAGCCACCGATACTGCGGCCCCCGACCACCCCCAGCCACCGATACTGCGGCCCCCGACCACCCCCAGCCACCGATACTGTGGCCCCCGACCACCCTCAGTCCCCGATACTGCGGCCCCCGACCACCCCCAGCCCCCGATACTGTGGCCCCCGACCACCCCCAGCCCCCGATACTGCGGCCCCCGATGACCCCCGGTCCCTGATGCTGCGGCCCCCGATACTGCGGCCCCTGCCCACCCCCCCAGCCCCCGATACTGCAGCCCCCGCCCATCCCCCAGCCCACGGTACTGCGGCCCCCACCCACCCCCCAGCCGCCGATACTGCGGCCCCCCCCCACCCCACCAGCCCCTACCCGATACCTCTCTCCCTTCTCTCTGCGGCCTAGTGCCACAGGCCTACCCGCCCGCAGCCAGCCAGCCTCTTCATCTGGTTAGCTGCGGGTCGGAAATAGTGGTTTGAAATGCAAATCAGGCCCGGACGTTAAATTCGGCAGGGCCTGCGGGAAATCCATTCTCTAGAGATTCTCGACCACTTTCCTGCTGCCGGCTCCCATATTAAAATTTAGCCAAATGAAATAGTTTCCATAGTAAGAATATTTTGGAGTCTTTTTTACTTGCAATTGAAAGAATGTCAGAGACCAAGGCAGAGCATAGTAATGGCAGCACTGACCTCTTGAGTTAGACAACTATTTGAAAAAAAATGCAATTTGCGATTCGGATAATTACAGCAAGCCATTAAAACCACGGAGTAAATTGTCACATTTATCACCTGGGTGGTATTCTGGCAGTGGAAGGAAAACCGTTTGGATTCTACAATGAACGAGCGATCCGCTCCAGCAGATTACCACTTAGGTGGTGAAAGTGAAAATTTACACCTAATCTGCCAGAGCAGATCGCCCGCTCATTGTAGAAAACAAACGATTTTCATTCCACTGCCAGATTACCACCCAGGTGGTGAAGATGAAACTTTACCCCACAGTGTCAATGGTGAATGTAACATGCTACATTACATGAAGTTGCTCAATTAGGAGTCTTGAAAATAATAACGATGTAATATACATCTGGTGTAATCTTTTCATTATTTGAGGAGAAGTTTATAATGCGTTCTTCAAAACAAATGATACTTGAAAATTCTATTTCCCCCCTAATAGTCTCTTTTCTCTCCTATCCCCACTCGGTGCGTGCTCACATGGATGCTGGTCAGCCTCCAGGATTTGCTCAAGAGGCCAGTCTTCATGTGCGGCCCGGAGAGTGAGGGCTAGAAACTTGTCTCGGGTGGTGGTGCAATACGGCTGGAAGGGGGCACCCATTCTGCGCCACTACCTGAGATGAATTTCTCGGCCTCAGAGTTGGCACTTTATCTGACGATGGAAGCATCATATGCCAACCCAATCTTATCTACACCCAGTTACATGCAAGCACTTTCCAGAAGTAGCCACCAGACAGTGATGAAGATCAGAAAGTCCAGCTCATTTTTTTGGTTTCTTTAACATGGGGACACTGAGGCTAATTATAACACCTTCATCATTTTCATGGGTGAGCTAAGTGATCAAACACATCTCCCGGTGTGATTGGCAAAATTAAGTTGTCACAATAGCCCTAAAAATATCTGCTTTTATAGCTCTCCTAGCTTTTATAGCTCTCCTGAAATATTACTTTGGCAAAGATGGTGCTGGACTTGCATTTCACCAACATCTTTGATTTTATCAAAGATCAAAATGTTAGCTTGCCTTGATTGGCAGCACTCTTGGCTATAAGTCAGAGGGTTGGGGGTTCAAACTCCTTTCAGGAATTAAGCACATAATTTACACTGACACCGTGGTGCAGTAATAAGGAATTGCGGTGGTCTCCTTTGAATGAGATATGAAACTGAGGCCTTGTCTACCTGTTCAAATGGATGTCTAAGATCCAATGGCACTTTCTGAAGAGGAGCAGGGAGTTCTCCTCATGCCCCATCAGCATTCCTTCCTCAACATTTGTTCCATTGCTGTTTGTGGGACTTTGCTATGAGCAAAATGTATGCTGCCTTCGCTGACTTAACAACAGGGAGGAGGAGGAGGAATTTCTTCACTCAGAGGGTTGTGAATCTTTGGAATTCACGGCCCCAGAGGCTTGTGGATGCTGAGTCTTTGAGTATATTCAAGGCTGAGATAGATAGATTTTTGGACTCCAGGGGAATCAAGGGATATGAAGATTGGGCGGGAAAGTGGAGTTGAGGTCGATGATCAGCCATGATCTTATTGAATGGCGGAGCAGGCTCGAGGGGCCGTAAGGCCTACTCCTGCTCTTATTTCTTATGTTCTAACAGTGGCTGCGCTTTAAGGTATTTCATTGTATGTGAAGCACTTTGGGACATTCTAAGAGATGTGATAAGATGCACCCTAAATGCATGTTTGTTCTTGTCCATCTAATAGAGAAGTGTAGAAATAATAGGGTAATAATAGTAGGGGATTTCAACTTCCCCAATATTAACTGGGATAGTCAGAGTGTGAAAGGCTTAGAGGGTGCGGAATTCTTAAAGTGCATCCAGGAGAGGTTTTTGAGCCAGCATGTAGAAAGTCCTACAAGAGAGGGGGCGGTACTGGACCTAATTCTAGGGAATGTAACCGGGCAAGTGGGAGAAGTGTCAGTAGGAGAGCACTTTGGTGACAGTGACCATAATTCGGTGAGATTTAAGGTTGCCATGGAAAAGGACAGAGATGGACCAGAAATAAAGGTTCTAAATTGGGGGAAGGTCGATTTTAATATGATAAGGCAGGATCTGGCCAAAATGGATTGGGATCAGCTACTTGTAGGAAAATCCACATCAGAGCAATGGGAGTCTTTCAGAAAGGAAATAGAGAGAGTACAACGCCAACATGTTCCCATAAAGGTCAAGGGTGGGACCAACAAGCCCAGGGAACCCTGGATGTCAAGGAATATACAAGAATGGATTAGGTATAAAAGGGAGGCTTTTGGCAGAAACAAAGGACTAAAAACAGTGGAAGACCTAGAGGAGTATAGAAAGTGCAGGGGGGTACTTAAAGAAATTAGGAGAGGGACGAGGGGGCAAGAAAAACACTGGCGGGCAAAATAAAGGAAAATCCCAAGGTGTTTTATAAGTATATTAAGGGCAAGAGGATAACCAGGGAAAGAGTCGGGCCCATTAGGGACCAAAGTGGCAATCTGTGTGTAGAGCTGGAAGATGTAGGTGAGGTTTTAAATGAATATTTTGCATGTGTTCACTATGGAGAAGGGTGATGTAGGCATAGAAATCAGGCAGGGGGATTGTGATATACTTGAACAAATTAGTATTGAGAGGGAGGAGGTACCAGCGGTTTTAGCGGGCTTAAAAGTGGATAAATGCCTAGGCCCTGACAGGATGTATCCCAGGCTGCTGTGTGAGGCAAGGGAGGAGATTGCAGGGGCTCTGACACAAATTTTCAGAACCTCTCTGTCCACAGGGGAGGTGCCAGAGGACTGGATAGCAGCTAACGTAGTACCATTGTTCAAGAAGGGTAGTAGGGATAAACCAGGGAATTACAGGCCTGTGAGCTTATCAGTGGTAGGGAAATTATTGGAAGAAATTCTGAGGGACATGAAAATTGATGGAGTGGTAAATAGTGAGGAGGGAAGCCTCAGGATACAGGATGATATAGATGAGTTGGTTAGATGGGCAGAACAGTGGCAAATGGAATTTAACCCTGAAAAGTGTGAGGTGATGCATTTTGGGAGGACTAATAAGGCAAGGGAATACACAATGAATGGTAGGATCCTAGGAAGGACAGAGGATCAGAGGGACCTTGGTGTGCATGTACATAGATCCCTGAAGGCAGCAGGACAGGTAGATAAGGTGGTTAAAAAGGCATATGGGATACTTGCCTTCATTAGCCGAGGCATAGAATATAAGAGCAGGGAGGTTATGATGGAGCTGTACAAAATGCTAGTTAGGCCACAGCTGGAATACTGTGTGCAGTTCTGGTCGCCACACTATAGGAGGGATGTGATTGCATTGGAGAGGGTGCAGAGGAGATTCACCAGGATGTTACGTGGGCTAGAGTGCTTCAGCTATGAAGAGAGACTGGACAGGCTGGGGTTGTTTTCCTTAGAGCAGAGAAGGCTGAGGGGGGACCTGATTGAGGTGTACAAAATTGTGAGGGGCATAGATAGGGTAGATAGAAAGGAACTTTTCCCCTTAGTAGAGGGGTCAATAACCAGGAGGTATAGCTTCAAGGTAAGGGGCAGCAGGTTTAGAGGGGATTTGAGGAAAAACGTTTTCACCCAGAGGGTGGTTGGAATTTGGAACTCACTGCCTGAAAGGGTGGTAGAGGCAGGAACCCTCGCAACATTCATAGAAACATAGAAGATAGGAGCAGGAGTAGGCCATCTGGCCCATCGAGCCTGCTCCACCTTTTAATGAGATCATGGCTGATCATCCAAATTCAGTACCCTGTCCCTGCTTTCTCCCCATATCCCTTGATCCCTTTAGCCTTAAGAAATATATCTAACTCCTTCTTGAATATATTTAACGAATTGGTCTCAACTGCCTTTTGTGGTAGATAATTCCACAGGTTCACCACTCTCTGGGTGAAGAAATTCCTCCTCATCTCTGTCCTAAATGGCTTACCCCTTATCCTTAGACTGTGACCCCTGGTTCTGGACTCACCCGCCATCGGGAACATCCTTTCTGCATCTAGTCTGTCTAGTCCTGTTAGAATTTTATAAGTTTCAATGAGATCCCCTCATTCTTCTAAACTCCAGTGAATATAAGCCTAATCGACCCAATCTCTCCTCATACGTCATTCATGCCATCCCAGGTATCCGCTGCACTCCCTCCATGGCAAGAACATCCTTCCTAAGATAAGGCGACCAAAACTGCACACAATACTCAACGTGTGGTCTCACCAAGGCCCTGTACAACTGCAGCAAGACATCCTTGCTCCTGTACTTGAATCCTCTCGCTATGAAGGCCAACCTACCATTTGCCTTCTTAACCGCCTACTGCACCTGCATGCTTACCTTCAGCGACTGGTGCACAAGGACACCCAGGTCTCGTTGCACTTCCCCTTCTCCCAATCTATTGCCATTCAGAAATATAATCTGCCTTCCTGTTTTTGCCACCAAAGTGGATAACCTCGCATTTATCCACATTCTACTGCATCTGACATGCATCTGCCCAATCACCCAACCTGTCCAAGTCATACTGGAGTTTCTCGGCATCCTCCTCACAGCCCACATGCCCACCCAGCTTTGTGAAGTCTGCAAACTTGGAGATATTACATTTAGTTCCCTTGTCTAGATCATTAATATATATTGTGAATAGCTGGGGTCCTAGCACCGATCCCTGCGGTACCCCACTAGTCACTGCTTGCCACTCGGAAAAAGACCTGTTTATTCCAACTCTTTGCTTCCTGTCTGCCAACCAGTTCTCTATCCAACTTAGTAGCTCACCCCCAAATCCCATGTGCTTTAACTTTACACACTAATCTCTTATGCGGGACCTTATCGAACGCCTTCTGAAAGTCCAAATACACCACATCCACTGGTTCTCCCTTATCTATTCTACCAGTTACATCCTCAAAAATTTCCAGTAGGTTAGTCAAGCACAATTTATCTTTTGTAAATCCATGTTGACTTTGTCCGATCCGGTCACTGTTTTCCAAGTGCTCTGCTATTACATCTTTTATAATGGACTCTAGCATTTTCCCCACTACCGATGTCAGGCTTACCGGTCGATAATTCCCCGTTTTCTCTCTACCACCTTTTTTGAATAGTGGGGTAACATTAGCTACCCTCCAATCCATGGGAACTGTTCCAGAGTCTATAGAATTTTGGAAGCATTCAAGAAGCATTTAGATGAGCACTTGAAATGCAATAGCATACAAGGCTATGGACCAAGTGCTGGAAAATGGGATTAGAATAGACAGGGCTTGATGGCTGGCGTGGACACGATGGGCCGAAGGGCCTCTTTCTGTGCTGTATAACTCTATGACTCTATGACTGTGACTATGTTATTATGCCTTTCACCATAATTTTGTTGCCTCTCATCTTCATTAGTGGTATTTCTTGTAGCCTTTGAATTATTATTAAAATTCCATCAAATGTTTCAGGAAACTAACAGAGGCTTTTAGCCCTTCACACTTTTAGAAGTTGCATGTTACTAACCCTCAGAGATCATACGTGCTACCCATTTATCAACTGGCAGCAATTCTGCTTCCCTTTCGCTGTTCATCCCATGTTCAAGAAACAATTTGCAAATGAATTTGTATATCTCACATTCACTGCCAATGGAACAGCATTTGGTGCCAATGGGAGTTACCTAATGATATTCTGATTAGTTCATTGTGAATGTTAGCCTTGTGCAGGCTTTGTTTAAATCTTAAAAGCTATAGCAGTAGAAAAAAAAACACTTATTTTTCTTTTGTTTTCAATATTTTTTTCAAATGTATTAATCTTTTTGAGATGCTGAGAGCTCCATTTTCCCCTCATGGATGAAATATTTTCAGAGTAAGTGTGCGTGAAAATATATTTTATCTTGTCCAAGTATTAGTTTGCTCATTTCAAAGAACTAAAATGTTCTTGTGTTCATTTTTGAGATGGTTTGGAAAAGTTGAAAATATATAAATTCAAAGAGTGTAAAATATTACATGCAGTAAACCTGCAAAAAGACAAAGGCCACTGAAGGGGCGGGTCCACTGTCAAAATCGCAAAGATTGACGGCGGGTAGGAAACCCGCTGTCAACCCGCCTCCACGCGAGTCTCCCAGGTGTCGGGTGTGTCAGCACAGAACTGACCCGACACCAAGCGGCGGGGGATACAATTCAGCTACTTAAACTTGTTAAGAGCCAATTTAAGAGTATTTTGAGGCTTAATTCTAATTTGACCTTCTCCCCCACTGGTTACCCGCTGTTCGGGGAACACACCAGCTCCATCTGGCGTGTTTTGAGTCTGCTCTGATGTTTGTGAAAAGCTGACAGCTGCAGAAGTGGTGTAAAGGAT
Organism: Somniosus microcephalus; assembly: GCF_052327205.1. Lineage (NCBI taxonomy): Eukaryota > Metazoa > Chordata > Chondrichthyes > Squaliformes > Somniosidae > Somniosus > Somniosus microcephalus. The sequence goes on from NC_140995.1 coordinate 118,022,865, forward strand.
GCCATGTTGCAGATAGTGAGTTTCAGAGCACAAAAAATGTTGGTTACTGCATTTTTAAAGCATATAGAGATTTCTTTAGCTTACAAGTTTTTATATCCAACTGTATATCCAGGGCCACCTCATTGGGAGAACCTCTCTCACCAGTGACAGATCGCTTCTGTCATCTCACCTGCAGCTGCCATCTATTGCAGCAACATCAGAGCCAATGAAACAATCAGACCTTGGTCTTCTGAATCCTTCCACAATTAGACCCAACAGCAACATCACCAACAACATCACCAACCTTTTCTGCCATCACCTGATGCTGCACTGGACACAAGGTATCAGCCCCAGACAAAATTGCTGCCCGGGAGGCCGGCGATGGCATCACCATGGCCAGATTTTCTTCACTTGACGCTGTAAGCCCTGGCTGCTGCATGATTCGCCAGGTTGACACCATCCCACACCAGCACCGTGAAGCATCCCTTTAATGTCCAAGCCATTCCATCATTCCATGCACACTCATCGCTATAGCGAGGCGATGGGGGTGGCGGAGGGGGGGTGCGGGAGGGGGCAGAAGTTAAGACTGAACAATCACTGGAACTCAGTAAGACACTTCTCAAGGTGTGCTCAGATCTGTCCAATAAGGGGCTCTTTTTGAAAAAGAGATTTCATTGTATGACAACACATTACCAGAAACTTCACATGGACATTGGCTAAACCTCTCAAGTGCCTACCCTTGTGTGTTGTTAGTTGGCATGCTTGCAGTAAGATGAGGGTGAGTGTGAGGGGCGGTTAGTGAGATGGGGAAGTGATAAAGTAGATAGAGAGGGTTGGGTAGAGTTGCAAGGTAAGTTGGTGTCCTGGGGAGGTCTCTTCCATCCTTGGAAGGGAAGAGAACCTTCCTGCGTGCTGTGACTCCTTCCATAAGCATATGGAGGGAGTCATTGGAGAGCCTGGGTGCAAGCGTTCACCTTTGTGCAGTGATTGTCAGTGTTTGCTGCACCTCAATGCTGTCAAACACTGACAGAACAACTGTCAAACTCCAAGTGGACGTGGTCCCTTTGAGGAAACTGGCTGATGACGCATCATCAAATGACATTATCAGAACCGCTTCCTGTTAATTGGCTGGTAACAAGGCCAATCAAGGTAAAATCACGTCTGCAGAGCGGATGCAGCTGGGAGCAGGACTTGAACCCGGAAACCAGCTGTCCCACCCCCATCCCGCCTCCTCAATTAAATTCACGGCCAAAGGGTCTGAGATTCCAATGGACTCATTCTGCTGCCACAAGTGAGCTGGAGCGGAAACCACAGCTGCCCAAATTAAACCCAGTGCCGAACTGCAGCATGTTTGTAAAGGGTAGCCTGTGCCTTTAAGAGTGCATCAGAGATGCCCATCCCGATCTGCTGGCAGGAAGAGGGAGTGGCACACAGCTGCTCCACTGGGTTGCTATCGAGGCCCTTGCTAGGCTGAAGAAAAAGCATCAGTAAACAATCTTCATCTCCAACAAGAGACATATTCTGCTCAGTAAGGTAATTGATCTCCTCTGGGACTGATTATCTTACTTCTGGAAAGGTTTGGGGCCATTCCAGGGGCCTCAATAAAACTCACTCCAGCTGTCAGCTGGTATGAGTTACGCTGAGGCCTTTTAAAGGTGTAAACGGTGGAATTCCTGGGATAGCCTGGAAACGCTCCCCAAACACACCCCTTGACGTGGAGTGAACAAGCAAATGATTTACTCATGTCCCCCCCATCAGAAAGTGGCTGGACTAAAAACACAGGATAGAATCCAGGCACAGCTTTGTTCTGTCCAATTTTCAGGGTTGTAGTTGGGCAATCCACTGTAGATCCACCCAGGCCCAATCGGAAGTTTGGGCCCAAAGACTTTGAAAATAGTGGAGATGCATTTTAAAATTAAATTCTGGAAACATGCTGGAACCATAAGTGTTAACAGGCCAGTTCATATCAGACAATAGCACATCTCCTGGTGGGTTCTAATTAGGGCAATAACAAGTTATTATGATATCAGGGGAGCCACACCTGAATGGGAAAGGGTAAGCTGCTATCTGACAGTCATTGTCAGGACAGTCCCAAATGATTTGAAATGGTTTAACACCTCCACTAAAATAGCAGAGAAAGGATTCATCTGCTAATATAACTGACCATAATTTCTAGCTTATAGCATAGAGTCAGCTGTTTCAACTTTAAATCTTGCAGCGCTGCTGCTTACAGAGGGCAGTCCCTGTACAGTGCTTGTCTGTTGTTGTTGTCTAAAAAAGTGCTTTTCCCTTAAAATGTATCCAGCACTGATAAAGACAAAGAGATTCAACAGGCCCTCTTGCCGGTGGGCAATGAAGCCAAACTTCTACTGCATTTATGCGCATCAAAGAGATGATTGGGTTGGTGATTTACAGAAGAATTAATGAGAGGCAGAGTCAGAAATGGTGTCCACCTTTAACAAGTCTGAATTGGTGGACTAATTGTGCAGGTTAATGTGATGCACGAGAACGAGGATTAAGTGCAAAGCATCACTAGAGAACTACAGAAATGATTAAATAAATACTGTATGGAACATAATGCTATCTGTGCTGCTGGGATCATGAATATAATATCTATGAAAAGCAATACAGTCTACTCCCTAATTCAAAATTATCTGATAATTCAAATGTTTTAGCACTAAATTCCCACTTTGCTCTGTTATTTATATTGCTTAATTCAAATTATTGGATAATAATACAAAATATGACATCAAATTATCAGAAGTCTTCTTCTTAGGCAGTCCCTCGGAACAGAGGATGACTTTATCAGAAGTAGATTGTATGTTACATCTGAATTATGTACGTTATAACGTTTACATAGATATTACATTACCAGAAGGATTCTACGGTCCAACTGACTGTTCCCGAATACTAATACCTCTGAATCACGGCTATTGCACATGCTCACGCCGTCTGAGTAAAGCATTTCATGGAGAATTTCCTTGGGGCTTTTCCTGCTCCACCACTGTAACCTTGGCAGAGGTTCGGTGCAAACCCCATTTACACATGTAGGAGAAGCTCCAAGGACATTCCCGATATTTTAAATTTAAACACTGGTGTGAGAGGCTCTCCCAATGAGGTGGCACTGGACATATAGTTGGATTTTAAAACTTTTAAGCTAAAGAAATCTGTATATGTTTTAAAAATACAGTAACCAACATTTTCTTTGCAGTGTGCAACATTGGATCATTCACATCACTTCTGCAGGTGTCATCTTTTCACAAACATTACACCAGACTCTCAACACACTGCACTTACCTGGCGTGGTGTCCGGATGTCGTGAAACCCGACCCAGAAGCAGGAAAATCCAAAAGCATGCTGAAAACTTCTGACAAGTACCTGTTAATAGGCAGGTAATTGCCTTTAATCCGTTTCCCACCCTAGGTGTCGGGTCCATTCGCAAATCGGGGACCCGACACTTGGGAAAGCTGTTTGGAGGCGAGTTGACGGTGGGTTCGGGACCCGCCGTCAATCAATTGCACTTTAACCTCTGACCCACCTCTCTCAGCGCCGGCAAAATCGCGGCCTTTCAGTGAGCTATCCACTAGTACTCCCAGGTCCCTTTCCTGTGCTGTGTCCTGTAGCCTGGGGCCATTTAGTTTATACTCCCACTGTTTATTTCTCTTCCCTAATCTCATTACTTTACATTTGTCCATACTAAAAGTCATTTGCCAGTCATCAGCCCACTGCCCAACCTATCTGAATCACTTTGGATTTGGTTTGCCTTTTTCCTGTTATTTTACCCACCCCCACCCCCAGTTTAGTGTCATCTGTAAGTTTCAACAGCTTTGCGTCTGTTCCAAATCATTTATGTACACTTTAAACAATAATTGCAACTCCATTCACATTCACCTTTTACTATCTCTGGTTTAGCCAATTTTTAATCCACCTCATGTGCTTGCTTCCTATTCCATGCTTGTGGACCAATTACTTTTATGGCACAGTAATAAAAGCCTTGCTGAAATCTAAATACATCACATCCACAGAATTTTTGTTGTCAACAAGATCTGTCACATCCTCGAAGAACTCCAGTTAATTTGTTGGGCATGATCTGCCTCCCATACCTATCTAGGCGTTTCACTATACCTTCCTTCAGGATGCCTTCTAATATTTCCCAACAACTTATAATTTCCTGGATTGTCCATATTTGCAGGAGATCGTGGCGGTAGTTTTTTGCGCCGCCGCAAAATGTCTAATTAATGTGAGCGGCGCAAACATCACTGCGCATGGGCGCTAGTTGCTTTGCGCCCCATTAGCGCCTTTTTAAGGCGCTAACAGGAGGCGCAAACCAACCAAATTTTTCCCCCATTCACTTTTCCATCATACCTCCAACATACTCTGGTCACTGAGAAAAAAAGTGACTGGGTTTTTTTTCTGGTGCCACAAAGTACCAAATTTATTGAATTCAATTTCACAACTTGGTGGGATTATGACATCTCAACCGTTGGTTTATTAGTACACGACCATAACCATTACACTCATACATTTGGTTTATGCATCCTTTCTGGCCCCATTACTCCATGTTTTCTCTCAGTGACCACTGTAGTTCCATTGCCTTGATCAATGCTCTGAAAGTTAACACATGAATGTTTTTCTGCTTTAGTTTACTTTTACAGGCTAGTGTGTTAATGAGCTGCAGAAATTATGGCAGAATAAATACAGCGTGCCATTTTGTTTCAGCATGCTGTGAAACCTGATAGGGGTATGAATTCAGGGGACACTTTAATGACACCATTAGAGAAAGAGAAAAACAAAAGGGAATGACTAAGAGAAATTGGGAAAGTAAAGTGAAACAGAAGGGGATTAAAAAAGGATAATCAAGAAAATAAACAAAAAGCAGGAGAACCAGCAGCACGAGGAAACAATGGATTTTAATCCTCACCCACCATGCTACAGGTGGGAGAGGGTCCGGGGGAGGGGGGGTTAAGGACTTAAATACGGGAAATGCATCTCCAACACACCCGGCACCTTTTTTACGGCGGTGGATATCGGGGCATCTGAGTGCCCCGCCATAGAGCAGCTCGACACTTCATTAACGTATTTAAATCGGACTCCCAAATGACAATTGGGAGCCCAATTTAAAATCCACTGCTGCTACACAGGTTTCCCAAGGGTCAGGAAACCCAGCACTGAAAGGGAGGCGGGAGCTGCTGGTTCCACAAGTAATTGCCTTTCTCAGCACTCCTAGTGGGACAGGAGGAGCAGGAGTGCTCCCCCCGGCCCATCAAGGTAGCCTTCGGCCTCCCTCCTGCCAATCGCTGCCCCTCTCTTCCCCACCCCACCCCCCACCGCGTTTGTCGACCACGCCCCCCCAACCCCAATGGTCTCTCGCCCCCAGCCGCGATTGCTAACATCCCCCCTCCAATTGCTGGGGACCGTCCCCAAGGGTCCCTGGCTGCGGCCTCCTACCACAGGTTTTCAAAAATGACCAATACCTCTAAATGCTCTATAAACTTATATCTAAATTTTTCCCTTGGGCAGATGTATGAGAAGACAAGCAAGAAATGTGGGGACAGTTTCATTGTATTCATATTTTTTCATGTGCCCATGTGTACAGGAAAGAGAATATTATCATGATGTATAATCATGGAAGTTTACAGCACAGGAGGTCGTCATTCGGCCATCACAACTTTGGTGGCCCTCTGAACAAATTATCCACTTCGTTCCATTCCCATGCCTTTTCCCTATATCCTTTAAATTTTTTTCTTTTACAAATATTTATCCACTTCCTTTTTAAAAGCTTTGTGAATTCTGCACCATGTCCTAACCAATGGAAATAAAAATCACAAGAGATGTAAAACAGATTGTCAATTTGCTATCACTCATTTTACACTATCTCACAAAGCCTAAATTACCCCCCACCATGTTATCTGACAACCCAGAGATAGCAGTGTGTGATGGAGCTACTCAATTCTCATAGCTAAGGAATAACATCTATGCAGAAAAAAAAGCATTACTATTTAGAATTTCAAGTAGAATTAAGGAAGCTTCTCAATGTTCTAATGTTAATATAGATTTAACAAATACAAGTAGCAGGGATGGACATTTATTTTATTTCCGTTTAAGTATAGACTATGGAATTTGAATGTTCACAATTTTAGATTACTTGTATCAGTATATAATAAAAGAGGTACTTTGAATGTTTGCCTGAATAAGCATAAATATCTATATCAATCTACAGGTATTTGCAGAAAGTATATGACGTTAATGAGATCTGCACTTTTGTGAAAACAGGACTTTGCTTTAGCTCAAATGTATGGGTCTATTCTATTTTTTGGTAATATAACACACAAGTAAATACAAGGTATCAGTATATAAAGGTATACATACATGATATATGGTCCTTGGAGTGGTGTGCTAATGCAGCTAGTTCAATAGTAAGCATGTTGTTTGTGTAATCTGTATAATGGTATGGACTCACATGTGTGTTACCACAGTTTATCTGTGTAAAGACAGTCCCGCATTCAGGTAGTCACTTACCTGAATCACGCATAAATGACTAAGAAATGTGAATTTGCTGAATGTGGACTTAACTTCCACGTGTAATGAAATTTGTATTCTTACAACCACCAGAGTACCAACCCGACCATTACCAACCTCTGGTGCAAGAGATTTAGCAACTATCTCTATCATTGGGATTAGTTATTCCAGGGAAGCCGCATCTTCTAGCTTTGATGAGTATCTAATGCTTGGCAATTTCTCCTTGGTGTGTATCTAATATTTCCATTTATAATACTTCTCTCAGTTCCCCTTCATTTATGTTTAAAATCTCTATAGACTGAAAATGTCTCATTTTCCTTGATGCCTTTCCTGGTGCAGATGATTTTCATTCAGCAATCAACCTCCTTGTCAATAAATTGCTCTTTCCAGAGTCTAATCTTACTATTCCTATCATTAAACTGCTTTTTCTTTTGACTGTTTTTAGTTTTCCCACTTTAATCTCCATTTTTCTCTTTGCACACATGTACAATCAGCTGCACATTCAAACATGTCCATACGTGTATGCATCAATATCTTTGCTTGTCATTCAAATAATGTCTTCACAAATGTTCTGATTCATTCAGGTGCTGAACATCTCATCGAAGTGGCTATTCTTCAGATGTGAGCTTAGATAGGAAATGATGGTGGGCTATTCAATCCTGGGGGACATCACAGCTGAGCCTAATTCTCATTCAATGTTAATACATGAACACTTCGCAGCAAGAGTTACTGGGCAGTGATTAGGATTGGCTGATTTTTCTTCCCTTCTCAGAGACTAAACCTAAGCCCTAGCTGGTCAGTGCACCATAGTGCCATTCCAAGGAATGTATTTACTAAATTATCTATGGGGGAAGTAAACACCATTCATATTCTTTAATCACAATTTGCAGCTGGATTATATTGGTGTGTATAAGATTGCTCATGTGTGAACTGCAGACTTGTATCTTGGCATGTTTCTAAGATGTATTTAATAATGCATTAATTTACCAATAAATTAACATACAGGGTATATACATCATATAGAGAAAATGTTGCTCTAAATGTATAAGATAAAGTGCATATGCTTCCAATACCTGTATTGAGTAAGTCTGAGAAGAGTTTATGAAATAAAGCTAGCAAATCAAAAAAAATAATTTATTCTTACCATGATACTGACTGAGTTTTTATTCTCATATTCTGAATACTAAGTGCACTTTTGTTGTATGCAGTGTAGGAGAATGATTGCTTTCTTAGGTATGATCCCCATGGGCCACAATAATCTCTATTGGAGTGTCATTATGAAGAGGAGGTCTCTGGACAGACTGACTTTCTTGAACAATCAAGAACAGCCTGCATTGTAAAGTTATCATGATCCTCACTGGGTAAAGTCTGCTACAACAGATAAGGGCCTAACAAGCTTGTTCCAATGGGGGACACAATTACATTTTCATTCTCATATATCTTCTGTTTCAAATTTTCCATAAAAATCAACTTAAGATGTATACAATGTGACATAATGATGCGATTATGCCTCAATGGCACCATCATGTGTTCACAAATGGGGATAATTAAGTTGAAGGTTTAGATGCAAGACAACATAAGTATTTATTTGGGAAATTTAAAGATTAATAGTCTTTGATATCTGTTAATGTTGATAAATGAAATGTGTCATTGGAGAAGAGCCTATGGCATACTCTTAGTGTACAGATGAATAATACACAAACAGCTTACGTACACAGTGTACATCATCGCACAGTCTTTACTATGGTCTGATGCTGGCCAAATTTATCATTTTATACCAGACGTGGCAGCCAAGTTATGTCTTATGACCTTTTAAAATGATTACCAGAGAAAGATATTATCATCTAAATTATTACTTTCAGTATTATGATTTCAGTGCATTTCTTCTATCCACAACAACAAGGTCTTCATTTATTTTTCCAGCTTTTACTGAGAATGAATAACAGATTCTCATGAGTTTCTTCAAGGGAGATTCAATTAAATAAATAATTGGTAGGCATGTGGACTGTCTTGCTGCATTAAGGTTATGTCGTGAGCTGGAAGGATAAGAATGAAGGCTGGGTCCATCAATCTTCTAACAACATCTATTTGGCAATACAGTGCAAACAAAGTTCATTAATGTCATTCAATCACTCCTTTAAACACTTTAATTTTTTGGTTCCACTATTCAGTAATTCAAAACTTATTTTTTTTAATGTTGCCAAATCAAGCTGTTCTTGGTTGACAATTGAAGATACCTTTCAATCATTCTTGAAGTGATATGTGACAGACTGGTGAATTCTGATTGAACAAAAGTATTATTTCATTTAAGCATTTTGAGCGTTTTAAATGTTCTGTTTCCTCACAGCAGGCAAAATCTCATGAAATACTGCAAAGCATAATTCTCGTACATGCAGAAGAATTGCCAAAAATGGTTAAATAATTTCATAGTTAAACACCTCTTAAAGGTGCTACCAATTCCATCCCCCTTCCTGGCCACTGTCGAAGGTTGAACCAGACAGTTCGCAACCTCAACTTCCTAGTTGAGTCCGAGCAGAGCGTCCAACTGCACATCCTCTCCTTCACAAAGACCACCTACTTCCACCTCCGTTATATCACCTGACTCCGGCCCTGCCTCATGCCTTGGTTACCTCCAGACTTTACTATTGCAATGCTCACCAGGCTAACCTTCCATCTTCCACCTCCCATATACTTCAGCTCATTGAATTCTCTGTTTCTATGCCACATCTAGTGCTCACGCATCATCCCTGTCCTTGCTGACCTACATTGGCTATTGGTCCCCCATGCTTCAAATTTAAAACTCTCATCCTTGTGTTTAAATTCCTTCATGGATCTTGCCCCTTCCTATCTCTGTAATTGCTTCCAGTCCTTCAACTCTCCAAGAACTCTGCATTTCTCTGAATCTGGCCTCTTGTGCATCACTGACTCACTTCACTCCACGTGCCTCAACTCCTTTATACCTCCTTAAAGCCCACCTCTTTGACCAAGCTTTTGTCACCCCTCCTTGATCACACTTCTGTGAAGCACCTTGGAATGTTTTTCCATATTGCAGGCACCATATAAATGCAAGTTGTTGTTTTATGGGAATACTAAGAAAGAGAGAACTTGCATTTATAAAACACCTCTGATAACCTCAGGATGTCCCAAACTGCTTCACAGCCAATGAGGTACTTTTGAAATATAGCCATTGTTGTAATGTAGGCAAGCGCGGCAGCCAATTTGTGCACAGCAAGGTCCCACAAACAGCAATGAATTAAATGACCAGATAATCTGTTTCGGTGATGCTGGTTGAGGGATAAATGTTGGCCAAGACACCGGGAGAACTACCCTATTTTTCTTTGAATAGTGCTGTGGAATCTTTTGCATCCACCTGAGAGGGCAGATGGGGTTTTGGTTTAACATCTCATTGGAAAGACAACCTCTTCGACAGGGCAGTACTCCCTCAATACTGCACTGAAGTGTCAGCATTGATTATGTGTTCAAATCTTTGGAGTGGAGCTTAAATCCATGAACTTCTGACTCAGAGGCGAGAGAGTGCTGCCACTCTTCCAAGCCTGAGGCAAACTGCTCTGGCAGAGATTAGCAAACTGAGCACAGATTGGGAATCAAACCTGGAACCTTCCTGTTCTGAGTTCTGCGTTCCACATTGCATTCCTCAACTGAGCCTTGTGTCCATACTTTAAGACATAATGCAAAATCAAGAAAATTCTACAAACCATAGATTTCAATACAAAATAGATTCAAAATGATTTTTGTTGCATCTTAAAATATTTTATATAAGGTCCTACAAGAGCATTCTGAAATCCTATAGGACATTTTAGTAAAAGTAAAGAAAGAAAATATGTGATATGTATGTGTGCATTTGTATTAGAGAAGAAACAAAGGGAAGACTGCAAGATATCGAAGGACAGACTGATGGGACTTGAAAATGGCCAACTTAATGTTCCAATGCACAGGCCCAACAAAAGCCTTGATATTGTCTGCCTAAGAGCATAATGAAAATCTAATTCATGTTCAAGCATAGCACTGACAGCTACTGAGGTCACAGCATGGCACTCAATTGCCTTTGCACACTCTGAAGCAGTTCACGTCTTCAATTTGCTTCAGTGAATGACGCACATGTCTGATATGCAGCTGTAGCCAGCTGGAAAACAAAGGCTGCTTCAAATGAAGTTCAAATTTTCTGTTTCATTTTATTTTGTTTCACAAATAGGGTGATCTAATATCTTTACTCAGGAGATTTGTAACTAAATTTACTAAAATAATAAACAGCATTAGATTGCTGTGTCCTTTGCTGTAATCAATGGTAACATAATAAAACTTGCAGCATTTTTTCCTATTCCAGACTTTTACTAAAATGCCCTATAGGATTTTGGAATGCCCTTGTAGAATTTTGATTTTTAAATGTAAATAACACAGAAGGATTTGTACTACTTAGCAGAAAACAGGTAACAACCCTTTCTTTATGAAAAGCAATTTATTAATTGCGAACTGGAGATTGTAATTTACTTGGGATATATTTGAATAACAACATTTTCCTGACTTTTTATGGAATATGGTTAAGGTTGTTTCTCCCTCACTGCAGTGTTTTTGTAAGGCTTAGACTAATTGACTAACAATATTCCAATGAGGTGATTTATTATAAGGTTTAAAGAGGAATAGGTTAATGAGATAGATAATTCTGACAGCCTGGAACTGGAGTGTTGTGAAATATGTTAACTAAAACATATATACATTCAGATCAATAGTTTAATAATATTGCTGTGATTATTGTTAGTCTACATGCTTGCTGTGAAACCTTAGATAGGTAATGTGATAAGAAAGCCTGATGATAGCTCGTTGTAAATTATTTCAGTAAAGCAAACACATAGAAATCAAATATTTAGGATGATCTTCACTTCTTTTAAAAATGATTTTAGTAAACCTGTTTCTTTTAGTGATGTTGAAATGTAAATCTTTTTCTTTGTTTTCCATTCCTGTGAAGCAGTTCTTACAATGTACAAGCCTGTCCTCTGTTCTTCTCAAATTGTCCTTCAGTCAAAAACTGAGGACGTGCAGTGATTAATGAGAATGCAGGAACTTCTGAAGCTATGATCAGGTGCAATTTATCGTAGCCCTTTACTGGAACCACTTTGGAGGTTGTAGATCTTTTTATTAATCCAAACGGTAAATCAAAGGTTGAGATTTACATAGCAGCAAGTAGTACGTTTTAATACAGAGGGGCCTTTTTGTGCCCTCCAGAAATTGCCAGCCAAATGTATGGCAGTAAGCAGACTACAACCCAGAAAATGATATGGGTATAAATCTATCTTGGGCAGTAGCAAAAACGGGCCGCAGCGAATCGACAGCCCATTTTGCGGTACCGCCGATTTGCTATAGCTCACTTTGCGCTACCGCCCAAGACAAGTTTATACCCTATTGTTTGCTAAATTGCCATTCAAATACTTAACAAGGTTCATAGAATCATAGAATGGTTATAGCACAGGAGGCCATTCAGCCCGTCGAGCCCGTGCCGACACTCTGCAAGAGCACTTCAGCTAGTCACACTCCCCCGCCCTTTACCCGTAGCCCTGCAAATTTTTTCATTCAGGTACTTATCCAACTCCCTTTTGAAAGCCACGATTGAGTCTGCCTCCACCATCCCTTCAGGCAGTGCATTCCAGATCCTAACCACTCGCTGCGTAAAAAAGATTTTCTTATGTTGCCTTTGGTTCTTTTGCGAATCATCTTAAATCTGTGTCCTCTGGTTTTCGACCCTTCTGCCAATGGGAACAGTTTCTCTCTATCTACTCTGTCTAGACCCTCATGATTTTGAACATCTCTATCAAATTTCCTCTCAACCTTCTCTGCTCTAAGGAGAACAACCCCAGCTTCTCCAGTCTATCCACATAACTGAAGTCCCTCATCCCTGGAATCATTCGTGTAAATCTTTTCTGCACCCTCTCTAAGGCCTTCACATCCTTCCTAAAGTGCGGTGCCCAGAGCTGGACACGATACTCCAGTTGAGGCCGAACCAGTGTTTAATAAAGGTTCATCATAACTTCCTTGCTTTTGTACTCTATGGGGGAAAAATTGGGTTGATTTGCGCTTCCCGTTATCGCCCCCGGGGCGCTAACAGGGCGCAAATCCCCTAGCGCCCAGGCGCGGCGCTGCTAATACCTCCCGCGGCGGTAGCCGGTAGCGCCCCACAGTGCTGCGCCACCGGCGATGACATCATCGCCGTGCACAGCACCCCGCACGCAAACTTCCCTTCCGCCCCCTGACCAATATGTCCGACAGGATCAGGGGTCATTTTTGCAGCAGCGGCGACGCTGCTTAAAGGGCAGGTGTCGGGCGGCCATTTTTATTTTGGCCGACTGCCAGCACCTGCCCCTATTCGCTTTTTTATGCGGGGTGCCAGTCACGATCGCTCAGCCCGGCACTCCTCTTGAGTTGGGCTGTTTTCACCGCACCCCACCCCACTCCCCAGTGGTCCAGCAGGACCCTGGTGCAGGCAGCGCTAGGCTCCTCCCCTTTAATCAGGGGAGGAGGCTTGCAATGATGTGGCGTTATGTGCCGCCGCGCATGGCATGGTTGCACGTAGCGCCACGACCTTCAGTAGTAGCACCCCAAGAAGGAGGTGGCGCGCTTCCAGTAGCACCCCATCTCCTGCTTGGGGCGCTCCTACTGAATTTACGGCAAAGGGGTGCTAACTTTTTCAGGGTGCTAAAACTAGCGCCACCCAATTTTTCGCCCTATGCTTTTATTTATGAAGGCCAGGATCCTGTATGCTTTTTATAGTTGAAAAGGGGCATTATGTCAAATGTAGAATCATCTCATGCATTTTTTTAAAAATTGTCGTGCTTAAGGGGCTGAAACTCTTATCTACTGGTGAAACACTACATTTTACTTTTTCCACTCTTTTTCTTACAATTAGTGAAAACGGGAATTTCAGTTCCTATATGACCTGAGGGAGATGTTTATTTTGCCATAATAGACCCTCGTAAAAAAATATCTCTTCATGCATTATATCTGACTTATCCTTACTTTCTGCTGTCAATCGCTATCCATCCATCCATGCAGCTCAGCGATAATAATGAAGTGAAAAGAAAAGAGGTGAAATAAAATGGCCAAAGAGGGAACATTATGTAGGCAGCTTATACTCTACTGAATTCTGTATCGATAAAAAAGTTATCCTTTTATAATACACCAGCTGAAGTGCCCGGCGGTGCTGAGGGGACTTTTGAGGGAATGTTGTTGTTGGAAGAGAGAGAGAGAGCGACTGGGGGGAAGAGAGAGAGAGAGAGCGAGCGACTGGGGGGAAGAGAGAGAGAGCGAGTGACTGGGGGGGAGAGAGAGCGAGCGACTGGGGGGGGGAGAGAGAGACAGCGAGCGACTGGGGGGGAGAGAGAGAGAGCGAGCGACTGGGGGGGAAGAGAGAGAGAGAGCGAGCGAGCGACTGGGGGGAAGAGAGAGAGAGTGAGCGACTGGGGGGTAGAGAGAGAGAGCGAGCGACTGGGGGGGAAGAGAGAGAGCAACTGGAGGGGGTGGGGGGGAGGGGGAGGGGGAGGGAGGGGGGGTAAGGGGGGGAGCGGGAAGGGGAGAGGGGGGAGGGGAGGGGGGAGGGGAGGGGGGAGAGGGGGGAGGGGAGGAAGGGGAGAGGGGAAGGGAGGGGGGGTGTGGGGGGAGAAAGGGAGGGGGGGAGCTAGCAGACCCGATGGCTCCGCAGAGCTCCGTGCCGCCCCACGCACTGACATGGCTCAGCCCGAGCCCCACCCTCCCGAGCACCGGCCTCCCGAGCCCCGCCCTCCCGCTCTCCGGAGCCCCGCCCTCCCGCTCTCCGGAGCCCCGCGCGCGCGCCCTCCCGAGCTCCGCCTTCCCGAGCCCCGCCCCCCGCCCGAGCCGGCTTCAAGACCAGAGAGACGCCGCCGCGCAACCTACCGCGTGAGGCCTGGCCGGACTCAAGTCACGCTCCGGGTGGAAGATGACGCGGATGCTGACTCCCGCCCCGCCCGCCTTTACTAAGATGGCGGCGGTGGCGACGCTCGGCTCAGGCCCGCCCCCTCCAACCTTCACAAAGATGGCGGCGATCGCTGGCCTTTTGTCGATCGCGACGGGAGGCGCCTAGCTCGGGCGTGGCTGGTCAACAGACGCCCAGGCTTTGAGGCCTGGAAAAACGGTGAAAGGTAGGAAAATTATAGAGGTTAGACAAAAGATTTACAAATTAATTATCTTTTTTTTAAAAACAATTTGTCTTTTAAAAGCAACTTTTTTTTTGCTGGAAATGTAGATTTGAAAAGAAACACGCAGAAAGCGGGAAAAAGAAATGAAAAGTTTGGAATCAAGATGGTGGCGACTCACCTCGGTTCAGAACGATAAGGCCCGCCCACACACGCACCGATTGGTGGACCGTCAGGTCACCGAAGCGTAGGTTGGTCAATCGTCCCATCACTCGACTCTAGGAGGGCCTGCCCGCATGCGCCAGGAACCCGCCCCCGCCATGCAGCGATTGGTCGACCGTCGGGTCGCTCGACCGTACGATTGGCCGACCTCGACGTCACTCGATGCTAATGAGCGGATAATGAGCGGAATGTTGAACGTTTTTTGGATACCGCGGGCGCAATTTTTGTCTGGCCAAAACGTAAATACGCTTATGACGGTTCTGGAATCGTAAGCTTTCTTTCGATGTAACACACGTGTAGGTACGCTCTATAACTTTCGAGTTTATACAATACAGACAGACAGACAGACGGAATGACAGACAGAAGAACCGCTTTATATATATAAAAATAAATAAGAGATAGATAGATAGATCAGTCTAATTACAGAGCTGAAATGACAGTACCAGTGCAGTTGAAGTTTTGTGCTGCAGTGCTGGTGCAAACCATGCTAGTGGAGCAGTGCACTGACTGCCCTGAAATTTCTACTTCAGCTCATCGGAATCATTTTGCGCAGCTGCCAATGTAGCTTTGCCCTTGTGCGAGGAGCAGGCCCAAAGGGGCAAGCAGAATTTCTAGCCAGCAAGTCCAAATTGAAAGAATGTGCGCACTCAAAAGGCGCACTCATATGGAGACAAAAGTATTTATTTCAGCCTTTGTCATGCTTTAAAATCAATTTCAGATACTTGTCAACCTTAGTCAAGACTGGAAGGGAAATGACAGATGTAAATGAACTGAAAGGAAAGTCAACGTGGAGGCACCAAACATGTCTACCCGGAGTTTCTGCTGACCTTCCGCCAAAATTATGGAGGTCGATTGGGAGAACCCCTGAGGAAATTCCCGGTGTGTACCTTTGAAGAATTGCTCTTTTGTAATGATTCAGCTATTGCGCTACAAGAGGACAGGAGGTTGTGAGCACTGAGATAATCTAATCTGAATGCAGTTGACCACTGTAGAGTGGGAACATCAGCAAAAGCGTAGCTAGGGTTCGATAATTAATGGAGGAGGGAAAAGCCCTGTGCAACACCCTTGAATTAGGAATGTAGGAGCATAGGAACAGGAGTAGGCCATTCAGCCCCTTGAGCCTGTTCCGACATTCAATAAGATCATGGCCGATCTGCAACCTAACTCCATGGCCTAGAAATTCACTATAGCCCCGTTTGGGGCATCAGCCTTGCCAGGGCGCTAAAAGTAGCGCCCCAGAAGCAGTCGCGGCCGCCCGCTGGAAATTCAGTTTGCGCGCCCCAGAGGGAAGCGCGGCGCTACTGGAGGCGCCCCGCATCCCTCTTGGGGCGCTGCAGCTGAATATCGCTGCACAACGTGCCGCAGCGCCACACGCTGCGGCATGGCACACTGCAGTACTGCAGGCCTTCCTCCCCTTCTTAAAGGGGAGGGGCCTTGTGCAGCGCGATCGAGGATCGCGAGTGCCGGCAAAACAGCCCGGCACCGAGGAGAAGTGCCGGGCTCTTGGAACGCAGTCGGCAGCGCGGAGAGGTGCTGGCAGGCGGCCAGCAAAAAAATGGCCGCCCCGCACCTTTCCTTTAATTAGCGTCTCTACCGCCGCAGGTAGGCCCCCCTGAACCGGTCGCAAATAGCGTCCGGCGTTAAAGCAGGGGGCACATCTAAATATCGCGATCGGGGCGTTAGCGGGGCGCTGCACACACCGATGACGTCATCGGTAGTGGCGCAGTGCTAACAGCTAGCGCCGCCATTAGCGTCCCGCTGAATTTAGCGGGAGGCATGGCCAGTGGCTTCCGACCCACTTAGCGCCCTCTTAAGGCACTAACGGGTGGCACAGCCCACTGAATTTCTAGGCCCATATACCTACCTTTGCCCCATATATTTAATACCTTTGGTTAACAAAAATCTATCAATCTTAGATTTTAAATTAATAATTGATCTAGCATCAATTGCCTTTTGCAGACGAGAGTTCCAAACTTCTACCACCCTTTGTGTGTAGAAGTGTTTCCTAATTTCACTCCTGATAGGTCTGGCTCTAATTTTTAGACTATAACTCCTAGTCCTAGATACCCCAACCAGCAGAAATAGATTCTCTCTATCTACCCTATCTGTTCCCCTTAATATCTTGAAAACTTTGATCAAATCATCTCCTAACCTTCTAAATTCCAAGAAATATAACTTTAGTTTGTGTACTCTGTCCTCATAATTTAACCCTTGGAGTCCAGGTACTATTTTGTTAAACCTACGCTGCACTCCCTCCAAGGCCAATATATCCTTCCTAAGGTGTGGTGCCCAGAACTGCTCACAGTTCTCCAGGTGTGGTCTAACGAGGGCTTTGTATAGCTGCAGCATAACTTCTACCCCCTTGTATTCTCGTCCTCTAGATATAAAGGCCAGCATTCCATTAGCCTTTTTGATTATTTTCTGTATCTATTCATGACATTTTAATGATTGATGTACCTGGACCCCCAAGTCTCTTTGGACAGCTACTGTTTTTAGCTTTTCACCATTTAGAAAGTATCCTGTTCTATCCTTTTTAGGTCTAAAGTGGATGATCTCACATTTGCCTACACTGAAATCCATTTGCCACAGTTTTGACCATTTGCTTAATCTATTAATATATCTTTGTAATTTTATGCTTCCATCTACGCTGCTTACAATGCCGCCTATCTTTGTGTCATCGACAAATTTGGATATATGACTTTCTATCCCATCATCTAAATCATTAATAAATACGGTAAATAGTTGAGACCCCAACACAGATCCTTGCAGGACATCACTAGTCACATCCTGCCAATTTGAGTACCTGCTCATTATCCCTACTCTCAGTCTCCTGCCGCTCAGCAAATTTCCTAACCAGGTCAATAATTTGCCTTCAATTCCATGGGCTTCAACTTTAGCTAACAGTCTCTTATGAGGGACTTTATCAAATGCCTTCTGGAAGTCCATATAAATAACATCCATAGACATTCCCCTGTCCTCTACTTTAGTCACCTCTTCAAAAAATTCAATCAGGTTTGTCAGGCATGACCTACCCTTTACAAGTCCATGCTGGCTCTCTGATCAGCTGAAAAATTTCAAGGGGCAGGATTTTCATTGGGCCGTGGAGGCAGGATTGGAGGCATGTGAGGGGTTAAAATCCCAAAATCAGGGGGCACGAACTCATCCCGCCCCCAACCTGCCTCTATGCCAGTTTCAAAGGAGGCGGGTACCCAACCCGCACTGGGACCCGCCTCCCCGAGACGGGAAGGGGATTAGTGCCAATTAACTGCCTGTTAACAGGTAGTTAACAGGCAGTTTTTAGCCTAATCCCTATTTTCATTGTTGAAATGTGGGATTCCCAACGGCTGCAAACCACGCCAAATTAGCGAGGCGGGCCGTCGGGATGAAGGGCTTGGAGGGGTCGAGATGTCCGGTGTTCAGGTGAGTGATGGGTGCATGAGTGCAGAGGTAAGTGTGTTTGGTGTGTGTAAAGTGTTTAAAGAAGTTGTACTTACATTTACATACCTTTACAGCCTTCCTTCCTTCAGGTCTCGGGAGTCCCTCATCTCACCGGCACAGAAAGCAGAATGGCCGCGATCTGTTAAAAGTTCCAGCATTCAGCTTTCTGTTCCAGGGAGATCTCTATATCATCCTGACAGGAAGGAATTAACTTAGAGTACAGATTGTCAGTGTTTGACAGCTTCAAACAGCTGTCGAACGCTGATATTTCATCTGTCAAAAGGTCTTGACAGATGAAATGTCAATTTGTGACGTCACTTGGTGCTGGGTGGCCCTTAATTGGCCTGCTGAGCCTGCTGGGCGGGCTCAACAAGGTCAATCAAGTGAACATCACGCGAGTTGGCTAGAACTCGATAGAGGCGGGACTACAACCCCGAAAGTTGTAGTCCCGCCTCCTACCCGACTCCTCAATGAAAATCCAGCCCTAGGTGTTCAATCACCTTATCCTTAGTTATAGACGCTAGCAATTTCCGCACAAAAAGATGTTAGGCTAACTGGTCTATAATTCCCTGGTTTCCCTCTCTCACAATTCTTAAATAGTGGAGTGACATGCGCAATTTTCCGATCTAAAGGAACGGTTCCTGAATTGAGAGAACTTTGGAAGATTATAGTCAGGGCATCTGCAATGTTCTCACCTACTTCCTTTAAAACTCTGGGATGGAAACTATCTGGCCCTGGGGATTTGTCATTCTTTAGTGCCATTATTTTCTTCATTACTGTTATTTTGTTTATGTTAATTTTGGTGAGTCCCTGTCCCTGATTCAATATTAGTTTCGTTGGAATTTCCGGCTTGCTGACCTCTTCCTCTACTGTAAACACTGATGTAAAATAATTATTCAACATGTCCGCCATTTTCTTATTATTGACAATATCACTGTTATCAGTTTTCAAGGGGTCAACATTGCTCCTGACCACCCTCTTTTTCCTATTTGTAAAAAATGTTTGTGTTGATGTTGATATCCTTTGCAAGTTTCCTTTCATACTCCCTTTTTGTAGCTCTATCTGTTTTGTCACCCTTTACTGTTCTTTGTATCTTTCCCATTCGCCTGGATCTGTGCTTTTTTTTGCATTTTTGTATGCTTTTTCTTTTAGTTTTATGTTATCTCTTACCTCTTTATTCGTCCATGGCTTGTTTTTTTTGGCAAGTACAGTTCTTGCCCCTCAGGGGTATAAACTGGTTCTGAATCACATTAAATTCTTTTTTGAACACCTCCCACTGATCTTCTGTCATTTTACCCAATAACAGATTTGCCCAGTTTACTGTGGACAGTCTCTGTCTCATCGCATTGAAGTCAGCCTTACCCAAATCTAGAATCTTGGTAACTATTTCGCGTTTCTCCCTTTCAAACATTACGTTGAACTCGATCATGTTATGATCGCTATTAGATAAATGTTCACGCACCGTTAGGCTGTTCACTAAATTTGGCTCATTACGCATTACTAAATTTAATATGGCATGCCCCCTTGTTGGTTCTAGGACATATATTGTTGCAGAAAACTATCCCGGACACACTCAAGAAATTCTCTACCTTTCTGACAGGTGCTAGTCTGCTTATCCCAATCTATATGAAAGTTAAAATCCCCTGTTAAAACCACTCTGCCTTTACTACATGCTTGTCTAATCTCTGCATTTATACAATCTAGCACTTCACAGCTCCTATCAGGGGGCCTATACACAACTCCCAATACAGTCTTAAATGCTTTCCTATTTCTTAATTCTACCCATAAAGTCTCCACTGCCTGCTTACCTCTCGTTATATCCTCTCTTATCATTGAAGTGATTTCATCCTTAATCACTAAGGTTATTCCTCCAGCTCTACCATTTTGCCTATCTTTCCTGTAGACCTTATAACCTGGTATATTTAGTTCACAGTCCTGACCGTCTTGCAGCCATGTCTCAGTAATGGCTACCATGTCATATATTCCAAGTTGAATTTACACCTGCAGGTCATTCAATTTGTTCCTTATACTCGGTGCGTTTGGATAAAGAATGCTTATTTGGGCCACACACCCTAACCTGTCGTTCAGCTCTAATGTTTTACTCACATGTTTTAATTAATGCCAGAGGATGAGTGATCAACTACAGTACATATAGAGGTCCTGAAATTGTGTGGGGGTTTCTCCCAGTACTCCACCATAACTTCGGTTGGAGACCATCAAAGCCCCCAGAGACATGGCATAAATGTCCATTTCCAGCCATTTACACCATTTCCTGGGGGTTATGGTTGGAAGTTGGTCAACCTGGTAGGAAATTTCAGGGCCAAGGTTATTTGAGAGGAAACTAGATAAGCATAAACATAGTTTTGCAGGAAGCCCATATAATGGTACTTTGCTTAGAAGTGCATGGTCCCAGACCCAGTGAAAAGCTTTAGCACTGTCGAAGACAATGACAGATGATTCACCAAAGTGTTAGTGAGCAGAGTTCCAGATATGTGTAACAACGAAAACAAGATCACAACTGGAATGCTGAAAGTAACACTGATGATCTTGGATTTGGCCACAACTTTCAAGGTGTGAATAATTTGAGACTAAACACTTAGAAATTTTAGTAAGTATCAATATAAGGGCAGTGGAGCGGTAGTTCAAAGCATAAGATGGATCACCTTTCTTAAGGATACGTGAATATGAATAAGTTTCCAAGGCGAAAGAGTGTCTGAGAATAGATGAGAATTAAGACATCATATGGAGCAGAAGAGATTTGGATGCACACATCTTCGTAGAAGAGTTATGACTATGACCACAGGTCTTAGCAGAGTCCAGAGTGCAGAGTATGAGACAGATATGATGGGAATAAAACTTGATTTTATCAACAACAACTCTTTAATGTAGAAACATGTATCAAGGGACTTCACAGAAGCATAATTAGGGAAAAATGAACAATGAGCCAAAGAAGGAGATATTATGGCCTAGAAATTGAGTGGGCTTAGCGCCCATTTTGCGGCGCTAGAGGGCATTGCGCTGGACTTACAGCCGGTTTTGAAATTGACTAGGGCCCAACATCGGCGTTACACCGGTAGCGCTGCGCCGGCACCGATGACGTCATCGGTGTGCGCAGCGTCCCGGTTGCCGTGGTGACGGGCCCCAGCGCCGAAATTCAGTTGCGGCCGCCTCGCCCGTGGCAGCCGCAACTAAGACTCTGGCAACAGAGTCTTACACGACTTTGCGCCGTCGCATAAAGGTGGAGCGGCGGCCGGCCGCTTTCCCGCCGGCCGCCTGCCCGCACCTCCCTCCCCGGACTCCCCCACCCCCCCCCCCGCGGAACAGATGCTTCTCGGCTGCGAGCCCGGCACTTCCCCGAGGTGCCGGGCTCATTTTTGTGGCGATTTAACCGGCCAGCGGGCGGGTGCAGGCAGCTCCTCCTTAACTGAAGGAGGAGGCCTGCACTTCCCGAGCCTGCCGCACCGCATCGGGCGCCGCAGCGCCGGAATAGCGCCGCAATGCGGCGCGTAGCGCCAGTTTTCAGGCGCAAACAGCCTTCAGTAGCGCCGGCAGCCGTTTGGGCGTGGCGCTACTGAATTTTTGGCGCGCACAGCGCGACTTAGCACCGGCGCTAAATTTCCGGCGTTAAGCCCCGGCGCAGCGCAAACTCAATTTCTAGGCCTATGAGTGGTGACCAAAAGCTTGATCAAAGAGGTGAATTTTAAGAAGGGTCTTAAAAGGAGGAGAGGTGGAGAGATTTAGGAAGGGACTTCTAGAGCTTAGGGCCTAGATGGCTGAAGGCACGACTACCAAGTGGGGGAGGGATGCGCTAAAGGCTGGAGTCAGGGGAATGGAGAGTTCTGGGGGGAATTGTAGGGCTCGAAGTTATAGGATAGAGTAGGGTGAGACCACGAAAGGGTTTAAACATAAAGATGAGAATTTTAAATTTGAGGTGTTGGGGGACCAGGAGCCAATGTAGGTCAGAAAAGACAGTGGTGATGGGTGAGCGAGACTTGTGTGGGATTATGGCTGATCTGTAATTTAACTCCATCTATCCGCCTTGGTTCTGTAACACTTACTAACAAAAATCTATCAATCTCAGATTTAAAGGGGGAAAAATTTGGTATTGACCATTTTGGGGCACTAGCATTGCCTGGGCGCTAACTTTAGCGCCTGGTGCTAAGACCGTGAAATTGAATTTTAGCGCCCCAAGATGGAAGTGGAGTGCTAAATCAAGCACTCCACTCCCTTCTTAGGGCGCTGACGTCGAAGAGCGGGGCGGAGACTTCAGCAGCACTACATACTGGACTGTGCAACGCTGCTACGTTCAATGGCTCCTTCCCTCCCTTAAAGGGAAGGGCCATCGTTGCAGGCTCTACAATATAAAAAGTACCTACCTGGACCACCAAGGCAGCCGCGATCCCGCGCGATCAGCCCGGCACACAAGCAGAGTGCTGGGTTGATCGATCGCGGGCAGGAACCCACGAAAAAAATGAGAACAGGAAGGGTAAGTTTTTTTCCACTTACCTCGGCCACCTCGCCTTTAATTATCGCCCCCGATGCAGCCGGCCGCCTGATGCATGCCTCCTGCAGCTCTCGGTGTTTTCGACTGGCGCTGCTACAGGGGGCAGAAGTCAATTTTGGGTTTGGGGCACTACTGGGGCGATGCGCACGGTGATGACGTCACGATCTCCGGGCGAAGGAGATCGGGGTGCAACGCCATAGTGCCGCTGCAAAACCCCCGCTGTATATGGTGGGAGTTGATGTCAGCACCACGCCCGGTCGCAAAGCCATTTATGCCCCATTAGTGCCCCTTGGGGGCACTAACGGGAGGCACAAAGGCACCCAATTTCACCCCCCAAATTTTCAGTTGACCAAGCTTTTTGGGGGAAAGAGTTACAGATTTCCACTACCCCTTGGGGAAAGACGTGCTTTCTGACATCACCCCTGAATGTCCAAGCTCTAATTTTAAGATTATGCCCCCTAGTTCTGGACTCCCCCACCAGAAGAAATAGTTTATCTCTATCTACCCTATCAACTAAAGCTCAATTTTAACCTCCCACGTTCTGACTGCCAGCAAAGCCCCAAAAACCAAGTGCTCCTCAGGGCCCCACAAGGAAACCTAGGGCTCCAGGCTTCCCTCTCCCAACTGTAATCGCCTTCCCCCCCATCACTTATCTGATTGCCAGGGACCATTCCCGCGAGTCTCCCGATGCGGCCTCCTGTCTCACTCACTTGACTTCCTCCTCCAAGCCTGAGTTGGAGTTGAAAATTGACCCCAAAATATCTTTAGAAGAGCTATCAACTATATAATCAGGACTGACAAGGGGTATTCACAGAGTTTAAGAGACACAGCTTCGGCAGAAGAGCAAAATAAACTGGACTGGAGGGGCACAAGACAGCAGTTGTTGTTTCTTTCTAATAATATTGTGTTAATCAGTTCTTTCTGTGATTTACACAAGTTATGAGCTGCGATAATGTTGTCTTGGGATATTTCAGGACAGCAGAGTGACAGGCATTAGTGAACCAAGATTTCATACCAGAGGTGACAGAAATGGAACTGTGAGGTTTGAAACCTTCCATGCATTACAGGCTAGTCTAACATGCCATCCAAAGCATTGTCCTAGTGTGCAGCATTGTGACTATTTAGTTAATTGTAAGATAACTAAGTCTTAGGTTTTCTTGAATTAATTAGGAAAGAAAGTAAGGGTTAGTTGAGCAGTCTAGGGAGGTTTCATATGGATATTCACGTGTAAAATGACTTGAAGGATTTCCTTTGTTGCTAAGTTAAAAGTGAGTATGAGCATAAAGCAAGAAATACACTTTCATACTCACCTTGATTCTTTCCCCAACATTAACAAAAACAGGAAAATAACCTAACCTTAATGTAACCCCAAGAAATTGGTGGCATACTTGATAAAGTGCCTTTCAATTGAGCAGAAATGACAAAGCATTTTGAGAAACTCTGAAGCAGTACGCTGAGAGAAGGCTGTCTTGCTTTTTAAGTGCAATTTGAACTGAGCAGTTGTGCCAGATGCTTTAGAGGTTGCTGAGCAATCAACAATATATAACCACAGCACAAATGTTCAAATTGACAACCAGTTCATTGAACAGAAATGTTCATAAATATGGACTCAAATCCATTCACAGGACAAATTTTAGTAAATAACAGATTGCTTTTAGTGCTTGTATGGCAGATGAATATTTTATATTGTTTGTGCTACCAAGTGGTGCAGTTTGTTCGAGTACAGTATCAGCATGTTGCACAACAAAGTGTTGGGAATTGGGTTGGAGTTATTTCTACTTATCATTAGGAACCAATTTTAGCCACACAATGGGAGGAGTATTGAATAGAGACAAGTTCCTTCCTACAGAGAGGAAGCGAGGATTCTGGTTGATGTACCTCCCAGTGGGTGGCTGTAGCAGTGGCCTGGAGCAGGCTGCAGGCTCACTCTCTTAAAAGAAAGAAAAAGAATTGCATTTATATAGTGTCTTTCACGACCCACCGGACGTCTCAAAGTGCTTTACAGCCAATGAAGTACTTTTTGAAGTGGAGTCACTGTTGTAATGTAGGAAAATGGGGAATAATGTGTGAATCTCAAACAGGCAGAGATTAAATAATGTATAAAATGACTAAGTATTTAGCATTGCTCGTGTTCAACTGTTTTTTATACTGGAAACTGCTATATACTGGTCTTATTCTGTGAAACAGTCCATTTATATAGTGCGCAGTGTCCGAAAGGAAATGATCAAACTGTGAGAGGCCAGTGGAGTGCAAAAGCCCAGAAGAGTGGCATTTAGCTTCAGCGGACAGAAGTATTGAAATTTTTATTTATATACTTTATTGTATTATGAGTTTACATTTATTTTTATCTACTTCATTTTAGCTGTTCAATGATGAGAGCCATTTAAAGTGGATTTGGTGCTTCAACTGTGAGTTGGTTTGAGGTGGTAATAGGTTATTAAGAGATGTGATTAGCTGTTCTCTGGTCGGCAGTATTTTTCACCGTGGCAGTTGGGCTATTGTGTAAGTTAAGAAAGTGAAGTTCGAGCTGAACCTTGAACTGTGTGAGGGCAGTGGAGTGTGAAAGGCCAGGAAAGTGTGGTGTTTAGCCGTAGAATGAGTTCAGCCTTGAGGTGCCATTGGCAGGATTCTTTATTTCCTAAAATTAATACTTGTGTGAAGAGGATCTTGATTCTTGTGAGAAGCTGGTGCGGGTGGGTGTTCAAACTACCAGGGCTGGATTTTCTCAGTTGCTGCAGTATGGTGGCGGGAAAGCTGGTTGCCGGGTTCCGGTCCCGCTCCTGGCTGCAGCCACTCTGTCAAAGGGATTTTCCCTTGTTGGCCTTGTTAAGCCCGCCCTGCGGGCGTCCCAGCCTATTAACAAGAAGCGGGTCTTATGACGTCATTTGATGACGCGTCATTAGCCAGTTTCCTTAAAGGGACCACGGCCACATTGAGTTTGACAGTTGTTCTGTCAGTGTTTGACAGCATTGAGTGCTGCAAACACTGAGAAGCACTGCACAAAGGTGGACGCTTGCACTCAGGTTCTCCAATGGCTCCCTCCATATGCTTATGGAGGGAGCCACAGCATGCAGGGAGGTTCTCTTCCCTTCCAAGGGCAGAAGAGACCTCCCCAGGACACCAACGCAGCCTGGTTGCACATTGCAGAGGAGGGCACAAGCAGGGATGTCGTCAGGAGGACCAGGCTGCAGCGGCGCCAATCTTTCAGTGATCGCAGTGGATCACGAAACGTAACTGCAAAGCCACACTCAACCTCACCCTGCTGTGCCACTCAACACATCCCCATCACTCTGCCTTCCCTACCCTTCTCCTGCACATCCTTACTCACACCAACTTACCTTGCACCTCCACCCAACCCTCTCTATCTACTTTATCACTTCCTCATCTCACTAGCCACCCCTCACCCTCACCCTCACCCTACTACAAGCATACCAGCTAACAACACACAAGCGTAGGCACTTGAGAGGTTTAGCCAATGTCCATGTGAAGTTTTTGGTAATGTGTTTTCATACAGTGAAATCTATATTTTCAACACTGCCCCTTATTGGACAGATCTGTACGCACCTTGAGAAATGTCTTACTGAGTTCCAGTGAATGTTGAGATATAACTTCCTCCCCCCACACCCCACCCCAGCTATAGTGATGAGTACGCATGGAATGACTTGTACATTAAAGGGATGCTTTACGGTGTTGGTGTGGGATGGTTTCAACCTGGTGCATCATGTGGCAGCCAAGATTTACAGCATCAAGTGAAGTAAATCTGGCCATGGTGATGCCATCGCTGGCCTCCCGGGCAGCAATGTTGTCGGGGGCTGATGCCCTGTGTCCTGTGCAGCATCAGGTGATGACGGAGAAGGTTACTGATGTTGTTGGTGATGTTGGTGTGCCTGGTGATGTTGGTGTTGGGGCTGATCGTGGAAGGATTCAGGCGATCAAGGTCTGATTTTGTCAAGGGCACCGATGTTGCTGCAATAGATGGCAGCTGCAGGTGAGATGACAGAAGCGATCTGTCAATGGTGAGAGAGGTTCTCCCAGTGAGGTGCCACTGGACATGCAGTTGGCTCTAAACACTTGCAAGCTAAAGAAACCTCTATATGTGTTACAAATGCAGTAACCAACAGTTTTTGCGTTCTGAAACTGACCATCTGCAACATGGCATCCTTTACACCACTTACATAGATACATAGAAGATAGGAGCAGGAGTAGGCCATTCGGCCCTTCGAGCCTGCTCCGCCATTCAATGAGATCATGGCTGATCATCCAAATTCAGTACCCGGTCCCTGCCTTCTCCCCATATCCCTTGATCCCTTTAGCCTTAAGAAATATATCCAACACTTTCTTGAATATACTTAATGAACTGGCCTCCACCGCCCTCTGTGGCAGAGAATTCCACAGGTTCACCACTCTCTGGGTGAAGAAATTCCTCCTCATTTCAGTCCTAAATGGCTTACCCCTTATCCTTAGACTATGACCCCTGGTTCTGGACTCCCCGGCCATCAGAAACATCCTTCCTGCATCTAGTCTGTCCAGGCCTGACAGAATTTTATAGGTTTCGATGAGATCCCCTCTCAATCATCTAAACTCCAGTGAGTATAAGCCCAATCGACACAATCTCTCCTCATACGTCATTCCTGCCATCCCAGGTATCAGCCTGGTGAATCTTCGCTGCACTCCTTCCATGGCAAGAACATCCTTCCTCAGGTAAGGCGACCAAAACTGCACACAATACTCAAGGTGTGGTCTCACCAAGGCCCTGTACAACTGCAGCAAGACATCCTTGTTCTTGTACTCGAACCCTCTTGCTACGAAGGCCAACATACCATTTGCCTTCTTAACCGCCTGCTGCACCTGTATGCTTACCTTCAGCGACTGGTGTACAAGAACACCCAGGTCTCTTTGCACTTCCCCTTCTCCCAATCTATTACCATTCAAATAATAATCTGCCTTCCTATTTTTGCCACCAAAGTGGATAACCTCACATTTATCCACATTATAGTGCATTTGCCATGTTTCTGCCCAATCACCCAACCTGTCCAAATCGTGCTGGAGTTTCACGACATCCTCCTCACAGCATACCCTCCCCCCCAGCTTTGTGTCGTCTGCAAATTTGGAGATATTACATCCAATTCCCTCGTCCAGATCATTAATATATATTGTGAACAGCTGGGGTCCTAGGACCGATCCTTGCGGTACCCCACTAGTCACTGCCTGCCACTCGAAAAACGACCCGTTTATTCCAACTCATTGCTTTCTGTCCGCCAACCAGTTCTCTATCCAAGTCAATACCTTGCCCCCAATCCCATGTGCCTTAGTTTTGCACGATAATCTCTTATGCGGGACCTTATCGAAAGCCTTCTGAAAGTCCAAATACACCACACCCACTGGTTCCCCCTTGTCTATTTTACCAGTTACATCCTCAAAAAATTCCAGTAGATTAGTCAAGCATGATTTACCTTTTGTAAATCCATGTTGACTTTGTCCGATCCAGTCACTGCTTTCCAAGTGCTCTGCTATTACATCTTTTATAATGGACTCTAGCATTTTCCCCACTACCGATGTCAAGCTTACCGGTCTATAATTCCCCGCCTTTTCTCTACCACCTTTTTTGAATAGTGGGGTAACATTAGCTACCCGCCAATCCATGGGTACCGTTCCAGAGTCTATCGAGTTCTGGAAGATGATCAGCAATGCATCTACTATTTCTAGGGCCACTTCCTTAAGTACCCTGGGATGTAGATTATCAGGCCCTGGGGATTTATCGGCCTTCAGTCCCATCAATTTTCCTAACACCATTTCCCTACAAATACTGATTTCTTTCAGTTCCACCCTTTCATCAGACCCTATGTTCCCCGGCATCTCTGGGAGGTTATTTGTGTCCTCCTTTGCGAAGACAGAACCAAAATATGTATTTAGTTGGTCTGCCATTTCTTTGTTCCCCATTATAAATTCCCCCGATTCTGACTGCAAGGGACCTATGCTTGACTTCACCAATCTTTTTCTCTTCACATATCTATAAAAGCTTTTACAGTCAGTTTTTATGTTTTCTGCAAGCTTACTCTCATATTCTATTTTCCCTTTCTTAATTAATCCCTTTGTCCTCCTTTGTTGAATCCTAAACTGCTCCCAATCCTCAGGATTATTGCTTTTTCTGGCCAATTTATATGCCCTCTCCTTGGACCTTATGCTATCCCTAATTTCCCTTGTTAGCCACGGTTGGGTCACCTTTTTTGTTTTATTTTTATGCCAAACTGGGATGAACAAATTCTGTAGTTCATCCATTCGGTCTTTGAATGTTTGCCATTGCCTATCCACCGTCAACCCTTTGAGTGCAATTCCCCAATCAATCCTACCCAACTCGCTCCTCAGACCATCATAGTTTCCTTTATTTAAATTGAGGACCCTAGTCTCCGAGTCAACTACTTCATTCTCCATCTTAATGAAGAATTCGATCATATTATGATCGCTCCGACCCAAGGGGCCTCTTACAACAAGATTGCTATTTAATCCTTTCTCGTTACATAATACCCAGTCTAAGATGGCCTGATCTCTGGTTGGTTCCTCGACATATTGGTCCAGGAAACCATCCCGTAAACACTCCAGGAATTCCTCCTCCACAGTATTGTTACTCATTTGGTTGGCCCAATCTATATGTAGATTAAAGTCACCCATGATGACTGCTGTGCCCTTATTGCACGCTTCTTTAATTTCTCTTTTAATGCCATCCCCAACCTCCGCCTTACTGTTTGGAGGTCTATAAACCACTCCCACTAACGTTTTTTTCCCCTTAGTATTTCTCAATTCTACCCGTACAGATTCCACCTCATCAGAGCTAATATCCTTCATTACAATTGTGTTAATCCCTTCTTTAACCAATAATGCTACCCCAGCTCCCTTTCCTTTTTGCCTATCTTTCCTGAATATCGAATACCCCTGGATGTTGAGTTCCCAGTCCTGGCCTTCCTTGAGCCACATTTCCGTAATCCCAACCAAATCGTATTTGTTTACTTCTATTTGCGCAGCCAATTCATCCACCTTATTACAAATGCTCGTCGCATTAAGACACAAAGCCTTCAGGCTTGTTTTTTTAACGCTTTTAGACCTATTAGAATTATTATTTACTGTGGCCATGTTTGATTTAAACCGTTGATTTCTCTGACTGCCACTTTTGTTTTTCTCCTTCCTATCTTTTGCTTTTATCCTTGTTTCCCTTTCCTCTGTCTCCCTGCTCAGGTTCCCAACCCCCTGCCATTTTAGTTTAAACCCTCCCCCACAGCACTAGCAAACACTCCCCCTAGGACACTGGTTCCAGCCCTGCCCAGGTGCAAACCGTCCGGTTTGAACTGGTCCCACCTCCCCCAGAACCGGTTCCAATGTCCCAGGAACTTGAATCCCTCCCCCTGGCACCATTCCTCTAGCCACGTATTCATCTGAAGTATCCTTCTATTTCTACTCTGACTAGCACGTGGCACTGGTAGCAATCCTGAGATTACTACCTTTGAGGTCCTGTTTTTTAATTTATCTCCTAACTTCTGCAGCTGTCAGCTTATCAGATACATCAGAGCAGACGCAACTCACGCCAAGGTGAGCTGGCGTGTTCCCCGAGCAGCGGGTAACCCATGGGGTAGCACGTAAAATTGGAAGGAAGCCTCAAAATACCATTAAATTGGCTGTTAACATCATTTTTTGAGCTCAATTGTCTCCCCCGCCACTTGGTGTCGGGTCAGTTCTCCGCTGACAGACCCAACACCTGGGAGACTCGCGTGGAGGTGGGTTGACAGCGGGTTTCCTACCCGCTGTCAATCTTTGCTATTTTGACAGCAGACCCGCCTCCAAACCTGCCCTCTGAGTGCTGGCAAAATTCTGGCCCCACTCTCTACCTTTTTAAGTTAGACACAGAGAATTGATAGTGCAGAGAACCCTCGTGATACGCATGGAGTGTGATATGTGAGACATCATGGATCTTCATTATTTTCAGGGACAGCACATTTGCACTAAGTGTCAGAAAATTGAGTCTCTGGAGCAGAGGATCTCTGTGGTCGAGCAACAAATGGTCACACTCTGCAGCAGAGAGGATGAGACGTTTCTGGAATGTACTCGCCAGAATGTGGTCACCCAAGAGGATAATGTAAAAAAAAAAGAGAATTGGACGACCATCCATAGAGACAGCAGAGAAATACAGGAATCACGGGTGCAATGAACCCCCAAGTTAGTGGAACTGTCCAATAGATGCTCTGGGGCGAGTTTAACCCTATCCGCCTGACAAAAAACAGGCAAATTGCACAGGTTACTTACCTGACCTGAGCAGGTGGCAGGAACACTCGTCCAAATCCGGCGGGGTCCTTTTTTACATGTGCATATCGGGTCCTGATGGCATCATCGGAACTCGACTGTAATTTTAACTGAGAGGGAAGCAGCAGTGAGTTTCCCGCCCGGTAAAGACAGACGGGGAAGAAGATTAGAGCCAGAAGAGGCCCAAAAAGGTAAGTTTCTTTTATACTCTTTTTTATTTTCTTTGTGAGGCCAGTGGGAGCAAGAGAGATATGCAAGAACAATAGGGCAATAACAGTAATTGATTTTAACCATCCCAGTATAGACTGGAATAAAATTAATGTGTGTGGTCAAATTTGTGAATGCATTTTAGAATGCATCCAGGACTGCTTCCCAGTGTGACACAGTAACAGAAGTAGGCCATTCAGCCCCTCGAGCCTGTTCTAACATTCAATGAGATCATGGCTGATCTGTATCCTAACACCATCCACCCACCTTGGCCCCATATCCCTTTATACCCTTGGCTAGCAAAAATCTATCAATCTCAGATTTTAAATTATAAATTGAGCTAGCATCTACTGCTTTTTGTGGGAGGGAGTTCCACACTTCTCCCACTCTTTGCATGAAGAAGAGTTTCCTAACTTCTCTCCTGAATGGCCTGGCTCTGATTTTAAGGTTATGTCCTCTTGTCCTTGACTCCCCCTACCAGTGGAAAAAGTTTTTCTATATCTACCCTATCAATTCCTTTCTAAATTCTATAAACCTCTATAAATTTCTATGATTCTAAATCACTCCTTAGCCTTCTATATTCCAGGGAATATAAGCATGGTTTATGTAATCTCTCCTCCTAATCTAACTCTTGGAGCTCTGGTAACATTCTGGTAAATCTGCGCTGCACTCCTTCCAAGACCAACATATCCTTTCTAAGGCGTGGTGCCCAGAACTGTACACAATACTCCTGATGTGGTCTAACCAGGGCTTTGTATAGCTGTAGCAAAACTACCTCCCCTTTATATTCTAGCCCTCTCGTTATAAAGGTTAACATTCCATTAGCCTTTTTGATTTTTTTTGTACCTGATGACTATATTTTAGTGATTTGTGTACATGGACCCCTAAATCTCTTTGGACCTCCACTGTTCCTAGCTTTTCACCATTTAAATAATACTCAATTCTATCCTTTTTTGGTCCAAAATGGATGACCGCACACTTATCTGCTTTGAAATTCATCTTACTTACTTAATCTATCAATGTCTCTTTGTAATTTTATGCTCCCGTCTACATTACTTAATATGCCACCAATCTTTGTGTCATTGGCAAACTTGGATATATGGCTCTCTTTTGTGTTACATAAGTCATTCATAAGTTTCGAGTTCAACATGGAACAAAGCATTTCTTTAATTAGTTCTGGAAAATGAAGTGCAGTAAAAAACTGATGTAAGAGTAGGTGAACAATTGGAAAATAGTGACCACAACATAGTTAGATTTAATGTAAGAATAGAAAAGGATAATGAAGAGTCAAAGATAAGGGTTCTGGACTGGAAAAAGTTAACAAACTGGTCAATAGATCAGCAGTGGGAAATGCAGAGTGCAATATAAATATATTCCTATAAGGTGAAAAGGAGGTGCATCAAAGTATAGAATTCTGTGGATAAATATATAGAGAGAGATTAAACTGAAACAGGAAACATATGATAAAGTTAGGGCTAAAAATATTAAATTTAATAATGAGGAATATAACAATGTAGCAGAAAGGTGAAAAGCAGTAAAAGGAAATCTGAAAAAAGACTTGAAGATAAAATAAAAGGACATAGTAAGGGCCTTTAAAAGCAGATGAAAAGTAAATGAATTGTTAGAGGGGGTAGGACCGCTCAAGGATGAAAGAGGGAATCTAATTGTGAAGGATAACTATATACTAGTTGGTGTAATGTCAGTTATGGGCAAACTCTTGGAATTCTTTATTTGAGATGAAACTAGTAAGAATTTAAAAATGCTTAATCAAGGACAGCCAGCAGGAATTTGTTAAAGGCAAGATGTGTTTTAAAAATGTAGTCGAGTTTTTTGCAGAAGTGAACAATTGGACAGATAAAGGTAATGCAGTAGATGTAGTATATATGGATTTCAGTAAGGTGTCTTGCAAGATACTTGTTAAAAAGATTCAGGCGTATAGTATAAGAGAGGAGGTAGGAGCATGGATAGAAGGTTGGTTGATAGACAGGATACCAAGAGTAAGGTGTTGCTTAGCCTAGAGAGGAGTTGTAAGTGATGTACCCCATGGGTCAGTACTGGGTACACCGCTGTTCTTTGCATATGTCAACCAACTTTCTATATATATTGGCAGGTTAGCAGGATGGGAAAACAGATGGCAGATGCAACTTCATGTGGATAAGTGTGAGGTAATAATTTTAGGAGAAAAACAAAGAATGGGAGTGACGTAAGAAAACTACTAGGCACTTGGTCTAAGCGTTAAACAAAGCTTTAATCAACTGCTTTACAACATGGAGGTCTAGTTGTGTCCTTCACTAGTTCCTGTTAAGAATGTCCTGCGCAAGCTGGGCCCATGCCCGAATATTTATACTCTCCCTGGACAGCGCCACCCGCAGGCCGCTCAGTTGATTCATGTCAGGGAGTATGCACTTAATGGAGAGACACTGAAGGGTGTGGTTGAACAGAGGGTTTCAAATACATTGGGGGGAAATTTTAACCCCAAAATACGGGTGGGTGGGGTTGGGTGGGAAGTTAAAGAGTTATATAACTGAATCCCAACTCCAACCCGCCCACTTCCAGTTTTAACGGAGGCGGGATGGGGGGCGAGCAGCCAACATGCTCCCAGGAGGTGGGTCACCCATTTAAATATTATAGTGAGGCTGGCGTGCCTCAGGATGATACGCCATTACAAATTTAACTCTGGCTGGTCGGGTTTCCCAGGCCAGCTAAAATAAGGCGAGGATTGCTGGATCCAGGAAGTAAGTGCCTTTCCACTTACATGCTGGATCCAGCGTCCCTGCCTCACTCACCACCCCGTCCACCCCCCCGCAGGCCTCCCGATCTCTTCCCATGAGGCCTCCAATCACCTTCCCAGCCTTCCCCTCCAGCCCCGATGCGCCTCCAAACCCTGACCACCCCTCCACACCGATCCTGACCACCCCTCCACACCAACCCCGATCCTCCTCCGGACTCAATTCACACCCCCAATGTTCCTCTGGCCCCGACCACCTGCCCGATCATCCTCCGGCCCCGATTTACCCCCACCCACCCCCCGATCTTCCTCCGACCCCTGACCATAACCCCCGATCATCCTCCGGCACCAATTTACCCCCACCCATCCCCCGATCTTCCTCCGACCCCTGACCATAACCCCCGATCATCCTCCGGCACCGATTTACCCCCACCCACCCCCCGATCTTCATCCGACCCCTGACCATAACCCCCCGATCATCCTCCGGCACCGATTTACCCCCACCCACCCCCCGATCTTCCTCCGACCCCTGACTATAACCCCCGATCATCCTCCGGCCCTGATTCACAATCCCTCCTTCCCCCTCCCCCCCGATTTACACTCCCTGATACTCTTCTGGCCCCTGGCCACTGCCCGATCAGTCTCCGGCCCCGATTCACACCCCCAATGCTCCTCCAGCCCCTGATTGTCCTGCTCCGATCATCCTCTGGCCCCCGACCACCCCCCGATCCCTCCTGCTCTCCTCTTTGCAGCCTACTGCCGCAGGCCTACCCGCCCACAACCAGTCAGCTTCCCCATCTGGCTGGCTGCGAGTGGGAAACGGAGCTTTGACATGTTAATCAGGTCCTGCCACTATATTCAGCAAGGCCTGCAATAAACCTGTTTTTTCGAGATTCCCTCCCACTCTTTAGCCCTCCTGCTTCCGACCCACTCCCAGATTAAAATTCCGGCCATAGTCCCTGAAAGTGTGAATAGAGGTACATAAAAGCCAATCGAATTTTGGGTTTTATTAATGGGGCATAGATTACAAGAGTAAAAAAAGTAATGATGAATTTATATAAAACATTGGTTAGGCCACAGTTACAGTATTGTGTGCAGTTTTGGGCACCTCTTATAGAAAGGACTTTAAAGCCATAGAAATCATACCAAGATGATGAGTTGGAGAATTATAGTTATGAGGAGAGTTTTGAGATACTGCGACTATTTGCACTGGACCAGAGAGGGCTAAGAGATTTAACAGAGATTTTTAAATTATAAAGAATTTTGATTGAGTAAATAGAGAAAGACTATTTCCTCTCATTATTTACCAGTTAGTAGGGGTCATCAATTTAAAATTATCACTGAGAATGAGGAGAGAGGTTAAGAGAAATTTCTTTATGCAGATGGTTGTTCAAGCATGGAATGTTTTTGTTAAATAGATGGATAAATATTTGAAGCAGAGGAAGACACAGGATTATGGGGAGAGGGTGGGTCAGTGGGATTAGTTTGACATTGCTCTGGCAAAAAGCCATTACAGACATAATGGGGGTCAAACTTATCAATGCCAATAGCACAAAGTGAGGCAATATCGAACTGGCAGCCTGTTTTACACCATGCCCAAATTTCTTTTTCACTGACTTCACTTTATCTAGGGTTTAATTTCCTCTGATAAGACACTTCTCAATAAGTTCACTTATAATTCCTTTTTGCGCTATTTCAACACAAGCATTATTAGCCTGTTTACTTTTAATGGGTTAACAAATGCATTGAAATAACACAGAAAGAAGTTTTACACAAATGCCTTAAGCAGTGCATTCCCAAAAGAAATTAACATGCTAGCATTGTAATAGTCTTCTTATATGACACTGCTAAAGGCATTTCAGATATGTGTAACTTTTCTCTCTCTTCAACTTACTGGCTATGACAAATTTCCAATGTACAACACTGTAAATGAAGATTTTTAGTAGAAAACTGTTTTATCACATGGATCTTCTCAATCAGATTGCATTTTAAATTGACCTCAATAATGTTACAAAATATTAAAACAACCAAGCTAATAAATGTTTTGCTAGCTCTAGTGATAAATTAGTAGACTCCCAACTAAAGGACCAGAGTTTGAATTGCAGCTTTGCTAACATTCAACTCTGCAACTTTCATTGGTGAGTTTTGCCAACATTTGTCCAAGATACTGGATGAAACACTTTCTTGCAGCACAGCAGTCTATCGTGGAAGGAGTACGAGGAGACAATAACTGGCAAGATCAATCTTACCGTGTCAACCACCAAACAATATCGATGCTAACTATGGGAAAATCAAACTGCTGAAACTATTCTGGCATCCTTGCTCAAAAATGAAGCATGGTAATAAACTGGAACTCGGGTGGGTTTGAAGGGATGAAAATGGAATTCACAAATTATCTCAGTTAAGTCAGCTATGGGTTTTCTCTGTTCCTTTTGTATTTTAAAGGGGAAAGAAAGTATAGGTGTCCAAGATTCAGGCTGTGAGCTCCCATTACTCAGCCCTTGAAACCCCAGGCAGCGTTTTCTATTTGCATACTTGTACACCTAAATTTCTTCTGCTGTTGGCTTCAGATTTTTGAGCTTCTTGGGCCTGGAGGATTTTAAAAGACTCCTTCGCTGATGAATCTAGATCAATGAGGATGCAGCCTTTTTCCACCAACCAAGGGGCAGTCTGTACCAATTCTTTGGGCCCAGGAAGTAGGAAACATTGCAAGTGACACTAGAAGAACTTTATGCACACAAGCGCAAAGATAGAAAACAACCTCTAATGGGTAGATAACTTTAGAGACTGTATGGCAGTGGCAATCGTAGAAGAGGAGAAGATCACAGAAGTGATGGACGCAATGGCAGCAGCAGTGAAGATGGAGATCACAGTGGTGGAGAAGGCAGCAGCAGTGAGTGAAAGTAGGCAATGGTGGAGTGGAACAGATTGCGGGGAGGGGTGGGTGGCAGAAGACAATTCACAGTGGAAGAGATCAAGTCTGCCAGCAGAGGACGTGCAAAATGCAGGGCGCTGGGTCACAGAGAGAGCACTAACCAACCAAAAGATAAACAAGGAGCAGGCAGCCAGCCAACCTTTATGTATAAGAATTTTAATTTTTGTGAATGAGAGTTTGAATTATTAATGCACAGTGTTTTTTTTACATACATGAGTTGGTTTTATTTATGTATGGCATTTAATTATTTTTTTTAAATGAGCACGCATGGTGTTGCCAACACTTACAAGTCCTGTGATTTTTGGAAGTATTATTCAAATGCTTGCGAGGAAATTTAAACAAAGTTTTCATATGCGATCCACTCACTCATTGTGGCACATGCTCAAAAAGTTGAACACCCCTGGTCTAGGAAGAACATTTTCAGTGTAAAGTAATTATTTTTATTGAAGAAAACAATGGGCTCACTGTAAATTTCTTTGACAGTTTGGTTAAAAACTTCAGTTTTATTGGCCACATGAAATCGTTCATAGGGGTCTCCCTCCCTGCTAGGCTGCTCCAGTGAAGTCACTGGTGGAGAGCGTCTTGGAGCAGGTTCATTGCAAACAGGTGGGGGCAACTTCAAACTAGCCACCTGGCCCTGGGAAACTATGCTAGAGGCTAGCAATGCAAATGCTGAATGAGAAAAAGGTTAATCACTTT
The DNA here is from genome assembly GCF_052327205.1 of Somniosus microcephalus. NCBI lineage: Eukaryota > Metazoa > Chordata > Chondrichthyes > Squaliformes > Somniosidae > Somniosus > Somniosus microcephalus. Next base: position 118,060,544 of record NC_140995.1, read on the forward strand.
AGCTAGAAGTTTGTACTGCATTCAGATCAACATCTAGAGCTAGCTTTAAAATTTCATCTTCCAAAAAAGAACCTGTCAATCACTTTTGAAATGCACCAGTGCCAGCATTTGCTGTATCTTAGTCAGGCCTCTCTTTTTACAACAGCCAGGAGAAAATCATAGCTTGTGGATTTGGCCCCTAAAGGTCAAAAAAGAGAGGGGAGAAATATCAGACAGGGCGAAGCTATGTATTTTTTTTACTAATGCTAGTATAGTTTTTGGAATTGTAAACATATGTAATGAAGAAAAAGTGAAAATTGTAACAGGAACAACAGAGACCTGGTTAAATCAGACATTGACAGGGATTAAAATACCAGGATGCACAGTTTTCAAAAGGGACAGGTACAGCAAAGTAAGTGAAGGAGCAGCAATAAAAGAAGCCATTGCATCTATGAAAAGAATTACAATATGTGCGATTGCTGGACCAATTGAAATGATTGAGGTCAACGATGGTAAAGGAACAAAGTTCATTTCTGTTCTGACGAAGGGTCATCGACCTGAAATGTTAACTCTGTTTCTCTCTTCACGATGCTGCCTGACCTGCTGAGTGTTTTCAGCATTTTCTGTTGTTGTTTCAGATTTCCTGCATCCGCAGTATTTTGCTATTGAACAAAGTTAATTGTTGGCTGCTATTATCGATCTCTTAGACAGGAGGGGAGCATAGAAAGAGAAATGTGTACAGATCAGAGAAATCTGCAAAAGGAGAAAAATTTTAATGATGGGTTATTTCAATTATCCTGATATTTACAGGGAAAACAGCAAAGGAAAAGCTAATGAGTGCATAAAGCTGGTAATTATTGTTACCAGTAATAGAAACATAGAAGATAGGAGCAGGAGTAGGCCATTCGGCCCCTCGAGCCTGCTTCGCCATTCAATGCGATCATGGCTGATCATCCAAATTCAGTACCCTGTCCCTGCTTTCTCCCCATATCCCTTGACCCCTTTAGCCTTAAGAAATATATCCAACTCCTTCTTGAATATATTTAATGAATTGGCCTCTAATGCCTTCTGTGGTAGAGAATTCCACAGGTCCACCACTCTCTGGGTGAAGAAATTCCTCCTCATCTCTGTCCTAAATGGCTTACCCCTTATCCTTAGACTGTGACCCCTGGTTCTGGACTCCCCGACCATCGGGAACATCCTTCCTGCATCTAGTCTGTCTAGTCCTGTTAGAATTTTATAAGTTTCAATGAGATCCCCTCTCATTCTTCTAAACTCCAGCAAGTACAAGCCCAATCGACCCAATCTCTCCTCATACGTAATTCCTGCCATCCCAGGTATCAGCCTGATGAATCTTCGCTGCACTCCTTCCATGGCAAGAACATCCTTCCTCAGATAAGGCGACCAAAACTGCACACAATACTCAAGATGTGGTCTCACCAAGGCCCTGTACAACTGCAGCAAGACATCCTTGTTCCTGTACTCAAACCCTCTCGCTACGAAGGCCAACATACCATTTGCCTTCTTAACCGCCTGCTGCACCTGCATGCTTACCTTCAGCGACTGGTGCACAAGGACGCCCAGGTCTCGTTGCACTTCCCCTTCTTCCAATCTATTGCCATTCAGATAATAATCTGCCTTCTAGTTTTTGACACCAAAGTGGATAACCTCGCATTTATCCACGTTATATTGCATCTGCCATGCTTCTGCCCAATCACCCAACCTGTCCAAATCATACTGGAGTTTCTCGGCATCCTTCTCACAGCACACACGCCCACCCAGCTTTGTGTCGTCTGCAAACTTGGAGATATTACATCTAGTTCCCTCATCCAGATCATTAATATATATTGTGAATAGCTGGGGTCCAAGGACCGATCCCTGCGGTACCCCACTAGTCACTGCCTGCCACTCGGAAAAAGACCCGTTTATTCCAACTCTTTGCTTTCTGTCTGCCAACCAGTTCTCTATCCAAGTCAATACCTTGCCCCCAATCCCATGTGCCTTAACTTTACATGCTAGTCTCTTATGCAGGACCTTATCGAAAGCCTTTTGAAATTCCAAATACACCACATCCACTGGTTCTCCCTTATCTATTTTACCAGTTACATCCTCAAAAAATTCCAGATGAATTCTTACTGCATTTGTATAACATTCCTTTGCTCCTTTAACAGAGGAGTTAACTGGTTTATTTTAAATAGGTCATAGGATCACAGTATCATAGAATGGTTACACCACAGAAGGAGGCTATTCGCCCTGTTGAGCCCCTGCCGGCTCTCTGCAAGAGCATTTCAGCTAGTCCCACTCCCCCGCCCCTTCTCCGTAGCCCTGCAAATTATTTTCCTTCAGGTACTTATCCAATTCCCTTTTGAAAGCCACAACTGAATCTGCCTCCACCACCCTTTCGGGCAGTACATTCCAGATCATAACCACTCGCTGAGTAAAAAAGTTTGGTTCTTCTGCCAATCACTTTAAATCTGTGTCCTCTGGTTCTTGACCCTTCCACCAATGGAAACAGTTTCTCTCTATCTACTCTGCCTAGACCCCTCATGATTTTGAACACCTCTATCAAATCTCCTCTCAACCTTCTCTGCTCTAAGGAGAACAAACCCAGCTTCTGCAGTCTATCCACGTAACTGAAGTCCCTCATCCCTGGAACCATTCTTGTATATCTTTTCTGCACCCTCTCTAAGGCCTTCACATCCTTTCTAAAGTGCGATGCCCATAATTGGACACAATACTTCAGTTGAGGCCAAACCAGTGTTTTATAAATGTTGATCATAACTTCCTTGCTTTTGTACTCTATGCCTCTATTTATAAAGCCCAGGAACCCGTATGCTTTTTTAACTGCTTTCTCAACCTGCCCTGCCACCTTCAACGATTTGTGCACATATACCCCCAGGTCTCTCTGTTCCTGCACCCCCTTTAACATCTTCTTCCTTGGTAAAGACAGATGCAAAGTATTCATTTAGTACCTCAGCCATGCCCTCTGTCTCCATGTGTAGGTCTCCTTTTTGGTCCCTAATTGTCCCCATCCCTCCTCTTACTATCCGATTACTATAGAAGACTTTTGGATTCCCTTTTATGTTAGCTGCCAGTCTATTCTCATACTCTCGCTTTGCCCCTCTTATTTCCTTTTTCACTTGCCCTCTGAACTTTCTATATTCAGCCTGGTTCTCACTTGTATTCTCAACCTGACATCTGTCACACACCCCCTTTTTCTGCTTCATCTTACTCTCTATCTCTTTCATCAACTCAGTGGACAGAGGAATGTCATACAAATGTGTTAAATTTTCATCCACTAATATTGCCAACAGCAATTTCTAGAGGTGGTGTCAGATTCTTTATTCAACCAGTGGGTTAACCACTCAACACAGTCAGTGACTTGGGGCCAAAAATCCATGGCCCTATAACTCTGTGGTGGGAGTATGCTGGTGGCAGAGATTCCGCGACCCTTACAAGAGGCGAAGACTCCACCTGCCCTTACAAGGCCAGTGATGTAAGAGGGGACGTGGCCAGGGGTGGGTACTACCTACACTGGGAGTTCCCACTTCCCCAGCACATAAAGGTTCAGCGTATCATTGGTGGCAGTATGTCTGGTGAGCCCAAGCACACCAAGTCTCCAGATGTCATATGTGGGTCCCAACTGAGGGTCCAGGCCAGGATTGTGGTCCAGATTTCTGAAGGAAAATCTGAATTTATTTTTTAATAATTATTTAAATGCAGTCCCTTTACAAAGGGAACCACTGGCGGCACTTCAAAGTTCTTTTAACAGTGTGGCGGGGTGTGAGAAAGAACCAGCATCTTCTTAACCGGTATGTTACACCACAATTAGTAGCCTGTGGGGGCAGGCGGTGGCCTAGTGGCATGGGCGCCCATTAATGGCATTTAAATTTAGGGGTCCTCTTGACCCTGTGAACTTTGGTGGGGTCTTCAGGAGACAATTAGGTGTACCTGTGGAGACAGAAGGGATGGAGGAATAAAGGCATTTAGGTGGGTGTCCATCTGTGAAGTAGGGCAAGCTTGCTTGTTTTTGAAAATACTTACTTTCTTATTAGGCAACAAAAACAATCAGGCTTTTAGACCATTCCCTATAAAATTTAGCTCCAGTGCCATTCCACAGAAAAATACTTTCACACTGTGCAGACAATCTGAGAAGGAATTAGTGAATTATGCTGCATGACCTTATATAGCTCACAACTACAGCTACAAAGAATTACCTCAGCACCTTGATTAGCCTCGATTTAAACGTACATTCAATGAGTGTTAAAGGTAAAGGAATACTGAGAATAGGGGGCATATTGAGTTAAAGAATGGGCTTCCACCTCTAGGATTTTTGGGATGAAATTCTTCTCTTGCTATCAGCTGCAAGGGTCCAATGTGAAATAGGTTTATGCAGTCTCAATACTGTTCTAGGGGTACAGCATAAAACTGATAACAAATTAGCAGTAAATTGGCAGTCTAACCTAGACCCTGTGATGGCTACTCAATGAAGGGTTCTTGTACTCATAAGAGCAACATTTTAAAAGATAAATTTCAAATAGTTCTTCTCCAATTGGAAACTCAGATTGGATGGTCAGTCATTGAGTATATTCAAGACAGAGATCGATAGATTTTTGGGTATCTCAAGGGATATGGGGATAGTGCGGAAGGTGGAGTTGAGGTAGAAGATCAGCCAAGATCTTACTGAATAGCAGAGGAGGCTCGAAAGGCCGAATGGTCTACACCTGCTCCTATTTCTTGTGTTTTTGATAGCGGTGTTCAAAATCATGAGGGGTCTAGACAGAGTAGATAGAGATAAACTGTTCCCATTGGCAGAAGGGTCGAGAACCAGAGGACACGGATTTAAGGTGATTGGCAGAAGAACCAAAGGCGACATGAGGAAAATCTTTTTTACGCAGCGAGTGGTTAGGATCTGGAATGCACTGCCTGAAAGGGTGGTGGAGGCAGACTCAATCGTGGTTTTCAAAAGGGAATTGGATAAGTACCTGAAGGAAAAAAAATTGCAGGGCTACGGGGAAAGGACGGGGGAGTGGGACTAGCTGAAGTGCTCTTGCAGAGAGCCGGACTGGGCTCCTTCTGTGCTGTAAGCATTCTATGATTGTGTGATTCTATGAACTCCAGTATGTAGAAAGCACAGATTATCAAAAAAAAGGCCACATGGATGAAGCAGATTTACTGTGTTAAAAAAAAAATCTATTGACAGAGCTGCTTGGATGTTTGGATTGCAAATGTCAACTTATCATATCACTAATAAAGTATTTACTTTATTGTTGTTAACATAGTTCTGCTTTGGCGCCATTCTGTGCTATCAGTACTTTGACTGCTAATGGGTACCCTATACAAAATAATGTATTTTTCTATTCATTATTTCATGGAAGACTATTTCCATAGATCATAGATGAATAAACAAAAAGACTAGCAATGTACATTAATCACAGAGTAAGAATATGTTCTCCCTGCTTTTCTGGTGTCAAAGACTTTTAACACTTTTTCTAACTTCTGGAACTGCATATATAAAAATAAAATACTCTCTCATTTCATCAACAAAAAATTCCAGTTACTGACAACATACATTCCTGCACAAATATGGATAAAATTCTAAATGAAATTAGGAATTTGGCAGCGCAGTTTTTCTAAAAACAGCTGCTACAGAAAATGGTCATTTTAGAAATGAAGCCAATTCTTCTCAGGAGGTACATAGCTTTGCAGCAATTAGATCAAATCACCAGGATATAAATAGTTCAAGATTGATCCTTCCTGGGCAATGGAATAACATTCTAATCCAAATGCTTTTACTAAGGAAATAGTTAACTTTGTGTTTCTTTCCACTGATGAAAACTCACCCTTTGAGTACCGGCTTTCAATTATTCTTCTGCTGTCATGCAACATCTGGCAAAGGGCTTTCTGTAAAGCTCTACATTGTAAAGTGGCTGTGAGGGAGATGCTGGAAACATGCATGCCTTAATTTATGATGTTCTCTTAATAAACTGTTATGTTGGAATGTGCTTTTATCCTTTGTACAGTGCAGAAATGGTGCTGCAGCTCTCAGCAGGTCAACATGATATATACAGCACACTAACTAGTCTCTCATACTTTATGATAGAAATAACTTTGTTTTCTTCACTTTCTGATAAAACGCTGCCATCTTTAAAGAAACAAACTGTTAAAAACATTTCTTTTCAAAGTTATAGAAAGCAATTTAAGGCGTATGTAATTCCACACTGGTTCTGCACTTGTATCAGGACAAATAAACTTAATTATACATACCTTTAGAATGGAACCCTGCCATCCCTGCATATATGTGGTGCAGGATCGAGCAGTGGTTCACGACCTACATTCCACTGCTGTGACTAGTCTGCAGTGACCTAACACATTGAGGACGTTGGGGGTAACCATTCTTCCGTTCACCATTCCTATTAAAATCATAAACAGATCCGAACACATTCTTGGGTGAATCAACGTTTTCTCAATTTTCACCATTTAGTACAAATATTACAATTTCCACAACTATATTAACCATCTGCATTGACCAACTGTGCTTTCAGCTGGAACACTATCCATCTGCTGTAACTAGAAGTCTACCTGAGCCCCACCTGGTTGGCAGATTGGATCAAGCTGCAGACAAAGGTCTCCGCTCGTCTTGGAAATCGGACAGGGTTGCTTCAACTGCTTTGCTACAGTTGTAAAGTGTTGGTGATAATCCAGCTGGTGGTTGATGGGCTTTGATGGTGGCTGGTCACTTTGATTCCTCCTGCTGAATTTGTCACCAAGATGTAGAAGAAAATTATCAATTTCTTCCAAGACAACAAAGGAAAATACTAGGGGGGAAATATTTGGTTGCTTTGCACCTCCCATTAGCACCCTAAGAGAGGGTTAATGGGGCGCAAAGCAACTAGCGCTGGGCGCGGCACGCCTCCCATGAAATTCAGTGGGAGGTTAGCGGCGGCGGTAACCGTTAGCGCCCTGTGGCGCAGTGCCGCGGACGATGATGTCACCGCCGTGCGCAGCGCCCCGCTCGCGCCCCAGCCGCGACCTTCGGTAGCGCCGCCTGACTTACCGCCGGCCTACCTTTAAGAGGGGTAGGAAGGCCTGCAATACCGCGGCAGGTAGCGCCACGATATTCCCTCGCAGCACCCCAAGAGGGAGGCGGGGTGCTTCCAGTAGTGCCCCGCTTCCCGCTTGGGGCACTACCACTCAATTTTGGCTGTGGGGGCACTAATTTTTTCGGGGGCGAAGTTAGCGCCCCAAAGGGGGCACGACTCAATTTTTCCCCCTAGGTCTGTACCAAGGTTCTGGGTCTCTCATTTGGAGAGGGAGATCAGGCACTAGTGTGCACGCATGTCCAGGAGACGACTTTCCACTTTTATACCCGGCAAAGATACCTTTATGTTGAGAATCCTCCAAAATGGTGTGCACTGCTAACATTTTTCTTCTGCCTCTCGACCCCGCCACTGTCTCTAAATTGTCAGACTGCTTGTCCGACATCCAGTACTGGATGAGCAGAAATTTCCTCCAATTAAATATTGGGAAGGCCATTGTCTTCTGTCCCCACCACAGACTCTTTTCCCTAGCCACCGGCTCCATCCCTCTCCTTAGCATCTGTCTGAGGCTGAACTAGACTGTTCGCAACCTTGGTGTCATACTTGACCCTGAAATGAGCTTCCGACCATATATCTGTGGCATAACTAAGACCGCCCATTTCCACCTCCGTAACATTGCTCATCCATGCCCTAGCCTCAGCTGATCTGCTGCTGAAATCCTCATCCAGGCCTTTGTTACCTCTAGACTTGACTATTCCAACACACTCCAGGCTGGCACCCATCACCCCTGTGCTCACTAACCTACATTGGCTCCTGGTTAAGCAACGTCTCAATTTTAAAATTCTCATCCTTGTTTTCAAATCCCTCCATGGCCTTGCCCTTTCCTGTCTCTGTAATCTCCTCCAGCCCCCCCACCCCGAGATATCTGCATTTCTATAATTCTGGCCTCTTGAGTATCTCTGATTTTAATCGCTCAACCATTGGTGGCTGTGCCTTCAGCTGCCTAGTCCCTAAGCTCTGTGATTCCCTCCATAAGCCTCTCTTTCCTCTTTTAAGATGCTCCTTAAAGCCTACCTCTTTGACCAAGCTTTTGGTCATCTGCCCTAATTTCTCCTTACGTGGCTCGGTGTCAAATTTTGTTTTGTAACACACCTGTGAAGCGCCTTGGGATGTTTCACTATGTTAACTGTGCTTTATAAATACAAGTTGTTGTTGTTGCCTCTGTACAACTTGAACTCTGGCAGGCAGCTCTTCTACATCTGCCTGAGAGGGCTGTCTCTGTCCGAACTGCCTGTCTTGTACCGAGAATGACTAAAGGTCTGGAACTTGGTTGTCTCAAGCAGCGACTCTCTCCCAAGCAAGGTAGCGGCAATTTATGCTGAGCCGGCCCTCCAAAATTCCTAGCTACACGTGCTCAGCTTCAGCAGCACATGGGAAAGAGAGAGATGAGCCATTGCTGTGAAGGTAACCAGAGTCAGGAATATACTAATTAGCAGTAGAGCAGGATGGATTTTGCCAGAGATGTTAGTTGCCCACATGACCTGTTATTACATCTGTCCTGCTGCCAATGCCATCTCGGAGCTAAGATCCACACTCGGCCCTGACTCAGTTAGGCGCAGCGAGGAGACTTGAGCATGGAGTGGTTCTGTCCGACCTCGCCCCGTTAGGATGGAGCTGCTCATTGGTGCAAGGCCCTGAACCTCCTCCTTGGGAACCTCCGTCTCACGGCCTGAGCATTCTCTCATAAATTCCCTTTGTGCCATTCCATTCTGCATGGAGGGATTTCCTCTATTCTGCCAACTGGCATGGACGAGTGTCCCAAGTGGAAAGCCCTTTATTCTGGGATTCACCCTGGCACCACTGTGGACCTGGTCTGGAGATTGCTACACTGCAGTGTGCGTCAAATTTTTATTTGAGCTACTTCTCTGATGTCCTGCCGGTGTGCCCATTTTGTTGCTAGGCTGATTCTGTTTTCCATATGTATGTAGAGTGGTAGTGATTCCAGCCCCTTTGCCATTCAACAAAGGGGTTGCTCCCCGACTTGCGGCTACATTTTTTGCCTGCGTTCTTTGTCTTTGGCATGCACATTGGGAGACCTCCTGATGGGTATACACCTGCCCCTGGGGAAATCTACTGTCTACAAGTCCAGGATGCATGAATCATGGAGGGCTGCTCGAACTTTGTGCCTCTGTTCTGAGCCCTGGTGTGCACCTGAGTGGCCAAGTTGCACAATTACATGGTGACCAGTGGTTCACTCGAAGCCTTCTGTCACCAGTGGGCACCACCAGACATCGCCTGCCTTATTGACAATGAAAAGCAGATGGTCATTTAACCCTACGCGCATGCATGTACATCTAGTTTGATTGAGCAGCTTAAGTATTAGCAGTGCCCTTCTCCTGGGGAGGCAGCACTTGTAGTTGTATTTGTACTGCTGGCATTGTATTAACCAACAGTTTTAACCAACTACATTAACCACCTGTATTATTCAACTGTATTGACCAAACATATTAACCAACTTTATTGACCATCTGTCTAATATTTGGACCAGCGAAGTGGCTTGTTAGCTGCCTTAGAACTATTAAAAGATTATTACAACGGATGCATTGTGATTGGCTGTTTTTTTCTTTCAATTACTGAAATCGCATTTTAAAGAAGTGCACACAAGTTCCCATAATCTCATTAGTGGGTTAATAATATAGCCCCTGATGTTTCTTATTTCCTTAGCATTTTCGTGCAGAAATAGTGTCAAATAAAAGAGCATCTTTTTTTACAAATGTCATTCTTGCTAGTACAAATAAATTGAATCTGGGTAATTAGCAAAATTTAAAAAAAATCAGCCAGCAGAAAAAGGCTGTGTTAGCTCAATATGGTCAACCTGGGTGTTTTCTGCTGTCTTATACTTTTAAGGACAGTTAGATATGAATGATTCTGGGAGGATTGAGGAGCTCATCCTCTGTTGGTCGATAAAGGATCTGAGTCCTTCCAGAGAAAAGGTTTCCTTTTTGTACTGAAATACTGGCTTGTATTGGCTACAACTAAATAGCAAAACTGATCGTCTGCAGTCGCTCACTCTCAGTGACATCAACTGTAGATAGCATTCTCTGCCTTTTAACAAACAATCCGGGCACCTTGGTGCTCTTCATGTATTTTCTGGTTTCCAAACAAGCACCCTTATTTGGGGTAATATGGATGGATGGGAAGGGAATTTTTATGAACCCGCACACACAGCAGGGAGCCGTGCCCACCAGGAGCTCATATCAGAAATTTGGGAACACAGTACCCTAAATTTTCTATCCATTCATTTTAATGGTCAGAAAATCATGGGAAGTGTATGCCCGGATTTCCAATATGGTGAGGCTCTCCACTAGGAGGGCAGACTCATAAAATTATCTCCATAGTTTCTGCATGTAATCCAATTGCAGGCATATCAAAAAAGCAACAGCCAACCAGATCGTTTTTATAATAAAGATTATTTTAACAATCTCAAATTTTTGAAACTGTTCAAGAATGAACTTGACCATTCTCATTTTGAATATAATGGACCATGTTATGACAGTGTCCTTTTAAGCAACCACTTTGCTTGAGTCCTGAAGTATACTATTTAATGCAGATATCACTTATATTAAAGCACTCCCATAGTGTTGTTCTCTAAAAGTCAGAACTGCTTCCACTGACATAAGAACATAAGAAAGAAAGAAATAAGAGCAGGAGTAGGCCATACGGCCGCTCGAGCCTGCTCTGCCATTCAATAGGATCATGGCTGACCATCGACCTCAACTCCACTTTCCCGGCCGATTTCCATATCCCTTGATTCCCCTAGAGTCCAAAAATCTATCTATCTCAGCCTTGAATATACTCAAAGATTCAGCATCCACAAACCTCTGGGGCAGAGAATTCCAAAGATTCACAACCCTCTGAGTGAAGAAATTCCTCCTCATCTCAGTCTTAAATGGCCTACCCCTTATCCTGAGACTATGTCCCCCTAGTTCTTGACACTCCAGCCAGGGGAAACAACCTCTCAACATCTACCCTGTCATACCTCTTCAGAATCTTGTATGTTTCAATGAGATCACCTCTCACTCTTCTAAACTCCAGAGAGTATAGGCCCATTCTACACAATCTCTCATCATAGGACAGCTCTCTCATCCCAGGAATCAATCTAGTGAACCTTCATTGCACCGCCTCCAAGGCAAGTATATCCTTTCTTAGTTAAGGAGACCAAAACTGTGCACAGTATTCCAGGTGTGGTCTCACCAAGGCCCTGTACAATTGTAGCAAGATTTCCTTACTTTTATACTCCAACCCCCTTGCAATAAAGCCAACATGCCATTTGCCTTCCTTGTTGCTTGCTGTACCTGCATGCTAGCTTTCTGTGTTTCTTGCACAAGGACATCCAAATCTCTCTGAACACCAACATTTGAAAGTTTCTCACCATTTAAAAAATATTCTGTTTTTCTATTCTTCCTACCAAAGTGAATAACCTCACATTTCCCTACATTATACTCCATCTGCCCACTCACTTAATCTATCTATATACCTTTGCAGACTCTTAGTTGTTCTCCTCACAGCTTACTGTCCCACATAGCTTTGTATCATCAGCAAACTTGGATACATTACACTCGGTCCCGTCATCTAGGTCATTAATATAGATTGTAAATAACTGAGGCCCAAACACTGATCCTTGTGGCACCCCACTAGTTACAGCCTGCCAACCTGAAAACATAGAAACATAGAAGATAGGAGCAGGAGTAGGCCATGTGGCTCCTCGAGCCTGCTCCGCCATTCAATGAGATCATGGTTGATCATCCAAATTCAGTACCCTATCCCTGCCTTCTCCCCATATCCCTTGATCCCTTTAGCCTTAAGAAATATATCTAACTCCTTCTTGAATATATTTAATGAATTGGCCTCAACTGCCTTCTGTGGTAGAGGATTCCACAGGTTCACCACTCTCTGGGTGAAGAAATTCCTCCTCATCTCTGTCCTAAATGGCTTACCCCTTATCCTTAGACTGTGAGCCCTGGTTCTGGACTCCCCGACCATCGGGAACATCCTTCCTGCATCTAGTCTGTCTAGTCCTGTCAGAATTTTATAAGTTTCAATGAGATCCCCTCTCATTCTTCTAAATTCCAGTGAGTACAAGCCCAATCGACCCAATCTCTCCTCATACGTCATTCCCGCCATCCCAGGTAACAGTCTGGTGAATCTTCGCTGCACTCCCTCCATGGCAAGAACATCCTTCCTCAGATAAGGCGACCAAAACTGCACACAATACTCAAGGTGTGGTCTCACCAAGGCCCTGTACAACTGCAGAAAGACATCCTTGTTCCTGTACTCGAACCCTCTCGTTACGAAGGCCAACATACCATTTGCCTTCTTAACCGCCTGCTGCACCTGCATGCTTACCCTCAGCGACTGGTGCACAAGGACACCCAGGTCTCGTTGCACTTCCCCTTCTCCCAATCTATTGCCGTTCAGATAATAATCTGCCGTCCTGTTTTTGCCACCAAAGTGGATAACCTCGCAATTATCCACATTATACTGCATCTGCCATGCACCTGCCCAATCACCCAACCTGTCCAAATCACACTGGAATTTCTCGGCATCCTCCTCACAGCACACACCGCCCACCCAGCTTTGTGTTGTCTGCAAACTTGGAGATCTTACATCTAGTTCCCTCGTCTAGATCATTAATATATATTGTGAATAGCTGGGGTCCTAGGACCGATCCCTGCAGTACCTCACTAGTCACTGCCTGCCACTCGGAAAAAGACCCATTTATTCCAACTCTTTGCTTCCTGTCTGCCAACCAGTTCTCTATCCAAGTCAGTACCTTGCCCCCAATCCCATGTGCCTTAACTTTACACGCTAATCTCTTATGCGGGACCTTATCGAAAGCCTTCTGAAAGTCCAAATACACCACATCCACTGGTTCTCCCTTATCTATTTTACCAGTTACATCCTCAAAAAATTCCAGTAGATTAGACAAGCACAATTTACCTTTTGTAAATCCATGTTGACTTTGTCCGATCCTGTCACTGTTTTCCAAGTGCTCTGCTATTACATCTTTTTTAATGGACTCTAGCATTTTCCCCACTACCGATGTCAGGCTTACTGGTCTATAATTCCGTTTTCTCTTTACCACCTTTTTTGAATAGTGGGGTAACATTAGCTACCCTCCAATCCATGGGAACTATTCCAGATCTATAGAATTTTGGAAGATGACCAGCAATGCATCTACTATTTCTAGGGCCACTTCCTTTAAAAGATCTGTTTATCCCTACTCTCTGTTTTCTGTCCTTTAACCAATCCTCTATCCATGCTACTATATTATCCCCAACCCCGTGAGCCCTAATCTTGTGTAATAACCTTTTATGTGACACCCTATCGAATGCCTTTTGGAAATCCAAATATACTATATCCGCTGGTTCCCCTTCATCTACCAATAATATTTAATCTTACAGAAATAAAAATTCAGTTTACTATTTTTCATGAATTTGTTAATGTATTTGTAATTCCTCAGTTTGTGAGTTTAGCTAAGCTATTAACCTATTTTTAAAAAGGGTTAATCACTTTGTTAAAAATAGCAAATCGAGAAACAAATACCTTATCCAAATCATTTAAAGTAATGCATGGAAGAATTGTTATCCGCAACGTGTAACCAACCAGTCAGCTTTTATTAATGGATGTATTCAATAGACCAGTAGAAACAGTGGAAGGTGGTCCACGTTGTCCAAGGCCTTGTCGTGGATTTTGATAATCGGGGGGCAGTACTGTGTGGCGGGGTCAGGTTGGTAGAGGACCTTTGTCTTACGGATGTTTAGTGTAAGGTCTATGCTCTCATACGCTTTGGTGAAGGTGTTGATGATGGTTTGGAGTTCGACCTCCGAGTGAGCGCAGACGCAAGCATCGTCTGCATACTGTAATTCGACGACAGAGGATGGGACGACATTGGGAGCCTAATGTCAACATGGGCAGACGTCAACGACAAAGTCCAACACAGCCTTCAGTGTGCCAGTGCAGCCTTCGGTCGCCTGAGGAAGAGAGTGTTTGAAGACCAGGATCTCAAACTCGGCACTAAGCTCATGGTCTACAGAGCAGCAGTGATACGCACCCTGCTGTATGCCTCAGAGACATGGACCATGTACAGCAGGCACCTCAAAGCACTGGAGAGATACCACCAATGCTGCCTCTGCAAGATCCTGCAAATCCATTGGCAGGATAGGCGCACCAACGTCAGTGTTCTTGCTCAGGCCAACATCCCCAGCATCGAAGCTTTGACCACGCTTGATCAGCTCCAATGGACGGGTCACATTGTCCGCATGCCTGATACAAGACTCCCAACACAAGTGCTCTACTCGGAGCTCCGGCACGGCAAGAGAGCCCCAGGTGGGCAGAGGAAACGCTTCAAGGACACCCTCAAAGCCTCCTTGAAAAAGTGTAACATCCCCACCGACACCTGGGAATCCCTGGTCCAAGACTGCACAAAGTGGAGGAGAAGCATTCGGGAAGGCGCCGAACACCTCGAGTCTCTTCGCCGGGAGCAAGCGGAAGCCAAGTGCAGGCAGCGCAAGGAGCGCACGTCAACCCAAGCACCCCATCCACCCGCCCCTTCAACCACAGTCTGCCCCACCTGTGACAGAGCCTGTAGGTCCCGCATTGGACTAATCAGTCACCTGTGAACTCATTTTTAATGTGGAAGCAAATCATCCTCGGTTCCGAGGGACCGCCTAAGAGAAGAGAAACAGTGGAAAATATTTTCCAGGGTGGTCAAAAAGCAACCAGGTCATTAGATAAACAACTTGACATTGAATGGTACATGTGAAAAAGTTAATGAGGCAGATTTGCTACTTAGTACTTTGGGCATGTTGAATTGCTTGGGTGAAGCACATGAAGGAAGATTGGGCAAACTCTGTTACTGAAGGACAATCCTCTCCACCCGATTTTCTTCCATGCGCTGGACCCTGACGACCCAATGTGCCCAAGCAGATTAACAGCAAAGTCTGTCCCAATAATGAATATACAATCAATAATTATGTATCTATCTATATCTATCTATCTATATATATATAAAACGGTTGGTCTGTCTGTCTTTCTGTCTTTCTGTCTGTTTGTCTGTCTGTCTGTTTGTCTGTCTGTCCGGCTATACAATCAAAAGTTATAGAGCGTACCTACACACATCTTATATCAAAAGAAAGCTTATCATTAGGGGAGTCTAATAGGTGTATTTACTCTTTGGTCAGACAAAAATTGTTCAGATAGTATACAAAAAAGGTTCAAAAAACGGCAACATTCCGCTCATTAGCGTTGAGTGACGTGATGGTTGACCAACCGTACAGGGGATTAACCTGATGGTTGACCAATCGGTGCGTCACGGGGGGCATTTCATTGCGTGTGTGGGCGGGCCTAATCCTTCTGAGCTGAGGTGACTGGCAGCCATCTTGATTCCTAACTATTGATTTCTTTTTCCCACTTTCTGCGTGTAAATATAGATTTCCAGCAAAAAAAAAGTTGCTTTTAAAAGAAAAAAAAATCCTTTTGCAAAGGGGACTCGGGCTTTCCCCCCCTCGTCGGTGGATGAGCTGCCTGCAGGCCTCAGGTCTCGAAGCCTCGGCCTCTCCTTGCCAGCCACACCCGAGCTAGGCACCGCCCCTCCCGCCCCGCGATCGCCACCATCTTGGTAAAGGCTGGTGGCGCGGGACTGAGCCGAGCGTAACCATCGCCGCCATCTTAATAAAGGCTGGTGGGGCGGGAGTCAGCGCGCGCGTCAACGTCGGCCCGGAACGCGACCTGAGCTAAGGTGAGTCCAGCCGGGCCTCATGCGCTAGGCCGCGCACCGGCCGGCCCTGAGGCACTGATCCGCACACGGAGGCTTCGGCTCACCGCATCCAGGCTCTGAGGAAAGGCAGAGAGAGAGGGGGAGGGAGGGACAGAGAGGAAATCAGGGAGAGACAGGTGGAGGGAGAGGAGAGGGGGGAGGGAGAGGAGGGGGGGAGGGAGAGGAGGGGGGGAGGGAGAGGAGTGGGGGAGGGGGGAGGGAGAGGAGGGGGGAGGGAGAGGAGGGGGGGAGGGAGAGGAGAGGAGGGGGGGAGGGAGAGAAGAGGGGGGAGGGAGAGGAGAGGGGGAGAGAGGGGGAGGGAGGGAGAGGGGGAGGGAGAGGAGAGGGGGAGGGAGAGGAGAGGGGAGGGGGAGGGAGGGGGAGGAGAGGGGGAGGGAGGGAGAGGAGAGGGGAGGGAGGGAGAGAGAGTAAAGCACGGAGAGACAAGGGCAGGGACAGAGAGAGGGTGAGGGAGGAAAAGAGTGAGGGGGTGGGACAGGGAGGGAGAGCTCGCCTTCTTCCTTCCTTCCTTCCTTTGCAGGGGTCGATCGGGCCAGGCCTGAGGCGCTCCTTCCCCCCCTCTCTCTCCAGGCTAATCCCAAACTAAATCCACCAGTCTCTCTCTCTCTCTTCCCCCCCGTCTCTCTCTTCTCCCCCCAGTCTCTCTCTTCCCCCCCAGTCTCACTCTCTCTCTTCCAACAACAACATGCCCTCAAAAAACCCTCGGCACCGCCCGGCACTCCAGCTAGTATCTATATATAAAAGCGGTTGATCTGTCCTTCCGTCTGTCTGTCTCTCCGGCTATACACTCAAAAGTTATAGAGCGTACCTACACGTGTGTTACATCAAAAGAAAGCTTACGATTCCGGAATGGTCATAAGCATATTTACTTTTTGGTCAGACAAAAATTGTGCCGACGGTATCCAAAAAACCTTCAAAATTCCACTCATTATCCACTCATTAGCATTGAGTGACGTGAAGGTTGACCAATCCTGTGACGTCATGATTGACCAATCCTACAGTTCAGTCACCTGATGGTTGACCAATCGGTGCGTGTGGAGGCGGGATGAATCATTCTCAGCTCAGGGATCTGGTAGCCATTATACACCAGCCGGGCCTGAAGCTAAAAATATGGTAATCGAGGTCAGTATCTTTTTAAAAAAAAATAAGATTTACCAAAAATGTTTTATAAGTACTTTAACTTTCATCTTTGAAGGTATTAAAAGCTAGAAATGTTTAGGTTAAAAAACAGTGGAAAATACCTGAGGCCCCGCGGCCTAGGCTTCTCCAACTGCCGACAGCCCAAATCCAGTCCCAGGCTCCCGGCCCAGACATCGACCAGGCCCAAAAAAGCCCTGGCAACGCCGGGCCCCCCCAGCTAGTACCATATATAAAAGGATCCGTCCGTCTGTATGTCTGTCTGTCTGCTATACACTCAAAAGCTATAGAGCGTACCTACACATATGTTATATCAAACAAAAGCTTATGATTAGGGGAGTGTCATAGCCATATTTACTTTTTGGTCAGACAAAAATTGTTCGGACAGTATACAAAAAATGTTCAAAAATCCACTTATTAGCGGTTGACCAATCCTACGGGGTGGGTGGGGCCTAATCATTCAAACTGCCGTTCGTGTGGGAGCGGGAGCTGAGCGGCGGCCATTAAACACCTGCCAGGCCTCAAGTTAAAAAAATGGTAATGGAGGTGAGGAAATTGTTGATTCATTAGTATTGACACATTAACCATTGGAGGCAATGCCAGAAACAACACAGATGGGGATTAAATGATATGAAATATAGATTTCCAGCAAAAAAAAAGTTGGTTTTAAAAGAAAAAAAAATCCATTTGCAAAGGAGTGCATGATACACTAAGTTCGAGTTTAACGTTTTATGAGGCATTTTAAGATAACGGATACCCAGCTGAACCGTGTAGGTAAGCTCTTTTTCCGTTTGCGGCCGCGCGCCGGGGACTCGGGCTTTCCCCACCTTGGCCCGGTCCCGGGGCTCAGCTCCCTTTGCGGCCGCGGGCCGGGGACTCGGGCTTTCCCCCCCTCGGCCCGGTCCCGGGGCTCGGCTCCGTTTGCAGCCGTGCGCCGGTGACTCAGGCTTCCCCCCCCTCGGCGGTGGATGAGCTGCCTGCAGGCCTCAGGCCTCGAAGCCTCAGCCTCTCCTCGCCAGCCACGCCTGAGCTAGGCACCGCCCGTCCCGCTGGGCCCGATTCCAAACCAGCGGCCCGTGATCGCTGCCATCTTGGTAAAGGCTGGCGGGGCGGGGTGGGGCGGAGCCGAGCGGAGCCATCGCCGCCATCTTGGTAAAGGCTGGCACGGCGGGACGGAGCCGAGCGGAAGCTGGCGTCACCCGGGGCGACGGCGTCGGCCGGAAGGGACGTCACGCACACACGGGACAGGCACAGGGTGCGCCCGCAGCAGGCGACACACACCGTCACCAAGAATGAGACCAGCCCAAGGCAGTGTCGCACAAGAGGGCGCCTGACCAAGCACACCAAGTTTGTCAGAGATCTGATCTGTGAGGTATGTGGTTTTGCCCCCTATGAAAGTCGTGCAATGGAATTGCTGAAGGTCTCTAAAGACAAGCGTGCACACAAATTCATCAAAAAGCGAGTTGGTACCCATATCCGTGCCAAGAGGAAGAGAGAAGAACTCAGCAATGTGCTGGCAGCAATGAGAAAGGCAGCTGCAAAGAAAGATTAATCTGTACAAATTTGGTACCATTAAAGTTATTTCAAAGTTAAAAAAATAAAAAAAATTAGACATGGGAGAGTAACAGCTAATAATCCAGTGTGCAAATAGAGGGGAATGCAATTGATTTATTAGACAGGGGGAGAGTGACAGATAATAATTGATAAATTAGACACAGGGAGAGTGACAGATAATAATCCAGTGTGCATATAGAGGGGGATGCAATTGATAAATTAGACAGGGGGAGAGTGACAGATAATAATCATAATCTAGTGTGCATCCTTCCCTCTCTCCTTCCTCTCTCTCTCTCTCTCCTTCCCCTCTCTCTCCTTCTCTCTCTCTCTCCTTCACCCTCTCTCTCTATCCTTCCCCCTCTCTCTCTATCCTTCCCCCTCTCTCTCTCTCCTTCACAGACAGACAGACAGACTCATTTATATATATAAATAAATCAAAATTATTTTTCTTTTTTCATTACAGCATGCCCCCAAGAAAACGTAGCAGAGTTGGACGCAGCACTTCTGATGCATACTGAAAAAAAGGCTCACAGAGCCTCAGGACCAGACTCAGGCACATCAAGCTGCTGACCAGGCGAGACATACCCAAGCCAGAGCCTCAGAGACTACTGACCAAACTCAGGCACGTCAAGCTGCTGAGCAGGTGAGACATGCCCAAGCCAGAGCCTCAGAGACTCCTGACCAGACTCAGGCACGTCAAGCTGCTGACCAGGTGAGACATACCCAAGCCAGAGCCTCAGAGACTACTGACCAAACTCAGGCACGTCAAGCTGCTGACCAGGTGAGACATACCCAAGCCAGAGCCTCAGAGACTACTGACCAAACTCAGGCACGTCAAGCTGCTGACCAGGCGAGACATACCCAAGCCAGAGCCTCAGAGACTACTGACCAAACTCAGGCACGTCAAGCTGCTGAGCAGGCGAGACATGCCCAAGCCACAGCCTCAGAGACTCCTGACCAGACTCAGGGACGTCAAGCTGCTGACCAGGCGAAACATACCCAAGCCAGAGCTTCAGAGACTCCTGACCAGACTCGGGCACGTCGCCAGGCCGCCTATAGACGCAGGGGCATTGCCAGAGCTGACATTTGGAGTCATTGGCTCGGAGCAGCCTTCTCCGATAGACCCACCATCACATATGAAGCCGACCCCACAGTCATCATTGGCAAGATGACCATCATTTGCCCTCACTGTGGCGCTCTGAAGTGGGAAGGGGAAATTGATGGGATATGCTGCAATGGAGGAAAGGTTAAACTTCCAACACTAACAGCTCCACCTGAACCCCTACACACACTTCTGTTCGGCCAAACTCCAGCTTCAACACATTTCCTCACTCACATCAGAAAGTACAACAACTGCTTTGCAATGACCTCTTTCGGTGCAAACAGAGTGCGTGAATCAGGATTTTGCCCAACTTTTAAAGTTCATGGACAGGTGTACCATACAGCTGGCTCCCTACTTCCTCTACCAAATGAAAGACCTCAGTTTCTCCAAATCTACTTCTTGGGTGATGACGAAGAGCAAGCCAATCGCCGCAGGGAAGCTGCAGTTCTCCCCGCACAACAACACCAAATCAAGATTCAAACTTTGCTTGGGTTACAGGAGATGCTTCATCAGCAAAACCCATATGTAAAGAGTTTCAAAACAGCCATCGAAAAAACTACAAATGAAGACCTCAAAGTTGTCATCAAAGCTGACAAGACTCCTGCAGGTGAACATGAGCGACGCTTCAATGCTCCAACCACCAATGAAGTAGCCATTGTCATTGTGGGCCACGAATTTGAACAACGGGACATTGTCTTGCATCTGAGAGGTGGTCCACTCAAAAGAATTTCTGAGCTTCATAGGTCATATGATCCTCTGCAATACCCGCTTTTGTTTTGCCATGGGGAAGATGGATACGATGCCTATAACAAGATCCCACATGTTGACCCCAAAACTGGTGTGCCACCTACAGCCCAAAGACAAAAGATGGTATCTGACATGGAATTCTATGCATATAGGCTGATGGAACGACAAACTGGTTCAAACCACCTGCTTCAGTGTGGAGGACTTCTCCACCAGTTCCTCACTGATATGTATGCAAAAATGGAAGGAGAGCGGCTTAATTGGTTCCGGAATAACCAAAATCAGTTGAGAGTCACAGACTACATACACTTGCGAGATGCTGTGGCCAATGATGGCAACACTGAGGACATTGGTCAAATGGTCATCCTGCCATCCACCTTTGTTGGAGGTCCTAGGTACATGTATGAGCACACGCAAGATGCCATGACCTATGTCAGAAACTATGGAAGACCTGACCTCTTCATCACCATGACTTGCAATCCCCAATGGCAGGAGTTCCCACCCAAAGCTGGTACTGAAAGGCATGACCTCATAGCATGGGTCTTCACCCTCAAAGTTAAAAAACTGCTCAAACTCCTGACTGTGGGCAGACTTTTTAGTGCACACCATTGCTACATGTACAGCATTGAGTGGCAGAAGAGAGGACTTCCTCATGTTCATCTTTTACTCTGGCCTCAGGCAAAGATTCACCCCAATCAAGTTGATTCCTTCATCTCTGCAGAGCTACCCGATAAGGACACGGATCCAATCCTCTTTGATGTTGTTGTAAAAAATATGATTCATGGTCCTTGTGGGCGACACAACCCTTCTTCTCCCTGCATGAAAAAGAATGCCTGTACAAAAGGGTACCCAAAGCCACTCCGCGAAGAAACTCAGCATGGGGATGATGGCTATCCTTTGTACAGGAGAAGGGGCAAAGAGAGTGGAGGTTTCTGCACTAAAATACAAATGCAGAATCAGCAATCTAGCGACTGGTCAACCTGGTCAGTCAAATCAGACAAGACAGCAAAGACAGACATTGGAAGTTGACAACCGTTGGATTGTTCCTTATTGTCCACTCCTATCCAGGCTCTTCAAATGTCACATCAATGTGGAGTACTGCCACTCAGGTAAGTCTATCAAATATGTGTGCAAGTACATCCATAAGGGCAGTGACCAAGCTGTCTTTGATCTTCAACGGGCTGGATAGCAGAATAAAAATGATGAGATCACCACACATTTGATGGGCCGTTACATCTGCAGCAATGAGGCAGCCTGGCGAACTTTTGGATTTGACATCCACAAGCGTTACCCCACTGTCACTAAATTGGATGTTCACTTGCTAAATGGAGAAAGGGTTTTATTCCGACCAGGACATGCCAGCCAACGTGCCGAGGAACCTCCAAGGACAAAACTTACAGCATTCTTTGAGTTGTGCCAAACGAATGACTTTGCCAAGACACTTGAAACGCGATGAATCTCAATTAGTTAACATTGAAACAGGCGGGAAGATTTAAGCGGAATGTTGGTGCCTGTGGAAGCATATCATAGGAAGAATCGGAACTGTCAGGGAAAGAGGGAACAAATTGAAAACAGAACGAAAAAAAAATTAGTTGGAGGTAAGTTGCATCATGTTTCCAGCATTAGTACCAACTGCTGGCAGAGACAAATGAAGCTGCCTCTGTTTGGCTTCATTTCATTCAATTTAAATTCAAATATCAACCATTGAAACCAATTTCAAAGTGCATGACACAACTAGATCTAGAACAGAGTACCTCTTTTCAAATCAACTTTGGTTTTGATTTTTTTTTTGTCGAAGAGAATTCTGGCATTTTGAAAGTAATCCACCCCGATCTCAAACTAAGATTGCCTGGCTCAGGTTTGTGTTCTCCAATCCAAACCAAAGCAGTTTGATCCACTCCTGCTGAGCATTCAGATTTTGGATTCAAACCACATGAAATTCAGGAAATCTTAGTCCAAATTAAAGAAAAAAAAGATTGAGGATACCTCCAGAGACTTCTAAACCAATGCATAAATAAATTCGATAACGGATATGAACCGAGTGTTTAATCTGATGGGAGGCATCCTAAGCAATGTCGATGTAAGCAGCTTAGAATCTAGAACTAGTAGATGCTGTGTAAAATAGCAAGTGTTAAGCAACACTTGAGAGGAAAATAATACTTTTATGTGCATGTTGATAGATTTGTAGAACAAGCTCCTTTGAAAAGCCCTGGGTAAATATCTGTTTCAGAATGGGTTTGAAGGATAAGAGTAACATAGATAATTAAATGCTCTGTGGTCCCTGTGCTGCTGGTGCCACAGTGTGTTATTTGTGAAATCCAATTGGTCAGCCTTGAGTAGCCTAAGTTGTAATTCTGGACTACTATCACTTGATTATCTTTTGAAGAAATTTCAGAGCATTGTCTTTCTGAGAGTTTGCACTGTGATTATTCACCTCCTTCAGAAGATTTCATAGGTTGAATAGATCCCAATACTTGTAATAAGGAAAATTGTAAACAGTCTGTTGAGTGAGAGGGCTTGATTGGCTGAATGCCTTTTCTTTTTCCATACTTTTAAGTTCTTTGTTCTCTGAACTCAGATTCGTTCTCAAACTGAGGAAACCAGTGAGATAACCTGCTTCACTTGACATTGGACACAACACCCAGCTACAAATCTTCTGAGCAATAATGCACATAATCCTCCCATGTGACTGCTGGGAAAGATTAATGCATCTGCTTCCTACTAAACTGTTAGGGAAAATGGATAGATCCAACAATATAACAACGTAGGCTCTCAGATTCCAGGGTTTCTGCTCCAGCAGCAGAGGAAGAGTGTAACTGGACTCTCAGCTGCTCATGCCATCGCTGGAGGTAGGGTCAGTTAAATGGTTGGGATGGATGGCCCGACCCTGTGTGGCCACATTAGAAGCATGGCCGTTAACACTGAAGCAATGGTCTGCCACTCCGATGAAAGGAGCAAAAGGCCCTCGCAGGCGCAAAGATTTTATATTATTTAAATGTTTTTTTCTCCCCACAGGGATAAAGTGGGCATTCTTAGATAGGTAAATGATCCTTTCTGGAATCAATGACCTTTCTCGCAGGCAGAGACGTTAAGTTCCATTGGGCCTAGGGAGTGTGCAGTGGGTGAAACTGCTAGGGTAGTGCAGGAACTCCTCCAGACATGCCTCCAAAAACAGCCTCTGTCTGTGGGAGGAGAAGCACAAAACCTGCCTGGGCTGGATTTTACACGGCCCAGATGCTGGTGAATCCGGGGTCTGCCCCAAATTCTGCCACCCCACCCACTAGAATTGCCTATCTATTTTTTTTACTTTAAAAGTACTTACCAGAGCTATTCATTTCCAACTTTCATCCAATAATGCTAACCTTTTAAAAACAGTCCCGTTGCGGCGGAGCCACCAAAGGACTCAGAGCGGTTGTACATAATTCCTTTAACAGCAATGTAGTTACTGTCTGTGTCTGTACCTTTAATTACACTGTTTGACTGTACAATGTCTAGTTACCTTTACAGCGCGGTTTCAACGTGATGACATCATGCTATTAGTCACGTGATTCTACAATGGCGGGAAGAACGTGATGACGTCATGACGTCAGCTTTCAGACCAGAGGATCAGTCCTCGTGGAGCCTTCAAGGAGCGCAGACCTGTATTCGATGTATTCCAGCAGTTTCCAGTTAAAACCTGTTTTGTTCCATTAAAGTTCATTGTTTTAATTGCCTGAGTCGAACTCAGTCTTTTCGATAGGAACCTCCGTTCCTACATTGGTGACCCCGACGAACTATTTTCATGGAAGATTCATCATGGACACAAACGCCGTCTCTCTGAAACTGCCACAGTTCTGGGAGCAACAACCAGACGCCTGGTTTATCCAGGCTGAAGCCCAGTTCGCCATCAGGAACATCGTCGCGGATCAGACCCGTTATTATTACGTGGTCTCCGCCCTCAACAGCGCAACTGCCTCACGGATCATCAGCCTCCTCGGTAGTCCTCCTACTGACAGCAAGTGTGATGCAATTAAGGCGCGGTTGCTTCAGGTCTTCGGGCTCTCAAAGTCAGAGCGTGCTCACTGGCTCATCACGATGCCTGGCCTCGGGGACTCCAAACCGTCCGAGCTCATGAGCCAAATGCTCACGCTCTTGGGTGCCGAGCCGGAATGCTTCCTCTTCCGGGAGCTTTTCCTCTACCAAATGCTGGAGCAGGTACAGGCTGCCCTAGCCAGATCCGACATTACAGACTGCGCCGAGCTTGCTGCCGAAGCCGATAAGGTTTTCACGGTAACCCAGCAGTGCTGCACGGCCACGAGGCGCCCATCCCCCACAGACGCGGTTCCAGCCCCTCCTGCAGCGGGCTGGTGCTCCTACCACGCCCGTTTTGGCACGAAAGCACAATGCTGCCGCTCCCCCTGCAGTTTTTCGCAGCCAAAAAAACAATAAAGCTCCTGCAGCGTTCCTGGCGAAGGAGGACCGGGTCTAACGGGTGCTCCGCAGTTGCGATGGCCGTCGGATCTACGGGGAAACTTCTTTATATCACTGATTCCCTATCGGGTCGACGTTTTCTTTGTGACACCGGGGCGCAGTGTAGCATTCTACCTGCATCGAAGCTCGACATGCAGGCTGGGAACCTCAGTTTTTCCCTCGTAGCGGCTAATGGTGCAGCAATTTGAACTTTCCGAAAGTGGCAGGTCCAAGTCTGTTTCGGCGGTCAGCGCTTCTTTTTGGAATTCGTCACGGCCACAGCTTCACAGTCCATCCTAGGGGCGGATTTTCTGTGTGCCAACAGCCTCCTCGTCGATGTC
Source organism: Somniosus microcephalus (assembly GCF_052327205.1). Taxonomy (NCBI): domain Eukaryota; kingdom Metazoa; phylum Chordata; class Chondrichthyes; order Squaliformes; family Somniosidae; genus Somniosus; species Somniosus microcephalus. Next base: position 118,085,729 of record NC_140995.1, read on the forward strand.
CGGCACCGCCGGTTGATCAACACGGCCACCTTCCACTCAATTCCGTGCTACCACGGTACCTCTGTGTCGCGCTCTATTGCCTGCGCCTTCCCTCCTCCGGATGACTTCACTCGGCTCCTCGGAGAGTTTCCAGAGCTGATAAGGCCCACTTTCTCCTCCTCGGCAACGAAGCATGGTGTTGAACATCATATCACCACTACTGGCTCCCCGGTTTATGCGCGGGCTAGAAGGCTCGAACCCGGCAAACTCGCGGCTGCGAAAGCGGAGTTCGACATGATGGAGCGGCTTGGGATCATTCGACGATCCAATAGTCCCTGGTCCTCGCCTCTCCACATTGTTCCGAAACCGGGCGGCGGCTGGCGGCCATGCGGTGACTACCGACGCCTAAAAGATGCCACCACTCCTGATCGGTACCCGATTCCACATATTCAGGATTTCTTGGCCCATTTGGCGGGAAATTCTATCTTTTCTAAAGTCGACCTCGTCCGGGGATATCACCAGGTTCCTGTGCACCCGCAAGACGTCCCGAAAACCGCAGTCATCACCCCTTTTGGCCTCTTTGAGTTCCTGCGGATGCTGTTTGGCTTGAAGAACACAGCACAGGCGTTCCAGCGTTTAAGGGACTCCGTGCTCTGAGACCTACGCTTCATCTTCGTCTACCTTGACGACATTCTAATCGCCAGTGCTAACAAGGAAGAGCACATCTCCCATTTGCGTACCCTCTTTACGCGCCTCAGCCAGCACGGTTTAATCATCAACCCGGCCAAGTGCCAGTTCGGCCTGCAGCAGATCGATTTCTTGGGACACCGCATAACATCGGACAGCGCCGTCCCCTTAATGACGAAGGTGGAAGCGGTTACCTCTTTCCCGCGCCCGCCAACCGTCAAGGCCTTGCAAGAGTTCCTGGGGATGGTCAACTTCTATCACCGTTTTGTCCCTAAGGCGGCTCAGCTTATGCAACCCTTGTACGGGGCCCTCAAGGGCAAGTCCAGTAAGGATCCAATCAGCTGGACAGCCAAGATGGACCAGGCGTTCGTCAACACCAAGAGCGCTTTGCCCAACGCAACCATGCTGGCGCACCCACTTCCAGGTGCCACCATCGCCCTTACCACGGACGCTTCAGACTACGCCATCGGCGCAGTGCAAGAGCAGTGGGTCAACGGCACGTGGCAACTGCTGGCGTTTTTCAGCCGTCAACTACGGAAAAATGAAAAAAAATACAGCACCTTCGATCGGGAGCTACTGGCCCTTTTCCTCTCCATTCGCCATTTCTGGTTCTTATTGGAAGGACGTCCCTTCACGGCTTTTGTCGACGACAAACCTCTTACGTTAGCCATGGCCAAGACCGCCGAACCGTGGTCCGCTCGTCAACAACGTCCCTTGACGTTTATTTCCGAATTTACCACGGACATTCAACATGTGTCTGGTAAGGACAACCTGGTGGCGGATTGCCTCTCCCATGCGACGGTCCACGCGGTTCACCTGGGGATCGACTATGCCCTCATGGCTGCAGATCAGGCCTCGGACACTGAGGTCCAATCATACAGAACCGTCCCCTCTAGTTTCCAAGCGACCGACGTCAGTTTCCAGGCCACAGGTGCCACGCTCCTTTGCGACATCTCCATGGGCGTTCCCCGACCTATCGTGCCGGTCGCATGGCGCCGGAAGGTGTTTGATGCCATACACGGGTTGTCGCACCCTGGGATGAAGGCTTCACAACGGCTTATGTCGGCAAAGGTCGTCTGTAAAGGTATGCACCTCGATGTCCATGACTGGGCTAATACCTGCGTCATCTGCCAGAAGGCCAAAGTCCAGCGTCATGTTAAAGCTCCAGTGGCTACGTTCGCTGTTCCGGAGCGTCGTTTCGACCACGTGCATGTGGACCTTGTGGGGTCACTTCCGCCTTCTCAGGGTTATACTCATCTCCTCACCATGGTGGACCGCACCACTAGGTGGCCAGAGGCAATTCCTTTGGTTTCCACCACTTCGGCAGACGTCGCTAGAGCTTTCATCTCCTGTTGGGTTGCCCGTTTCGGGGTACCGGAGGACATCTCTCCCGACCATGGGCCACAATTTTCCTCGGAGCTTTGGAACGCTGTAGCTCAGGGGCTCGGCACCAAACTTCATCGCGCCACCGCCTATCATCCACAGGCGAACGGCCTTTGCAAGCAATTCCACAGGTCGTTTAAAGCCGCCCTTCGGGCCAGTCTTCAAGGTGCAGGATGGGTGGACAGACTTCCATGGGTCCTTTTGGGTCTTCGTACGGCGACCAAAGAAAACCTGCAATTGTCCTCAGCTGAACTTGTCCGAGTACCAGGGGATTTCCTCCCTTCTCCCACAGAGCCATGGTCCGCCCCCAGCAACTCGTTAGCCACCAGGAAGCGGCCAGATGCTTCGCTCCGGTGCCTACATCGAATCACGGCTTACAGAACTCCCACGTGCCAGCAGAACTGAAGAATGCTGAGTATGTATTCATCCGCCACGACGCTCACCGGGATCTGCTCAAGCCGCCTTACACTGGTCCTTTCCGCGTCATCGAACCAGGAGACAAATCCTTTTCGGTCGACGTCGGAGGAAAGCCGGATCACATCTCGGTGGACCGATTGAAGCCGGCTCACCTGGACCTGGACCACCCAGTCGTCGTCGCTCAACCACCGAAACGTGGCCGACCGCCCACAGCCGCCGCGCCAGATCAACCAAAGCCGCCTGCCAACTCGACCACGCTCGCCGCGCCTGCTCAACCACAATCGACTGCCAACTCGACCACCGGTCATCAACTTCCTCTGCCAGGTTATCGAAGTCGATCAGACAGAGTTGTCAGACCTCCCCCTTGTCTCACTTTTTCTGTTAAAGACAATTCTGGGGGGCGCATGTGGCAGAGCCACCAAAGGACTCAGAGCGGTTGTACATAATTCCTTTAACAGCAATGTAGTTACTGTCTGTGTCTGTACCTTTAATTACACTGTTTGACTGTACAATGTCTAGTTACCTTTACAGCGCGGTTTCAACGTGATGACGTCATGCCGTTAGTCACGTGATTCCCCAATGGCGGGAAGAACGTGATGACGTCATGACGTCAGCTTTCAGACCAGAGGATCAGTCCTCGTGGAGCCTTCAAGGAGAGCAGACCTGTATTCGATGTATTCCAGCAGTTTCCAGTTAAAACCTGTTTTGTTCCATTAAAGTTCATTGTTTTAATTGCCTGAGTCGAACTCAGTCTTTTCGATAGGAACCTCCGTTCCTACATTGTGATATTTTTGTAATGATTTAAAAAGTGGAATCGCATATGACTGAAATCTGAGAAGTGTCTTGGTGTGCACACATACTACCATTTTCTTAAGGGTATTTTTATATCTGAAAAGCTGGATTCTTAAACTGTTCGCCCTACCCATATTGTATTTTTCTAAAAGATATAATTCAATTTACATTTTCTGTTTACACTGGGTTTAACTCTATAGCATATCTGAATTACTGTAGTAATTTTTCCAATGAACCTTTTGAACTAGTAGCACCTTTATTGGCAATCAATTTCCTGTTTTACTCCAAGCTGTTATCCCATGGGAGCAATCAGTAGAACTAAAACCTTTGATGAATATATCAATATTACACATAACTTATTTGTGCTATCAATTACAATGTTCCTTTACTGTTGGTTTGTGGCAGGATGGAGCTGTAAGGGAGATTAAGGGCTAGAATTTCCCAGGGCCGTGGAGGCAGGAATGGAGGCATGTGGGGTGTTAAAATCACGAACCCATCCCGCCCCCAACCCGCCTCCATGCCCGTTTCCCAGGAGGCGGGTACCCGACCTGTGCTGGGAGCCGCCTCCCCGAGGCAGGAAGGGGATTAGTGCCAATTAACTGCCTGTTAACAGGTAGTTAACAGGCAGTTTTTAGCCTAATCCCTATTTTTATCCCTGAAGTGTGGGCTTCCCAACAGCTCCAAACCACGCCAAATTAGCGAGGCGGACCGTCGGGCTGAAGGACTTGGAGGGGTCGAGATGTCCGGTGTTCAGGTGAGTGATGGGTGCATGAGTGCAGAGGTAAGTGTGTTTGGTGTGTGTAAAGTGTTTAAATAAGTTTTACTTACCTTTACTTACTAATGCAGGCTTCCTTCCTTCAGGTCTTGGGAGTCCCTCAGCCCACCGGCACAGAAAGCAGAATGGCCGCGAGCTGTCAAAAGCTGCAGCCTCTGCTTTCTGTTCTGGAGAGATCTCTAAATCAGCCTGAGAGGAAGGAATTAACTTAGAGTACAGATTATCAGTGTTTGACAGCTTCAAAGAGTTGTCAAACGCTGATATTTCATCTGTCAAAAGCTCTTGACAGATGAAATGTCAATCTGTGACATCACCTGTTGCCGGGTTGCCCTTAATTGGCCTGCTGAGCCCGCTGGGCAGGCTCAACAAGGTCAATCAAGGGAAAATTGAGTGGGTTGGCCACAACTCGATGGAGGCGGGACTACAACCCCAAAAGTGGGAGTCCCGCCTCCTACTCGCCTCCATTGATAAAATCCAGCCCTAAGTGTAAGCTTGTTAATTTGGCTTCAATTCTGAATTGAAGGGAGGGAGGGCTTGACTCCAAGGAACTTATTTGTCCAACTTGGAGCTAATTCAACAATCCTATGTATGCTTCGTGGAGCTAATCAAAACTTAAAGCCAAAACTCTCCCAATGGCTTTACTGTACCCAACCTTGGTTCTGTAAGGCACTGTGATCAGCAGAATGTCATTTAACTCTAATGCCTGTTGCAGAATTTGAACACCTTGGATGAAAAGTCTAAAATTGTTTGTACCTTTTTCCCCCTTTTCCCTATTTCTATCTCCTTTCGATTAACTGCAATTGGGCGCACCAAAATGTTCCATTACTCACCCAATAAGTTTGCAAAGTAAACTTAAAAAGCTATCACACCACTAGATGAAAAGCAAAATCCAGTTGCCTATTGTAGAACTGACAAACTTCATTATCCATAAGCTTCAAGGAATTATGGATTCAAAACTGTCAGAACTCCACCCAAAACTATGGGTTGTTAAAACCCTAATTATTGAAAAGCATTGCAATAAATTCAAAAAATGTTGGATTTAGAGATTCCAAAATTCAGGTCCTCTGAATCCAAACTTAGAGTTTGATTTTAAAAGTGCTAGTACAGGTAGACTATCCTTTATCCGAAAACCTTGGGACCAGCTGTGTTTCGGTTTTCGGAATTTTTCGGAGTTCAGAAGGTTTACATCTCCGTATCTGACAACAAACACTGTTGCTTAGCAACAGCTTGTAAACACTCGGGCCCTGCCTTGGAAGCATCTCTGAAGCTGTTGCTAAGCTACAGAGATTCTTTCCACAGCCTGACTGTTTAAAAAAATGCTAGGGGAAGAAAAAAAATGCTAGGGGAAGAAAAAAAACCTAACAAAACGGCTGCTGATTTCTGCCGTTAGATCGAGGTTTCCGGCTCCCCCTGCTCCGTATCTGAATTCCTTGACTTAGCGGGGGTCTGGGGCTCGACTGCCGCCGCCAGTTGTGGGAAAGCCGGATATCGGCTGACTCCTACACTAAGCTGGCCCGCAAATCAGGTCGGGGGGCGGGTGGGGGGAGAAAAGACTATCAGACGGGCCGCTGTATTGTTGGGTTCACTCTCCCGGTACCTCCTTCACACTGCCCGGCTCGGCCTGCAATCTCCTACCCAGAAGGGAACTCTGTGACCCTCTGCCCTGCTCACAGGGAAAGGCAGAGCTCCCAGACCACTCCTGTCATGTTTGGTGCCACTCGGGTCATGTCGTGCGCACGGCTTACACTCCACGAAAAAACTTTCGGTTTTTAGAGGTTTTCGGTTTTCAGAAGTGCGGATAAAGGATAGTCTACCTGTAGTGTGAGAGCAGGAGAGCCATTATAAAATGATCACAGACTAGCTTGCATGCCACCATTGAACTAATAGGTGCTCAAATATATATTCTCTAAATACTATGGGGTAGAAATTGGACCTCGATGCACCCATTTTACAGGCGTGAAATGGGTTATATGAGTCTCAATTTCGGGGTCCAATGTCCTGCGTCTCAAGGATGTCTGAAAAATACCTAGCCCGAAATTAGGTCAAAGCATTTTTCAGATATCCCCGTTGGTCGCCTAAAACAGGCATTAGGTCACTTACATATGTAAAAGAGGAGCCCAACACCAGTGTTCGGTCCCGTTACAGATAAAGGGTTACGATAAATGGGGCAGGCATTGGGCCTCCCCGCTTAGGATACTTCAGCAGTTGCTCCAGTCTAAGTAGCAGTCACCAACTAAAGATTATGGGGGAAAAATTCGGTTGCTTTGCACCTCCCATTAGTGCCCTAAGAGGCAACTAGCGCCCGGGCGCGGCGCCACCAACGCTGCCCGCAAAATTCAGTGGGAGGTTAGCGGCAGTGATAACCAGTAGCACCCCGCTGCGCTGCGCCGCCGGCGATGACGTCATCGCTGTGTGCAGTGTCCCGCTCACGCCCCGTCCACGATCTTTGGGAGCGCCCCCTCACTTACCGCCGGACACTATGTCCGATGGGGTCAGGGGGCCTACCTGCGGCCGGGGAGGCACTATTTAAATGCGAGGTGCGGGGCTGTCATTTTTGTTGCTGGCCGCCTGCCAGCACCTGCCTCCGCTCTCGTCCCCAGCCTCCTTATCCGCCCCCCGTGGAGTGCTGGCTGCGCTCCATGAGCCTGGCACTTCTCTTGAGTGCCGGGCTCTTTTGCCAGTACTCCCGAACCCCGGGGGCCCAGCTGGGCCCCAGGCCGCGCTGTGCAAGTCCCCTCCCCTTTAAGAAGGTGAGGAAGACCTGCAATACCGCGGCACGATGTGCCACAGCGCCATATGGCGCCGCGATATTCCCTCGCAGCACCCCAAGAGGGAGGCGGGGCGCTTCCAGTAGCACCCCACTTCCCTCTTGGAGTGCTCTCACTCAATTTCCATCCCGGGGATGCTAAAAGCAGCGCCCCGGCGAAATTAGCACCCCAAAGGGGGCACTACTCAATTTTTAGCCCTATTTTTTTAAAACCTTCCTGTGGAGCCAGGTATAGCAGGAGTGCTTTTCCCGGCTCCCCAGTTCTCCTGACAGCCGGCCAAGATCAGTCCCTCTCCCACTGTCCTATCCCCTCCTCCTGGCACTTACCCGAGGCCGCGGTTGGTCAGGTAGGCAACCTGAAATTAGTTTCTGCAAAAGGGCGATAGAGAGATGGCAGAAATATTAAATAATTATTTTGCTTCAGTATTTACCAGGGAGATAGAACAGGTGGACATGACATTGGATGATGAGATGAGTAATGAGATAAGTGCATTTAAAATAAAAAAGGGGATATATTAAATAAACTAATCAAACTCAAAGAAGATAAAACCACTGGTCTGGATGAATTGCACCCACACATTTTAAAAGAATCTAGGGAAGAGATAGCAGAGGCATTACTACACATATTTAACAATTCAGTAGAAAAAGGTGTAGTGCCAGAGGACTGGTGGATAGCTAACATAATACCGATATTTAAGAGGGACAGAACAAGTCCAGGGAATTATAGACCAGTCAGCTTAACATCGGTGGTAGGAAAAATAATGAAATCCCTACTAAAGGAGAAAATAGAAGAACATCTAGAAACCAAACATATAATAATGAATAGTCAGCATGGATTTCAAAAGGGAAAGTCTTGCTTGACCAACCTTATTGAATTTTGTGAAGTGGTAACTGAGAGAATAGACAAGGGTAATGCAGTAGATGTAATTTATCTAGATTTTCAAAAGGCCTTTGATAAGGTACCCCATAATAGACTGATGAGCAGGGTCAGAGAATGCGGAGTCAGGGGACAAGTAGCAGAATGGATTGCTGGCTGGCTTCAGGACAAAAAGCAGAGAGTAGGAGTAAAGGGTAGCTATTCGCAGTGGCAGAAGGTGGGTAGTGGTGTTCCACAAGGATCAGTGCTGGGACCACTGCTGTTCACAATTTACCTTAACGACTTAGACTTTGGAATCAAAAACACAATTTCTAAATCTGCAGATGACACCAAATTGAGGCGGATAATCAATACTGAGGAGGACTGCAACAAATTACAGGAGGACATTAATAAACTTACAGAATGGGCATATAATTGGCAAATGAAGTTCAACACAGATAAATGTGAGGTATTACATTTTGGTAGGAAGAATAGGGAGGTCACTTATCACTTGGAGGGTGCAGGTCTAGGTGGGGTAGAGGAGCAAAGGGATCTCGGAGTACAAATACACAAATCATAAAAGTTGCGACACAGGTTAGCAAGGCCATAAAAAAAGCAAACCAAGCTCCAGGGTTTATTTCTAGCGGTACAGGATTGAAAAGTAGGGAAGTTATGTTAAACCTGTATTGAACCTTGGTTAGACCACACTTGGAGTACTGCGTATAGTTCTGGTCGTCATATTATAAAAAGGATATAGAGGCACCGGAGAGGCTGCAGAGAAGATTTACAAGGATGATACCAGAAATGCAAGGGTATTCATATCAGGAAATGATGAACAGGCTGGGTCTCTTTTCTCTTGAAAAAAGAAGGCTGAAGGGTGACCTAACAGAGGTCTTTAAAATTATGAAAAATGTTGATGGAGTGGATACAGAGAGAATGTTTCTACTTGTGGGGAAGAGCATCAATATAAGATAGTCACCAAGAAATCCAATAGGGAATTCAGAAGAAACCTTTTTCCCCAAAGAGTAGTGAGAATGTGGAACTCGCTACCACAGGGAGTGGTTGAAGCGAATAGTATAGATGCATTTAAGGGGAGGCTAGATAAGCATATGAGGGAGAAGGGAATAGAGGGTTATGCTGCTAGATTTAGATGAGGAAAGACGGGAGGAGGCTCGAGTGGAGCATAAACACCGGCATGGAGTGGTTGGGCCGAATGGCCTGTTATTGTGCCATATATCCTATGTAATCCTATGTAATCCTTTGCCTGTGGGGGTGTGTCAGGTTCCAGCAGTTCACCAACATTATTTAGATGAGGCTCGAGGCCCAATATCAGGCCGGCCTTGAGCTTCCCAGTTTGGGCTTAGGGCGATTCTGGGCCCAAACAAAATTTCACCCCATATAGGTTTGAAAGTAGACCGGCACTGGACCAGCAAAGATTTGACACAAATTCCTTCCCCTCCCCCACTTACGAGACTGAACAAATCAATAGATAAAATAAATGGAAACCATCACAAAGCACGGTTATAAATAATTCACTCAACCAAGACAATAGTCAGGCAGCAGCATGGGGATGTAATTGTTTAGTGTTAACATCACTGTGTCAACTTCTACACTTACCTAACAGTATATTGCAGATGGCTGCATTTTAACACTGTCCCTCCTAGGAAAAGCTTTTTAGTCACAATGTCACATTAAATGGTGTTGGATATTATTTGTTGACTCCTAAGTTTGTGCTGTATTTCAATTTTCCCCAATAAGAGCAGTGCAGGATTTCAGCTATGGATGTGACAGGACATAAAGACAATCATTAACATGGTGCCTACAGCGCCAATAACAGAAACCTAATAACATTTTCTAAAACACAGAGACCAGAGATCCATGTTGTTAATAATGACAGTCAAGCTGTAATGTTACACTGACAATCTCACATATGTAGATCTATAATAAATTTGCAATGTCTGCTGTACACTCCTTATTTGGGCATCACCATTCTGTGACACATAGTCACACCTACAACTGCACACTTCTACCACTAGATGGAACATCATATGCTCCAGAAGTTGCAGATTTCCATGCTCACACCTGCAACATCACTAATGGAGTCTGATGGAAAGGTCCTGACTTTCCAAGGGCAACTCCATGGGAGAGCCATTAGTAATTAGAATAAAGCAACGAGCACTAACTTACCCTAGTACGATAGCAAAATACTGCAGATGCTGGAAATCTGAAATAACAACAGAAAATGCTGGAAAAACTCAGCAGGTCAGGCAACATCCGTGGAGAGAAATTTGAGTTGACGTTTCGGGTCAAAACTCTTTTTCAAAACTGGAAAGAAAATAAAATAGATCGAAGGCAGGGCTGCGATCGAACAAAAGAAGTAAAAGAGACAGTAAAAGGTATTCGAAACCAGACGAGATGGTAATAGGCCGGTGGAGACAAAAGGCAGCTGAGATTAGGTGTGAAGTGTACTGGCAGGTAAGAGACAGCTGCCAGGTGGGAGAGAGAAACAAAAGGAAAGGGGGTGGGAGGGGGAAAGGAAGACCCAAAACAAAGGGGTGGAAAAAGTTATAAGTAAAAAAGTAATAAGGGCCGAGGTTATGATCTGAAATTGTTGAACTCGATATTGAGTCCGGAAGGCTGCAGAGTGATCATCTTCCGATTAGGCACTCTGCAGCCTTCCGGACTCAATATCGAGTTCAACAATTTCAGATCATAACCTCGGCCCCTATTACTTTTTTACTTATAATTTTTCCACCCCTTTGTTTTGGGTCTTCCTTTCCGCCCCCCCCCCCCCCCCGCCCACTTTCCTTTTGTTTCTCTCTCCCACCTGGCAGCTGTCTCTTACCTGCCAGTACACTTCACACCTAATCTCAGCTGTCTTTTGTCTCCACTGGTCTATTATCATCTCGTCTGGTTTTGAAAACCTTTTATTGTCTCTTTTACTTCTTTTGTTCGATCGCAGCCCTGCCGTCGATCTATTTTATTTTCTTTCCAGTTTTGAAAAAGGGTTTCGACCCGAAACATCAACTCAAATTTCTCTCCATGGATGTTGCCGGACCTGCTGAGTTTTTCCAGCATTTTCTGTTGTTATTACTAACTTACCCTAACTTGCCTAACCCTCATTAGGCAAGGGCCTCTGGGTGGCTTTGGTGCTATGTATCTAAGTTTCATTTTTTAAAAGAGGTATTAGGTTCCAAAGACAGGGAGGGGAGAAACTGTGAGGAATGCCCCCTTAATGTTTATGTGGCATAAGGTCATTCTTTCCCACCATTCTGTTGCGATTCTGGCAGCATTGGTATAAAAGCATATTGTAAACACAAATAAGTGAGCCCATTAGTATTCATTCACCAGCACCGACCTGTGCATTACTTCTACAAAACAACACTGCTTTGTTAATGCCACAGTGCTGTTGTCCATTGTATTGCTGTTTGTGCGGGCACAAAATGAACGCAGAAAATTCTTCCAATTTAACAACTGCTACTGTCTGCTTTAATCTACTGTTCTTCAGTACAAAGAAATAGCATTTTGAAACAATGTTAAAACAACCTTTCAGAAACCAAAACACAAGTATACATCGGTGTGTAGGAAAGGCTGATATTTAAAGATATTTAGTAGATGAGAATCATATATGTATAACTTCAAGTGTAGCCATTGACCAAATAATATTAACCATAATTACTCCTGAGTAACTAAAAAGCTAAGACTTGGTCAGAATGCAGCTGCGGAGACAGCCAAGCGCAGTTTTGCCTAAGCTTTGATAACAAGCAGCTACAGGCTGCAAGTGAAGGTCAAATCATTAAATTGCTAAGAAAAACATATTATAACAGTAAATAATAATTCTAATAGGTCTAAGAGCGTTAAAAAAACAAGCCTGAAGGCTTTGGCCTAGAAATTCGGTGGGGTTAGCGCCCAATTAGAGGCGTTAGAGGGCCTTGCGCCGGAATTATAGCCGCGATCGAAATTGCGTTGGGCCCTACCATCGGCGTTAGCCGGTAGCGCTGCGCCGGCACCGATGACGTCATCGGTGTGCGCAGCGTCCCAGTTGCCGTGGTAACGCGGCCGGAAGCCCAAATTCAGTTGCGGCCGCCTCGCCCGTGGCAGCCGCAACCAACGATTGTTCAACGGGATGTTGCAGCACGTAGCGCCGGCGTATTAAGGTGGAGCGGCGGCCGGCCGCTTTCCCGGCGGCCGCCTGCCCGCACCTCCCTCCCCGGACTCCTCCACCACCCCCCCGCGGCACTGATGTGTGTGGCCCGCGAGCCCGGCACTTCTCCGAGGTGCCGGGCACATTTGTCGGGCGAATCAACCGGTCAGCGGTCGGCTGCAGGCAGCTCCTCCTTAACAGAAGGAGGAGGCCTGCAGTACCCCAGCCTGCCGCACCGCATCGGGTGCCGCAGCGGGGGATTAGCACCGCAAACCTGCATTCAGCGCCCATAGCGAGGTGCTGAAACCCTCCATTAGCGCCCGCAGCCGTCTGGGCGCGGGGCAGCTGAATTTTTGGCGGGCGCAGCGGCAATTATCGCGGGCGCAAAATTTCGGGCGCAAAAGCCCTGGCGGAGGCAAACCTAATTTCTAGGCCTTTGTGTCTTAATGCAAGGAGCATTCGTAATAAGGTGGATGAATTAACTGCGCAAATAGAGATAAACGAATATGATTTGATTGCGATTACGGAAACATGGCTCCAGGGTGGCCAAGGCTGGGAACTCAACGTCCAGGGATATTCAATATTCAGGAAAGATAGGTAAAAAGGAAAGGGAGATAGGGTAGCATTGCTGGTTAAAGAAGGGATTAACACAATTGTAAGGAAGGATATTAGCTCTGATGTGGAATCTGTATGGGTAGAACTGAGAAATACCAAGGAGCAGAAAACGTTAGTGGGAGTGGTATATAGACCTCCAAACAGTAACATACAAACATAGAAGATAGGAGCAGGAGTAGGCCATTCGGCCCTTCGAGCCCGCTCCGCCATTCAATGAGATCATGGCTGATCATCCAAATTCAGTACCCTGTCCCTGCCTTCTCCCCATATCCCTTGATCCCTTTAGCCTTAAGAAATATATCTAACTCCTTCTTGAATATATTTAATGAACTGGCCTCCACCGCCCTCTGTGGCAGAGAATTCCACACGTTCACCACTCTCTGGGTGAAGAAATTCCTCCTCATTTCAGTCCTAAATGGCTTACCCCTTATCCTTAGACTATGACCCCTGGTTCTGGACTCCCCGGCCATCAGAAACATCCTTCCTGCATCTAGTCTGTCCAGGCTTGACAGAATTTTCTAGGTTTCGATGAGATCCCCTCTCAATCTTCTAAACTCCAGTGAGTATAAGCCCAATCGACACAATCTCTCCTCATACGTCATTCCTGCCATCCCAGGTATCAGCCTGGTGAATCTTCGCTGCACTCCTTCCATGGCAAGAACGTCCTTCCTCAGGTAAGGCGACCAAAACTGCACACAATACTCAAGGTGCGGTCTCACCAAGGCCCTGTACAACTGTAGCAAGACATCCTTGTTCCTGTACTCGAACCCTCTTGCTACGAAGGCCAACATACCATTTGCCTCCTTAACCGTCTGCTGCACCTGCATGCTTACCTTCAGCGACTGGTGCACAAGAACACCCAGGTCTCTTTGCACTTCCCCGTCTCCCAATCTATTGCCATTCAAATAATAATCTGCCTTCCTGTTTTTGCCACCAAAGTGGATAACCTCACATTTATCCACATTATAGTGCATTTGCCATGTTTCTACCCAATCACCGAACCTGTCCAAATCGTACTGGAGTTTCACGACATCCTCCTCACAGCTTACCCTCCCACCCAGCTTTGTGTCATCTGCAAATTTGGAGATATTACATCCAATTCCCTCGTCCAGATCATTAATATATATTGTGAACAGCTGGGGTCCTAGGACCGATCCTTGCGGTACCCCACTCGTCACTGCCTGCCACTCGGAAAACGACCCGTTTATTCCAACTCTTTGCTTTCTGTCCGCCAACCAGTTCTCGATCCAAGTCAATACCTTGCCCTCAATCCCATGTGCCTTAATTTTGCACACTAATCTCTTATGTGGGACCTTATCGAAAGCCTTCTGAAAGTCTAAATACACCACAGCCACTGGTTCTCCCTTATCTATTTTACCAGTTACATCCTCAAAAAATTCCAGTAGATTAGTCAAGCATGATTTACCTTTTGTAAATCCATGTTGACTTTGTCCGATCCTGTCACTGCTTTCCAAGTGCTCTGCTATTACATCTTTTATAATAGACTCTAGCATTTTCCCCACTGCCGATGTCAGGCTTACCGGTCTATAATTCCCTGCTTTTTCTCCACCACCTTTTTTGAATAGTGGTGTAACATTAGCTACCCTCCAATCCATGGGTACTGTTCCAGAGTCTATCGAGTTCTGGAAGATGACCAGCAATGCATCTACTATTTCTAGGGCCACTTCCTTAAGTACCCTGGGATGTAGATTATCAGGCCCTGGGGATTTATCGGCCTTCAGTCCCATCAATTTTCCTAACACCATTTCCCTACAAATACTGATTTCTTTCAGTGCCACCCTTTCATCAGACCCTATGTTCCCTGGCATCTCTGGGAGGTTATTTGTGTCCTCCTTTGTGAAGACAGAACCAAAGTATGAATTTAGTTGGTCTGCCATTTCTTTGTTTCCCATTATAAATTCCCCTGATTCTGACTGCAAGGGACCTATGCTTGACTTCACCAATCTTTTTCTCTTCACATATCTATAAAAGCTTTTACAGTCAGTTTTTATGCTCCCTGTAAGCTTACTCTCATATTCTATTTTCCCTTTCTTAATTAATCCCTTTGTCCTCCTTTGTTGAATCCTAAACTGCTCCCAATCCTCAGGATTGTTGCTTTTTCTGGCCAATTTATATGTCCTCTCCTTGGATCTTTTGCTATCCCTAATTTCCCTTGTTAGCCACGGTTGAGTCACCTTTTTTGTTTTATTTTTATGCCAAACTGGGATGAACAAATTCTGTAGCTCATCCATTCGGTCTTTGAATGTTTGCCATTGCCTATCCACCGTCAACCCTTTGAGTGCCATTCCCCAATCAATCCTACCCAACTCGTTCCTCAGACCATCGTAGTTTCCTTTATTTAAATTGAGGACCCTAGTCTCTGAGTCAACTACTTCATTCTCCATCTTAATGAAGAATTTGATCATATTATGATCGCTCCGACCCAAGGGGCCTCGTACAACAAGATTGCTAATTAATCCTTTCTCGTTGCATAATACCCAGTCTAAGATGGCCTGATCTCTGGTTGGTTCCTCGACATATTGGTCCAGGAAACCATCCCGTAAACACTCCAGGGATTCCTCCTCCACAGTATTGTTACTAATTTGGTTGGCCCAATCTATATGTAGATTAAAGTCACCCATGATGACTGCTGTGCCCTTATTGCACGCTTCTTTAATTTCCCTTTTAATGCCATCCCCAACCTCCGCCTTACTGTTTCGAGGTCTATATACCACTCCCACTAATGTTTTTTTCCCCTTCGTGTTTCTCAATTCTACCCATACAGATTCCACATCATCAGAGCTAATATCCTTCATTACAATTGTATTAATCCCTTCTTTAACCAGTATTCTACCCCATGGGATGGCATTAAAAGGGAAATTAGAGAAGCGTGCAATAAGGGTCAACTCCAGCAGCATGGCGACCAGGAGCCCTGTGCAGTGCAGGAAGAAATTCAACGACCTCACTTGGGTCGTGAGGGTGAGTGGTGTCTATGTAAACTTATGCATCCCTCCATTAGCACCTGACTTTATGGCTACAGGGTGCGCTATGCCCCAATGGCCATCTGTCAGCAAGCACCCAAGGCCCTTTCTGGTCACACACATGCACATTTGACTCAGGGCATCATGTGAGGGCTGTTCCACCATGGGGGGCATGAGATCCTAACTCAGGGCATCATGTGAGGGCTGTTCCACCATGGGGAGCATGAGATCATAACTCAGGGCATCATGTGAGGGCTGTTCCACCATGGGGGGCATGAGATCATAACTCAGGGCATCATGTAACATCACTTCCCGTCCTTTCCCCTGCAGGCCAAGCTGGCGAGAAACCGCAAGGACCAGCTTTGCACCGGAGGATGTCGTCCTCAACTGCAGCCTCTGACGGATCTCGAGGAGAGAGTCCACCAGATTGTGGGAGGACGTCGGAGTGGTCCTGTCACCACTGCAGCTGCCGACCCCATTGTCCACAGCGATGGTGAGGTTCTCAACTTACAGCTGTCTCCTTCCACTTGTTTCCCCCGCCAGCATGCTTTCTCACTGTGGACCCATGTCATAGCATTGCCGCACTCTTGCATCCCTTGCTGCCAAACTGTCCTTTTGCTAAAGCCACTCTTCAACCTCCCTGCTTTCAGATGCTGCATCACCAGCCCGGGAGCCAGCCCCTCACGCTGCCAGTGCCAGTGCCTCCGGAGGCGACGAGCAGGAGGAAGCCGGACCATCCGTGCCAGCCTCAGGGGAGCCACCGCATCTGGAGACTGGGGATAGTAGTTCCCTGGAGGGGAGGGGGGGTGCTCTGATGAGGACCCAGTTGCAGGAACCAGCGGCCTGCAGCAACGCAAGGTGGGTAGGGACGCTCGGGGGCCATCTCCCCGGAGGGCGAGGCAGGCCACCATGACTGCTGCACAAAGTGCAGAGGAGGTGCGTAGCCTTGCCGAAATGAGCGCCCAGGCCCGGCTCAGGCACACTGAGCTTGTGGCTGCAGTGGGGAGGATGCCTGAGTCGATCGACACACTGGCAAAGAGTGTGCTGGACTTTGGGGCAGCAATGGAAGGGACTGTCCAGGGCTTCGGGGCAGCAATGGAAAGGTCTGTCCAGGGCTTGTCCGAGGCAGTGGAAAGGACTGTTCCGGCCTTGTCCGAAGCAGTGGAAAGGACTGTTCCGGCTTTGTCCGAAGCACTGGAAAGGACTGTCCATGGCTTCTCCGAAGCACTGGAACCTGCCACGCAGGTCCTCACTGCTGCCATGCAGTCACTTGCTGGCCTCGTCCACACGCAAATTGAGGCCACGCGAACACTCACTGCTGCCACCCTAGCTGCATCATGCAGGATCACCCCAGGCCCTTGCAGCACCACAGCAGGCCATGAATCTGTGGAGCAGTCAATTGTGGCGGATGATCCGGTGCGGCCCCATCAGAGTGCCAGTGTGTCGGCCGACCACGGTGCAGGTGTCCTCTCTCTGCATGTGAGCATTCCTGATGCCACCGCTGGAACGTCAGCAGTGCAGCTGCCACCACCTGCACGGCAGACTGCTTCCAGACATGCCCAGTTGGAGCAGCCAGCTTGCGGGCCCTCCAAGCCCAGAGGTCGTCCAGGCCATCCCTCAGGGGCTTCAGCGCTTCCAGACACTCAGCAGGCGTCCCCAGCCTTGACGCAGCCACTGGGGTCCAATTACGGAGGAGCTGCAGGGAGGGAAGGGGCCAACCTCGTAAGAGGAGTCGGTCTCCATCAAGGGGTCAACAGTAGAGGGAGGTGCTAAGACGTGTCTTTTTTTGAAATGAAGGCCGTCCACACCTGCTGTGTTTGTTTGTTATGTTTTGGTTAGTCTCGCCGGGTTGTCAGACAGTTATCTGTTAGTTTGTTAGTTATGATTTCTGTTACCATTACGTTGTCATGCTGGAAGGAAGCACTTGTTTGAAAATAAAGAAAATGTTTTATTTACAATGGAGCTGTAGACTATTTACAATCATGGTGGCCTTCATAGGCTTACTGCGAACCGAAGGGTGCTGTTCCAATCACAGCCAGCATTCCGTCCGAGGGGCCTAGAACCAAGTCCTTATGAGCCTCTGACGAACGGCCCTTCCAGTTTCTGGAGCCCTCCCATCTTCCTCCTCCTCCTCCTCCTCCTCCTGATCCTCCTCGTCCGCATGCTCCTCCTCCTCCTCCTCCTCGTCCACCTGCTCTGCTGGACCTTGAGGGTCGGCTGGCATTGGCTGGGTGCGTCGGATGGCCAGGTTGTGGAGCATGCAGCAGACAATGACGATGCGCGCCACATGCTCCGGCGAGTACTGTAGGGCGCCCCCCGAATGGTCTAGACAACAGAAACGCTGCTTCAGCACACCACTTGTGTGCTCCACAATGTTCCTGGTCGCCTGATGGCTGTTGTTGTAATGTTCTTCTGCCGGGGTGCTGGGCAAACGGAGCGGGGTCATGAGCCATGGGCAGAGAGGATAGCCCTTGTCGCCAAGAAGCCAGCCTCGTGGGTGAGCCGGGGCCTCAAAAAGGTCAGCCACTGAGGTCTGCCGCAGGATGAACGCGTCATGGCTGCTGCCAGGGAATTGTGCGTTGACCGCCATGATCATCTGCCGGTGATCACAGACCAGCTGGACATTAAGGGAGTGGAACCCCTTGCGGTTGCGGAACTCCTCAGGATTCTGTAATGGCGCCCGCAAAGCCACGTGTGTGCAATCAATGGCCCCCTGCACCATGGGGAAGTCCGCAATAGCCACAAAGCCCTGCGTGCGCTCCCCCTGCTTCTCCAGGGTCACAGGGAAGGTGATTAATTCGCGCCTCCTTCTATAGAGGGCAGCTGTCACTTGCCGGATGCAGCAATGCACCGCAAATTGTGAGATATTTGAGATGTCCCCAGTTGCTGCCTGAAACGAGCTGCTGGCGTAAAAGTTGAGGGCAACAGTGACTTTCACGGCCACTGACAGAGAGGTCCTGCACCGTAGCCACGGCTGCAGATCCTCAGCAAGCAGGTGGCACAGCTCAGTCACAACATCCTTACCGAATCTGAGCCTTCGCAGACACTGCTCCTCCGACATGGTAAGGTATGAGACCTGCTGCCTAAAAATCCTGGCAGTGTATGGTCGAATTTGGCGACGTCCATTGGCCCTCCTCCGTCTGGCCAATTCCAGCCCTCTCTCCCTCCGTCTCTGTGCCCTTGCCAGTTGTTCAGCCAGGATGACGTTCCCCTCCAAAGCAGCTCCCATTATTCTGTCAGACGAGTAAGACGCAGTAATCTCTCAGGATCAAACTGTTCTGGACAGGGCTGAAGGTCCCAAGGCTCCTCTGGCTCAAAGAGAAGAAGTCTCTGCAACTGAAGGTCTGGAACTCTCTCCAGCAGCGAGCAGGATGGCCAGGCCAAATGGCTGCCACTTTTATACTAGCACTGTCCCCTTTAAAGAGCGCCCCCCGAGTCCGAGAAGGACCTGTTAACGTTCCATCCAACTGTCACTAATAGCGCCAGGCAGAACGGAGGGGGGCGCCACTGAATTTCCGGTCCGGGGCGCCAAAAAGGTGTTGCGCAATGAAATGACGTCATGATCTGGCTGCGCCCGCGAGCAGGCGCAAAGAGTTAGCACCGGCGCTAAAAGGCTACTCAATATGGCAGGAAGCGCTGGGATCACTGCGCCCGGCTGAAAATTGGGTAACGCCCCAAATCTCGGGCTCATTAGGCGCTAATCGCTGGCGCAACCAACTGAATTTCTAGGCCATGATCTCTCACCGCGGATGAAGCAAAGGTACTGAAAAGTTATTTTGACCGTTTTGAAGCATATGTGATGCCCAAGACAAATACGATATTCGCTAGGTACAAGTTTCAGGAGAAAGTACAAGGAGCTAGTGAGTCATTTGAACAGTTCATGACTGAGTTAAAACTGCTGGTAAAAGACTGTGTATATGCAGATAAAGATGAGATGGTCAGAGACCGCATCATGTTTGGAATACATTCAGCTAAAGTGAGAGAGAAACTTTTGAATGTTGGGTCCAGGCTAACGCTGGACAAAGCTATGGACATAACTAGATCGCACGAGATAGCCCAAGCACAGTTGAAAACCATAACCGGCGCCACGAGCAGCTCGAATGAACAGACAGTGCACGCAGTTAATAGACACACACCAAAGAATACTGCCCAGAGAGTGCGTTTCAGAACAGAAAGAACAGCGAGAGTTCGAAAAATGGACGACACAGACATAAAACGCTTCAAAAACTGTGGATATTGTGGAAACAACTGGCATGGAGAAAAGGAGTACTGCCCTGCCAAAGGAAGGCAATGTACTAAATGTGGTAAACGGAACCACTTTGCTAAAGTCTGCAGGACTGTTTTCGGAAAAACAGTACACACAGTAAGTGACAGCCAAATGCCATAGAGAACCAAATGCAGAGGAACTGTTTATTGATTCTGTCTCACAGAAAAAAACAGATTTCAGAGACTGAGCAAGCCTATGCCGATATTGAGATTGTAAAACAGGGCAAACAGCTTAAGTTTAAACTAGACACTGGATCTCAGGTTAATGTAATTCCTCTGAGTGAGTATCACAGCTTGAAGGATGAGTGTCAGCTACAGCCAACCTCACACAGACTGACCGGCTATGGGGGTGAGCAGCTCATTGTAAAAGGCACATGCGTGATGAAATGCAAGTACAAAGAAAGTGACATGATGCTGGACTTTTACATTATTGACACTCAAACACCTCCAGTGCTAGGTCTAAAGGCATGTTTAGACATGGACCTCGTCAAGCTAGTGCTATCATTGACAGCACCAATTGAGAAGCAGACAGTCATGGAAGAGTTTGCTGACGTTTTCAAAGGGATCAGACTATTCCCAGGTGAATGCACTATTCACCTTGACCCAGCAGCAACCCCGGTGGTTTGCCCATCGAGAAGGGTACCCCTTGCTCTACGTAATCGCCTAAAGGAGGAGCTGCAGAGCATGGAGAATACAGAAATCATCGTCCGGGAAACAGAACCGACAGAGTGGGTCAATGCGTTAGTAATGGTTGAGAAATCACGTACAGGCAAGCTCAGAGTCTGTCTCGACCCCAGAGATTTGAACAAGGCTATCAAACGCCCTCACTACCATCTACCAACGCTAGATGACATCACACCCAAGCTAGTGGGAGCACGTTACTTCAGTGTAATGGACGCACAATCAGGTTACTGGACTATCAAGCTCACGGAAGAGTCATCTAAGCTAACAACGTTCAACACACCATTTGGACGCTACCGATTTCTGCGTTTACCATTTGGTCTTATCCCAGCTCAGGATGAATTCCAGCAGAAGATCGACGAAACCTATGAAGGCCTCGATGGAGTAGTCGCAATCGTAGATGACATCCACATCTATGGCAGGAATAGAGAGGAACATGACAGGAACCTCCGTGCGATGCTACAAAGATCACGGGAGAAAGGTATCCGGCTCAACCCCGAGAAAAGCATAATCGGATCCACCGAGATCAGTTATTTCGGGCATCGCCTCTCAACTGATGGCATTAAGCCAGATCCAGAGAAAATCTCCGCCATCAAGAAGATGGAGCCGCCGAAGAACCGCGCAGAGCTAGAGACAGTACTAGGCATGGTTAACTACTTAGTCAAGTTTGCCCCGAGCCTCTCCGAAATCAATGCACCCATGCGTCGGTTGCTCAAACAATCCAATGAGTTCCTATGGGACAAACAACATGACACAGCATTTCAGAAAACGAAAGACCTAATCACCAGAGAACCAGGACCAGTTCTTGTCTACTTCGACCCCAACAAAGAGCTCAGACTATAAGTGGACGCATCAAAGTACGGACTAGGCGCAGTATTACTGCAAGAAGGAAAGCCCATCGGCTACGCTTCCAGATCTCTCACAGACAGTGAAATCAACTATGCTCAAATTGAGAAAGAGCTATATGCAATTCTGTTTGGATGTAAGCATTTCCACCAGTACGTCTATGGCCGAAAAGTCATTGTGGAATCCGACCACAAGCCCCTCGAGTCAATCATGAGGAAACCACTAGCCGCAGCCCCACCAAGGCTACAGAGAATGATCCTTCAGCTACAGAAGTATGACTTCACAATCATTCACCGTCCAGGCAAAGACATTCCTGTCGCAGACATGCTCTCCAGAAAGTCTCTTAGCTACCAGGACAGCAGCCTCAGTGAAGGCATGGATGTGCAGGTGCACATGGTGTACAACAGCTTACCTGTGAGTGACTCAAAACTGAAGGAGATCTGAGCAGGAACAGAGAAAGATGCACAACTCACAACTGCTGAGCAAAGTCATACATGAAGGATGGCCTGAGGAAAGGAGGAAATGCCCTCAGAGCATATCTGAATTCTGGAACCACAGAGACGAACTGTCACAAATCAACGGAATCATCTTCAAAGGGGAGAAAATTATCATTCCTACCAGTCTCAGAGAAGAGATGTGGACAAAAATTCATGCTGGACATATGGGCATGGAAAAATGCAAACAAAGAGCACGTGACATTATGTTTTAGCCCGGAATGTGCAAACACATTGAGGACATCATCAGAAAATGTTCCATTTGTCTAGAACGCCGCCCATCAAATGTCAAAGAGCCCATGATACCTCACCGTATCCCAGACAGGCCCTGGCAGGTCGCGGCAACAGATCTGTTCACATGGAACAACGAGGACTACATAGTGACTGTTGATTACTACAGCAGATTTTTTGAACTGGACAAGCTTCACAGCACCACATCTGCAGCTGTGATCCACAAGCTAAAGGCAGCCTTTGCCAGGCATGGCATGGTAGAGACTTTAGTCTCAGACAATGGCCCCCAATACAAATCAAAAGAGTTTGAGTCGTTTGCCAAGGCATGGGATTTCACACATGTTACATCAAGCCCACATTACCCTCAAAGTAATGGCCTTGCTGAAAAAACTGTCCAGATTGCAAAAACACTCATGGACAAAGCCAAAGCAGAAAAAGAGACCCCTTCATCAGTCTCAAGTACCGCAACACTCCGGTTGACAACTTCAAGTCACCAGCACAGCTGTTGATGAGCCGCAGACTTCGCAAGCAAGTGCATGCAAAACGTGTACAGAGACAGCAACATCAAAAGAGATACTATGACAGGTCAGCTAGACTACTGCCGCCGCTGCACAATGGAGAATCCGTCAGAATCCAGGAGCGTGGCTACTGGAAGCCAGCAGTCGTCATCCAGCCAGCTGACACTGAGCGATCGTATCACGTCCGCACCCCAGAAGGACAGGTGTACCGCCGCAATCGCAGGCACCTCCTGAACACCAAAGAACAACACCGTCATTCCGACGAGAGGTCAAGCCTAGAGTTATCCTTGACTTGTGAACTGTCAAAGGGTGTAGGCGGATCGCTGCCCTAAAAAAATAACTGTACATCGTTATTGAAACGTTGAGATGTTTTCAGTGCTAGTTAAATGTTGAGTTTACTTATATGTTGATGCTACTGAGAACATTATGTCGAAGAAAGGTTTAAAAGTAATGCATAACATTTTTCTTTTAAAAGGGGATGTAACATTTGCATGTTGAATTGTCATTGGCCCGCAGGCATCTGTAAGGAATACCTATTATATTCACATGTGATCACATGCTGAGTTGTCATTGGCCTGCAGGCATCTGTAAGGACTGCTATTGTTTTGGAAGACCCAGGGTCCTGACTCCATCTTGTACACATGGTGCTTTATTGATTGAGAAAGCTTACAGACCTGATGCTTCATTAAAAGAGTTTAAACTGTAATACTCTGTTGTCCTGCAATTTATTATTTTTGTACAAAGTGTGCAAAACAAGACACCGCATAAGAGATTAGTGTGTAAAGTTAAGGCACATGGGATTGGGGGCAAGTTATTAACTTGGATAGAGAACTGGTTGGCAGACAGAAAGCAGAGTTGGATTAAACGGGTCTTTTTCCGAGTGGCAGGCAGTGACTGGTAGGGTACCACAGGGATTGGTCCTTGGACCCCAGCTATTCACAATATATATTAATGATCTAGACAAGGGAACTAGATGTAATAGCTCCAAATTTGCAGACAACACAAAGTTGGGTGGGCGTGTGTGCTGTGAGCAGGATGTTGAGAAACTCCAGGATGATTTGAACAGGTTGGGTGATTGAGCAAAAGCATGGCAGATGCAATATAACGTGGATAAATGTGAGGTTATCCACTTTGGTGGCAAAAACAGGAAGGTAGATTATTATCTGAATGGCAATAGATTGGGAGAAGGGGAAGTGCAACGAGACCAGGGTGTCCTTGTGCGTCAGTCGCTGAAGGTAAGCATGCAGGTGCAGCAGGCGGTTAAGAAGGCAAATGGTATGTTGGCCTTCGTAGCACGAGGGTTTGAGTACAAAAACAAGGATTTCTTGCTGCAGTTGTACAGGGCCTTGGTGAGACCACATCTTGAGTATTGTGTGCAGTTTTGGTCGTCTTATCTGAGGAAGGATGTTCTTGCCATGGAAGGAGTTCAGCGAAGGCTGATACCTGGGATGGCAGGAATGATGTATGAGGAGAGATTGGGACGATTGGGCTTGTACTCGCTGGAGTTTAGAAGAATGAGAGGGGATCTCATTGAAACTTATAAAATTCTGACAGGACTGGACAGACTAGATGCAGGAAGGGTGTTCCCGATGGTCGGGGAGTCCAGAACCAGGGGTCACAGTCTAAGGATAAGGGGTAAGCCATTTAGGACAGAAATGAGGAGGAATTTCTTCACCCAGAGAGTGGTGTACCTGTGGAATTCTCTACCACAGAAGGCAGTAGAGGCCAATTCATTAAATATATTCAAGAAGGAGTTGGATATATTTCTTAAGGCTAAAGGGATCAAGGGGTATGGGGAGAAAGCAGGGACCGGGTACTGAATTTGGATGATCAGCCATGATCGCATTGAATGGCGGAGCAGGCTCGAGGGGCCAAATGGCCTACTCCTGCTCCTATCTTCTATGTTTCTATGTTTCTATAATGCTGAATAGAACTTAGAATTCACTTAACAAAACTAATTGCAACAATATTTAAAGGATAATTAGTATAAATTCCAATAAAATGAGAGAGATCATGGAAGTTAAGGTATTTATCTGGTAGATTAAAGTGAGATAGTCTGAATACCTCAAGACAAGTGAGACAGCAGAATGATATGGACCCTTGGTATAAAGGCCTTTTACCAGGGAGGCAATAAAATGAAAGAGATATGGTAAATTCCAATGGGGTGAAAAGTTATAAACAAGATAACATGACAGTGGAACAGAATTAATGGAAGTGTACTGGAAAAAGAGTGGCCAGGTTCCTACCCTTAACATGAGTGACAATGGTATTTTGACCATTAGAACCAATTAAAAAAGGTGATTTTGTTAAAGACCATATATGGACACTGGCCAAACGAACTGTTGATAAGGAATGGGTTAAAACCTCAATACTCAAAGAACAACTTCACACAGAGATTTGCTGCGAAGAAAAGGAACAGACTTACGATGACGTCGCCTGTGTCCGAAGGGCTCCAGAGGCCAAGGGCTGCGAGCTATTCGTTTTACTATCGCCTAATGTTAAGTATTAATTACGCTGTAAGCTTAATAAATCTGATCTATTGCTCAAACATACTGGCTGCTGCCTATTTGTGTCTTTCCAAGAACTCTGAGTGGTCACTTGACAGACTCACAGGTACAACTTTGTCAAATGCGTGAGGGGTGCTGTAGCATTTCTATCTTAGGTATGACTAGGGGTATTGAAATGTTCAGCTACTCAGGAATTTTTTGAGGATCTAACTGGTATGACGATGCATTGCTACTGGCTTTCTGTGAATTGTGAGGAGAGGGAGGAGACCATTAACCAGGGTCCCTGTTTCTGAAAATTTTCAAGAGGAAAACCTCTCGGGTACTGTATTTCACCGTCCATTTTATATTGTAGGTCCCATGGACTTTACGTGGTTATTTTCTGTAAGTCCTGCCCAGTGACGTAGGCAGGGGGATGTTCAAGATGTTTCAACACCCCCCCTCCCCCTGCCGCCACCCCCCACCACCCCCCCGCAAATTTCTAGCATTTTTTTATTGGACTACTCCTTCTTTGAAAAAAACAAGCCTTAGGCCACTTGATAGAAAACAGAAACAATGGATGTTCTTCCAAGACTAGTCACTCTGCAGTTCGCCCAATGAAAACCGATTACTTGGGCTTGCGCGTCTCAATGTTCACCGGGGTATTGGAGTGCATCATAGCAAAGTTATTGATAGAGTAGTGACGCATTGTTGAACAAGACTGTTTTTTTCTTTTCAATTGCTTTATTTGTATTGTTAAATTAATGGAAGTAATAATGTTTCTATTTGAAACTTATTGTGAAATTCCGATTTGAAAAATAATCCTTTTGAAGTAGTTTTGTTTGGTCTGGCAAGCTCTTATACAAACACCCTCTGAATAAAATCCTGCCTACATCACTGGTCCTGCCTAACAAAGAAGAGGAGAAAAGGATTTGAAATTTTCCACCCTTAAAATAACTGGTTCAGACAGTTAAGGCTCCATATTTTCCATTGCGGTACTAAAGAAAAAGCTGTTTCCTCTGAGGCAAATGCTGATCTGTACTGGCCCCTAGGTTAGTCATTTTGTCCTGCTGTATTTTCATGTGCTAGGAAGTACAGAAAAAAATGGAGTTTCAAAAATATAAAGCGAGGAGACACCATGCGTATAAGGATGTCAGAGAAAATTTCCTCAACTGACATTCACAAACACGGTTCCAAATTTATCTGTAATGATTATTATTTGACCATTCTCACATTTAAAACATTTCATTCTCCTGACCCATCCCCCCCAGTCTCCCAAAAGAGAAAATAAGTTCCTGTCCCTGAATCCAGCAGAGGAATATTTTGTTTTTAAACTTTGGAATTGGAATCTCGAGTCCAGTTCTCAAGTGGGCAACGTTTGAAATAGACACTAAAGTGGATGTGAACTAAGGTCATTAACATAAATATTCATTTTCTTTACTATTACAGGGAAAATTGCAATATTATGCAAAGACACAATATTGGTCTGACTTGCACAGAATTTTATACCTAGTTTTGTTTTTTTCCGAGCTCCAAAGAATGGGGCCCTATTGGATTCATTGTTAGCTCATCAAGGAACAGAACTGCCACTGCTCATTCAAACATATACGGCCTTGGACAGTCCCAACATCGCAGAGAAAGTGTGGCCCGAATTGTACCGGCGCTGAGCAGACGGGATCGGAGGTGGGTCAGTTGTGAAATTTGAAATGATTGACAGTGGGTAGGGAACCCACTGTCAACCTGCCTCCATGCTAGTCTCCCAGGTGTCGGGTCTGTCAGTGCTGGAAGTGGCGGGGGAGGCAATTTAGATCATTAGCTGGATTGTTAAGAGGCAAGTAAGTATTATTTTAAGCTTACCTTTAGATTTTAAGGGCTGGATTTTCTCAGCCCCGAGGAGGCGGGACTGCCTCGAAAGTTGCAGAATTTGGGGGCGGGTGGCAAACCCGCCCCCAACCCACCTCCGTGCCCTCTTGCCAAGAGGTGGGAAGACGTTCAGCCCCGGATCCCATCTCCTTGGAGGCGGGATGGGATTAAAGCCTATTAGCTGCCTGTTAACAGGTAGTTAACAGGCAGAAAATAGGATTATCCCCATTTTTCGTGCTGAAGTGCGGGCTTCCCGACCTGGGGAAACCCCGCCGGGGTGTAAGAGGTGAGTGGGAGGTCTGCGGGGGTCGGAGGGGTCCGAAAGTGCGATGAAGAGGTGAGTGATGGGTGCAAGTGTGGACTGGTAAGTATGTGAGGTGAGAGTAAAGTGTTCGAAAAAGTTAAATTACCTTTGTTTCTACCTATAGCTTTCAGCCGCTGTGGAGCCGGAGTCCCTGGCATCTCCATTGTGGAGATCACAGATTGGCTGTTGAAGCCTCCGATCCAACAGCCAGCTGATTTCTGCAAAGTAGAAAGGTTTGATGAGTCCTGAACACAAGGCCTCATCAAATTACACAGAATGTCAGTGTTTGACAGCTTCACAGAGCTGTCAAACGATGACATTTCTTCTTTCAAAAGTTCTTGACAGATGACACGTCATACGTTGACGTGCTCTGTCACTGACTTCCCCCTAATTGGCCTGCTGAGCCCACTGGGCGGGCTAAACAAGGTCAATCAGGGGAAATTCCTGCTGGTTGGCCAGAAGCTGAAGGAAGCAGGATTGAAACCCAGCAAGCAACAATCCCACCTCCAAAAGCTTCCCATTCAGAAAATCCTGCCCTTAGAATTCACCAACGCTTCCCCGCTGCTCAGGGATCACGTCAGGTAAGGAGGTGTTGTGTCAGCATGGGATGATTTATAAACTTGACAGCTGCAACTGGTCTATAAAAGCTCACATTTCATAGGTCTTCACTTTCCAAGGTTAGAAGCTGTTGCTTACTGCATTTGGAAGACAGATTCAGTTTTATGCAAGTGTTTCGAGCAATCTCTCTATCCAGTGTCACCTCTTTGGAACAACCTCTCTCACCATTAACAGATCGCATGTCATCTATTCCATCAGCATCATTGAAAGAAATCTCACCTTGGTCCTCAGACTCCCACCACGATCAGCCTCAACACCAGCAGCACCGGGTACACCAACAGCACCAACAACAACACGAACCTTCTCCGCAATCAAGTGATGCTGCAGAGGGCACAGGGCATCAGCACCCGACCACACTGCTGCCCAGGACGCCAGGGATGGCTTCACCCATGGCCAGATTTACTTCACTTGACGCTGCACACCCTGGCTGCCACATGATGCGCCAGGTTGGCACCACCCCACACCAACACCATAAAGTATCCCTACAATGTCCAATCCATTCCTTCACACTCATCACCATTGTGGGGGGTACCCTTATGTCTCCCCATTCACTGCAACTCACTAAGCCACTTCCAAAGGTGCAGACAAATCTGTCCAAGAAAACAAAGTGTTGAAAATAAAGATTTCAATGTTTCACAACACATTAACAGAAACTTCACATGAACATTGCCGAAAACACCCAAGTGCCTACCCTTGTGTGTTGTTAGTTGGTATGCTTGCAATAGGATGAGGGTGAGTGTGAGGGGTGGCTAGTGAGATGGGGAAGTGATAATGTAGATAGAGAGGCATGGGTGGAGGTGCAAGGTAAGTTGATGTGAGTAAGGATGTGCCAGAGTAGGGTAGGGAAGGCAGAGTGATTGGGATGTGATGAGCGGCACCGCAGGATAAGGTTGAGTGTGGCTTTGCAGTAACGTTTCTTGATCTATTGAGATAATTGAAAGGTTTGTGCCACTGCAGCCAGTCCTCCTGACGACATCCCTGCTTGTGTCCTCCTGTGCAACCTGCAACCAGGCTGCGTTGGTCTCCTGGGGACATCTCTTTCGCCCATTGGAAGGGAAGAGAAACTCCCTGCATGCTGTGACTCCCTCCATAAGCATGTGGAGGGAGTCGTGGGAGAGCCTGGGTGCAGCCGTGCACCTTTGTACAGTGCTTGTCAGTGTTTTTCTTATTCATTTATGGGATGTAGGCGTCGCTGGCAAGGCCAGCATTTATTGTCCATCCCTAATTGCCCTTGAGAAGGTGGTGGTGAGCTACCTTCTTGAACCACTGCAGTCCATGTGTTGAAAGTACTCCCACAGTGCTGTTAGGTAGGGAGTTCCAGGATTTTGACCTAGCGACGATGAAGGATCGGCGATATACTTCTAAGTCAGGATGGTGTGTGACTTGGAGGAGAGCTTGGAGGTGGTGGTATTCCCATGCGCCTGCTGCCCTTGTCCTTCTAGGTGGAAGAGGTCGCGGGTTTGGGAGGTGCTGCCGAAGAAGCCTTGGCGAGTTGCTGCAGTGCATTTTGTAGATGGTACACACTGCAGCCACGGTGCGCCGGTGGTGGAGGGAGTGAATGTTTAAGGTGGCGGATGGGGTGCCAATCAAGTGGGCTGCTTTGTCCTGGATGGTGTCGAGCTTCTTGAGTGTTGTTGGAGCTGCACTCATCCAGGCAAGTGGAGAGTGTTCCATCACACTCCTTATTTGTGCTTTGTAGATGGTGGAAAGGCTTTGGGGAGTCAGGAGGTGAGACACTCACCACAGAATACCCAGCCTCTGACCTGCTCTTGTTGCCACAGTAGTTATGTGGCTGGTCCAGTTAAGTTTCTGGTCAATGGTGACCCTCAGGATGTTGATGGTGGGGGATTCGGCGATGGTAATGCCACTGAATGTCAAGTGGAGGTGGTTAGACTCTCGCTTGTTGGAGATAGTCATTGCCTGGCACTTCTGTGTCGCGAATGTTATCTGCCACTTATCAGCCCAAGCCTGAACATTTGCAGCACCTCAATGCTGTTGAACGCTGACAGCAGAACTGTCAAAGTAAATTTGGACATGGCCCCTTTAAGGAAACTGGCTGATGACGTGTCATCAAATGATGTCATCAGATCCGTTTCCTTTTAAATGGCTGGGAGCCTCGCTGGGCAGGCTTAACAAGCCCAACCATCGTAAATTCACTTCAACAGAGCTGACTGCAGCCAGCAGCAGGCTGGGACTGCGCTACCGACCCCAGCCGATCCGGACCTGCCTCGGCAGGCAAAATCGCGGCCTGTGAATCTGCCCTTGAGCAATTTTTGGTCACAGCCCAGAAATGATCAGGGTGTCTATTGACACCACTGTGACAGCCAATGAGTTAGAGGTAGGGCAGGACGTAAAACAGGACTCCCAGCAAACAGTCTATTTTACAGTAACCAGAGTCTCTTTAAACAGCGCACTGCAGCAAACTGTCTACGGAGTCTATTTAAAAAGAGTCTCTATGAACTACAGCAAACAGAACTTATGACCAAAACTACAGCAATGTGATGGATTTTGTTGGAGGCAGGACTGCTGGTTTTCGGGTTTTAGTCTCGTCCCCAACAACGTCCGGCCAACCCATGCTACTTTCCCTTGATTTACCTTGTTAAGCCCGCCCTGTGGGCTAAGCCTGCCAATTAAGGGAAAGCCGGTGACAGAGGACATCAGCATATGACGTATCATCTGTCAAAAACTTTTGACCGGTGAATTGTCAGCGTTTGACAGCTTAGAGAAGCTGTCAAACACTGACCATCTCTGTTCTAAAGTGAGTCCTTGCAACGAAGACTCACCAAACCTCTTTCCTCAGCAGAAACCAGATGGCTGCTGCATCTGAAAATGCAGCAGCCATTCTGTCATCTCTGCCGTTGAGATGAGGCACCTCCGAATCAAGGTAAGTAAACTTTTTCTAACATTTTACACTCACCTCTCATACTTACCTCTCCACACTTGCATCCATCACTCACCTCCACAGCACACTTTTAGATCCTTTTCACCCCCTGCAGACCCACTGCTCGCCTCGCTGACCCTGGCGAGGTTCGCAGCCATCGGGAAGCCTGCACTTGCAGGGGTAAAATGGGGATAATCCTCTTAACTGCCTGTTAACTACCTGTTAACAGGCAGTTAAATGGCTGTAATCCCCTTCCCGCTTCAAGGAGACGGGTCCCTGCGCGACGGAGGTGGGTTGGGAGCGGGGTTGGTACCCGCTCCCAGTTTCTGCCATTTTCCCGGCAGTCCTGCCTCCATACCCGCCACCCCTGGCAAAATTCCCCCCAATGTCTCCAATAAAAGCAGGGTGATTTCTCCAGCAAAATGCAGTGAGTGGAGGATAGCTACATACAAATTCAGTGCGTAAAGTCAATTCCAGTCACTTATAGCAGTGTGGTCTCCAGACGTGATTGACGGGGTAATTACCCAATCATTTCCATTCTAGCTGGGAATATTGGTGTATATGGAACCAAAAATGATATACCAACCCTCAAAGGCTTTAATATATCATAAAGGTATATTAAGGATAGTATTTCCAACAAAAACATAAAAATTCACAAAAATTGGGTACAAACTATCCTGATATACAGATTTGGCATTCAGTCTTCCTACAAAGCAGTGGAAAATAGATATTTTAAAACTACACCTGAATAGGTGCTGAAATACTCTTGGTAATTATTTTACATGGAGGCAAACAGCCTATCTTACATTTTTCTAACCTTTTTGGGAGAATTAGAGGATTAGCTTGGTAAATTATTTTTAAACCAAAAACCTTCCTTTAAAAAATACAAAATAAAATGGATATGTACAGATAATACCACATCAGCCAGGTTTCATGACTGGAGAGCCCTTTTGCTGCTATTGGGGAATGGAAAATTATAAACCCATATTATTTGTACCTGCTTTCTTCCACAACTACATGCACTAGATTCCAAAGACTAGCCCAAAATTAAAATTCTGACTGAAAATATACTTGACCTCTGGCAGAAAGAAAGTTGGGGCCTTGATTCCCCCATAATCTTTTAAAATGATGTCTAGTGAAAGGTTAACAATAAATTTTGTAAGGAAATAAAAGTATAACCATACAAAACAAAGATGAAATGAAGATTGTTCTCTGGAAGCTGTTTTGAAATAGTTTTCATGTGTTATAATTAGTGCTTGGGTACACACACACATTACTAACATAGGTTAATAAGTAGATGGAACCCAATGGGGAGCAATGAAACTGAGTGAGTTATATTCCCTAATGTGAAAAGTGCATTTATTTTCCATAAATTTGATGCTCCTTATCTTAGATTTTTATTTCAAGTCTCAGGTGGGGTATTCCAATGTTGATGCTTGGTGAATTTTAAGCTCGTTTTGATAAACACCACGCTGTAGTATGGAATTTTTTTTACTATGCTGGTGGAGTTTCCTCCATACTGACCCAACAATGTGTCTCAATCCTTTTTTCAGAACAGTACCCCTACTGCACCAATTTCTCACACCCACCATTCATTCATGGCCTGTCTGAATGAAATTAATAAATTATCAACAGTTTTGTGCTTTGGTCCCATGTTCACCAAGAGTTCTTCCACAACTACATCGGACACCTTTCAAAGAGAAGACCCGATCCCATAATGAAAGGGCTGTGCCATAACTTTGTGGAACTCAGCGTGCCCTAATATTGTGTTTTAAATAACAATTTAGGAATTAATTTAAAGTTTTTAGAGGAACAGCAAGAAAAGTTAAGTAATGTAGCGAAAAATTGAGTGGCTCTGATGTAGATGATATATCTGTGTTTCATTGCTATCCAGTGTCTGTTCCATTTTAACTCAATAAAACATCAAAAGCTTTAGATTTGTTTTAACATCTCTGTGGTTTATACAGAACACAGTGCAATAGAAGTACAGAGATATACAGCAGTAGTTCTCAAACTAGGGTCCGTGGACCCTTGGGGGCCATAGAGACTTTCCAGGGGGTCTGCGAAATAATGTGAGAGTGTGGCCTGAGGCAGGCTTGGTGTGAGCCGGGAGGTGGGAGTGGAGTGTGGCTGCCACATGTGCAGCACAGAGTGGGCTTGCTGTCGAACCTAAGAGGGCAGATGCCTGAATATTATAAACACATTTAGAATCAATTCCCAAATTGTTGTTTACCAACAAAGCTTTCCTAGTTGTCCAGACTAAGAAACAATACTTAGCTTCAAGTTGCAGTTTAGAGACCATCCCTTAAATCTGAGGGGTATGGCTAAAAGTTTAATCAGTTCGCAAGTCTCTTCCCTGGATAAAATGCTATGCTATTTTACAAGGAAGGAAAACAGACCAACTCAGCTAACCCACTAGAAAAACCCTCTTTACAACAGATCACAGACTGTGCAATGACACAATGGTGGCCAAAATCATGCCACCTTCTAAATACAGAGGGCTAGAAATTAGGTATAGCCCCGCCAGCTCGCTTGCGCCCAGAATTTACCGCTGGGCGCGGAGCCACTCGCGCCCATCGGATATTCAGTTTCAGCGCCCCAAGTCGAGGACGGCCGCTGTTCAAGGGTGTGGCCGCCCCCGCTTGGGGCGCTGAAACTGAATATCGGTGCGCTAGTTGCCGCAGCGCCACCTGCAGCGGAGCGGCAGGCTGCGGTACTGCAGGCCTTCCTCCCTCTCTTAAGGGGGAGGTGCCTGCAACAGCTGGAGCCCCGATCGCGAGTGCCGGCAAAAGAGCCCGGCACAACGGAGAAGTGCCGGGCTCCCGGAAACCAGCCGGCAATGCCGCGGGGGGGGGGGGGGGGGTGGAGGAGGCCGGGGAAGGAGGTGCGGGCAGGCGGCCGCCGAAAAAGCGGCCGACCGCACCTCCATCTTAAAGCGCCCCACTAAGGCTGCAGTACGGACCCGGTCTCTGAATGTTATTAGCGGCCGCCACGGAAGAGGCGGCCGCTACTGAAGATGGGGGTCGGACCGGTGTCGGAGCGGAACCGGGGCACTGCGCACACCGATGACGTCATCGGTGGCGGCGCAGCGCTACCGGCTACCGCCGCAATTAGCGCGTCACTGAATTTAGCCCGAAGTTTCCAGACTGGCGCAGAAGCCCTCTTTGGGTGGTAACTGGGCGCAAAGCCCACTGAATTTCTAGGCCAGAGTGTCCTTAGCATTACTATACCAATATTTTCAGGAAACGTGGTGGTAGAGTTTAAGCTGCGGAATTAGGGACACTTTCCCTCCCTCACCTGGGAAAAACATTATACCAAGGATAGACAGACTCTGCATTGCGAAGCAGGCACATCCATCTCACTGATATCTGTAAATAAATATCTGTTTTCTTAAAAGCATTATTAAAACACTATTTATATGCAGACCTTTCATATTATGAGTATTATATTGTATTATAATGTAGATTGGGGGGGGGGGGTCTGTGATTACTAATCCATTTGAAAAGTGAGACACACACACACACACGCACACACACAGGCTCTGTAATGTTAGGTAAAGGACTACAAAGGCTTGCGTTATGCCAAATACCACTTCGGTCCTGCAGCTAATTTTTTTAAGGTGCTGTTAGCTGCTCTTCACATGTGCAGCAAAATTATAGCCTGTATTTCCAAACAAGATTAGGTAATATTTAAGTTATCACAATCATGACAATGCACATATACTTACATTTTATTTGCCGTTAATTGTTTTGTTCCTTTTATTCCAAGCTGCTCCAAATTCCTCTTCAACTTCTTTCCTATGCTATTGATGCAGTCTAACCAGTCTCCTTACTTTTAATCTTCAGCTAACCAAATCCATTATCAAATAAATTCAGAAGAACAGCAAAGGGACAGGTTTGGCCAAACCAGGAGTTAGAGTTTAGTTATTTTAAGTCATTAGGAGAAATTGCGACATCCAACTTTAGTTGCATTAGGAAATAAGCTAATTCACACAATCAGGATCATATAGGCAGTTGTCAAGAGAATAAAGAGTAATAAGAAGGGTTAATCTACTGCTAAAGGATCCCATCATAATTTATTGTTTTGCAAAGTACATTTGCCTCCAGGAAAGTGGAAGCCAATTTTTAAACATACTGTACAATCAATTATTGTTACAGACAAAAAAAACTGCTCATTACTCCTGCTCTGTTTAAAGCATATTGTGCACAAGATTGTAATACAGTTACACAGCTGCATTCAGTCCAGAGGAAACATAAATACCACATTAAATGGGTAGTCTAAATATTTAGAGATAGCTGACAAAGTAAAGGAATATTAAATAGTATACCTTAATCTCTTGACTGGTAAAAACTTCCACATCGACCAGACAGGCAAGCAGTGTAGAAAGCTCACAGTCCATGTTAAGGGCTGGCATCCTCTCACTCACTAAAACTGCACTGACTATGACTACTTTGCTTTGTAAAGTGCACTTTACAAAGTAACAGACTGGACAAGCCGCATCAAGAATTAAACTACAAAAGTCTACTGTTAGAAGCTTTGTAGCTTAAAGCAAATGTGCTGTTGCCTCTCAGCCAGTAAGTGGCAGATTATTCCTCCGAGCTCTAACTCTGTCTACTGCAGCAGAAAGAGGACTGAGCAGCACGAACACCCTCTCTCAGTGATGACATCACTGCAAGACTGACATCAGCCGAATCTATTTTTTGTTTAAAGTCTTTTATCTTGAGGCTGTTCAGTGAAGCAAACTGAACATGATTATGTGCTAAACTTGAGTTAGGCCTATCCATCAAAACAGTGTTGTCTGCCACCGCCTCTGACTCACATCTACTGTAACTCGCCACTCAAATGCTTACACTCACACAAAAGAAACAACTCTGTTATAGCATTTCTTCTTTACCATGTTAAATAGATGACTTTTAATTTAAAATATCCATCTTTGACATTTGGAGCACCAGACTGCTTTTACACCCTAAATGAAAATATGTAATTCCCATTGGCTGATTCCCAAAACACTAGCATGGTTTTCAGTAAAATCACAGCCATTATAAGAGTAACATATGCCCCGTTGCTGTGAATTTCACTCTGGTGAATGGAAACAGCTCTACCTGATTTCATTATGTTCTTCTCATTGTGTCAAGAAGAAAATTAATGCCTGTAAATTTGTAGCCAGTGGACATTCTCACTGGTGTTTTGATTCTGTTTTTTGATATAAGCAACTAGAAGTCAGAGGCTGTATTTCTGAAAAAGAACACTTCATTTAGAAAAGCCTTTGCTTGCTTAGGCGCTGCACCCAGCTCTCACAATGCACCAGGAACAAACATTTTTTGCTCCCAGGCTAACCAGCCTTTGTGTTCCTGAAATGGATGAATGCTCAGGCCAAGAGAGTCCGCAGCTAAATGCTGATGTCTGAAAACAATCAGCTCAAGCTATTTTGAACCTTTTTTCCAATCTTCTTTCCACCCCAATTTTCCACAATAAATCATCCAAGATACTAACACAAGGGTCAACCTTTACCCCAACATACCTCATCAAAAAAAAAAGACACTATTTTATGATTCTTACAGCACACTTCAGCAAAGATAATTTAACTGTACAATTTACTTTCCAGCAAGGCTTTGGCATCCGATCATGATGCTTGACGTAAATCATTCAGCATGAGTGTACATTTCTCTTTCATCTTTGGTGATTAAATTTGTGTGCCATGATGCAAGCTGACAGAAATGACGGCAGCAGAAGATGAACATAAACCCTTTGTTGATTAGGATTTAACTAGGAATCTATATTAGTAGCCTCACAAACACCTAGGCCATGAACTTCCTCGGGTTCACTCCCGCTCTGCCACAATAAACACGGTTTCTGCCGCACTTCCATCGAAGTTAGGGTGGTGGAGCAGGAACACCTCCGAGGAGATTTCTGACCCTAGATGTCACAGCCATCTAATGTGCAACACAAAGCTACACATCACAGTGTTCAGTGGCTTATTTATTAAATATGTAAACTGACATTCATTGTAAGAATGTAATTTATTGTCTGATTTGTAACCACAATACTTTCCTTTCTGCCAAATTTTCCATATTTACCTTCCTCTTAAAGAAAGAATGAACTTGCATTAATGTAGCGCCTTTCACACTATCAGGACTTCCCAAAACACTAGTAATGTAGGGAATCATGGCAGCCAATTTGCACACAGCAAGGTCCCACAAACAGTAATTAAATAAATGATCGGAAAATCTGAAATGAAAACAGAAAATGCTGGAGATACTCAGCAGGTCAGGCAGCATCTGTGGAGAGAGAAACAGAGTTAACGTTTCAGGTCGATGACCCTTCGTCAGAACTGGAAAAGGCTGGAGATGGAACAGGTTTTTAAGCAAGTGTAGGGGCAGGGAGAGGGGGGAGGGGAGGAAAGAACAAAAGGGAAGGTCTGTGATAGGATGGCAGGCAGGAGAGATTAAGAGACAAAAGGGATGATGGTGCAAGGCAAAAGGAGATGGTAATGGGACAAGTTAAGAAACAAAAGATGGCTCTAGATGAAGTGTAAATGGCAATGGCTGAATGAACGACAGCTGCCATGTGAGAGAGAGAAAAAAACAATAGGGGCAGAGGTTATGGTCTGAAATTGTTGAACTCGATGTTGAGTCCAGAAGGCTGTAAAGTGCCTAATCAAAAGATGAGGTGTTGTTCCTTGAGCTTACGTTGAGCTTCATTGGAACAGTGTAAGAGGCCAAAGATGGAGAGGTCAGAATGGGAGTGGAGCGAAGAATTAAACTGACAGGCAACCGGAAGCTCTGGGTCACCCTTACGGACTGAACGGAGGTGTTCCGCAAAGTGGTCACCCAATCGTGAGCAGTGAATACAGTATACTAAATTGCAAGAAGTACAAGTAAATCGTTGTTTAAGCTCGAGGAACAGCACCTCATCTTTCGATTAAGCACTTTACAGCCTTCTGAACTCAACATTGAGTTCAACAATTTCAGACCATAACCTCTGCCCCTATCTTTTTTTTTCCTTTTTTTTATCGCTCTCTCACATGGCAGCTGTTGTTTATTCAGCCATTGCCATTTACACTTCATCTAGAGCCATCTTTTGTTTCTTAACTTGTCCCATTACCATCTCCTTTTGCCTTGCACCATCATCCCATTTGTCCCTTAATCTCTCCTGCCTTCCATCCTATCACAGACCTTCCCTTTTGTTCTTTCCTCCCCCACTCTCCCTGCCCTTACACTTGCTTAAAAACCTGTTCCATCTCCAACTTTTTCCAGTTCTGACAAAGGGTCATCGGCCTGAAACATTAACTCTGTTTCTCTCTCCACAGATGCTGCCTGACCCGCTGAGTATTTCCAGCATTTTCTGTTTTTATTTCAGATTTCCAGCATCCGCAGTATTTTGCTTTTGGATCAGATAATCTGTTTTAATTATGTTGGATAAATGTTGGCCAGGACATCGGGTGAACATGGATGCTCTTCTTCAAAATAGTACTGTGGGATCTTTTACGTTCCTCTGAGGGGACAGATCGGGCCTCAATTTAAGGTGTCATCTGAAAGATGGCACCTCCAACAGTGCAGTACTCCCTGAGTACTGCGCTGAAGTTTCAGCATACCTTATGCACTCAAGGCTCCGGAGTGGGGTTTGAACCCACAACTGTCTGACTCAGAGGCATGAGTGCTACCATTGAGCCAAAACTGACATCTGAAAGTTGCTGATGTATGTTTCCACAAGCATCCCTCAGTAAATTGCCCAAGTGTCCTGTGTGAGTCCAAACAGTAAAGGGTCAATTTTAATGATGCCTGGCAGTGGGCAGTTAAAATCGCCTGTGGGCCTGATCCACTAAGGTCCTGCTGTCTTCCTCTGGGTTCCGATTTTAACTGTTCTGAACAGGCAAGAGGGGCACCTGCCGGAAGTCAGCAGAATCATTTTTAAAATATGCAGATTGTGCTCTGATGACGTCAGCCCAACCTAGCATGAAGAGGAACCGGATCCAGAAGAGGAATGTTTCGGCTTCCCCTGGCCCAGGATTCCCCTCCCTTCCCCAGCCATGAAGCCTTCCCAAACCCCCTCCTAATTATGTACCTGAGTGCCAGGGTGCGCTGCTGAGGTCAGGACAGTTTGCCATCTGCCTCGGCCACCGCATGCATGACTCCCGCCAATAGTAAAATAGGGGCTTAAGTGTTGGCCGACCATCACCAACAAGGCTGTTCTTTCCCTCACCTGAAGCCTATATATACGCACTTCCAACAGACATCATTGGCTAATAATGAAGATAGTGAACCTTGGCCAATGTTTAACTTGTCCCTGTCCTTGTTTGCAGAGGACAATTACAGCATTCACCATAGCCAAGATTGGACAACTCAGCACAGACCAGGATTTGAACTTGGGACCTTCCTGATTTGAGTGACTCAGATGACACCATTCAGTGCATTGCCAACTGAACCACCAGAGCAGCTAATCACAACAATTACACATAATGAATGTTGTTTTTACTGTATCACAATAATTTAGGGGAATGCAAGGGGTGAAATTTCTGCCTGTAATAATTTTAGCACAAAAGTAGACCAGAGTATGAAGAGGTTAAACACACTTTTTATTCATTTCTATTTGTTCATTAAAATTTGCGACGGCAAGAATTTCACTCTTACAGAGATCAACTATATAACCATTTGAGAACACAAAGACCTTTTCTTCAATCATATCTTATCTAAAGAATTAATTTCCTGTAAACTTATAATGTTGAGGGTCGTAAAGAATCCCAGAACACTGTTAAATAGAAATGTCAAATCCATTTATATATAAACTGGATAGAAACAGATTCTTGGAAATGTTTTCATATAAGCAAATCTTTAGCAACTCAGTTTCTCCCTGACGCAGTACGGTTGTACAGTATATCTGTAAAACATCTAGTTACAAACAACATTTTTCCATCCTCTCCTTGTGTAACATCAGGATTCCACTGCATAAAAAAAGGATTTAATAGAAGGATCAGCACATGTGGTATTTATCACTATTGTGTGCTGTACTTATAAAAAAAAACAAGCTGAACAGTAATGCAGAAATGCAGAATTACCTTGGCTGCAAACCAGATTTTGTGCATAATCTGGAAAGGAATGTGTAACAGTGCTATCTAGTTAAAATGTACAGCTAACAGGACTGAATACAATAAAAAAGCAACACTGCTTTACATTCATTTAATTATATACACTTCTGCACTTTAAATATAGCCACTTTATTGAGCCATTAGCCAAGCTGGCTAATTATAGATGGTACTAGTTAAAGTTCTATGATGTTTCCAAACTGTGCCATGTTGAATCCGGTTCAATTTTCCATCCATTTAACTTAATGGACAGAAAATCGGGTCGGCTTCGTAATGGGTGCACAGTACTCTCTGGACAATTTTCCTCTGCTGCTGTGCAAGGCTCAGCCGTGCACTTACCAGCTGCGCCTTCAGGACAGCCTAACAAAGAGTCTTCTTTAACATCTACATGATTGGAATGAGTCTGTTTTTTCCATCTGATTCCTTTATGAGTAATATGTCACTGAGGAATATTCTAAGTTCTATGAAAAACACATCCCTAATAAAAACACCCCAAAAATAACAAAGTAATTTAGTACAGTATAAATGGTATTAACAGCTTCCTGCATTATAGAACCACTTACCTTCAGCCACCTCACTCTCAATGATTGGTTTCAACTCTTCACACTGATTTGGAGTATGGAGAGTAACGGTTTACCCATCTGAGGCCGGTGGGTCATCATCATCTTCCTAATGCACACATTACTCAAATCCTATCGAAAGAAATGATTCACTGCAAATATCTGATGCTAATTAGCTACAGCATACATTGTTCCCAGACTAAGATGGCTCAAGCAGCCTGCTCCAAGGCTACCATCAATGGTCCTGTATAGCAGGCGTACAACAGAGGTCTTGGGTGTTTTTTCCACTAGCATTTCCTCCCAGTCTATAGGGAATGTGACTCCCCTATGCTTGGCATTTCCTATTGATAGACCCTGCTGAGATTAGGAGCTCGGAGTGTGACAAACTGCAAACATGAATCTACATTCAACCATCTGTGCATGCAAGACTTTGGTATATCAATGAGCTGTTCCTGTGCTTTGTCCCAAGAATATTTTATAAATTATAGTACAAAAGCAAAATACTGTGGATACTGGAAATCTGAAATAAAAACAGAAAAGGTCACAGACCTGAAACTGTGGCCGCGATTTTGCCGGCGCTCAGAGGGCAGGTTCGGAGGCGGGTCAGTTGTTAAATTCCAAATGATTGACGGTGGGTTTGGAACCCGCCGCTGACCCGCCTCCACACTACTTTCCAAAGTGTCGGGCCGGCGCCTTCACAGCCGACCCGACACCAAGCAGCGGGAGAGACATTTAAGGTTGTTAACAGCTTGTTAACTCCTTGTTAAATGCTATTTTGCCAGGCTTATTCCATTTTCACACATTTTCAACGTGTTTCACGTCGTTCGGCAAACACGCCAGCTGAGTGTGTCGGGTCTTCCAATGAGCTGAATCGTTCACAGCTGCAACTGCTGCATATAAACTTACCTATCACACCAGTTCATTTTCAAAAGGCCAAAGTGGCTGAATTCATGATTTGGAGGAGACCTTTGAGCTGTATTGAGGTTGTGAGTGTGTGCTGTGAACTCTATATGCACTGTCACCTCCTTAGAATAAGCTCTCACCCCATTGACTTACTCCTGATAATATCTCATCCGCAACTTCCAGATATAACAGCAGAATGGGAACCATTTATACTCTCTCATCCTGGTCCTCAGAATCGGAAGAGGATCATCCGCAGCAGCAGCAGAACCAGGCACAGCAGCAGCACCAACAGCAAGAGCTCCAACCTTCTCCTCAGCCGCCGGATGCTGCACAGGGCAGAGGCTGTCAGGGCTTGGCTGCCCCGCGCCGCAGGAGATACCCCCAACACAGGGTTTACAGGCAGAGGATGAGCTTCCTCAACATGAGTGAGCAGCAGTGCCAAAGGAGGCTGAGACTTTTGCGAGAGGTAGTCGCTGACATCTGCACAATGCTGCACCAAGACCTGCAGCCCAGAGGAGCGGGTGGACACTCCTTACCAGTGGCTGTCAAAGTCACCACCGCATTCAACTTCTTTGCATCGGGGTCCTTCCAGGGATCAGCAGCAGACATTAGCGGCATCTCCCAGTCAGCCACACACAAATGCTTCACGCAGGTTATCGAAGCCCTCTTTGAAAAGTCCGCCAATTACATCCACTTTCCAACTGATGAAGCAAGTGTTACCGCATGGGCACTAGGCTTTGTCAATCTGGCTGGCTTTCCACGGGTGCAGGGCGTCATTGATTGCACCCATGTGGCCATCAGGGCACCCCATAACAACCCAGCAGTATTTGGGAACCGCAAAGGCTTCCACTCCCTTAACGTGCAGCTGGTGTGTAACCACAGGAAGAGCATTATGCATGTGTGCACCAAGTTCCCTGGCAGCTGCCATGACTCTTACATCCTGCGGCAGTCCACTGTGCCTCAGCTCTTCGCTCCACCAAATGACCTTTCCGGATGGCTCCTTGGAGACAAGGGCTATCCCCTGAAGACGTGGCTAATGACACCGATGAGGAGGCCATCAAACGAGTCTGAGGAGCGCTACAATCAGAGGCACATTTCCACCAGAAGTGTCATTGAGCAAACAATAGGGTTGCTCAAATGCGCTTCAGATGCCTGGACAGATCTGGTGGAGCCCTACAGTATGCACCAGCCAGGGTCTGCAGAATCATCGTGGTCTGCTGTGCCCTGCACATCGCACTGCAGCGGGAATTAGTGCTGCCTGAGGAACAGGTCGCAGAGCACACAGCCTCTTCAGAGGAGGAGGAGGAGGAGGAAGAGCCGGAGGAGGAAGAGCCGAATGAGGTTGCAGATGAGGAACACCTGGAGGAGGTGGCTGACCCAGAGCGACCAGCACACGA
Source organism: Somniosus microcephalus (assembly GCF_052327205.1). Lineage (NCBI taxonomy): Eukaryota > Metazoa > Chordata > Chondrichthyes > Squaliformes > Somniosidae > Somniosus > Somniosus microcephalus. The sequence goes on from NC_140995.1 coordinate 118,128,252, forward strand.
GCACATTGCTGCCCGTGAGGCAAGGGATGGCCTAATCCATGGCAGATTCACTTAACTTTGGCATCACTTACATGTGGCTGCCACATGCACATGAAGGTTTGCATGGCCCCACTTCCACACCATAGAGCAGCCCTACAATGAACTGTGCATTCCTAGCTCTTTTACCACCATTGCTTCAGATGAAAGGCACCCTCACCCCTCACTGTGCCACTTCCAAATGTGAGCACACATAGGGCAATGCTTTGAAACATTCACATGACATCACTTTAATACAATAAAATAATAGAACACAAACATTACACTGATTTATATGAAAGCAATTAAGTGACTACCCTTGTGACTATTTGTGTGTTAGCTTTCTCTTACACGTGCTTCTTCGTGGTGCTTCCCCTGTGGCTTCAGCAGATGCAGAGGCAGCCTGTTCACTTCACTGCTGCGCCTGCTTAGACGCCTTTGGCGGTCGTCCTCTGGGTCGTGGAGCCTGTGAGGGCCCCGCCAAATTCTGCTCTTCCTGCGGCTGTGCAGGGGAAGACTCGGCTATCTCTGTTGGGAGAGGCATCTGGGGCTCTGACTGAGGGGTTGGCAATGGAATGGCAGTTTGAGCGCTTGGAGAAGAGCCCCCACTTCCATTTCCCCTTCCACCACCATCCCTCTCGTGGGCCACCCACACTTCTCTGCCGCGGCAAGTAGCTGGAGAGCACCTTGCTGCACATCAGTGGGGCCATGAGGGCCCGTGTCTGAGCTGACATTAATCATAACAAGGACATCCATGAACCTCTGGTTTCTCTCCTCGATAGATGCCCATCTATCCTTCATAGCTGACCATCTATTTAGAAGTGTTACCATGTTCTCCTGTGTCTGGCGATTTATGTTCTCCATGGAGGTTGCCATCCTTTCCATGGCAGCACCTACATTTGCCAGTGCCTGCACCATGGCGCTGCTCATATTTGAGATGGAATCCTCCATTCTCTGCATACTCGCAGTCACCGTGGCTGCTAGACCAGTCAGAGCCTCCTGCACTTGTTCCTAAAGCTCCAGCTCCGCTCTCTTTCTGGATGGCCCCCGAGGCTCAGCGTCTGCATGCAGCTCAGCACAGTTAGGAGAGTCCTGCGGTCTCCGACGAGGACTCTCCACTGCTGTCCCTGTCTCCACCATCTGCTCTTGCTCACTTGTGATTTGTGATACACCAGGTGACAACACTACTCTATCTCACGTTGGATCCACCGAGGTGTGCGTCTCTGTGCTGATGCAGGGTGTGCTCATTTCTGCTGACGATGCTCCCTCAGAGGCTGGAGGTTCCTCTGAGGAGTCCTTCTGCTCTTCCTCCTGGACAGTAGGGAGGGGGGCTCTTGATGCTCCTGTGGGAGAATAAAGACATGATTTAGACGTGATATGTACTTTGCACACACATTCCCTTGTGCAAATAATTAGCACTCAATCTCTATGAACATCATGGGGGAAAAATTCAGTTGGTTGCGCCACCCGTTAGCGCCTTAAGAGGGCGCTAAGTGGGGCGCAAACCAACTAGCGCCCGGGCGCGGCACTGCCCACGCCTCCCGCCAAATTCAGCGGGAGGTTGGTGGTGGTGCTAACCGTTAGCGCAGTGCCGCTGGCGATTACGTCATCGGTGTGCGCAGCGCCCTGCTCACGCCCCGGCCGCGATCTTCGGGAGTGCCCCCTGATTTACCGCCGGACGCTATGTCCGACAGGGTCAGGGTGGCATACCTGCGGCTGGGGAGGCGCAAATTAAAGGCGCGGTGCGGGGCGGCCATTTTTGTTGTTGGCTGCCTGCCAGCACCTGCCTGCGCTCCCGTCCCCGGCATCCGGAACCCACCTCACCCGCGGAGTGCCGGCTGCGCTCCAAGAGCCTGGCACTTCTCTTGGGTGCCGGGCTCTTTTGCCTGCACTCCTGATCCCCGGGGGCCCAGCCGGGCCCCAGATCGCGCTGCACAAGGCCCCTCTCCTTTAAGAAGGGGAGGAAGGCCTGCAATATTGCAGCATGACGTGCTGCAGCGTGTGGCGCTGCAGCACGTAGCGCCACGATATTCACTCACAGTGCCCCAAGAGGGAGGCAGGGCGCCTCCAGTAGCGCCCCGCTTCCCTTTGGGGCGCAACCAACCAATTTCCAGCACAGGAGCGCTAATTTTTAGCGCCCCGGCAAAGTTAGTACCCCAAACGAGGCAATACTGAATTTCTCCCCCCATATCCCATATGAGTTACTCATGAATGCCAAATCAGATATTTGGAAAATAATTCTGTTACCAGGTTGTTCTGCTGAACCCGTCTCTCCGACCCCCACTTCAAGCTCCTCAGCACCTCCAACAATGTCCAGAGCTGACTCCTCAGCGTGGGTGAGCTGCACCACAGATGGTGGTCCTCCTCCTGTTCTCTCCCTCTCCCACTTATTGTGGGATCTCTTTTCCTGCAATGAGGGACAGAAGTGCAGCTTTAGTGAGACTGCTGGAATGAGTGTAAAGAATGGATAGGATAGATGTTTGGAGGGAGACTATGATGGAGTGAAGTGCCAATACCAATTTTACTCCTTGTGAGTTGTTAGTTGTTGTCATGGCATAACATTGAGAGTGATTGTGAGGGAGTGTGTGTGGGGGGTGCATAGAAAGATGGGGATGTGATTCCGTACATTTTTTAAAAATTCATTTATGGGATGTGGGGGTCGCTGGCAATCCCAGCATTTATTGCCCATCCATAGTTGCCCTTGAGAAGGTGGTGTTGAGCCACCTTCTTGAACCGCTGCAGTCCGTGTAGTGAAGGTATTCCCACAGTGCTGTTAGGTAGGGAGTTCGAGGATTTTGACCCAGCGACGATGAAGGATCGGCGATAAGCTTCTTAGTCAGGGTGGTGTGTGACATGAATCTTGTCATTCATGTGGAAATGACTTAGGAAATAATACTGGGTGGCCTGCTGGTGTCGCTGTCCAGGGAGACAGAGTACTAGGCACAGGCAGGTAGTGCAGGGGTCCCCTGTGGACATCCCCCTCTCAAACAGATACACCACTTTGAGTAATGTTGGGGGGATGGCTTATCAGAGGAAGGCAGCAGCAGCCAACTTGCTTGCACCAGGGGTAGCTCTGCTGCACAGGACGGGAGGAAAAAGAGGGGTAGAGCTATAGTAATAGGGGATTCTATTGTAAGGAGAATAGATAGGCGTTTCTGTGGCCGCAAACGAGACTCCAGGATGGTGTGTTGCCTCCCTGGTGCAAGGGTCAAGGATGTCTCAGAGTGGCTGCAGAACATCTTGGAAGGGGAGGGTGAACAGCCAGCTGTCGTGGTACATATAGGTACCAACGATATAGGTAAAAAACGGGATGAGGTCCTAAAAGCTGAATATAGGGAGATAGGAGGTAAATTTAAAAATAGGACCTCAAAGGTAGTAATCTCAGGATTGCTACCAGTGCCACGTGCTAGTCAGAGTAGAAATAGAAGGATATTTCAGATGAATACGTGGCTAGAGAAATGGTGCCAGGGGGAGGGATTCAAATTCCTGGGACATTGGAACTGGTTCTGGGGGAGGTGGGACCAGTTCAAACCGGACGGTTTGCACCTGGGCAGGGCCAGGACCAATGTCCTAGGGGGAGTATTTACTAGTGCTCTGGGGGAGGGTTTAAACTAAAATGGCAGGGGGTTGGGAGCCTGAGCAGGGAGACAGAGGAAAGGGAAACAAGGATAAAAGCAAAAGATAGGAAGGAGAAAAACAAAAGTGGCAGTCAGAGAAATCAACGGTTTAAATCAAACATGGCCACAGTAAATAATAATTCTAATAGGTCTAACAGTGTTAAAAAAACAAGCCTGAAGGCTTTGTGTCTTAATGCGAGGAGCATTCGTAATAAGGTGGATGAATTAGCTGCGCAAATAGAGGTAAACGAATATGATTTGATTGGGATTACGGAAACATGGCCCCAGGGTGGCCAAGGCTGGGAACTCAACATCCAGGGGTATTCAATATTCAGGAAAGATAGGCAAAAAGGAGAGGGAGGTGGGGTAGCATTGCTGGTTAAAGAAGGGATTAACACAATTGTAAGGAAGGATATTAGCTCTGATGATGTGGAATCTGTATGGGTAGAACTGAGAAATACCAAGGGGCAGAAAACGTTACTGGGAGTGGTATATAGACCTCCAAACAGTAATGCGGAGGTTGGGGATGGCATTAAAAGGGAAATTAGAGAAGCATGCAATAAGGGCACAGCAGTTATCATGGGTGACTTTAATCTACATATAGATTGGGCTAACCAAATTAGTAACAATACTGTGGAGGAGGAATTCCTGGAGTGTATACGGGATGGTTTCCTGGACCAATATGTCGAGGAACCAACCAGAGATCAGGCCATCTTAGACTGGGTATTATGTAATGAGAAAGGATTAATTAGCAATCTTGTTGTACGAGGCCCCTTGGGTCGGAGCGATCATAATATGATAGAATTCTTCATTAAGATGGAGAATGAATTAGTTGACTCAGAGACTAGGGCCCTGAATTTAAATAAAGGAAACTACGATGGTATGAGGCGCAAGTTGGGTAGGATTGATTGGGGAATGTCACTCAAAGGGTTGATGGTGGATAGGCAATGGCAAACATTCAAAGACCGCATGGATGAACTACAGAATTTATTCATCCCAGTTTGGCATAAAAATAAAACAAAAAAGGTGACTCAACCGTGGCTAACAAGGGAAATTAGGGATAGCATAAGATCCAATTGAGGACATATAAATTGGCCAGAAAAAGCAGTAAACCTGAGGATTGGGAGCAGTTTAGGATTCAACGAAGGAGGACAAAGGGATTAATTAAGAAAGGGAAAATAGAATATGAGAGTAAGCTTACAGGGAACATAAAAACTGACTGTAAAAGCTTTTATAGATATGTGAAGAGAAAAAGATTGGTGAAGTCAAGCGTAGGTCCCTTGCAGTCAGAATCAGGGGAATTTATAATGGGGAACAAAGAAATGGCAGACCAACTAAATACATATTTTGGTTCTGTCTTCACAAAGGAGGACACAAATAAGCTCCCAGAGATGTCGGGGAACATAGGGTCCGATGAAAGGGAGGAACTGAAAGAAATCAGTATTTGTAGGGAGATAGTATTAGGGAAATTGATGGGATTGAAGGCCGATAAATCCCCAGGGCCTGATAATCTACATCCTAGGGTACTTAAGGAAGTGGCCCTGGAGATAGTAGATGCATTGCTGATCACCTTCCAACATTCGATGGAATCTGGAACAGTACCCATGGATTGGAGGGTAGCTAATGTTACCCCACTATTCAAAAAAGATGGTAGAGAGAAAACAGGGAATTACAGACCGGTAAGCCTGACATCGGTAGTGGGGAAAATGCTAGAGTCCATTATAAAAGATGTAATAGCAAAGCACTTGGAAAACAGTGACAGGATCGGACAAAGTCAACATGGATTTACAAAAGGTAAATCGTGCTTGACTAATCTACTGGAATTTTTTGAGGATGTAACTGGTAAAATAGATAAGGGAGAACCAGTGGATGTGGTGTATTTGGACTTTCAGAAGGCTTTCGTTAAGGTCCCGCATAAGTGATTAGCATGTAATGTTAAGGCACATGGGATTGGGGGCAAGGTATTGACTTGGATAGAGAACTGATTGGCAGACAGAAAGCAAAGAGTTGGAATAAACGGGTCTTTTTCTGAGTGACGGGCAGTGACTAGTGGCGTACCGCAGGGATCGGTCTTTGGACCCCAGCTATTCACAATATATATTAATGATCCAGACAAGGGAACTAGATGTAATATCTCCAAATTTGCAGATGACACAAAGCTAGGTGGGCGTGTGTGCTGTGAGGAGGATGCCGAGAAAGTACAGGATGATTTGGACAGGTTGGGTGATTGGGCAGAAGCATGGCAGATGCAATATAATGTGGATAAATGTGAGGTTATCCACTTTGGTGGCAAAAACAGGAAGGTAGATTATTATCTGAATAGCAATAGATTGAGAGAAGGGGAAGTGCAACGAGACCTGGGTGTCCTTGTGCACCAGTCGCTGAAGGTACGCATGCAGGTGCAACAGGCAGTTAAGAAGGCAAATGGTATGTTGGCCTTCGTAGCGAGAGGGTTTGAGTACAGGAACAAGGATGTCTTGCTGCAGTTGTACAGGGCCTTGGTGAGACCACATCTTGAGTATTGTGTGCAGTTTTGGTCGCCTTATCTGAGGAAGGATGTTCTTGTCATGGAAGGAGTTCAGCGAAGATTCACCTGGCTGATACCTGGGATGGCAGGAATGACGTATGAGGAGAGATTGGGTCGATTGGGCTTGTACTCGCTGGAGTTTAGAAGAATGAGAGGGGCTCTCATTGAAAGTTATAAAATTCTGACAGGACTGAACAGACTAGATGCAGGAAGGATGTTCCCGATGGTCGGGGAGTCCAGAACCAGAGGTCACAGTCTAAGGATAAGTGGTAGGCCATTTAGGACAGAAATGAGGAGGAATTTCTTCACCCAGAGAGTGGTGAACCTGTGGAATTCTCTACCACAGAAGGCAGTAGAGGCCAATATATTAAATATATTCAAGAAGGAGTTGGATATATTTCTTAAGGCTAAAGGGATCAAGGGGTATGGGGAGAAAGCAGGGACCGGGTACTGAATTTGAATGATCAGCCATGATCGCATTGAATGGCGGAGCAGGCTCGAGGGGCTGAATGGCCTACTCCTGCTCCTATCTTCCATGTTTCTATGTTGAGAGTATAAATACTCGAGCATGGGCCCAGCTTGCTCAGGACATTCTTTAACAGGAACTAGTGAAGAACACAACTAGATCTCCATGTTGAAAAATAGTTGATTAAAGCCTTGTTTAATACTCAGACCAAGTGCCTAGTAGTTTTCTTACGTCAGTATGTGACTTGGAGGGGAACCTGGAGGTGGTGGTGTTCCCATGCGTCTGCTGCCCTTGTCCTTCCAGGTGGAAGAGGTTGCGTGTTTAGGAGGTGCTGCCGAAGAAGCCTTGGCGAGTTGCTGCAGTGCATCTTGTAGGTGGCATGCACTGCAGCCATGGTATGCTGGTGGTGGAAGGAGTGAATGTTTAAGGTGGTAGATGGGGTGCCAATCAAGCAGAATGCTTTGTTCTGGATGGTGTCGAGCTTCTTGAGTGTTGTTGGAGTTGCACACATCCAGGCAATTGGAGAGTATTCCATCACACTCCTTACTTGTGCCTTGTAGATGGTGGAAAGGCTTTAGGGAGTCAGGAGGTGAAACACTCACTGCAGTATACCTAGCCTCTGACCTGCTCTTGTTGCCACAGTATTTATGTGGCTGGTCCAGTTAAGTTTCTGCTCAATGGTGGCCCCTAGGATGTTGATGGTGGGGGATTCGGCGATGGTAATGCCACTGAATGAATGTCAAGGGGCAGTGGTTCGACTCTCGCTTTTTGGAGATAGCCATTGCCTGGCACTTCTGTGGCGCGAATGTTACCTGTCATTTAGCTGCCCAAGCCTGAACGTCATCCAGGTCTTGTTGCATGTGAGCATGGACTGCTTCATTATCTGAGGAGTTGCGAATGGCACTGAACACTGCAGTCATATGTGAACATCCCCATTTCTGACCTTATGTTAGAGGGAAGGTCATTGATGGAGCAGCTGAAGATGGTTGGGCCTAGGACACTGCCCTGAGGAACTCCTGCAGCGATGTCTTGGGGCTGTGATGATTGACTTTCAAGCACCACAACCATCTTCCTTTGTGCTAGGTATGACTCCAGCCAGTGGAGCGTTTTCCCCCCGATTCCCATTGACTTCAGTTTTACTAGGGCTCCTTCATGCCACACTCGGTCAAATGCAGCCTTGATGTCAAGGGCAGTCACTCTCACTTCTCCTCTGGAATTCAGCTCCTTTGTCCATGTTTGGACCAAGGCTGTAATGAGGTCGGGAGCCAAGTGGTCTTGGCGGATCCCAAACTGGGCATCAGTGAGTAGGTTATTGGTGCATAAGTGCCGCTTGATAGCACTCTCGATGACACCTTCCATCACTTTGCTGATGATTGAGAGTAGACTGATGGGGCGATAAATAGCCGGATTGGATTTGTCATGCTTTTTGTGGACAGGACATGCCTGGGCAGTTTTCCACATTGTCGGATAGATGCCAGTGTTATAGCTGTACTGGAACAGCTTGGCTAGAGGCATGGCTCGTTCTGGAGCACAAGTCTTCAGCACAACAGCCGGGATGTTGTCGGGGCCCATAGCCTTTGCTGTATCCAATGCGTTCAGCCGTTTCTTGATATCACGTGGAGTGAATCGAATTGGCTGAAGACTGGTTTCTGTGATGGTGGGGACCTCAGGAGTAGGCCAATATGGATCATCCACTCGGCACTTCTGGTTGAAGATGGTTGCAAACGCTTCAGCCTTGTCTTTTGCACTCATGTGCTGGGCTGCACCATCATTGAGGATGGGGATATTCATGGAGCCTCCTCCTCCCGTTAGTTGTTTAATGGTCCACCACCATTCAGTACTGGATGTGGCAGGACATATGGAGAGAGGGATGGGTGACGGGGCAAGGGATGTTGAGGTGAGTTAGGATGTGCAGGAGGAGGGCTGGCAACGCAGAATGATGGGGATGTGAAGACAGGCACAGCAGAATGAAGTTAAGTGTGTTGTTATACTCACTTTTGCTGAACGCAGGAGATCATTGAACCTCTTCCTTCACTGGAAACCGGTGTGTGTACAGATAGACCTCGCATTCACCTCCTCAGCAATTTGCAATAAGGCTGCCTTGGCGTGCTGAGGAGGCTTCCTCCTTCTATCCGAAGGGACAGAACCGCCTTGCGCCCTCTTACTCCCTCCACAAGAACATGGAGGGAGTCATCATCAAAGCGAGAAGCCTTTGTTCTAGGTGCAGTCATCTCGACAAACACCAGCACTCAGGCGCATCAAAATGTAAATGAAAGCCTAAGGGTACATGGGCCCCTCAAATACAACTGCTTCAAAGACGTCATCAAAGGCGAGCAGCAGACCAGTACCCACTGATTGGGCCGGGTAACATGCACAGCGGGCTTAATAAGCCCAATCTACTCAAAATCGTTATCGCATTGCAGATGGAACCGGCATCGGGTCCGGAACCTGCCAAACACCGAACTCGACGCGAACCCAGCTCCAGACAGAAAATCCAGCCCATTAACTCTGTTTCTCTCTCCACCGGTGCTGCCTGACCTACTGAGTATTTCCAGCATTTTCTGTTTTTATTATAAATTATAGTATTTGCTTAGTAAAATGAAGAAAAAAGACACTGAGGGCGCTAACAGGGCGCAAAGCAACTAGCGCCTGGGCGCGCCGCCGCTAACGCCTCCCACGAAATTCAGCACCCCAGCCACGATCTTTGGTAGCGCCCCCTGACTTACCGCCGGCCGCTATGTCCGACGAGGTCAGGGAGGCCTACCTGTGGCCAGGGTGGCGCTATTTAAAGGCGAGGTGCCTTGGACATTTTTGTTGCTGGCTGCCTGCCAGCACCTGCCTCCGCTCCCGTCCCCGGGCCCCTTACCCGCACCCCCCCTCCCGGCGGCGTGCCGGCTACGCTCTAGGAGCCCGGCACTTCTCGAGTGCCGGGCTCTTTTGCTGGCATTCCTGATTCCCGGGGGCCCAGCTGGGTCCCGGGTCGTGGTGCGCAAGGCCCCTCCCCTTTAAGGAGGGGAGGAAGGCCTGCAATACCGTGGCACATAGCGCTGCCATATTCCCTCAGAGCGCCCCAAGAGGGAGGCGGGGCACTTCCCGTAGTGTCACGCTTTCCTCTTGGGACGCAACCACTCCATTTCGGTCGCGGGGGTGCTAATTTTTTCGGGGTGCGGTGAAGTTAGCACCCTAAAGGGGGCGCGACTCAATTTTTTGCCCACTGTGTTTTCATGATAAGTTTTATAGCAGTCCTCATGGACTAAGGAGAAAGACAAGATGAAAATAATTTATGCCTTTCCGCTGGTTCCTACAAACCATTGTCACTAATCTGCTACTATAATCAGGTATTCTCCCCAATAATCATGTAACTCACAAATGTAAATTAATTATGTAAAAATAAATTTTCACAAAATATATTTATTTCTTCAGTGAATTGATTTGATTTTCAAATGCTTTCTGGACTGAATCTCCTGGTTCAGACCTTTCAGTAGTAATTCACTTGATTGCATTTAATGTCACTTTAGTGAGAAATTATGTTCCAAGGATGCACCACTTACACTGTTCAGTTACTCAATTTGTCCCTTTAAATCTTGAATTGACACATTCAAATGAACAATAATACCTATCAGATGTCATTTGACTCTCTTTGTTTCATTTTGACTCAAAAAAATGGGATCCTGAATAATCTCTGTAATTAAATAAAACCTCCCTAAATCATATTTTCTTCATCACAGTATAAGTTATATTCACTGTCCAGAGAAGTTATTATTATCTCCAGTGTATTAAATATGCTTCTGATTGGTTGACTGGAATCCTTTATGACATTTTTGTACATTACATTCCTACAGAGGATATTATCAAGTTTTGATATTAACATAGTTCTGTCTGTTTCAATGGGTTTGAAATGTGTGTCATTCTTGTCCATCAGAAACGTCATGCCTAACACCTTCTCATTGTTGACATTCTGTAACATTATCCTGAACACTACTGGCCTGACACATCTCCACTAGTGCCACAAAATGATCATGATAATGATAAATACCTTTCTACTTGTGATATGATTACAATCTTGCATTTGCTGTTATTAAAGAAGCTGGTAGTTTTGCATTCAATGAAGTCGTAACACCAAGAACTCGGGAATCCATACAAGAAAATAATTCAAATGACATTTAAACTAAAAAATGTATATACTAGATGAGTAGGTGTCAAAGAAAGAGATTAGTAGGGGTGACCAAAAGCTTGATCAAAGAGATGGGTTTTAAGCAGGATCTGAAAGGAGGAGAGGGAGGTGGCGAGGTGGAGGGGCTAGGGAGGAAATTCCAGAATGTGGGGCCTAGACGGCTGAAGGCACGGCCACCTATGGTGGGATGAAGGAAGGGGGTTGAACGAGAGGCCAGAGTCAGAGAAACGGAGAGTTCGGACAGCGATTGTTGGGCTGCAGAAGGTTGCAGATATAGGGAGGGGTGAAACCATTAAATATGGCGATGAGAATTTTAAATTTGAGGCACTGGAGCCAATTTAGCTCTGGGAAGACAGAAGTGATGGTAGGACCTGGTGTGGGATAGTGTACGGGCAGAAGAGTTTTGGATGAACTGAAGTTTAATGTGGGTGGCGGAGAGGAGGATTTGTGACTTTGGTTAGGGCCATTTTGATGCTATGGTGGGGGTGGGAGGGGGGGGAACTTGATTGGAGAAATTGAAACAGGGACTTGCATGAGACAAATAGATTTTCAACAATTTTGTAGCAGAAAAGGAGATTGGAGATAAGATGGTAGCTTGCATGGACAGATGATGGGTTTTTGAGGAGAGAGTGATGATAGTGATTTTCAAAGGGAGGGGGAACCATTTACAATGTCAGCTACCATGAGGGCCAGGAAGGGAGATTGGTGGTCAGCAGTTTAGTGGGAATGAAGTGTATTTTATGGCGAGATGAGCTTGGAGTGGGCATGAAGGGAGATTGGAAAGAGACATGGATTCAGGGCTAGGGGAGGGGGGAACCTAGTGGGAGGTTTGGTTTGATGGGGAAGGGGTGCAAGCAGCACAAACAGTTGAACAGAGGGTTTCAATTTTAGTAATAAAGAAGCCCATGAGCTCCTCATACTTGTTGTTGGAGGTGGGGGTAGAAGAGATGGGAAGTAGGGTTTAAGGAGATGGTTGGTCGTGAAGAAAAGAAGCCAGGCATTGTCTTTGGTCTCCAGTATGATCCTGGAGTAATGGGTGGTTGTGGCAGAAGAGAGTTAGGGCTGATAATGCTTGATATGGTCCAGCCAAATCTGGCGACAAAAGACTAAACCAGTTGTGCACCAGATACGCTCCAGTCTGCGTCCCTTGGACTTGGAGGAGTGAAGGTGAGGACCATACCAGGGAGTGGTCAGAGATGGATTTTTTTTTAAAGAGACCAGAGAAAGCAGACTGAGAGAGGGCGAGCAGAAAGAGAAGGAGCAAGAGAGAGTTATTTCAGGAAGATTCCAAGAAGGTGTTAGGAGGTTTTCTAGAAAGGGCAGAAAGTTAAAAAATAAATTATAAAGAACTCTTAAAGCACTTCTGCAGATACCAATGAGATTGTTAAGAGTTTAATGGGACAGAAGTAAAGCTTGTAAAGTATCACAGCTATTAGTTAATGGCTAAAGTCTCTGAGCTCAAAGAAAGTAAAGTAACTATATAGAAAAACAAAGAACATACAAAACTACTTAAATTAGGACAAGAAGAAAACAACTGAAAAAAAGATAATGACTACAGATGGTGATATTGGCTATGGACAACAACTCACCAAGGGCATCACCAGAGGAGAAGCTGATCAACCAGAGGAAGGCCATGCTACAGCAGTCTGCCTGCCAAAAGGATGAGACTCTATGTTTTATATTCATATTTTCGAGGAATATATGAATTCTGAAACATTGCAGGGACATGTTGAATATGAACTGCTAATGTAACCTTGCAATAACCTTGCTATTCTACGATCTTGGACATTGAATATACTTCTAATACTGTCAGTAAGTAAAACCCCACATAAGGCGGAGATATTGTGATACACTTAAGAACCAGGTACTTATTGTAATTCTCAATGCTTAACCTTATATTGGTATTAGTTGTGTTATAATAAGCTGTTATTTAAATAAAGTAATGTTTACAATAAATAATGACCAACTTCATCTCTGATCCCTGGCAAGTGGGAGTTTTACATTTAATGTTGTACTGTATTTTGATTGTGATTAGTTTGGGCTTGTGTAGTTGTTAATACAATTTGGATTGTGCTTTTGTAGTCACCGTACACCTCAAGCTTGTGAATCCTAATTTTCATCTCTGTGCTGTGGTACGAGGGTCTGCCCCATACACTTCTGAGGAAGCTGAAGGTTTCTGCTTCTAGCCATGAGCAACCCTGATGCATGCTCACAGGATGTTCTTGAGGTACTATCACTCTTACATCCAAGAGGTTACAGGTGTGTTCAGCTGCCACATTTACTAGATTTGGTGTTCACACAGAATTACCATCACCAGGAGTACCAACTGGCAAATGCTGTGCACTGTTTTATCCACAGTGCAGGAGGGCATGTCCTCATGAGGTGCACAACATCTAAACCCTGCTGTACAGTACTCCCCTTGGAGCCAAATGAAGCAGGTATACTATGCACATGACCTAGCATACTCTCCTCAAATGGCTTACTTCATTAGACATGTCTGGAGAGAATTCCATGGGCTGGATTTTGTCAATGGGGACGTGATGGAGGCGGGACTCCTACTTTTTGGGTTGTAGTCCCGCCTCCATTGATTTGTGGCCAACCCACGCGATTTTCCCTTGATTGACCTTGTTGAGCCCGCCCAGTGGGCTCAGCAGGCCAATTAAGGGACACCCAGTTACAGGTGATGTCAGGGATTGACATTTCATCTGTCAAGAGTTTTTAACAGATGAAATATCAGTGTTTGACAGCTCTGTGAAGCTGTCAAACACTGACAATCTGACTTCTAACTTGAGTCCTTCTCCACAGACTCAGTTAGAAATCCCTCCAGAACAGAAAGCAGAAGGCTGCAGCTTTTGGCAGCTCGCGGCCATTCTGCTTTCTGTGCCGATGAGATGAGGGACTCCCGAGACCTGAAAGAAGGAAGCCTGCATTAGTAAGTAAAGGTAAGTAAAAATTATCTAAACACTTTACACACACCAAACACACTTACCTCTGCACTCATGCACCCATCACTCACCTGAACACCGGACATCTCGAACCTTCCAAGCCCTTCAGCTCGACGGTCCACCTCGCTAACTTGGCGTGGTTTGGAGCCATCGGGCAGCCCACACTTCAGGGCTAAAAATAGGGATTAGGCCAAAAACTGCCTGTTAACTACCTGTTAACAGGCAGTTAATTGGCACTAATCCCCTTCCCACCTCGGGGAGGCGGCTCCCAGCACACACCCGCCTCCTGGGAAACAGGCATGGAAGCGGGTTGGGGGCGAAAAGGGTTCGTGCCCCCCGATTCTGCAATTTTTCCCCCACTCCCACCTCCAAGGGGCTTGGAAATTCGAGCCTAAAGTGTCTGTGTCTCCAACCTGAACCTTCAGATACCTCTGAAGAATGTTCTGGTGACAGTCCCAATACTGCTATTACTTTCACCAAGTAAACAGTGCTATAGCCCCACCCCCACTGCCCATCCTGTGAAGTAGCTAATTCTATGCTGTATGAAGGGGGATACACCTCCTGCTGCTGTTTCTCTTGCTACTGGAAGGTACCAGAGACCAGACTTGCAGACTGCTCACCTGTGCAGGTAGCACATGGGATAAGAGAGCACATTAACAGTAATATTCAGTCATGGCAGTACATGCTGCATGAATATAATTCTTTCCTCCCTGGATGCTACGATACTTACCACAGATGTACTATACTAGGCACCTGGCATGCTTGTAGGCATGGCTGAAAATCACGGAACATCAGTTCCCCACGCAGGATGTCCTATTCCTGTAAAGTTCTCACAGCCAATAAACTTAATTAGATGAGCCTACTAGAGCAACAGAGTCTTCTACAAGACCTTCTCTCTGGGGGGAACTTTTCCAACCCTGGGGAGGCAGGTATGGAGGCAGGACTGCCGGAAAATGGCAGAAACCCGCTCTCAACCCGCCTCCATGCCATCTTCCCGGGAGGCGGGTCCCTGATTCGCACAGGTAGTTAACAGGCAGTTTTGAGACTTATCCCCATTTTACCCCTGCAAGTGCGGGCTTCCTGATGGCTGCGAACCTCAACAGGGTCAGCAAGGTGAGCAGTGGGTCTGTGGGGGTGAGAGGGATAGAAAAGTCCGCTGTAGAGGTGAGTGATGGGTGTAAGTGTGGAGAGGTATGAGAGGTGAGTTTAAAGTGTTAGAAAAAGTTTACTTACCTTTGCTTCTTTCTGCAGGCTTCAACCCTTGGGGATCCGGAGGTGCCTCATTTCAACGGCAGAGATGACAGAATGGCTGCTGCATTCTCAGATGCAGCAGCCATCTGATTTCTGCAGAGGAAATAGGTTTTGGTGAGCCTTCAGTAAGGGCTCACCATAGAACACAGATTGTCAGTGTTTGACAGCTTCTCTAAGCTGTCAAACGCTGACAATTCATCTGTCAAAAAATATTTGACAGATGAAAGGTCATACGCTGATGTCCTCTGTCACCGGCTTTCCCTTAATTGGCCTGCTAAGCCTGTAGGGCGGGCTTAACAAGGTCAATCAAGGGAAAATAGCATGGGTTGGCCGGACGTCATTGGGGGCGGGACAGAAACCCGACAACCAGCAGTCCCGCCCCCAACGACAAAATCCAGCCCTCTATGTTGCCATTTCTACCTATGGTATTTTAAACCAGCTTAGCCTAGAGCAAGCAAAATATTCAGTATTAAGAAACAGTGCTGATTAGGAAGGTACAGAGATGTAGCTGTTTTCTTTGTATGGGTCAGTCAAAGGTAGTACTAATGAATTCCAGGAAAATACTCACTCTCAATGTTCTGCTATGTCTAATCATGAATACAACATGCCAGTTCATTTACGCCATTTTCAACACAGAATGTAAAAAGTACATATTTCTTCCACATGTTATTCCTCCCACTCTATTTCCTGGACCTTCTACCTTTATTGGAGAGTCTGTGCTTTCCTTACTGTATAGGCAGGTTAATTTTTCCCAATATGTGGGGGTCTGCATTTTGTGGCATATTTTGCAATTAATCTCAATTGTTACACAATATTATTCTTATGCATTACAAGCAGCTTGCTATAGATAGCAATATAATTTACCCTCATTCAAATATTAGAATCAGCTTACTTTTATGACCTAATTCATTGAACTTCAGCTGATGCCATCCACAGTATGATTGATATCAGTGTTCACTCTATTGACAACTTCATGCCAGCCTCTGGTGAACCAAAAGAGCAACTCTCCTCCCCAGGACTACATTTATAAGTTCAGACATAGACCTCTATGTGAAGAGCTTCTCTTGTGTTTGGCTGAGATATAGGCCCAGAAATTCCTCAGACTTTCTGCTGCTGTGCTGCCATAATATCATTGGAGATGATGCACGTAAACAGGGCTGCTGCTGCACTTCACAAAGATATGGCGGCACGACGGAAGAAAGTCCAAGGAAATTCAGGTCCATAATGTGCCCAGAATTGCACTTTCTGCAGCTGGCTTAAGATCCCCTGGTGTTACTTTGCAAGAAAAAATGTTCTTGGATGTAGGCCATGCTGGTAAAGTCGCATTTACTGCCCATCCCTAACTGGCCTGAAAAGATGGTGGTGAGCCTTCTCCTTGAACCACTGCGGTCCTTGTGATGATAGTGCTCCCAATATGGAGTTGGGAAGGAGTTTCCAGGTTAGCGGCCCAACAACAATGAAGGAATAGTGATAAATGGCCAAGTCAGGATGAGATGTGACTTGGAGGGGAACTTGGAGGTGTTGCTGTTCCCACAATATTGCTGCTCTTGTCCTTCTCGGTGGTATAGGTTGCACGGGAGAGAGTTGTGGGCGAGATGGGCACAGATCTATGAGACGACAACATGTTGAAGGACTTTGTAGAGGAAACAAAGGTTGGGGATGATTCAGTACTTTGCAAGGAAAAATGGGTTAACAAAATTTATGTCAGTTATATAGTTATTTCCACCCTTTTTTTTGTTTGTGTTTTCTTTTCTTCTCTCCCACATGGCAGCTGTCTTTCCTTCTGCCAGTACAATTCACACTTCATCTAGAGTTTCTTAACCTGTCCCATTACCATCTCCTTTTGCCTTGAATATCTCTTAATGTCTCTTAACCTCTCCTGCCTCCTATCCTATCACAGACCTTCCCTTTTGTTCTTTCATCCCCTCCCCCCTTTCCCAGCTCCTACACTTGCTTAAAAATCTGTTCCTTTTCCTGCTTTTTTCCAGTCCTGACAAAAGGTCATCGACCTGAAACGTTAACTCTGTTTCTCTCTTCGCAGATGCTGCCTGACCTGCTGAGTATCTCCAGCATTTTCTGTTTTTATTTTATATTATATATATAGTTATTCTGTTGTTTTATGATTACTGACGTTCAAGAATTATGGAAACAAAATGAGTGTAACATGAGAAAAGGACCTCTGAAAAGGTTCTTCAGATTTCTAAGCTTAAAACATCAAAACGAATGGGAGATGTCAAATTTATCTAAACCACAATGTGAATGGTAACCAAAACCTCAACAGATTATGACAATTTCAGTAATTCCAGAAGTCATTTTAAACCATTACTTAAAGAGTAGTTCTAGGTACTATTTTTAAACTGTCTCCATATTGTTGAATGCAAAATTTTGGTCTGTAGAGTGAGAAAATCTTCCTTCACTCTTTCTTGGGGTAAAAGTCACAGCATTTTTGCACTGTGTTGTACACCATGTCACTAATCTGTGTTTCCTTTTTCCTTATTCCAGCTCTAGAGAATAGAAAATTGGAATCAGCTGGTTTTAGTGTCTGCACGCCCCCTGCTGCTACCAACTTCCTGGTGAGAATCCTGCTGTCCCTTGTGCTAATGCTTCTCGCTCTCCACAAAGGGCATGTGTTCAATGACTCTCTGCACCAAGTCTAGCCCAGCACAGATATTTCAATTGATTCTCAAACTCTAAAGTATGATTATACTTAGCAAGTCTGCATAACAAATTTTTAATTTATTGTTCCATATACAGCAAAATGAAATCCTTCCCAAGATCCCTTGTCAACCAATACCTATGATTTATCTACCCTCCTGAAGATAAACCTGATAAATCAAAACACAATTGTCTGCAATACAGGATTTTACATTTTTTACAATGGATTCAAAACCTGATTGTGTCAAGCATTTGTTGGGGTTGGTTTATGTTATTTATGCAAACAAACTATGTTAAGTTTGTCTAATTATGAGGTGTGTGGCATAGAAAATAAAACCATAAATACTCTTGTGGATTATACCTTAATGTCAATTTACAAATGTTGATTACTTTGAATGAATGAGTGAATCTACATGTATTATATGGAATACTGCCATTTATAGAGTGAGGGTTGTCTGCAAAACCAAGGATTCTGCACAGCATTTTGTGTGTTTGCCATCATGAATATTGATTGGCATTCCTTGAATTAACAGCCTGTGCTCTTTGTAAAAAAACATTGCATTCAAAAGCCAAGTTACTGCTATTTCCTGTATTTTCATTCACAGCTATTTATTAGTAGGCTAACACTTAGGGTAGTAGTGCAATTTGAATGTTCACTTCTGATCCCACATCATTATTAAATCATTTTACAGATTCGCAAAGTCATTAATGCATCATTATAAATTTACAGAGAGCCATCTTTGAGGAAGCTATACAAAACAAATTAATGTTATTATGCTACAAAAATGGTTAAGGATCAAGGTAATTGTCTCTTCTCGATATACTGAGCCTGACTGTGATCCACGAAACTTCCAATAGTGAAAGCACATTCGGATGTCAACACTTGTATTTGTATTGACAATTGCTTTTAACGGTCACTGAAATGTTGCAATATCACTGTATTAACACCTATGTTTTAACAATCAGTTTTTGAATTGTTCTGTGTTAATGATGTAAATTATATGTTGATCCATTTGTCTGATCCAATAAAATATCACTATCATTTAATCAGATTAAATAATCTTACATCATATGTAAATATTAAACAGAGTAATCTATAATCTCCAAAGACCAAAGTAATGGATTTCCATGCAAATCTAGGCTTTTTATTTATACAGCATTTGTTATATTAAGTTATATTAATTTACAGCAAATATATATGATGCAAACTAGCTTGAAGTAACGTGCATGCAATCTAAGACTGACAGTTGAGGTCAGCCGGTCTGACTGCATTTATACAGTCCACTCCAGTCCTGATCCCGCAATGTTTCAAGCAAGTTGATGCTTATGACCATGTTATGATGTCATAACCCCACAATTAACAATGATAAATCAATATACCAGTGCCGGAAATAAAATGTATTGCTATTCTGAAGGAACAATGCGGTCAATCACATTGGGCAGGATTTTCATTGGGCCGTGGAGGAGGGATTGGAGGCGTGCGGGGGGTTAAAATCCCGAAATCGGGGTCCCGACCCCATCCCGCACCCAACCCGCCTCCACAACTTCTCAATGAAAATCCAGCCCATTATCTTAGTAAGTTTTGGTTCCGCTATATAATTTTATTTTTTTGTTAATTGTTATGCTTTTGGTCAAAACTGTGGCAAAAATGTGCAAAATATGAAAAGCACAGGATGAAAGAGCTGAAAGCCTATTTTATTTATCTGTGTTGTAATAAAGTCACACACACACAGTTGATTTAGTCTGGGAGGCATCAATTCTCCATTTCTGCCATGTACATTCCTTACATTTGAAACTTGAGATGGTAAACTGCAATATGCCAAATGACCACCAAGCTCAAATCAACAACAACTTGCATTTATATAGCGCTTTTAACATAGTAAAACATCCCAAGGCACTTCACAGGAGCGATTATCAAAACAAAAGTTGATACCAAGCCACATAGCAGATATTAGGACAAGTGATGAAAAGCTTGGTCAAAGAGATAGATTTTAAGGAGAACTTTGCATCCAATATTCTCAAATATTCCTCAAAGTGTATTGCTAATCTAGACTAATTTAGATTGATTTAATCCAGACTAATTACATTACAGGTTTTTGAAGATCTATCCAGTAGTTCATTGCTGACCCACCATGTACTCAATGAGACGAGGCCTCTGCTCATGCTGCTTATTAATTGAGCTGCTCGGTTTGCCTTGTCCTTTGATTTTCTCTGTCCCCCACTGAGGAAGAGCCTCAATTGTCTCTGCCAAGTCACCCACTTGTGAATGAGAACTCAAATCCATAGCATAGTGAAGAATAGTGCACCAAGTTGCATTATACCAAGGTTGGTGCTCACTATTCTAGAGTGCTCACTATTCTAGAGTTGAAGCACAGCAACTTGCAGTAATACTTTTGTAGAATGTTGGAAGTTTGATTTTGGACATTCTCAGAACTTTCACCAGTTTAACTGATCACAGCCATTATACAGTGTATTCTACAAACACTCTTAGACTCATGTATGCTAAAGCATATACACACCCACAGAAAAAGCATATAACCAAATATAGTCATTTTGTTGAGGAAGTCTTAGTCCGCAATTTTACCATCGGCGGCGGGTTGGAGTCAGGTTAGCTGGTCGGCGGGCTCCGGTCCCACTGCCGGTTTAATCCGCTCTGCATTAACAATTTTCCCTTAACTGGGCTTATTAAGACCGTCGTGCGCGTTGCCCGGCCCAATCAGTGGGGTCGGGTCTGCTGCTCACTTCAGCTGACATCTTCCATTCAGCTGCATTTAAGGGGCCCATGCAACCTTGTGGTTTTTCATTCATTTTCTGATGCTTCTCAGTGTGGCAGATAGAGAGATAAGTGGTTCAAGATCAAAGACCTCTCCAAGATTTGATGATGGCTCCCTCCATGCTCTTGTGGAGGGAGTGAGAGGGTGCAAAGAAGTTCTGTTCCCCTCAAATGGACGGAGGAAGCCTCCTCAGCAAACCAAGGCAGCTTGGCTGCAAACTGCTGAGGAGATGAGCGCCAGATCTTTTTGTGGTCACACCTGGGTTCAGTGCAGGAAAAGGTTCAATGATCTGCTACGCTCAGCAAATGTGAGTATAACATCACACTTACCTTCAATCTGCTCCCCATCTCCTCTCATCACCAGCACTCTGCATTGTCAACCTACTCCGCCACATCCCACTTCACCCTTACATCCCTTGCACCCTTAACCATCCCTCTCTCTCTATGTACAGAATCACTTCACCATTCTACTATGCACCCCTCACACTCGCTTTCACTGTTATGCAATGGCAACAACTAAATGCACAGGGAGGGCCCTTGGTATTGGCACCTCACTCCATCTTTGTCTCCCTCTAAGCATCTATGCTATATGTTCTATACACTCACTCCAACATTCTCGCTCAAACTCCACTTGTATCCCTCATTGCAGGAAAAAAGAGCTCACAATAAGAGAGAGAAGGGGAAGACAGGAGGAGGGCCACCTTCCATGGTGCACTTGACAACCGCTGAGGAGGCTGCTATCGACATCGTTGGAGGTGCTGAGAAGCTGGAAGTGGGGGACGGAGAGACGGGTGCAGTAGCCCCAAAACAGCAGCAGCAACAGAAGCAATGATGCAGGAAAATCAACGCTGGAGCACTCAAAGACCCTGCTAAGAAAGCTCTATTCAGCCTACGCCTCACAACCAACCCGACGACTCCCAGTGATTCAGAGACACAGAGGGCTCGAATTTCATCGGGCCGTTGAGGCGGGATTGGAGGCGTGTGGCGGGTTAAAATTGCAAAATCGGGGGGCACGAACCCATCCCGCCCCCAACCCGCCTCCATGCCCATTTCACAGGAGGCGGGTACCCGACCTGTGCTGGGAGCGCCTCCCCGAGGCGGGAAGGGGATTAGTGCCAATTAACTGCCTGTTAACAGGCAGTTTTTAGCCTAATCCCTATTTTTATCCCTGAAGTGTGGGCTTCCCGACGGCTCCAAACCACGTCAAGTTAGCGAGGTGGACCGTCGGGCTGAAGGGCTTGGAGGGTTCGAGATGTCCAGTGTTCAGGTGAGTGATGGGTACATGAGTGCAGAGGTAAGTGTGTTTGGTGTGTGTAAAGTGTTTAAATAAGTTTTACTTACCTTTACTTAATAATGCAGCCTTCCTTCCTTCAGGTCTCGGGAGTCCCTCATCTCACCGGCACAGAAAGCAGAATGGCCGCGAGCTGTCAAAATCTGCAGCCTTCTGCTTTCTTTTCTGGAGAGATCTCTAAATCAGTCTGAGAGGAAGGAATTAACTTAGAGTACAGATTGTCAGTGCTTCAAAGAGCTGTCAAACGCTGATATTTCATCTGTCAAAAGCTCTTGACAGATGAAATGTCAATCTGTGATGTCACCTGTTGCCGGGTGTCCCTTAATTGGCTTGCTGAGCCCGCTGGGCAGGCTCAACAAGGTCAATCAAGGTAAAATCGAGTGGGTTGACCACACCTCGATGGAGGCGGGACTACAACCCCAAATGTGGGAGTCCTGCCTCCTACATGCCTCCATTGATAAAATCCAGCCCAATGTGTCCACAGCGCCTGGTCTGCACTCAAGGCCTCCATAATCAGCACCTGCGAAGAGATGCTCGGTCACTTGACCAGGAAACACCAAGAGTGGTTCGACGAGAACGACCAGGAGATCCAGCCGCAAGCGCAAGGCATTCCTGATCTGGAAACAGCAACAGAACTCGAGAGCAAGGAAGCAGCTCTAGACGCCTGAAGGCCAAGGTCCAACAAAAAACTCACGACCTAAAGAACAGATGGTGGATGGAGAAAACACAGGAGATCCAGCAGCTAGCCAACAACCACGATGTGTGTGGATTCTTCAGCACTGTCAAGACCACCTATAGCCCAAACACTCAAGGTCCTAACCCACTGCAGGCCAAGAATGGAGAGGTACTCATCAAGGACAGAGAGGCAGTCAGAGCCCGCTGGAAGGAGCACTTCGAAGATCTCCTTAACCGAGACTCTGTCTTCGACGTGAGCGTCCTCAACTCCATCCTGCAGCATGCTACCCGCCACCACCTCAGCACAACCCCAGCCTGGCAAGAGGTTGAAAAGGCCATGCGACAACTGAAGAACAACAAGGCCTCAGAAGCAGATGGAATCCCCGCCGAGGCGCTAAAACATGGTGGAGAAGCAGTATTGGCGTGAATACATGAACTAATTTCCCTTATTTGGAAGGAGGAGAGCATGCCAGGGGATCTCAGAGACGCCATAATCGTGACCATCTTCAAGAAAGGTGACAAGTCCGATTGCGGTAATTACAGAGGAGTCTCCCTGCTGTCTGCCACAGGGAAAGCCATCACAAGAATCCTCCTCAATCGCCTTCTCCCAGTGGCTGAAGAGCTCCTCCCAGAGTCGCAATGCGGATACCGCACACTAAGGGGTACAATGGACATGATCTTCACCGCGCGTCAACTACAAGAGAAATGCAGGGAACAGCACCAACCACTGTACATGGCCTTCTTTGACCTCACAAAGGCCTTCGACACCGTCAACCGTGAGGGATTATGGAGTGTTCTCCTCAAATTCGGCTGCCCTCAAAAGTTTGTCACAATCCTCCGCCTGCTTCACGACGACATGCAACCCGTGATCCTGACCAACGGATCCACCACGGACCCAATTCACGTACGGACCAGGGTCAAGCAAGGCTGTGACATCGCACCAACGCTCTTCTCGATCTTCCTGGCTGCAATGCTCCATCTCACCCTCAGTAAGCTCCCCGCTAATCTACAGAACAAACGGGAAACTGTTTAACCTCCATCGCCTCCAGTCCAGATCCAAGGTCGTCCCATCCTCTGTCATCGAATTACAATATGCAGACGGTGCTTGCGCCTGCGCACACTCTGAGGCCGAACTCCAAACCATCATCAACACCTTCACCGAAGCATACGAGAGCATGGACCTTACACTAAACGTCTGTAAATCAAAGGTCCTCTACCAACCTGCCCCAATTACACAGTATTGCTCCCCGATTATCAAAATCCATGACGAGGCCTTGGACAACATGGACCACTTTCCATACCTCGGGACCCTACTGTCAACAAGGGCAGACATCGACGACGAAGTCCAACACCACCTTCAGTGCGCTAGTGCAGCCTTCGGTCGCCTGAGGAAGAGAGTGTTTGAAGACCAGGACCTCAAGCCCAGCACCAAGCTCATGGTCTACAGAGCAGTAGAGATACCCACCCTCCTGTATGTTTCAGAGACATGGACCATGTACAGCAGGCACCTCAAAGCACTGGAGAGGTACCACCAATGCTGCCTCCGCAAGATCCTGCAAATCCATTGGCAAGATAGGCGCACCAGCGTCAGTGTTCTCGCTCAGGCCAACATCCCCAGCATCGAAGCTTTGTCCACGTTCGATCAGCTCCGATGGACGGGCCACATCGTCCGCATGCCCGATACGAGACTCCCAAAACAAGCGCTCTACTCGGAGCTCCGACATGGCAAAAGAGCCCCAGGTGGGCAGAGGAAATGCTTCAAGGACACCCACAAAGCCTCCCTGAAAAAGTGCAACATCCCTGACATGAATCTTGTCATTCATGTGGAAATGACTTATGAAATGATACTGGGCGGCCTGCTGGTGGCGCTGTCCAGAGAGAGTATAAATACTCGGGCATGGGCCCAGCCTGCTCAGGACATTCTTTAACAGGAACTAGTGAAGGATACAACTAGATCTCCATGTTGAAAAACAGTTGATTAAAGCCTTGTTTAATGCTCAGACCAAGTGCCTAGTAGTTTTCTTACGTCAATCCCCACCGACACCTGGGAATCCCTGGCCCAAGACTGCACAAAGTGGAGGAGAAGCATCCGGGAAGGCGCCAAACACCTCGAGCCTCTTCACCGGGAGCAAGCGGAAGCCATGCGCAAACAGCGGAAGGAGCGCATGTCAACCCAAGCACCCCACCCACCCGCCTCTTCAACCACCGTCTGCCCCACCTGTGACAGAGACTGTAGGTCCTACATTGGACTCATCAGTCACCTGAGAACTCATTTTTAGTGTGGAAGCAAGTCATCCTTGGTTCCGAGGGACTGCCTAAGAAGAAGTAGAGAGCAAGCTGGTGACAGAATAGATTTGCAACCCTCTCATTTAGATTGCATGAGTGACTGATATGGCATCTGATGTTCATACAGATTGAGTTCAAATCATCTGCACAATGGGGTGTGTCTGCTACGTTACTATCACATGTCTAACTCATGCCTTTACTCCCCCACAGGATCATCGAGAGCCCCCCTCCCCACTGTCCAGGAGGAAGAGCCAGAAAACTCCTCAGAGGAAGCTGCACCCTCTGAGGGTGCAGCATCAGCAGAATTGAGCGCACCCAGCACCAGCACAGAGACGTGTACCTCGGTGGGTCATTCGCGAGATAGATTAGTGTTGTCACCTGGTGTATCACAACCTACAAGTGAGCATCAGCAGATGGTGGAGATAGGGACAGCAGTGGAGAGTCCTCGTCGGAGGTTGCAGGACGCTCCTAGCTCTGCTCAGCTGCGTGTGGACACTGTGCCTCTGGGGCTATCCAGAAAGAGAGCAGTGCTGGAACTTCAGGAACAAGTGCAGGAGGCTCTGACAGGGTTTGCAACCATGGTAACTGTGAGTGTACAGAGAATGGAGGAGTCCGTCTCAAACATGAGCAATGCCGTGGAGCACTCAATGGCGAATGTAGATACCGCCATGGAAAGGATGGCAACCTCCATGGAGGACATAAATTGCCAGACGCAAATGAACATGGTGACTCTTCTAAATAGATGCTCTCCTATGGAGGATAGATGGGCAACTATTGAGGAGAGGAACCAGAGGTACTTGGATGTCTCCATTATGAGAACTGTCAGTACAGAAGTGTCCTTATGGCCCCACTGATGTGCAGCAAGGTGCTCTCCAGCTATTTGCTAGCAGTGAAGTGCGGGTGACCCATGAGAGGGATGTTGGTGGTCGACAACAAGGAAGTGTGGGCTCCTCTCCAAGTGCTCACACTCCCATGCCACTGCTGAGCCCTTGGTCAGAGCCCCAGATTCTTCACCCAACTGAGATGGCCATCTCAGCCCCTGCACAGCTGCAGGAGGAGCAGACTGTTGCAGAGCCCTCCCAGGCTTCCCAAACCCAGAGGACACCGGCCAAAGGCGTCAAAGGAGGCGCAACATGGAAGTGAGCAAGGTGCCTCCACATCTGCGGAAGCCACAGGGGAAGCATCACGTAGAAGCATGCATAAGAGAAAGTTAACACACAAATAATCACAAGGTTAGTCACTTGGGTGTTTTGATATAATATAAAGTGAAGATTTTGATTGTTATTTCAATTGAAATAAAGAGATGCGATGGCAAAGATTCAATGAGTTAGCCTATGTGTGCCCAGAAATGGAAGTGTTACAGTGAGGGATCAGGGCGCCTTACATTTGTAATGATGGTGTTGAGAGTGATAGGATCCCACAATTTATTGTACAGATGCTGTATGGTGTGTTAAGAAGGTCGGGCAGACACTCATTTCCATGTGCCAGCCACATGTGTTTACTGCGTAAACTTACACGAATCTGGCATGGATTAGCGCATCCCTTGCCTCACGGCCAGCAATGTGCTCGTGTGCTGGTAGAACTGGCACATGTGCATCCGCAAGGTCTTCCTCATCTGCATCCTCCTCCTCTTCTGAGGAGGAGGAGGAGGAGGAGGCTGTGCGCTGAGCCACTTGTTCCTTAGGCAGCGGTAAGCCATGCTGCGGTGCGATGTTGTGCAGTGCACAGCAGACCACGATGATTCTGGAGACCCTGGTTGGTGAATACTGTAGAGCTCCTCCAGATCTGTCGAGGCATCTGAATCGCATTTTGAGCAAGCCGATGGTTTGCTCTATGATGCTTCTGGTGGAAATGTGGCTCACATTGTAGCGCTCCTCAGCTTCATTTGATGGCCTCCTCATCGGTGTCATTAGCCACATCTTCAGGGGATAGCCCTTCTCTCCAAGTAGCCATCCGGAAAGTTGGGTTGGCAGATTGAACAGCTGAGGCACAGTAGACTGCCGCAGGATGAACGATTCATGGCAACTGCCAGGGAACTTGGTGCAAACATGCACAATGTTCTTCCTGTGGTTACACACCAGCTGGACGTTAATGGAGTGGAAGCCCTTGCGGTTGACAAATACAACTGGGTTGCAATGGGGTGCCCTAATGGCCACATGTGTGCAGTTTATGACGCCCTGCACCCTTGGGAAGCCTGCCATATTTACAAAGCCAACCACATGCGCGGTTACACTTGCTTCATCTGTGGAGAAGATGATGTAATTATGCGACTTTGCAAAGAGGGCATCGGTAACCTGCATGATGCAAGTGTGTGTGGCCGACTGGGAGATGCCGCTGATGTCTGCTGCTGATCCCTGGAAGGACCCTGAAGCAAAGAAGTTGAGTGCGGTGGTGACTTTGACAGTCACTGGTAAGGAGTGTCCACCCGCTCCTCTGGGCTCCAGGTGTTGGTGCAGCATTGTGCAGATGTCAGCGACTACCTCTCGTGGAAGTCTCAACCTCCTTTGGCACTGCTGCTCACTCATTTTCAGGAAGCTCATCCTCGGCCTGTAAACCCTGTGTTGGGGGTATCTCCTGCAGCGCGGAGCAGCCCTGCGCTGATGCCCTCTGCAGCATCAGGTGACTGAGGAGAAGGTTGGCGCTCCTGTTGTTGCTGCTGCTGTTGTGCCCGGTTCTGCTGCTGCTGCGGCTGCTCTTCCTCTGATTCTGAGGACCAGGATGAGAGGATATAAATGGTTCCCATCCCGCTGGTATATATCTCAGTTGAGGAATAGATGTTTTAAGCGCTCAGTCAATGTGGGGAGAGGGTTTTCCAAGGAGGTCACAGTGCATATGGATATCAGCTTAAACACTTACAGGCTCAATAGACCTGCAAAATGTGTTCCAACACCTCAACACACAAAGTTCTGGTATTTGAAAGTCAGCCATGTTGCAAGTCTGCTTTTATGCTGCAGGTGCAGCTGTCAAGAATTCAGGTAGTTGCTGAACCCGGCACAATCAGCTGGCATGTTTGTCGCATGACGTGCAACATGCTGAAAAAGTAGTAAAATGGGAAGAGCCTGTTAAAAAGGGATTATGTAGGCAGTTAACAAGCTGTTAACTGCCTTAAGTGCCTCTGCTGCCATTTGGTGTCGGGTCTGATCGGGACTTGCAGAACCGACACTTTGTAAAGTTGCGTGGAGGCAGGATGAAGGCGGGTTCACAACCTGCCGTCAATCATTTAGATTTTCACTACTGTCCCGCCTCCAAACCCGCCCTCTGAGCGCCGGCAAAATCGCGGCCTTTAGAGACACATTCCCAATGTGTCTTTTAAAGTTAAAGAAATGTTCACAACAGATAGTAGCATTTCAGGTAAATTAATTGTTTCAAAAATGTCATGAAACAGTTCATTGATTGACGTATGGTGTATGGGATGAGTGAAGCAGATAAAGGGGACTGGTATATGATTTGAGGTATGACATGTTACTTATGTATATGTGGGAAACATTTCATGGAAAATGTATGATCCAGGATCTTTGGTAAATACCAATGGGACAGTGGAATTAATTTTGCAATCCTGTTTTCTCAGTCGGGAACTAGGCTCAATGGGAGTATGGTTTGGAGCATCAGGGCTACAATGTTGCAGCCCTATCTCCGAGCTGAAATCCTTTCCAACATGGCTTTTCTCCTGGAAGTTCAGAATCATGGAATTAACCTAGTGACTATTTGTTTCCAACAAAAACACGTCTTCCTATAATTCACTTAGTTACCCAGGTGGTTCATGGGCTGCTTTACAATGATTGAAATTCTTCCATTTAATTTATATGCTCTCCTGAATCCCAACCATAGGCCATTTAAGCATCTACCAGTCTTTCTAAGATATTATTCATCACAAAATGAATATGCACTTCACAAAATAAGAATAGCTGGACAATAAAAACATGAGGAAATATGGAATATGAAAAGACTATTCAGTTTATCAAGCCCCCCCCCCCCGTCCCCACAGACCAGGTGCAATCTCACCAATCTACGCCACCCATTTCATCTCGTGAAGCACAGTACGCCTTAATTCACAGAGGTAATCAAGTAAATCCCAGAATACTCATTCACAACTCAACACTGGCCTGCTGTCCTCAACAGACAACATTCCTCCACTTCCCTAGCAGTACAGTAACCAGTTGGACATATGGAGGCCGAGAATGCGAAGTTTGGCATGTGGGTTGCAGATGTTCATTGGGTGGAGGCGACCCATATTATTGAGTGCTGAGGCCTGCCGTGCACCCGCCATGGTGGAGGGGGGAGGGGCAAGTGTCGAGCATTCGGCCTGGTCACCAGGCATGTTCTAGGCTCATTGAAGCCTCAAAAAATGTTATTAAGATTCTTGCCCCATAATGCAATCTCAGTTCCTGGACAGCTCTATGGTGCCCCACAGTTTTGTGAAGCAGTCAAACACTACTGCATAGCTGCAGCTACTGGACTCCTCTGCAGTAGCTATTATATCTTACAATGGTTCTTATGCAGTGCTTGCAATAGTCTTTTGAGGAGGGTGCGCCTCAGACAAAAATATGGCACCCTGCTTTGCAGAACCTCCCTGAGCATAATCTCCAGGGCTGTCTCAGTGATTACAGCAGTCCTCCCTCTGGATGGGGTGCCGCCACTTCCTTCAGCCATCTCTGTATTTGCTCTGAAATGATTTCCAGCAAAAGCAGTTAAAAATTGGTCATCTCTCCTTTAACTCATAGCAACGCTGCAAACAGGGAATGCATCACCATTATTATAACAAGAGGACATTGCAATATATCTTCCTTCCACACTCAGTGCAAACAGCCCATGTTTTCTAATAGTTGCATGTAACTGCAACATGCCTGTAAAATTTCTCCTTACATGAGCAAATTGATCCTAACAGTATTGACAGTGTTAAAGCGTCCAATCCACGAGAAAATATTTGCAAGTGTTAACAAATCGGTGGTGGGGTTGGGGGGGCGGAGGGGTGGGGGGGTGGTCCTTAGGGAGTAATAGAACCACTGAGGAAGAAAGAACTCCATGGGAAATAATAAGCGACTAAGGTAGAACTCCATAGGGAACAATGGGTAACTAAGGGAAAAAAACTCTATAGGGAAGTTAATGGGAAACAAAGGAAAGAAAACTCTACAGTGAACAATGGAAATAAATGGACGGAACAAGGTGAAAATTCCAAAAGTCCCGTAGGTATCACCAAAGGGAAATCTCTATAGTAACAGCAGAATACTGAAACAAACATGTATGCATCATATGCATAGAGCATTGGAAAGTCTGAAAGATTCATTGTGTAGAGCATCAAAAGCTTGAATAATTGAGGCCATTTTTATGCATTTACTTGTTCTGTCTGGATAATAACAGCTGGGAAATTACTTAATGGTTTGGAATTGTATTATGTGTTACACGTTCATTTGGAGTCAAAGAAACTGAGGAATTGTTCAGATTTAATACTTAGCTTTTAATTATTCTCAGTATAACATGCCATACTCAATACAAGCAACAGTCTTTTTGTTTGTTGTTTTGGGATCTTGCTGTGCACAAAACGACTACTACATTAACCTACATGCATTGTATTTGAAGTGTTGGCATGTTTCTGACAGCCATAAATCATTGAGTTTAATTTTGCATAATAATCAGATACAACTAGGGAGCTGAAATTCTGATCGCCACAATCTGGGCACTTACACTGAGATTGTGTCCATCAGCCCTTCCGCTCTGACCCCGCTGAAGTATGCGAGATTGGGGGGAGGGCACCTAATTAGTATGGGGCTGGTGGGTGCCCACCTGTTCCACAAGGACTCAAATTGTAGCATTGCGGGCTGGGCCAGGGTGGGGGGGTGGGGAGGGATGGGTAGTTGGGTGTTGGGATACCTCCCCTTCCCCCTGGAAACACGAGGCTATGCCAAGGGCCACGCTCTAAGAAAAACTTTTTTTGAAAACTTACTGGCATATGCAAGTCCAAGTGGACTTTGCAGCCATTCTGCCCCTCAATAGCTTGTATAGTGAGAAGTGAAGAACTCCACAGTAAACAATGGCCAGCAAATTCCTTGGAGCCGTTACGGGAACCTCGTTTATGTGCATAAACAGGGTTTCCGCTACTCCTCCAGTGGGAGAGTGGGAGCAGCTCTGAGGAAGTTCCTGGCCAATGTTTTAACCTTTTATCGTCTCAGCAATTAAAAAACTATTAGCAATTAACTTTGCAGCAAGTTAACGTAAACAACAACTTCTCAGCATAACAACGAATGCAAAATACTCCAGATGCTGGAAATCTCTCAGCATAGAACTCATAGAATCATAGAATGATACACAGAAGGAGGCCATTCGGCCCAACATGCTTGTGCTGGCTCTTTGAAAGAGCTATCCAATTAGTCCCACTCCCCTGCTCTTTTCCCATAGCCCTGCAATTTTTTTCCCCTTCAAGTATTTATCCAATTCCCTTTTGAATGTTATTATTGAATCTCATTCCACCACCCTTTCAGGCATTGCATTCCAGATCACAACAACTCGCTGTGTAAAAAATATTCTCCTCATCTCGCCTCTAGTTCTTTTGCCAATTACCTTAAATTTGTGTTCTCTGGTTACCAACCCTTCTGCCACTGGAAACAGTTTCTCCTGATTTACTCTATCAAAACCTTTCATGAATTTGAGCACCTCTATTAAAGGTGTTATCCTTCTAAAGTGTGGTGCCCAGAATTGGACACAATACTCCAGCTGGGGCCTAACCAATGTGTTATAAAAGTTTAGCATAACTTCCTTCCTTTTGTACTCTATGGGGCGATTTTCTGACGTTGGAGGAGGCGGGTTTGGAGGTGGGAAAGGTGGGAAAATCAGATTCAAAGAGGTTGGATTCGGAACCCGCCTCCAACCCGCCTCCGCAGAATTTTGCTGGTGCCGGTTTTGGAGGTCGGGAAAAGCTCCCGCCTCCAGCTGGCCATTGCGCTATTAAAGATCCTTAAATGCTCATTAATGGCCTCTCTAAGCCTATTTTGAGAGGCCCTCGTAATTTTTCCAGCATTATGGCGTGATCCACGCACCTCCTAAACCACGCCAGGTAAACCTGGCGGGCTGACTCATGGGTGGCCTCCTCACTGCTGCAGGTCTAACAAGACATCGTTTAGTGCAGCAAGGATTACTTCCAGGTGCCAGACCTTGGCTTTAGCCCTTCCGATGTCGGAGGTGCTACAGCTTGACTCCATCAACTGTGGGACCTCTTTGGAAGACCCTCTCCCCACTTGCAATGAGCACTTCCCCAAAGGAGGCATCTACAAGCAGCATGGGAACCATTCGTTTTCTTTCTGCATGGACCTCAGACGAGGATGAGGAGGAGGATATGGAGGAGGAGGAGCAGGAGGAGGTCAGAGCGCCGGTGTATCAACCAGCAGCAGCACGCGAGCACATGGCTGCCCGGGATGCAAGGGATGAAATTATCATGGCCAGATTTGCATAGGTTGCCCAAGTTAGTACATGTCCTTGGCTCCATCCTAGGACATCATTGACAATGGAGATGACTCTCTGGCCTCCTTTCACTCAGGCCACCAACCTGACAATGCAAGTGTGGCAGTGCCCGCAATGTGGAGCTGCCTAAGGCGAAAGAACAGATGGCATAACGCCAACATTTTGGCTTCAATTCATTTTAATGCTTTCCAACAGGGATGGCATTTCATTAATACACAGAAACAGTCTCCCAATCTGCACACAGATCTGGAGGTTATATCCCTTGCCAGCTGTACTCACACAGCCTTGGTTTCTTTGGCAGGCCTCTTCCTCCGAGATGAGTGGAAGAGCACCTCCATGCTCGCTGTCACCCCCTCAAATAACATTTGCAGCGCCTCATCCGAGAGCCTCGGGTAGGCACGTGCCTTGGAATTGGACATAGTGGTTTCTCAAAAGATATAAGAGGTGGTGCTGGAGATGCAGAAATGCTGTGGAATGAGCCAAAGGAACAAGAAGCCGTAAAATCAGATTGGAAAAGTGCTGTCAACAGAGGCAAGTTTCAGTCCTAAAACACTAATTGAGCAAGGGCATCCCACACCTCTGAAATCAAGTGGCCAATCATGGGAAAATCGCAAATTTTTTAAACCTATCAGTGGAGGCTAGTTTGAAACCCACCCAAACTGAAACCCGCCTCCATCTCGCCTCCAGTGGGAAAATCGCCCCCTAAGCCTCTATTTTTAAAGCCAAGGATCCTATATAATTTTTTAACAGCCTTCTCAATTTGTCCTGCCACTTTCAAAGATTTGTGTATGTACACCCCTAGATCTCGCCATTCCTGCGCCTCCTTTAAGATTGTACAGTTTAGTTTATATTGCCTCTCCTCATTCTTCCTACCAAAATGCATCACTTCACACTTCTCTGCATTAAATTGCAGCTGCCATGTGTCTGCCCATTTCACCAGTCTATGTCCTCCTGAAGTCTGTTACTATCCTCTTTACTGTTTACTACATTTCTGAGTTTCGTGTCATCTGCAAATTTTGAAATTATGCCCTGCATACCCAAGTTCAGGTTATTAATATATATCAAAAAGAGCAGTGGTCCCAATACTGCCCCCGGGGGATACCACTGTCTACCCTCCAGTCTGAGACTGAGTACTGCTAATCTCTCTAAAACAATCTCCTCTCAACATTCTCTAGAAAACAACTTCCTCACACATAGGGCTGGATTTTCATTCAGAAGTCGGGAAGGAGGCAGGACTACAACTTTCGGGTTTCAGTCCTGCCTCCATCGAGATGCAGCCAATCCATTCCCTTGATTGACCTTGTTGAGCCCACCCAGCGGGCTCAGCAGGCCAATTAAGGGCCACCCGGCAACAGGAGACATCACAGACTGAAATTTCATCTGTCAAGACGTGTTGACAGATGAAATATCAGTGTGTCACAGCTGTTTGAAGCTGTCAAACACTGAGGCCTAGAAATTCAGTGGGCCTTGCGCCCACTTAGCGCCTAAAGAGGTCTTCTGCGCCGGCGGGGTTGGTAGCGCGGAAATTGAGTGCAGCGTTAATGGCGGCGGTAGCCGGTAGCGCTGCGCCGGCACCGATGACGTCATCGGTGTGCGCAGCGCCCCGGTTCCGCCCCGATGCCGGCCCGACGCCCATATTCAGTTGCAGCCGCCTCTTCCGCAGCGGCCGCAAACAACATTCGTGAAACACGGCCTTACTGCAGCCTTAGTGGGGCGCATAAAGGTGGAGGTGCGGCCGGCCGCTTTTTCGGCAGCCGCCTGCCCGCACCTCCCTCCCCGGCTTCCTACACCACCCCCCCCCGCGGCATTGGTGGCTGATTCCCGCGAGCCCGGCACTTCTCCGTGGTGCCGGGCTCATTTGCCGGCAGAATCCAGCGGCGATCTCACGGCTGCAGGCAGCTCCTCCTTAAGAGAAGGAGGAGGCCTGCAGTACCCCAGCCTGCCGCACCGCATCGGGTGGCGCAGCGGCAGCTGGAGCGCTGAAATTCACTTTCAGCGCCCCAAGCGGAGGCGGGCACACCCTGGAACAGCGCCCGGTTCCGACTTGGGGCGCTAAAAGTGAATTTCTGGCGGGCGCAACGGGCTCCGGACGCTGCGCAAACTTTTGGGCGCAACTGAGCTGGCGGGGCCATACCTAATTTCTAGGCCACACAGTCTTACTTCTAACCTGAGTCCTTCTCCACAGACTCAGTTAGAAATCCCTCCGGCACTGAAAGCTGAAGGCTGTCACTTTTGACAGCTCGCAGCCATTCTGCTTTTTGTGCCGGCTGAATGATGGACTCCCGAAGCCTAGAGGAAGAAAGGTTGTAAAGGTAAGTACAGGTAATTTAAACTTCTTTACACACTTTAGACACACCAAACACACTTACCTTTGCACTCATGCACCCATCGCTCTCCTGAACACCGACATCTCAACCCCTCCAAGTCCTTCAACCCGACGGCCCAACTCCTCTAACCTAGCGTGGTTTGGAGCCGTCGGGAATCCCACACGACACCCTTCAAAATAGGGATTAGGCTAAAAACTGCCTGTTAACTACCTGTTAACAGGCAGTTAATTGGCACTAATCCCTTCCCGCCTCGGGTCGGTGGGTCCCAGTGTGGGGCGGGTACCCGCCTCCTTTGAAACTTACGTGGAGGCGGGTTTTGGGCGGGATGGTGTCGGGACCCCCGAATTCGGGATTTTTGCCCCCCGCACACCTAAAAGCCCGCCTCACGGCACACTAAAAATCAACCCCATAATTTCTGCTACAATGTCTAAAAACTGGATTGCTTTTAGTGTGCACCAAATGTTTAAAAACTATTTTGATTCAACACATACAGGAAGGAGTTTTAGCATGGGTGAGAGGGTGGGAGTGGGTGTGGGTAGGGGGTTAAATGTGCAAACGATCAAAGCACGTTGGGAAGCTGGCTCCAACTCACCGACTTCCGGGTTTTACTGAGGCAGAGAAGCAGATTGGCATTTTAAGTGTGTTAATGAGGCTGGAAGCCTCTGATTTAACCTGCTTTGCAGGTTTTACTTGGGCCACCTGGGCTGCAGCGAGGATTCCACACCCGCCAGGATCAGGAATCGGACCCTCCTTGGGATCAGATAACCCCTGGAGTCGGAGATTGGACCTACCTGGTCCTGCGGAGTGCTCCCCGCGATCAGGCTGACTTCCAGGCAGGGAACCTGTCACTGACCGAAGACGCACGCCGTGGAGCTAAATCTCCAGAGCGTGCGGGGAAACCCAGACTTCTGGAATTCCCACACGCTACCGGACCTCCCTGCTCCCAGCGCATCGTGAAGTAAAAATTCCCCCCACAGTTTCTCAAGACCTCCTTTCATCACAATTTAGTTAAAATCCTGAAATTCCTTATCCAACACCATCGTGGGAGCAGCATCAGCACAAGGACTGTAGCGGTTCAAGTAGAAGCCCACCATCAAATTCTCGGGACAACTAGGGATGGGCAATAAAAATGTGGCTTTTGCCCATATCTCAAGATCAAACTTGTTTAAATGAGTTAGACATACACAGCTGGTTCCTGTTATGCTGAAACTTGGTATAAATGGCACTTAGTTGAGATGCAGTGAAAATATTATCACTTCTGTTAGTAAAAATATTGACTCCATTTTCTTTCTTAGGTTTAAAAATACAATGGATTTGTTGAACATATTGGGGTAAATTTTCTCTTCACTGCCAGGGCAGTAATCTGGTGGAGCCGCCCGTTGTAGAACCCGCCTGATTTTCATTCCACTGAACAGCTACTTCTAATAATCCCAGAATTTTGTTTTTTGTGTAGCACAATTAGGTGCAGACTCCCACTTTAATTACAGAATCTAAGAGGCCCTGGTAGGACTCTGAATACATACTATCGCCAAACCCAGCATACTTATCCAATAATACATTGGCAGGTCTGTATTCAATTTGAAGAAAAAGAGGGGTAAAATTGCTCTGGCCCCGTCTTTAGGCCTGAAATGAGCGCCGCGCACGGAGCAGGCGCCACAACCGAGAGACCCAAGCCTGTCCGGAAATTGTGCCTCGAGCCTCATTAACATTATTTGGATGAGCTGCCAGTGCCTGTCGGGTCTCCACAGGCAGCTCCGCTATTTGAAATAGATGAATTTCTTGCCAGCAGTGGGCCGAAGGTAAATCCCAAGAGGAGTGGCAATCGGGATACTGTAAAGTCAGTGGAGCACCCTTGCTCCTCCTGGCTCCACAATAATTTTCTCTTAAATTATTTTTTTGCTTTGAAGTGACCTTTTGGTGGCGGACACAGCAACCGCTTAAAAATCCTCAGGGAGCACCTTCTCCGCTCCATGCAGGCCAATTTGGCAAAGGGATTCTAAGCTAGGCTAGGACCCTCATTTGCATATGTAAGGGGCCTGACGCCTGTTTTAGGCAGCCACCAGGGGTCCTGTAAATACGTCTGACCCAATTTCAGGTCGGGTGTCTTTCAGTTTTCCTCAGGTGCGCTGGACATAAGTCCCCAAAATTTACCATCACACGGGCCAATTTTGGGGACCAACGTCACAAGAACACGTGAAAGACGGCCAACCTGTAATTGGGTCAGACGATTTTTGATGGGGGCCCTGCCAGTATTCTGAAACAGGCGTTATGTCCATTACATATGTAAATGAGAGGCCTAATGTCTGTCATATGACCCCTCTTTGAAATTGGGCAGCAATAAGTGCGGAAAGTGCTAGGTCTGCCCTGCTCAGTATTCTTCATTGACCGCTGCAGCCGTCAGCTAAAACTAAGGGGGGAATTTTGCCAGCCTTGGGGAGGCGGGTAATGAGGCGGGACTGCTGGGAAAATGGCAGAATCTGGGTGCAGGTAACCATCCCGCCTCCGTGCCATCTTCCCAGGAGGCAAGTACCCGACCTGCGCTGGGAGCCGCCTCCCCGAGGCGGGAAGGATATTAGTGCCAATTAACTGCCTGTTAACAGGTAGTTAATAGTTGTTTTGAGAATCCCTATTTTCAGCCCTGAAGTGTGGGCTTCCCGACGGCTCCGAACCTCGCCAGGGTCAGCGAGGCGGGCCGTCAGTCTGCGGGGGTCGGAGGGGTCGAGATGTCCGGTGTGCAGGTGAGTGATGAGTGCAAGTGTGGAGAGGTAAGTGTGTGATGTGTGTGTAAAGTATTTTAATAAGTTTTACTTACCTTTACTTCTTCCTGCAAGTTTCCTCCCTTCAGGTCTTGGGAGTCCCTCATCTCACCGGCACAGAAAGCAGAATGGCCGCTGAACTGTCAAAAGCTGCAGCCTTCTGCTTTCTGCTCAGGAGACATCTCTAACTGAGCCTGAGTGGAAGGACTCAACTTAGAGGACAGATTGTCCGTGTTTGTCAGCTTCACAGAGCCGTCAAACGCAGACATTTCATCTGTCAAAAGCTCTTGACAGATGAAACGTCACCTGTAATCGTCTTTCCCTTAATTGGCCTGCTAAGCCCGTTGGGCGGGCTTAACAAGGTCAATCAAGGGAAAATAGCGTGGGTTGGCCACAAGTTGATGAAGGCGGGACTAAAACCCGACAAGTGGGAGTCCCACCTCCAAAAGCTCCCCACTGAGAAAATCCAGCCCTAAGACTTTTAAAGCCAATTTTTACAAATACCTTCCTGTGGAGCCAGGAGGAGCAGTAGTGCTCCTTGGCTAAAGGATGGAAGAGAAGTGGTTCATGATCATTTTCTAACTGGAGGGATATAAATGGTGTTTCCCCGGGGTCAGTGTTGTGATAGATATATTGTTCATCTCAATATATATTAATGATGATCTTGATTTGGGTATGGTGAGCACAACATCACAATTTGAATTCAACACCAAAATAGGGAGCAGGGTTAAGACGACCATAGACAGGTTGGTAGATAGAGGTCAGATGAAATTTAAGGTGGAGAAATGTGAGGTGATACAGTTTGGGAGGGAGAAGGAGGACGTGCAAGGCCAGACTTTCCTGTTCCTGCACCTGGGCCCATTGGATTGCCTGAGCACAGCAAATATAGCAAAATCAGAGGGGCAGGTGATGAGCTCACAGCTTCAAGGGAGTCCACTCAATTTTCCTGTGTTCACTGCGCCCAGGCAGTCCAATAGCCCCAGCCACAGGAAAATCTGCCCCATACACTAAATGACAAAACTTTAGAAGTAGAAGAGCAGAGAAACCTAGGGGTACAGGTACAGACATTTTTTAAAGTGTGAGGACAAGTTGATAAAGCTTTTAAAAAGCATATGGGATCCAAGGTTTTATAGATAGGGACAAAGAAAACAAAAGCAGAGGTAATGCTAAACTATTGGTTAGGCTGCAGTTAGAATATTGTGTTCAGTTCTGGGTGCCCTACTTTAAGAAGGATGCTAAAGGCCATGGAGAGAGTGGAGAAGAGATTCAGTATGATGATACCAGGGATCAGAGGCTTTAGTTAGGAAGAGAGACTTGAATAGCTGTAGCTCTTTTCATTAGAATAAAGAAGGTTAAGAGGAAATCTGATAGAGGTGTTCAAAATTTTGAGAGGTTTTGATAAAATAAATCAGAAAAATCTATTCCGACTGCTCAATGAATTGGTAACAATAGGACATAAATTTAAAATCATTACTGAAAAAGCAAAGGGAAAGCTTAGGGTTTTTTTTTTTTACACAGAGGGTTGTTAGAACATGGAATGCCTTACCAGAAACAGTGGTGGAAGCAAAATCCATAATAATAGCTTTTAAAAGTGAAGTAGATAAATATTTGAACAAGAAAAATTTACAAGAGAAAGAGCTGCGGAATGGAACTAATTGGGTAGCTCTTTTAGAGAGCTGGCACAGGTACAATGGGCCAAATGGCCTCCTTCTGTGCTGTAAACTCTGTATGACTCTCTGGGTGAAAAATTCAGTTGTTTGCACCTCCCGTTAGCGCCTTAAAAGGGTGCTAATGGGGCGCAAAGCAACTAGTGCCCGGGCGCAGCGATGCTTGCGCCGCTCGTGAAATTAACTAGACATTTTGCGGCGGCGCTAAACACTACTGCCACGATCTCCTGCGCCGGCAGTTCGTGACGTCAGTTGAGTGCGCAACGCCCCAGACTGGATATTGAGTGGCGCCTGCCACTAGCAACGACAGGTTGAAGGGAGCGTTATGCTGTCAGAAAGGGACTGGGGGAGCGCTATTTAAAGCTGACCGCTTCCTGCCTTTTTTTGTTAGTGACATTTTTGCACCACGTATTCTGAGAGAGAGAGACTTCTGGAGAGATTCAACGCTGTGTGAAGGAGTTTTGGGTACTGAGCAGCACTTTGCAGGTTCATTTTGATTTGCCCTTCCTTGCTTCGCCAGCGCTCTGAGGTAGCGTCTCGCTCCTCGGCCTTTGCGCCTTAAGAGAGGTGCGAAAGCACCTGATTTAGCGCTCCAATCACCTCCAGGGGCGATAAAAGCCAAGTTTGCCGTCGGAGGCGATAATTAGCGGCAGGCGCTAAACGTTGCGCACGGCCGATAATGGCGCCCCAAACGGGGCGATACTGAATTTTTCCCCCTATATGTAACAAAAGGTTTTTTTAAATAGCATTTCACATTGGCAGTACAGTGTAAGTTAGTAAAAATCATGAAAAGAATACAAAAAAAAGTGAATGAATTAATTTGGCCAGCAGTCTTTGAAGCAGGAAGAGCTCTAATTACATGCAAGACTTTAAATTAGAGTTAATTACTCAAGTGCTCTTGTCTTAAGTCAAAATAGACAATGTCAACTTGTCAAAGAAAGTGAACAGCTCCAAATCTGTTGGGTCAAATTCTGACTTATAGAGGGTTTTGTTAAAATGTTTAGATTCGTTATTAAAAAGGACTGCAGCTGTCATCACAGTACCCGCGTCACAATTAATTCCATTATTATCCTACCTGCTGCTCCATGATGAAAGGAGTGCATCATGAGTTTGCCTGAATACTCAACTTGATTAGTGTTAAGAAGCTTTCAGTTCCTTCTTCAAAACAACCACTGTTTAATGCTAAAGAAGGAATTAATCTTAGTTATTGATAAAACCCATCTTCCCTTATCAGTAATAGGGGCTGAATTTCCGTGGGAATTCTCCCGCTCGTCTGCTATAACCACACTGGAAAATTTTGGGTCCAGTCGGTTTTTCTGTTGAGCACAGAGTTCAGGGACCAGGGAATACAGTTTAAAATTAAGGGTGTCAAAAGAAAATAGGAAATTTGGGCACCATTTTTTTGTAAGATTTTTATAGAATTACGGAACAGATCACCATTAGCAGCAATAGAACAGGAAAGCAAGGTAGGTTTTAAAATAAGGAGTGAATTAATTCCTTTTAGGAAAGGGGATACAACAACAACAACTTGTATTTATATAGCACCTTTAACGTAGTAAAACGTCCCAAGACGCTTCACAGGAGTGTTAAAAGACAAAAAAATTGACACCAAGCCATACAAGAAGAAATTAGGGCAGATGACCAAAAGCTTGGTCAAAGAGGTAGGTTTTAAGGAATGTTTTAAAGGCGGAAAGAGAGGTAGAAAGGCAGAGAGGTTTAGGCAGGGAATTCCAGAGCTTAGGGCCTAGGCAACAGAAGGCACGGCCACCAATGGTTGAGTGATTCTAATCAGGGATGCTCAAGAGGGCAGAATTAGAGGAGCGCAGATATCTCAGGGGGTTGTGGGGCTGGAGGAGATTACAGAGATAGGGAGGGGTGAGGCCATGAAGGGATTTGAAAACAAGAATGAGAATTTTGAAATTGTGGCGTTGCTTAACTGGGAGCCAATGTAGGTCAGCGAGCACAGGGGTGATGGGTGAATGAGACACGGGCAGCCGAGTTTTGGATGATCGCAAGTTTATATCAGGTAGAATGTGGGAGGCCAGCCAGGAGTGAGTTGGAATAGTCAAGTCTAGAGGTAACAAAGGCATGGATGAAGGTTTCAGCAGCGGATGAGCTGAAGCAAGGGCGTTGACGGACAATGTCATGGAGGTGGAAATAGGCGGTCTTAGTTATGCCGCGGATATGTGGTCGGAAGCTCATTTCAGGGTCAAATATGACACCAAGGTTGCGAACAGTGTGGTTCAGCCTCAGACAACTGTTAGCAAGAGGGATGAAGTCAGTGGGTAGGGAACGGAGTTTGTGGCGGGGACTGAAAACATTGGCTTCGGTCTTCCCAATATTTAATACAGGGCTATTAGTTTCAGAATAATGATGGGTGATTTGGTAGGGTAGATGAGATGGTCTTCACCTACCTAAAGTGTTACCGTGTTTACTGTATGCCATAATCTTTGCAAAATAGTTGTGCATTTTTGATAACATATTTCCTAGTAAGATACAGACAAAATTTGGTAGTACAAAGTGGCATTATATTTCCATTGATTCAAACCACTGGGATTACAAATGTCTCCATTGGCGTCGCCAATATAAAGACTATAAATGGAGTATCAGTAGTAGGAGCTACATTTCTACAGGGCAAAACTAGTCTCACCAGCTTCTCCACACCTGTGAGATGGAGTGCTTTGCTGTAATGATGTTCCTCCTAATAATCAAAGAGTTTATGAAACTCACTCATTGATGACTATCAAGAATATGACTTGAAGCCTACCTCAATTTAAAAGTGAAAACATTTGAACTGTAGAAGATTACTGATGTGCTTCAACTTGCTTGTAAAATGTTGAAAACCATTTATTTTAAGCATTGAAGGAAAGCCATCATGCTATTCCAAAAACTAAGGCCAACAAGGAGACAAGTGATCTGAAGTGTATGTCACTCTAGCATTATGAAATAAGAAACAAATGAAAAATATGAACATTCAATTCCAATGCCCAGAACCAAGAATTTTAGCATCGAGCAACTTGACGAGGAATAGGTCTTCCCAATGAATCTTATTAGCAACATTGCAATCATCCTTACTGTGTGTGGGAAAATCTCAAGGGCCCTCAACAGCATTGGTCTTCTTTGATGTCATGAACATTTTCAACAAGGTGGTGTGGATATATGGTCTAGCAGGCCCTGAAATGATTTGATTTGGGCACATACTTAGGACGAGTTCAAGCTATCTGCAAAGAGCAGTCACAACTGGAAGGATCACTTCATTCTCCTTTTCTTTGGGAGAGGTATACAGGCTGTCATTTGTCCTCTGTGCAATTTATGCTCTTATGCTCCTCCGTCAGATTATACTAGAGGGTGTCTGGGAATTGATGACTCTGGCACAATGACGGGGTTTATAAGATATGGGATACAGTCCGTCCCTGTAATATACATATTCAACACACAGGAATGCGTACAAACCCATGGGCAGTCAGTGGAAGAATCTGGGGCTCTCCCAAACACAGTGAATTGAGAAAAGTCCAAAACCACCTTGTTGTCCAGATTTTACTTTGTCATTGGAGTGGTGATATACCCTCCAATAACCCAGTGCAGGGCACCACGTGGTAAAGGATCTGGTGACAAATTGCTGCTGGGTAGGCAGTATGCCTGCTATACTCTTCCAACCACAGGAGACTGACCCTGACGAGAGGTCTGTTTCATACAATGGTCAGTTCAATACAACTTGAACATGCATTATTCCACTGCGTGTAATATTAGTTGTTCCATGATAATGTATTAATGCTTTCAATTTAACACAGTTGTAATTCAAACTCAGACTCTCTCAATGGGAGCCCAGTACTCTATTGGTAGAATTACATTTTCACACATGATTCTCATTACAGTTCAGTTTTCTGTTAATATTGTCACCATATAAAGTGACCGAGTGGTACCGTGGGTTAGTTGCTGGACCTGTCACCTCTGACTGACAAGATGAGAATGCCCTCAGTCTACTAGCAATGAGAATCCTCTGCGAAATGAGATTGGGCA
The DNA here is from genome assembly GCF_052327205.1 of Somniosus microcephalus. NCBI lineage: Eukaryota > Metazoa > Chordata > Chondrichthyes > Squaliformes > Somniosidae > Somniosus > Somniosus microcephalus. The sequence continues at coordinate 118,171,149 of NC_140995.1, forward strand.
GCCTCAACCCTGTTCCAAGTGATTCCACGCCCACTGCACAAAACTCACCCTAGTTTACCACCAAATTTGCAATTTCACTCAGGGAGGCCACAGGATAGCTTGTGCGGATAAACTGTCACACTAGTGGAGTAGTGAGGCACTCTTCTGAGTATCCCCTATTTTGCTATCTGAAAAAGGAGTAACATTGAGACCAGGGCTGGGATTTTCCTACTCCACCCATAACAGGTCAGGGTGGGACTCCTTTTCCTGGGTTGGTGCTCATTTAGTATGCAGGACAGGATCCCCACCACTTAGAGGGAGAACTCTGCATCACAACACTCTCAGGGCAGGTATTGCATGGGTTAGATACAGAGTAAAGCTCCCTCTACACTGTCCCATCACACACTCCCAGGGCCACTTAAAAAGGGGTAGAAAATGCCCCGAAGAATTCAGCAAATTTTTTATTGAAGGCCTCAGCTGAGACCGAGGCCTACAACAGGTAAAATATCAGGCTGAAAGGCCCTCTCCTCTCGCTCCATCAAGGGACTTCAGGAGCTTCTCGGCATTACCCCAGTGACCACTGCCAGCTTCAGCTGGTGGGCCCTGAGAATTATAGTAAGAGAGGTTGATGAAAGAGAAATAGGCCACAAACATGTGCCCCACCTCCTGCTTTTGCAGCAGCGGGTGGGGAACAGACAGAGGGAAATTAAGGTCGGGTGGGGAGGCAGCAGTAGGCCTCGCTGTTTGTGCCCCATCCAACGTGATTTGGGGCAGGATAGCAGAGAAAAATCCAAGCCCAGAAGTTATGGAACCGTCAATGATAATCACGTCCACCATCCAGCTAAATGAAATTTGTAACGGTAACAGGGTGTAAGATTTACTGTTTGCGTACAAGACATTAATGAGAAACTACAGGTAAATTTGAAAAATTAACACATTCTTAAAAGGGACATCGTGCCCCAACAAAGTTGTTGGCTAACTACATTCAGTGGGTAAACATGCGATACAATCTATATTACAAAACGGTATCAGGTCTTATAATAGTGATGTAATATTACACACTGTAATATTGTTGCTATCACAGAGACATGGTTGAGGGGCAGGACTGGCAGCTCAATATTCCGGTGTATAGAATCTTCAGGCGAGACAGAGGGGGGTGTAAAAGAGGAGGGGGTGTCGCAATATTAATCAAGGAGTCAATTACTGCTGTAAGGAGGGATAATATCTTAGCAGGTTCCTCTAATGAGGCCATATGGGTCAAACTTAAAAACAAAAAGGGGGCAAGCACTTTGCTGGGAGTGCACTATATGCCCCCAGTCAGGGGGAGATAGAGGAACAGATATGTAGGCAAATCTCAGAGAAGTGTAGAAATAATAGGGTAATAATAGTAGGGGATTTCAACTTCCCCAATATTAACTGGGATAGTCAGAGTGTGAAAGGCTTAGAGGGTGCGGAATTCTTAAAGTGCATTCAGGAGAGCTTTTTGAGCCAGCATGTAGAAAGTCCTACAAGAGAGGGGGCGGTACTGGACCTAATTCTAGGGAATGTACCCGGTCAAGTGGTAGAAGTGTCAGACGGAGAGCATTTAGGTGACAGTGACCATAATTTGGTGAGATTTAAGGTAGTCATGGAAAAGGACAAAGTTGGACCGGAAATAAAGGTTCTAAATTGGGGGAAGGCCGATTTTAATATGATAAGGCAGGATCTAGCCAAAGTGGACTGGGATCAGGTGCTTGTAGGTGATATACCTATCAATTCATTCCATGAAAAGCGACGAGTTAAGATAGTAACTATAGGCTTTTATTGGCTAAATAACAGAGCCCACCCTCGTGGGTGATCGGTTCCAGCAAGGAAGAATACTAGCCAAGCAATCACCTTTATACCTGGGCAAGCAGGCGGAGCCATGGGCGGAGTCAGCTGAGGTATGCCCAGGTATAACAGTGTGCGAGGCAAGAGGTAACCTTGTGTAGGTGATAACAACAGTGTAACAATAACAGTGGTTTACCACATTCACCCCTTGTTTAAAATTGAGTCCGGCGGGGTGAAGTGTACTACTAGTTCGTGTATGTCAGTCTATCAGGAGGCCTCGTAAGCCTTTCTGACCGGCGCAGCAGTGGCGGCGGTGGTGCCGTATCCGATGTTAATGCTGGTGTCTGCGTGGTCGACGAAGGCCCCTGAGGTTCCGGCATGCCGCCTACAGGAGCTGGATTTGGGGGAGTGGTGGGGATAACGGTGGTGTCTCAGGGGTGCCCGAGGGTGCGAGGTCTCGCAAGGAGACTGTATCCTCCCGCCCGTCTGGGTATTCCACATAGGCATACTGGGGGTTGGCGTGCAGGAGGTTCACCCTCTCGACCAGGGGGTCCATTTTATGGGTCCTCACGTGCTTCCGCAGCAGGACCGGCCCCAGAGAAGTCAGCCATGTTGGTAGTGAGGTTCCCGTAGTCGACTTCCTGGGGAAAATGAACATTTGCTCATGAGGGGTGGCGTTAATGGCAGTACAAAGCAGTGACCGGATGGAATGGAGCGCTGCCGGGAGGACTTCCTGCCAGCGAGAGGTTGGGAGGCCCTTAGACTTTAGGGCTAAGAGGACGGCCTTCCAAACTGTCGCGTTCTCTCTTTCCACCTGGCCGTTCCCCCGGGGGTTGTAGCTGGTGGTCCTGCTCGCAGCAATACCTCTCGCGAGCAGGAACTGGCGAAGTTCCTCGCTCATGAAGGATGAGCCCCGGTCGCTATGTATATAGTTCGGGAACCTGAACAAGGCGAAGAGGTCGTTCAGGCATTTGATGACCGTGGTACTGGTCATGTCTGGGCAGGGGATGGCAAAGGGGAAACGGGAGTACTCGTCAATAATGTTGAGGAAGTACACATTACGGTCAGAGGACGGGAGGGGCCCCTTAAAATCGATGCTCAAGCGCTCGAAGGGGTGGGTGGCCTTGATCAGGCTTGCTCTGTCCGGCATATAGAAATGCGGTTTGCATTCGGCACAGACTTGGCAGTTCCAGGTCGTGGTCCTGACCTCCTCGATGGAGTAGGGCAGGTTGCGGGCCTTAATGAAATGGTAAAGTCTAGTGACCCCGGGGTGGCAGAGGTCGTTGTGGAGGGTCCGCAGTCTATCAACTTGCACGTTGGCGCATGTACCTCGTGATAGAGCATCTGGGGGCTCGTTGAATTTACCCGGCCGGTACAAGATATCGTGCTCGTAGGTGGAGAGCTCGATTCTCCACCTCAAGATCTTGTCATTCTTGATTTTGCCCCTCAGCTTGTTATTAAACATAAAAGCAACCGAACGCTGGTCGGTGAGGAGGGTAAATCGTTTGCCTGCCAGGTAATGCCTCCAGCGTCGTACTGCTTCCACAATCGCCTGGGCCTCCTTCTCGACAGAAGAGTGTCGGATCTCAGGGCCCTGGAGGGTCCTTGAGAAGAAGGCCACAGGTCTCCCCGCCTGGTTAAGGGTTGCAGCTAGGGCGAAGTCGGATGCGTCGCTCTCCACTTGGAAAGGGATGGACTCATCCACTGCGAGCATTGTGGCCTTCGCAATGTCTCCTTTTATGAGGGAGAAGGCTGCGCATGCTTCTGTCAGGGGGAAGGAGGTGGACTTCATGAGGGGTCTGGCTTTGTCCGCATAATTGGGCACCCATTGGGCATAGTAAGCGAAGAGCCCCAGGGTTCTCTTCAGTGCCTTTTGACAGTGGGGAAGGGGAAGCTCCATGAGGGGGCGCATTCTTTCGGGGTCGGGGCCGATGACTCCGTTCTCTACTACGCAGCCGAGGATGGCAAGGCGCGAGGTGTTAAATATACATTTCTCTTTATTGTAAGTGAGATTCAGCCGTTGGGCCGTACGGAGGAATTTCTCCAGATTAACATCGTGGTCCTGCTGGTCGCGGCCGCAGATGGTGACATTATCTAGATAAGGAAACGTGGCCTGCAGCGCGTTCTGGTCAACCATCCGGTCCATCTCCCTTTGGAAGACCGAAACCCCGTTGGTGACACCGAAGGGAACCCTAAGGAAGTGGTAGAGGCGGCCATTCGCCTCGAAGGCGGTATACTGGCGGTCCTCAGGGCGGATAGGGAGTTGGTGATAGGCCGACTTAAGGTCGATGGTGGAGAATACCCTGTACTGTGCAATCTGGTTGACCATGTCAGATATGCGGGGAAGGGGATATGCGTCCAGCTGGGTGTACCGGTTTATGGTTTGGCTGTAGTCGATGACCAGGCGGTTTTTATTGCCGGTCTTAACGACTACGACCTGGGCACGCCAGGGGCTGGTGCTCCCCTCGATGATGCCCTCCTTCAGGAGACGCTGCACCTCAGAGCTAATAAAAGCTCTGTCCCCTGCTCTTGGTAGCGACGGGTTTACAGTCGCGGGTGAGGTTAGCGAACAAGGAGGGGGGCAGGACTTTGAGAGTGGAGAGGCCGCAGGTGGTATGCGGCGGGCGGTTTAAAAACTGCTGGTTGTAGACTGTGAGTAGAGGGAGGGGTCCACCGTATGCCAAAGTGACACTTTGGAGGTGGCATTGGAAATCCAGCCCTAGTAGGATGGCAGCGCAGAGCTGGGGCAGGACGAGAAGTTTAAAGTTTTTATATTCCGTGCCCCTAACCGACAGGGTCACCACACAGTATCCGCTGACGTCTGTTGAATGGGACTTCGACGCCATCGAGATCCGATGGCGCGTTGGCCGGACAGTGAGGGAGTAGCAGCGCACTGTGTCTGGGTGAATAAAACTCTCCGCGCTCCCGCTGTCGAACAAGCAAGTCGTGGCGCGGCCGTTTACCTCGATGTCCATCATGGACCTGGACAGATGATGCGGGAGAGCTTGGTCCAGCGTGATGGAGGCCAGTGTATGGCTGAGTGTGCTGCTGTCGTCGGCAGGTGAGGCGGTGGTCGGGTCTGGAGACAACATGGCGGCCGAGTGCGGTGAACAAAATGGCGGAGAAGATGGCCGCCCCCATGACTCACATGAGGCACTGCTGGCGTCTGTGGCCTTGATCAAAGATGGCCGACCCACGACTCACATGAGGCACTGCTGGCGTCTGTGGCCTTGATCAAAGATGGCCGCCCCACAACTCACATGAGGCACTGCTGGCGTCTGTGGCTTTCCCTCTGCAGGCGTTCGCGAAGTGGCCTTTTTTTCTGCAGCCGGAGCAGGTCGCGTTCCTTGCAGGGCAGCGCGCCCTTTGATGTCTCGCCTGGCCACAGAAATAGCAGCTGGCGGCCCGATCGCGGGGCTCCGCTGCCGCAGCAGGTCCCGGGGGTGGCGGTCCCGATCGATTCCGGGACACCGACGCCGTAGCAGGTCCCAGGAGCGGCGGTGCGAGGGGTATTGCGGCCGGAGTCGGGCCCGAGTCCCACGGTCGCGCAGCACTGTACCCGGAGTACACCTCGAGGTCCCGATGGGCCACTTCCAGGGAGCGAGCGAGGGCTGTAGCTGCTTTCAAGTCGAGGTCCTTTGATTCAAGCAGTCTTTGCCGTGAGTAGTCGGACCGAAGGCCTTTCACGAAGGCATCACGGATATTTCCTTCAGCATGTTGTGCAGCCGATACAGCTTTAAAGTCACAGTCCCTGCCGAGTGTTTGTAGCGCCCATAAAAATTCATCTACAGACTCTCCTGGCTGTTGCGAGCGGGATCTTAGGAGATGTCTGGCATACATTGAATTTACTGGGCTCCGGTACTGCTCTTTTAGCAGGTCGAGGGCCTCCTTGTATGTAGTAAGGTCCCGGATGAGTGCAAGTACTTTAGGGCTCACCTGGGCAGTCAGAACTCTTAGCTTGTCGGCTTCCGATGGCACGCCGGAGGCTACCAGGTAGGATTCAAAGCAGCTCAGCCAGTGGTCGAAGTCGAGGGCTGAATTCGCTGCCTGTGGATTTAGATCCAGGTACAGCGGTCGGAGGGCTCGCAGCCAAATCGGCTGCTGGGGCTGGTCAGTCATTTCAAAGTTTAGCCAATAAAATTGATATACCTATCAATTCATTCCATGAAAAGCGACGAGTTAAGATAGTAACTATAGGCTTTTATTGGCTAAATAGCGGAGCCCACCCTCATGGGTGATCGGTTCCAGCAAGGAAGAATACTAGCCAAGCAATCACCTTTATACCTGGGCAAGCAGGCAGAGCCATGGGCGGAGTCAGCTGAGGTATGCCCAGGTATAACAGTGTGCGAGGCAAGAGGTAACCTTGTGTAGGTGATAACAACAGTGTAACAATAACAGTGGTTTACCACAGTAGGAAAATCCACAACAGAGCAGTGGGAGTCTTTCAGAAAGGAAATACAGAGAGTACAATGCCAACATGTTCCAGTAGAGGTCAAGGGTGGGACCAACAAGCCCAGGGAACCCTGGATGTCAAGAGATATACAAGAATGGATTAGGAAAAAAAGGGAGGCTTTTGGCAGATACAAAGGACTAAAAACAGTGGAAGCCCTAGAGGAGTATAGAAAGTGCAGGGGGGGTACTTAAAAAAGAAATTAGGAGAGCGAAGAGGGGGCATGAAAAAACACTGGCTGGCAAAATAAAGGAAAATCCCAAGGTGTTTTATAAGTATATTAAAGACAAGAGGATAACCAGGGCAAGAGTAGGCCCATTAGGGACCAAAGTGGCAATCTTTGTGTAGAGCTGGAAGATGTAGGTGAGGTTTCAAATGAATATTTTGCATCTGTGTTCACTCTGGAGAAGGACGATGTAGGCATAGAAATCAAGCAGGGGGATTGTGATATACTTGAATAAATTAGTATTGAGAGGGAGGAGGTACTAGCAGTTTTAGCAGGCTTAAAAGTGGATAAATCCCCAGGCCCAGATGAGATGTATCCCAGGCTGCTGTGCGAGGCAAGGGAGGAGATTGCAGGGGCTCTGACACAAATTTTCAGAACCTCTCTGACCACAGGAGGTGCCAGAGGATTGGAGGACAGCTAACGTAGTACCATTATGCAAGAAGGGTAGTAGGGATAAACCAGGGAATTACAGGCCAGTGAGCCTAACATTAGTGGTAAGGAAATTATTGGAAAACATTCTGAGAGACAGAATTAATCTCCACTTGGAGAGGCAAGGATTAATCAAGGATAGTCAGCATGGCTTTGTCAGGGGGAGATCATGTCTAACCAATTTGATTGAATTTTTCAAGGGGGTGACTAGGTGTGTGGATGAGGGTAGTGTAGTTGATGTAGTCTACATGGACTTCAGTAAGGCTTTTGACAAAGTCCCCCGTGGGCGACTGGTCAAGAAGGTAAGAGCCCATGGGATCCAGGGCAATTTGGCACATTGGATCCAAAATTGGCTTGTGGCAGGAGGCAGAGGGTGATGGTCGAAGGTTGTTTTTGTGACTGGAAGCCTGTGTCCAGTGGTGTACCGCAGAGATCGGTGCTGGGTCCTTTGCTGTTTGTAGTGTACATTAATGATTTAGATATGAATGTAGGAGGTATGATCAGTAAGTTCATAGATGACACAAAAATTGGTGGAGTGGTAAAAAGCAAGGAGGGAAGCCTCAGGCTACAGGACGATATAGACGGTCGGTTAGATGGGCAGAACAGTGGCAAATGGAATTTAACCCTGAAAAGTGTGAGGTGATGCATTTTGGGAGGACTAACAAGGCAAATGAATACACAATGAATGGTAGGACCCTAGGAAGGACAGAGGATCAGAGGGACCTCGGTGTGCATGTACATAGACCCCGGAAGGCAGCAGGACAGGTAGATAAGGTGGTAAAAAAGGCATATGGGATACTTGCCTTCATTAGCCAAGGCATAGAATATAAGAGCAGGGAGGTTGATGGAGCTGTACAAAACGCTAGTTAGGCCACAGCTGGAATACTGTGTGCAGTTCTGGTCGCCACACTATAGGAAGGATGTAATTGCATTGGAGAGGGTGTAGAGGAGATTCACCAGGATGTTACCTGGGCTGGAGCGCTTCAGCTATGAAGAGATACTGAACAGGCTGGGGTTGGTTTTGTAGTGTATGTACCTTGAAGAAGGAACTATATTCTGCAGCCCCTGTATACTGCAGTACCAGTAGTGACCACCCCTGTATATAAGCCTGTGTAGTAACTTTGTAAAGTAGTTCCAGTTTTGTCTCCATTCAGTAAACACCTGTTATAACCAACTTCTGCAGTCCGTGTCTCAATTGCACACGGATGTTACATTGGCGACGAACAGGTCCGAACTTACCTACAGTTCTGCACCACCTCACGGGAATCCATCCCTGAAGCGAAGTTGTTAGAGGTCGAGGCCAGAAGGAAGAAATCCAAAAAGAAAAAAAAACAGAAGAAACGGGCGTTGACCGTGGGCAACCGCCCTTTGATTCATCGAATTCAAAGATTTGCAGGAGAGGCTGTCGAGAGTTGGGCTTGGTTCTCCAGTCTATGGTGTTCCAGCTAATCGGGCTGGTGGCAGGTAGTACACTGATCCTTCCTGGGCTGCGGCGGGCTAGAGCTCGATTGGGTGGCTTTTCAACAGGGCCGAGCAGCGTTGTCGGGAAGAGGAGAGAGAGAGAGAGGGTGGAGCACACAAGGCGCGGCCGGTGCTACGAAGCCGGGCAGCGTACAGACCTGAGAAGAGGGAGGAAAGTGTCCCATAGGGTCTGCTCTGACGACGGGAACAGTAATTAAAATAAAAGAAATTAGAAGCGCAGAAAGCCGCGAGGAGCTGCAAGTTGCCACGGGGACCGCGGAGAGCGGCGTTGGCAGCAGCGCGGGGGGAAGTGCGCGAAGACCATAGGGCGTCGCCATCAAGGCATAAAAACGCCAACAACAGCGCTGGCAGCAGCGGAAAAGACAGAATGCACGGGAGGCGCCATCTTAATCCAGCGGGGAAGAAGGCAAAGCGCGGGAGGCACCATTTTGTTCAATCGGGGAAGAAGGCAAAGCACGGGAGGTGCCATCTTAGATCTCCAAGATGCCGAAGACTGGCAATATCACTGCCTTCGATAATGCAATAGAAGACTGGACCACGTATGTGGAAAGAGTCGAAGTATATTGCAAGGCAAATGAAGTAGCCGATGAGAAAAAGGCATTGGTACTACTAAACTGAATGGGCGCAAGAACGTACGGCCTATTGCGGAACCTGATCACTCCAGTCAAACCGATGGAGAAGAGTTTTAACGAAATTGTTGATATCCTACAGGAACACCTAAATCCTACACCGCTGCTGATAGCAGAAAGATTTAAATTCCACAAGAGAAATCAGCATAAAGATGAGAGCAATGCTGATTACCTTACGGAACTACGCAAGCTGTCAAAGCACTGCCAGTTCGGAGCAGGACTGGCAGATACCCTACGGGACAAGTTTGTCTGTGGACTCCTGAGTGAAGGAACCCAGAAGAGGTTACTCTCAGAGAAAGAGCTGACGCTAGATAAGGCTTTCAGCGTGGCAGTATCGTACGAAGCAGCAGCAAGGGGAGCTGCGGAAATACAGCAAAAGCCACAGGAATACGGCACCCATGAAATGACACGGGGATTTGAAAAATGTTATCGCTGCGGCAGGACAACCCATGACCAGAAGGACTGCTGGTCCAAGGACAAAACATGCAGGCAATGCGGAAAGATGGGACACATTGCACGAGTTTGCAGGTCCGGGAAGAAGACTAACGACAACAAAAAGACTACTAAGGAAAAGTACAGGAAAGTACAAAAGATGACGGACAGTAGTTCCGAAGACCAGAAGAGCGATAGTGAATCCGGGAACAAGAGACTAAGCTGTCTCAAACTACACAACGTAATCGCAAAAGAGGATCACCGAACCATTTGGGTCACCCTCACGATATCAGGGTCCCAAGTCAAAATGGAATTGGATACAGGATCAGCCCTGACCGTCATGAATCGACGAGACTACGAGCAGCTATTCTCACACATACCCTTGAAAGACACATCCATTGTCTTGAAGACATAAACGGGGCAGAAAGTATACCCCAGAGGGAAAATAAGGGTGCCTGTCGAATACAACGGCAAGGAAATACAGAAATTGTATCTGTACATACTGCAAGATGGTGGACCACCGTTATTGGGACGTGAATGGATCAGAAAGATAAGTTTAGACTGGCACTCCATTCAGGCACTGACTGTGGCTGGTAAAAAGGATGACGATGTCATACCTGGACGATTGTCAAAAATCTTGGCTAACGCTGAAGAGGTATTTCAACAACAACTGGGCACTCTTAAAGGCGTAACCGCCTCGATAAAAATAGAAGAGAATGCAATTCCCAAGTTTTTCAATGCAAGACCGGTACTGTATGCAATTCGCCCAGCTGTCGAGGCAGAGCTGGAGAATCTGGAGAATGCAGGCGTGTTAACTAAGGTAGACTGGAGCGAGTGGGCGACACCCATCGTTCCTGTCATGAAGAAAACGTTAAACAATAAGTCTGAGGAGCCAAGGAAGGTTCGCATCTGTGGGGACTTCAAGGTGACTGTGAACCCAGTCCTTCACACAGTACAGTATCCTCTTCCGAGGATAGAAGATATTTTCGCCTCACTATCTGGAGGGAAACGGTTTACAAAAATTGACCTAGCGCAAGCATATTTGCAGATGGAGGTTGAAGAATCCTCTAGGAAATATCTCACGATAAACACTCACAAAGGTCTTTACCAGTATAATCGACTGGTATTCGGAGTTGCATCAGCTCCGGCTATATGGCAAAGAGTGATGGAACAAGTCCTGCAAGGGATTCCGGGGACTCAGTGTTACTTGGACGACATCCTAGTGACAGGCGAAAATGACAGTGAACACCTTGCCAACCTAGAGCAGGTGCTCACTAGACTAAGAGAATATGGGCTACGAGCCAATCGCCCCAAATGCGAGTTTTTTAAGAAACAAATATCGTATTGTGGCCACGTGATTGATGAAGAGGGGTTACATAAGTACCCTGACAAAATTGAAGCGGTAGTTAAGGCTCCAGCACCTGAAAATGTGTCGCAACTGAGGTCATTCCTCGGATTGGTGAATTACTACCGTAAGTTTTTGCCGAATTTGTCCACAATTCTGCACCCACTGAACGCCCTGCTACAAACTGGAGTAGCATGGAAATGGAGCGATGAATGTAAGCGGGCCTTTCAGAAGTGTAAAGGCCTGATCACTTCAAGAGAAGTATTGGCTCACTACAACACATCACTACCGATAAGACTGGCGTGTGATGCGTCTCCCTACGGCGTTGGAGCGGTACCGTCACATAAATCCCTTGATGGTTCAGAGAGGCCGATAGCTTTTGCGTCACGCTCGTTAACTGCAGCCGAGCATAACTACGCCCAGATTGACAGAGAGGCCCTCAGCCTGGTGTGGGGTGAAGAAGTTCAATCACTACCTGCACGGACAGAAATTTACTCTACTAACTGATCATCAACCTCTTGTCTCCATTTTCAACCCTAAGAAGGGCGTCCCGATAATGACAGCACAACGGCTACAGAGGTGGTCCCTTTTCCTAGGGGCACACCAATATGACATCGAGTACAAAGGAACTAAACAGCATGGGAATGCTGCTGGATTGTCGCGCCTACCGTTGCCGACGGTGGAAGAAGCACCTGCAGTGGATCCTGTGGAGATATTCCACTCGACCATAGTCGAATGTCTACCTGTGACGAATGCAAACATAGAAAAGGAAACACGAAATGACCCGACACTCTCCAGGGTCTATGATTTAACGGTGAAGGGATGGCCAGCACATGGCGAACCACTGTTGCCAGCATTCTCGCCGAGAAGAGAACAGCTGTCAGTGTGCCGAGGAACCTTGATGAGTGGATCCAGAGTAGTAATTCCACCCAAATTGAAGGATAGATTGCTCAATGAGCTTCATGAGGGTCATCTGGGAGGGGTAAAAATGAAGAACTTAGCCAGAGCGTTTGTGTGGTGGCCGGGAATCGATAGAGAAATCGAAGAGATGACCAAGAGCTGTACAGGATGCCAGAAGGTCCAAAACGCCCCACCACAAGGCCCTCTACATCCATGGGAGTGGCCCTCATCTCCATAGCAAAGGGTACACATTGATTTTGCTGGTCCATTTATGGACTCGATGTTTTTAATTGCGGTGGATGCACATTCAAAGTGGCCAGAGGTAATAAAAATGTCCTCAACCACCACAGAAAAGACTATCACAGTCTTACGAACCATATTCGCCAGAAATGGGCTGCCTGAACAGATTTGCTCCGACAATGGACCACAGTTTGTGTCTGAAGAGTTCCGGAGGTTCTTAAAGAACAATGGTGTTAAGCATTACACATCCGCCCCATATCATCCAGCCACCAATAGATTGGCTGAGAGGTTCGTTCAAACATTCAAGAAGGCTATCAAGGCAATGTGTAATGAAGACATACCCCTACAGCACAAGGTGGATAACTTCTTGTTTGCCTACCGGAATGCGACACATGCGGTTACCAACCAAACTCCAGCCATGATGTTCTTCAATCGAAGACTAAGATGCCGCTTGGATTTGGTTAAGCCAAACATCAGAAGAGATGTGGAGAACAGGCAGTTTCAGAATATGAATGAAAGGCCAACCAGGAGTTTCAAGATAGGTCAGTTTTGGCCCGGGACTACCGCACAGAGAAATGGCAGCCAGGAACGATCTGCACACGGCAAGGACCTCTAATGTATACCGTGGACATTGGAGAGAGCATTGTAAGACGCCATGCTGACCAGATTCTAGAGTCACTGGAAAACGTCAAATCTACACCATGATCCTATACACCTGGTGATGAAACCGAAGTACCAATTGCATCTACCTCAGAATCGGTGATATTGGAAGCAGACGAACCAAACAACGATGTTGATCCCGAATCAACTTTGCCAGAAGAACCTGATACCCGAAAGAGGCGTTATCCGGACAGAATCAGGAAGCCTCCTCAAAGACTGAATTTATAATTGATTAACTTCAGCTAATGTATATAGCAACTGTAATTGTAAATATGTTATTTAATTATTAATCGAATGTTATGTACTGTTTAGCTAAAAGGGGAGGAATTGTAGTGTATGTACCTTGAAGAAGGAACTATATTCTGCAGCCCCTGTATACTGCAGTACCAGTAGTGACAACCCCTGTATATAAGCCTGTGTAGTAACTTTGTATAGTAGTTCCAGTTTTGTCTCCATTCAGTAAACACCTGTTATAACCAACTTCTGCAGTCCGTGTCTCAATTACACACAGACATTACAGTTTTCCTTAGAGCGGAGAAGGCTGAGGGGGGACCTGATTGAGGTGTACAATATTATGAGGGGCATAGATAGGGTAGATAGAAAGGAACTTTTCCCCTTGGTAGAGAGATCAATAACCAGGGGGCATAGTTTCAAGATAAGGGGCAGAAGGTTTAGAGGGGATTTGAGGAAAAACTTTTTCACCCAGAGGGTGGTTGGAATCTGGAACTCACTGCCTGAAAGGGTGGTAGAGACAGGAACCCTCACAACATTCAAGAAGCATTCAGATGAGCACTTGAAACGCCATAGCATACAAGGCTACGGACCAAGTGCTGGAAAATGGGAATAGAATAGACAGGGCTTGATGGCCGGTGCGGACATGATGGGCCGAAGGGCCTCTTTCTGTGCTGTATAACTCTATGGGGGAAAAATTCCGTTGGTTGCGCCTCCCGTTAGCGCCTTAAGAGGGCGCTAAAGGGACGCAAACTAACTAGCGCCCGGGCGCGGCACTGCCCACGCCTCCCGCAAAATTCAGCGGGAGGTTAGTGGTGGCGCTAACCAGTAGCGCCCTGCGGCACTGGCAATGACATCATTGCGTGCGCAGTGCCCCGGCCACGATCTTCGGGAGCGCCCCCTGACTTACCGCCAGACGCTATGTCCGACGGGGTCAGGGGGGTCTACCTGCGGCCGGGGAGGCGCAATTTAAAGGCGAGGTGCGGGACGGCCATTTTTGCTGCTGGCCGCCTGCCAGCACCTGCCTGCGCTCCCGTCACAGACCTCCTGAAACCCCCCCCCCCCCCGCCCCCCCCCCGCGGAGTGCTGGCTGTGCTCCAAGAGCCCGGCACTTCTCTCAAGTGCCAGGCTCTTTTGCCTGCACTCCTGATCCCCAGGGCCCCAGTTGGGCCCCAGGGCGCGCTGCACAAGGCCCCTCCTCTTTAAGACGGGGAGGAAGGCCTGCAATACTGCGGCGCGACGTGCCGCAGCGATAACGGCACAATATTGACTCAAAGCGCCCCAAGAGGGATGCAGGGCGCTTCCAGTGGCGTCCCGCTTCCCTCTTGGGGCGCAACCACTTAATTTACGGCGCGGGGACGCTAATTTTTCCGGGGCGGTAAAAAGTTAGCGCCTCAATTTTTAGCCCTATGACTCTATAACATTAACATTGCAGCCGTAAGAACAAGCTAGGTAGTTGTAGCAATATTATTGGAGGCAGCTATTACAATTTACTTCCTTTCAAGGTCGCAGCTAACAAATGTTCAACAGCAAATAAAAAGGAAAATTTATGTAATTGGTCTTTGTTTGGGTTCATATGTTTGTCAGCCATATGGTTGCTCTACAAGGGCAAAGAGTTAAAAAAAAGCTCCCTCAATTTGCAAAATGGAAGTATTTTTTCATTCATAAACTACGTCAAACTGCACCTTCAAGCATCAAAACAATTTAGAGCTTAGAAAATAAATTCGTGATGATGCTGAAAGCTCAGGGCCTCACTGAAACGCCTTGTCATTTTCTGGTAGATAAAGGCACTGATTGGTAATATTTTTTAATCATCTTACTTAATTAATCAGTAGCAGCTGGGATTGGACTTTAACCTTGAGGTCTGGTATGGTACTGAATAAAAATCATCTGAAATTATATATTACCAGAAACATCGATAATTTTTCATAGCTATATGATTTATCTTATCATTTTACATTTTAAACAGTGCCACAGAAATTTGTTATCTGTATGAAAAGATGTAATGAGGATGAATTCACTTGCAGCCTTTTGAGTGGCAGTTTAATGCAGCAATCACAGCTGAGCATCACCTTTCCATCTGCAATACTGATCAACTGCCCTGCACTTGACGTCATTCTCTGAAGTAGAGGGAAAATTGCTTGCTTTTCTGGACGCACTATGAATTATTTATGATGGAGAAAACAATCACCATGGCATAGCAGCTTGCCAATCAGGCAAGAATAACAAAAAGTTACTATTCCGCATACTAAGTAAAGGGGTTTGAGGCTTAACCATTTATTCATATTGATGATTCAGGATCTGTTAAACCACAGGCAAGCTCTCAAATCTATATTACCTTCCAATCAAAGTTACATAGCAATATATTCATCTCCTTCCAAATATTGCAGTGTACTTATCATTCATTTAAGTCAATTAATATGTCTATAATATTTGAGTAAATCTAAAAATATCTTTAAAAACATCAACTAAAATATAAAGGGCTAGAAATTCGATGCATTTGCGCCTTCCGTTAGTGACTCGGCGGCAGGGGTGGGGGTGTTAACAGGGCGCAAATGACTTTTCGCCCGGGCATGGTGTGGCTAACGACTCCCGCTAAATTCTGCAGGAGTTTAGCAGCAGTGGTAACTGGTAGTGCACCACTCCACTGGCAATGACGACGTCATCACCGTGTGCAGCGCCCCATTTTCACCCCGCCTGCAAAATTGGCCCGCGCCCCCTGAATCTGCGCTGGGCGATGACGGTGACCGATTCAGGGGACGGGAACAGAGCAGCAGGAGGCTCGCGGGGCGCTAAGTAAAGGGGAGGTGGCAGGCGAGGGGAAAAAATATCATCCGATTTACTTGTCACGGCCCGTTACGTCTTTCAACTCGGGGTCCATGCTGTGATCTGGCAGCCTGGCACTCCTTGAGTGCCGGGCTGTTGGCACGGCCTCCCGCTCCCCGGTGGTCCAGGTAGGGCCCCGCAGAGTTGTGGGCTTGGGCCCTCCCCTTTCATGAGGGGAAGAGCCCTTCCATGTGGCAGCACTACGTGGCCCAGTGCGTAGCGCTGCAGAACACACCGCCCCGATATTTGGGGTTAGTGCTCTAAGAAGGAAGTGGAGCGTTTGAATTAGCGCTCCACCTCCCTCTTGGGGCGCTAAAACTGAAGTTAGCGATCGCCGGCGCTATTTTCGCCGGGCACTAAATTTAGCGCCTCGGTGATGTTAGTGACCCAAAATGGTCACTAACACATTTTTCCCCCCTATTTCTTTAATTTCTCAATGAACATGACATATTGTTTAAAATAATTGGGTCAACTCAAATATTCCAACATAAACTAGTTTATGCTGTTACATGAAGTCAAAAGATATTAACAGCAGTATCATCGAGCACTGGTGAATAGAACTGTTAAATTAGACAGTAAATACTCAGTAAGTGAAACTAGAATAATTCCAAACAATATTGGAAATGTGAGCGATTTAGTGAGAAGTTATGAGTTGATAAATGCAGAACAAAAATAAGTTCCAAGAAATGTAGCTACTGATCTCTCAATGAGCATCCCAGGACAGCCATTTTAATTGCTCTTTTCAGTCTTGATGAATGCATCACTGCACATTTATTGCATTCCTTCAAGCAGCTGGAAACTTTGGTCCCAGGCTTCTATGTAGATTAATTTCAGAGGCTGCAGGCTAGAACAGATAAAATCAACAGCTACTAGCAACAACAGACTTTTAAAAAAATATATTCTTGTGCTAACGACATGTAAGTATAAACATTTTGAAAAAAATCATCTATCGACATAATAATAGAATATGGAATGAGGAAATGAGAAAATGAATCTGGCATGTCAAGCCCCTCCTTCTACAGACCATATATTATCTATCATGGATCATATCGTCCTGATGAAGAGTATACATCCAATTCATCAACTTCATAGAATCATAGAAGTTTATGGCACAGAAGGAGGCCAAACTTGTTTCTTGTCTTTACAAATGCTGATTTTCCAGCAATTCCTATGTTTTGTTTCATATATAATCATGATGATGTCCCATCCATCCCATTTAATCTCCCAAGGAAAGTTCTGCAAACTTTCTTCCTGGCCCTTCCCTAAAATTTAAATCTAAAAGCCGCAGAATGATGAAGTTATTGGCACATAACAACATTTTAACCTCCACATTCAGGAGGTCCGCACGGAGCCAACCCCGACACCTCAAACATGGCGGGAGTCTGCGGAATAGTCAGAAGAGGCCAAGGTAAGTTTGAAAAATAACTTTTATGTGGACTTGTATGACAAGAGGAGCATGTGCGCCCCCTTCCTCACCTGCTTTGCCAGGGACCATTTCCACCCTTCAACTTTCCACTCCTGCCCACCGACCGGCGTTGATGTAATTCCCACTGACTTCGGGTCAGTGTCAGGACATTCAGATGAGACTCGGGAGTTAAAATCTCCGGACCTCACGCTCCAGGCGGCCAAATAGATCACCGCCCAATTTGGCCCTCACACTCCCAATTCCCACATGGGAGTTAAAATTGACCCACTGTGCTTTTGGTGATGTTAATTGAGTGATGAATGTTGGCCAGGAGACAGGCACTACTCCCTGCTCTTCTTTGAATAGAGCTGTAGGAACTTTTATGTCAAATAGGCAAACTTGGCTTTGGTTCAACATTTCATCTGAAAAACAGCACCTCCAACACCGGAGCAGTCCCACACTAATGTACTGAAGTAACAGCCTAGATGCTATGTACTCAAGTCCTGGAATGTGGCTTGAGTCTATGACCTTCTGACTCAGAGGGGAGAGTGCTATCAAATGAGACAGCCTGACACACATCTATTACTCTATGGGGAAAAAACACAGGCTGGAATTTTCCGGGGTGTTAGTGGGCAGGAATGGAGGCGGGTTAGGTGGGAAATTCAACAAAATTGGGAACGGGTTGACAACCCGCCGTCATTGCACCCCCACGTGCCTTTCCCACAGGCGTGTTTGCCGGTGGGGCAGCAACCCGATCGGCAGAGGCGGGCGACCTAATTGAAATAATTATCAGGTAGTTTAGAAGCACTTAAGAGCCTTTTCCCCCTACATTTTAAATTTCCCTGCATGGCCTCGGGATTCACGCAGCTCGGCAACGTCTGTCAACCTGAGGCGGGAGTTGAGTATTGATACAGCTGATTAGTTGACAGCATGAAAAGTACTATAAAAGCTCCCACCTGACGGCTGATCACTTTCTTCAGGCAGAAGCTGTTGCTGACTACATTCCCAGCACAGATTGAGCTTTCTGCAGGCTGCAAGTCTTTCCAGCAAAGTCTCCATCCAGTCTCACCTCTTGGAAGAACCGCTCTCACCATTGACAGATTGCTTTTGTCAACTCCACTTCACCTGCCATCTCTTCCATCAGCATGGATGCCATTTATACTCACTCACCTTGATCCTCAGGATCTGACCATGATGAGCCCCAACATCAGCAGCAACAGGTACACCAACAGCACCAACAACAACACCACCAACCTTCTCCTCAATGCTCTGGCTCTACAGGACAGAGGGCGTCAGTGCAGGGCTGCACCACACCGGCGGCGATACCTCCAACACAGGGTATACAGGCAGAGGATTGCATTCCCTGGAATCATTCTCGTAAATCTTTTCTGCGCCCTCTCTAAGGCCTTCGCATCCTTCCTAAAGTGCGGTGCCCAGAATTGGACACAATACTCCAGTTGAGGCCAAACCAGTGTTTTATAAAGGTTCATCATAATTTCCACACTTTTGTACTCTATACCTCTATCCATGAAGCCCAGGATCCCGTAAGCTATTTTAACTGCTTTCTCAACCTGCCCTGCCACCTTCAATGATTTGTGCATATATACCCTTAGGTCTCTCTGTTAATGCACCCCCTTTAGGATTGTACCCTTTAGTTTATATTTCCTCTCTTCATTCTTTCTACCAAAGGAATGCCCAAAGGAGACAAAACTACGCTTGTGCGGTGACTACAAAGTTACTATCTACCAAGCAGTTGACGATGAGCATTACCCGTTACCTACATAACAAGATTTATATGCAGCACTCTCGGAGTCAAAGGTTTTCTTCAAGCTTGACCTGTCACATGCTTACGCTCAGTTGAATGTTGACAAAGAGAGTCAACGGTATCTCACCATCAACACACACAAGGGACTGTACTCATACAACAAGCTGCCGTATGGTGTAAAGTCCTCCCCTAAAATCTTCCAGGCTACGATGGATAAGATTTTGCAAGGAGTTCCAAATTGCTACGGCAATCAAGATGATGTGCTGATTGCAATAAGCAGCGAGGAAGAAAATCTAGAAGTGTTAGATTTAGTGCTTCAAAAGCTGAATTCCCACAATGTCAAATTGAAGAGGAATAAATATGCTTTTGTGCAGCCCAAGGTTGTGTACCTTGGTCTTAAAGTTGATGCAAATGGCTTGTAAACAGTGAAGGAAAAGGTTGATGCTGCAATCAATACTCCAAAGCCATAGAATGTGTCTGTGTTAAAATCTCTCCTTGGAATGGTCCAGTACTATGCACGTTTCTTACCTGAGTTAGTGACTCTGTGGGAGTTGTCATAAGCCATGTAATGGATGACAGCCAAGAGAAACCAATCGTGTTCGTATCGCAAACCCTCACAAAGAGCAAAAGAAACTACGCGCAAATTGAAAAGGAAGTACTCGCCATAGTGCTTGGAATCAAGAAGTTCCAACAGTTCCTGATCAGCAGAAAGTTTATCCTGATAACCTATCACAAACCGCTCCTAGCAATATTGGGGCCCAAATCTGCCATCCCTGCAATGGCCGCATCAAGAATGCAATGTTGGGCAGTGTTGTTGCCACAATATGACTACACGATTAAATATCGCACTTCAAAGCAAAATGCAATTGCAGATGCCTTGTCCAGGTTATCACATGAGGACTCATGTGTTGGGAGTGAAGGTGAAATTTTCATGCTACGTGCAGTTGACAAAGACTTTCCCTTGAATGCAACTGAGATTGCAGATGAGACTCAAAAGGGCTCAGTACTGAAAAGAGTGTATAAAAACACCTTGAATGGATGGACTGATCAGTGTATGGACACAGAATTGAAACCATTGCATAACCGTCGTATTGAATTATCTTGTGAGCAAGTGGGGAAACAGAGTGGTGGTACCTACTTCTTTGAGAGATAGAATTCTGGTCGAACTTCATACTGAACATCCAGGGATTGTCAGTACGAAATCAATTGCAAGAAGCTTTGTTTACTGGTCTGGATTGGACAATGGTCTTGAATCACTTGTCAGCAAATGCAGCGTTTGCCAAAATTGCAGAAACAAACCACCCAAAACTTCACTACAACCCTGGTCATGGCCAAGTAGACTTTTTCAGCGAGTACATGTAGACTTCTGTGAGAAAGCAAATGATTATTTCCTGGTACTTGTAGATAGTCACTCAAAGTGGATTGAAGTGAAATACATGGGTTCAAATATTACAACTGAACGTACCATAGATGAGTTGAGGTCCATCTTTGCATGTCATGGTTTACCTGAAGAGCTTGTTTCAGACAATGGCCCTCAGTTCCGTTCTGTTCTATTCCAAGAATTCATGAAATGGAACAGTACAGGTTGAGCGTCCTGAATCCAGCAACCTCGGGACCAAGGCCGAGCCGGTTTTCGTGTTTTTCCAGATTTCGGAAGGCGTTTCTGATGTCCGAAGTCCGGAAATATCGCAACCTGGGCTCGGGCGTTTCCGGACTTCAGACATCAGAAACACGTTCCGAGTCTGGAAATGCCTGAGCTGCTCCGCGTAGCGCTGCCACGTTTCTCCGCCCCTCCCCTTCTGTTAAAGGGGAGGGACTCTGCGAGCTCTGCAGAGCATCTGATGACCCACACTAGGCCACCAGGGCAGCGTGATGCCATGGCCGCAGCCTGGCGGAAACACTTAGTGGAGCTGTGCAGTTTAAGGAGGATAAAACACAACACTTAGGTTTTATTGCATCACTCGCATTTTTCATCGGATTTTTCAAAAAAAGGCAACAAAAGTTAATGGCTTTTTGAAGTACAGGTTGAGCGTCCAAAATCCGGAGTTCTGGATTCCGGACCATTTTACGGATTCCGGACGACCCTGCCACCAATCGTCCCAGAATCCAGAATGTTCTGGAATCCGGACTCCGGAACTCCAGATTTTGGACGCTCAACCTGTATCAAACACACTCTCGTTCCACCATATCATTCAGCTTCAAACGGAGCAGCCGAGAGGTCAGTCAGGATAGTAAAAGAAGTTCTCAATAAGCAAGTGTTGTAGGGTTGTTCGGGACTCAGCGTGAAGCAACGTTTGGCAAATTTCCGCAGACCACAACTGGATATACCCCAGCAGAACTCTTGATTAAGAGGAGATTGAGAACACGATTGAGTCTTGTTCAACCAAATTTAGCCTCAAGAGTTGAACAGAAACAGTTGAGTGAGAACTGTTATTATGACATATAAATCAGAAAGAACGCAGATTCAAACAAAACGAGTGTGTTCGTGTTCTCAGTCCCTCTGGCAAATCGAGTTCACACAAGTGGGATGTAGGAACCATGGTAGAGGTTGGTGGAACCAAGAGATATTTGATTGAGATTGGTGACAATATCCAAAGTGTTCATGTAGGTCAAATGATCTCTGCTAGAGATGAACCAAGACGTGATCTTGAACCACTTGATCATGAACACATACATGAGTTTGACTCAGTTCAGACTTCAGTAACTGAACTAGCAGGTTCAAACATGTCTGAGATAGAAACAGTATCCTCTTTGAGTTCGGAACCAAAACAAAACAGCCTGAAAATTGGTTTAACACCACCAATAAGGAGATCAGGAAGGCTCTGCAAACCTGTTATTTCACTTTTGGATTTGTATTTCATTTAAAAGAAAAAAATCCAGGAGTTTTTGTTATGTGGTACATGTTATGCTGGGAAAGGTGGGTCCATAGTTTTGTTGTATTTGAGAGGGACATGCATACATTTTTTAAGGGGAAAACAGTGTAATGTATTATCACATGGTTTGGTATGAGCATGCTCAGTTCGCTCTGGCCTAATAAACAAGCGCCTTGACTAGCAACTCATCAAGTCTCTGTCCTTCATTTGTTCTACCCACATATGTTACAGAAATATTCTCACCATTTGTGCTGATTTGAAAGCTGTGTGCAAGGGCTCGCTGGCCCCGAGGTTCCGCTCGATTTTCAGTGTGCTGCCCTCTGAGGAGCGGCCGTCTATGACAGACAGCTACCTTAACCAACTGGAGTACTGCTGTGCTGTTCAACTCCCGCCCAGCATCATTGTGCCATTCCCCGAGAAACAAACTGCAAGATTTCACTGTCAAATCGCGCAATAGCGAGTTGGGTTAAAGTTTCATGAAAAATCACGTGTCTCGCGATTAATTCGCAAGATTTGGCATTACTGCAGTATTATTTGTGAGTAATTATTGTAGTTTCTGTATATTTGGGTCAGGAGGCCATTGCTGCAGCAACAAAAGTGATTTTCTTTCCTGTCACGTTTACCTGCATTAAATTTGTGATGAAGTCTCATCACAAACTATTAATCACTATCGAAGTCTTTCTCGAGCACCACAGAATATCAGTTGCGATCACAGACCTTTCCTTTTGTTCTTTCCATCCCTACCCCCTCTCCCTGCCTCTGTACTTGCTCAAACCTGTTACATCTCTAACCTTTTCCAGTTCTGACGGAAGATCATTGACCTGAAACGTTAACTCTGTTTCTCATTTCACAGATGCTGCCTGACCTACTGAGTATTTCCAGCATTTTCAGTTTTTAGATCAGTTGCTTTGAATTTACCACATTATCCAAATACACACTTTTGTAATTTTCCATTTTCAAATCCGTTTGTAAGTTACTTGGATTTACAAATTGTGGGACCTCTGGGATTTCACCACTGGGACTGGAGTGTGAATTCAGCCAAACTGATGGAATGAAAGCTTCTTTCTCTGCTGGCTGGAAGCATCCAATATGAAATGATTTGGGCCCAAGTACAAAACTTTTCATACCTTGGGCCAAATCCTTGTGGGCTCACTTGGAGAAGATACATGGGGCGGAATTTTAACATGGGTGAGCACGTGGGATTGGGTGCAGATGGTGGGGTTAAATCGGGAAAAATACCGAGCGCATCAGGAAGCCGGCTCCAACCCATCGACTTCTGGGTTATACGGAGGCGGGACAAGGGACGCGCAGCCAACCCACTCCCAGGTGGCATTTAAAATATGTTAATGAGACTGGCAGCCTCTGATTTAAACTGCTTTGCCGGTTTTACAGTGGGCAGGCGGGTTTCCCAGACCTCGGGAAACTCGGCAGCTGAAGCGAGGGGAGGACAGCTTCGGGGAGAAGATAAGTGATTTCACATCACTGCTTGTGGGTCAGGAGGAGCAGGAGTGCTTCCCCCCAGCCCCCAAGCTCCCCACATCTGACCACCCCCCCCATACAAAGGCCCCTGGTATCAGGGATCGAAAAGGCCACCCCGCCCCTGTCCCCCCCAGGTCATGGATCGGACCTGCCTGGTTCTGTGGCCTGCTCCGGAGTGCTCCCTGCCTGACTGGAAGCCAAGTCTGTCAAGGCCAAAAGACGCATGCTGTGGAGTTAAAACTGAACAGCATGCGGGGAACCCAGAATTCCGGGTTTCCCCTCAGAAACTCTGCCCACCCCCTGTCTACTTAACCCGCACCTGTTAATATCCAGGCCAAGGATGGCTAGTGTGAACAGTGGAACAATGTACTTCTAAGGGTGGAAGTTAAAAGGACCTTTGTTCTACTTCTGGCTGTGCTTATACCTGACCCAGGAGTGTTTGATACTGACAGTCGGAACAAGACTGGGAAAAGTGTCCACTTCCCAGTGCTGATATCCTTTATGTTAATGAGCAGACATTCCTGTTATGTGCAGGGCTGGGGATATTTAGTTCTCAAAAGGTTAACTTGCTGGGCTCACATAAGCCTTAAATAAAATGTATAGTTAAAAAAGGCAATAATATGCAGATTAGTTGAATTATAGTTTAAAATATGGTCTGCAAATATTGCTGTCTTTAAGTGATTTGATCTTAATTCACCTTATTAAACATACTTTTCTAAAAAGGATTTAAACATCATCATTTAATTCTCCAAAATGGATCTTAGAGATAACTATCAAAAAAGCAAGAAAAGTATAATTACCATCAGCTTGACAATAACTTAGCTGTCACCTCACACCAACACAAATTTTCCTATTGTTTCCAGGCAGCCTGTAAAAACACTTCAGAGAGGCCATTAAGCACATGCTGCTTTTATCTTAATGGATTCTCAATAACTTGCACCCAAAATGTTTACTGAAAACACTGAGTGGCTTATTTGAAATTGTGCAGTGTCATTCTTCAGATGTGACAGATGCTGCATGCATCTAAACAGGGATATGTATATAGTGGAAAATTGGGGCTAATTTTGTAACATCAGTCAGTCTCCTGATGTGCGCTTGGTTGAAAGGTTTGTTACATGATCCACTCGTTGGTCTCTTACATTTGTTTACTTCAACAATTCTTTCATCTCTTTCACTGCACTCAAATTACTTTTGATTTCACTTAAATAGGCACCATCTTTAACATGCAGTCTTTCAGAAACCTAATTTAAATTCATTTTGATACCTAAATCCTCATTTTACAACAATCCTGTGTGCTCCTTCCTTTCATTGCAGATGGAAGAATGGCTTCTGGGTAGCAGGAGTTATGCTGTACTGCCATCATGTAAGCCTCCATTCCGGTGCAGAACTGGTGCAACGAGGCACACATCAGAGCGAGGATAGTCCCTGAAGCAGACTTTCCTCAAACAATGCTTCTGCTGCTTGGAACAGTCTGGGCACTGGACAATAGTCCTCAACCATGTTGCAAAGATTGTGGCATGAAATTATTGCACAACATTGTAAAAGAGAGAGGCATCGATCACGGTGAGGCAGCATATCTGAAGCTAGACGCACATGAAAGGAAGAGAAAGAACTTGCACCTACACCACCTTTCTTGTCCTCAGGATGTCCCAAGCATTTCATCCACAATGAATTATCTTCTTTGAAAGTGTAGTCGCTGTTGCTATTTAGGAAAATGGAGCAGCAAGATTCCACAAACAGCAAATGAATGACCAGTTAAACTGCTTCGATAGTGCTGTTCTGAGGGAGCTCCCTGCTCGTCTTCCAATACTGCCATGGAGTCTTTTCTTCTAGCTGAGCAGCAGGTGGAACCTTAGTTTAATATCACAACAAAAATGACGACACATCCAACAATGCAACATTCACTTAGAATGCAGCGAATCACAAGTTCTGTATAATGCAACACAACTGAGAAGCAACAGGACACAGCAGTCATTATCACTGATGTACTATACATACATTGGGACCATCTTCACATGTGATGCACATCAGGTGCGTGTGTTGAGTGATCAGGATGCCTGCCCAATAGCACAGCAAGAGACCTAAATCATTTTTATGGTCGGGCCTCACTTTAATATTCACGGCGAGCTGCATTTGGGCACTGATAGGCAGCTCACTCAAAGGCAAGGGGTGGGCCAGAGAAATCCAGCAGTTCTACTGTGGAGTGAGACAGCACTTTTAAAGGGAAGGGGAGGCAATCCAGAGGAGGACCATGGCGGGTTGGACATCAGACTGGTCGAATTTTGTAGCGTCAAGAGAAGCGTGCGCTCGCCCTGTTGTTACTTGAAAATTGCATCGGAGTCCTATTATCATAGGACCTCGATGTCCATTGTATAATGAGGTACCCGGCGAGAGCCTTGGCCGTCTATCCGAAAGCCCCAATCAAAGGGGTAACAGACAGAATGATGATAGCAATGAGGCAGGAAGAACTGCTCTCTGATTTTGAGATGCTACCGCCCCTTCCCACCCGAACAGTTTAATCACGTGCCTGACCCCATCATGCTTGCCCAATTAGCACCCAAACAATGGCCGCGATTTTACTGACCTCGGTGAGTCTGGTATTGGGGGTGTCGGTGGTGGGTCCCAACCCCGCTGCTGGCTACATCCCGCTCTGTGAAATGACTTTCCATTGATGCCCAGCGCGTTTCCCAGGCCAATTAGAGGAAGCGGGTCTGGTGATGTCATTTGATGACGTGTCATCAGCCGGTTTCCTTAAAGGAACCATGGCCAAATTTATTTTGACGTTTGTGCTTTCAGTGTTCTACAGCACTGAAGTGCTGCAAACACTGACAATCACTGCACAGAGGTGCAGGGCTGCACCCAGGTTACATAGATACATAGAAGATAGGAGCAGGAGTAGGCCATTCGGCCCTTCGTGCCTGCTCCGCCATTCGATGAGATCATGGCTGATCCTTTAATTCAGTATCCCGTCCCCGCCTTCTCTCCATAACCCTTAACCCCTTTTGCCCGTAGAAATATATCTAATTCCCTCTTAAATATATTTAATGAGCTGGCGTACACTGCCCTCTGTGGCAATGAGTTCCACAGGTTCACCACTCTCTGAGTGAAGAAATTCCCCCTCATCTCTGTCCTAAATGGTTTAGCCCTTATCCTTAAATTATGTCCTCTAGTTCTGTTCTCACCCGCCAAGGGAAACATTCCTTCTGCATCCAGTCTGTCTAGACCTGTCAGAATTTTATACACTTCTATGAGGTCCCCTCTCAATCTTCTAAACTCCAGTGTGTACATCCCTAAACTACATAGTCTCTCCTCATAGGTCATTCCCGCCATTCCTGGTATCAGCCTGGTGAATCGCCGCTGCACCCCCTCCATGGCAAGAACATCCTTCCTCAGATGAGGCGACCAAAACTGTACACAGTACTCGAGGTGTGGTCTCACCAGTGCCCTGTACAGCTGCAGCAAGGTATCCCTGTTCCTGTATTCTAACCCTTTTGCTATGAAGGCCAGCATACCGTTTGCCTTCTTGACCGTTCTCCCATGACTCCCTCCATATGCTTATGGAGGGAGTCAGAGCATGCAGGGAGGTCCTCTTCCCATCCGATGAGTGGAAGAGACCTCCCCAAGAGACCAACGCAACCTGGTTGCACATTGCACAGGAGGGCATAAGCAGGGATCTCGTCAGGAGGACCTGGGTGCAGTGGCACAAACCATTCAATTATCTCATTAGATCACAAAACGTTAGTACAAAGCCACACTAAACCTCATCCTGCTATGCCTCTCATCACATCCCCATCACTCTGCCTTCCCTAACCTACCCCTGCACATCCTTACTCACACCAACTTACATTGCACCTCCACCCACCCCTCTCTCTCTCTATCTACTCGAGGAACTTTGGCTCAGAATTGTTGAGCTGGAGTACGAGCTGCAGACATTGCGATGCATCAGGGAGGGGGAGAGTTACCTGGACACTGTGTTCCAGGAGGCAGTCACACCCTTTAGGTTAAGTCGTGCTTTAGAGTTCGTCAGTGGTCAGGGACAGGAGGGTGTGACTGCAAGTCAGGAAGGATGCACCGATGGAGGAGTCTCAGCCCTGGACGTTGTCCAACTGATACGAGGTACTTTCTACCTGTATGAATGAGGAAAAGGACTGCAGGGAGGATGGGCAAACTGACCACGGCACTGTGGTACAGGGGGCCATCCAAGTGGGGGGAGAAGGAAGGAATGTGGTAGTAGTAGGGGACAGTATAGTCAGGGGAATAGATACTGTTCTCTGCAGCTGCGAAAGAGAGTCACGAAGGTTGTGTTGCCTGCCCGGTGCCAGGGTTAAGGATATCTCCTCGTGGTTGGAGAAGAACTTGGAGAGGGAGGATCCAGTTGTCATGGTCCATGCAGGAACCAACAACATAGGTAGAACTGAGAATGAGGTTCTGCTGAGGGAGTTTGAGGAGCTAGGGTCTAAATTAATAAACAGAACCACAAGGGTAATAATCTCTGGATTACTACCTGAGTCACGCGCAAATTGGCATAGGGTCAAGTAGATCAGAGAGTTAAATGCGTGGCTCAAATAGTGGTGAGGGAAAAAGGGGTTTCAATTCATGGGGCACTGGCACCAGTACTGGGGAAAGAGGGGGCTGTTCCGTCGGGACGGGCTCCGCTTAAACCGAGCTGGGACCAGCATCCTGGCGAATCGAATAACTAGGGCTGTAGATAGGGCTTTAAACTAAAAAAGTGGGGGGAGGGGTCAGGTGAAGGGAAATTTAGAAATCTAAAGAGAAAGGTCAAGACAATAGAGCAGTGTAGCGATTTGGGTAAAAATAAGCAGAGTGTGACAGGAAGGGACAGAGAGTTTAATGGTAGTGCAGCAGAGAATAAGGTCAAAGCAGGGAATAATGGTAAAAAAATTTAATTAAAGGCTCTTTGGGGGAGAAATTCTTTATCGCCCCGTTTGGGGCGCAATTATCGGCCGGGCGCAAAGTTTAGCACCTGGCGCAAATTATCGCCTCCAACTGCAAACTTGGCTTCTATCGCCCCTGGGGGTGATTGGAGCGGTAAATCAGGCGCTACACACCTGTCTTAAGGCGCAAAGGCCGAGGAGTGAGGCGCTAACTCAGAGCACGGGCGAAACTCAGGTGATGTCAGTTAGCAATGGAACACAGACACACTGGCGCCCGCCAGTTCTTAAAGGGGAGGGTCGATCTTGCTCTCCAGCCTCACCTTGCTCATTGCAGCCTTGAATCTCGGCCTGAACAGACCTGTACATCGATTCTGCAGCAAAGGACTATGGAGAAGGTGAGGGAACGAGCTCAGCGCTTCAGCGACCGGGCCTTGGTGGCTCTGGTTGGCGCAGCGGAGCGCAGAAGAGCAATACTCTACCCAGAGAGTGGCAGGAGGCCATTGCCACGCGACTACAGAAGAGTGTGGAGGGAGGTGGCTCATCACATCTCCTCCAGGAGCATGGTGCCCAGGACCCATACACAATGTCGGAAAAAGTTCAACGACCTCACTCGGATCGTCAGGGTGAGTGGCTGTTTTTCAATACCTCTCCATCCCTCCATCTCAACCTCACTCTATGGCCAAAGGGTGTTAAAACCCCAATGCCCAACACTCATCCAAGACATATGGCCATCTCATAAAACAAACATGCACATTCTGCACCTTGTATACATTAAGGGCTATTCAACTATGGGAGGTACATCAGGCAAGCACATGGCTGCATACATTAAAGGCTATTCAACTATGGGAGGCACATCAGGCAGCACATGGCTGCATATTTACTCAGACGCCGTCCTTTTTCTTGCAGGCCAAGCTGTCTCACAACAGGCGGCAGCAGCAACGGATGGGTGGAGCGTCGCCTCAGCTGCAAACCCTCAGCTATCTGGAGGTGCGCGTCCACAGGATCGTTGCAAGCCAGATGATTGGTCCCGTCGCTGCTGGAGAGGCCGACCCCGTTCGGGACAGCAATGGTAAGGTCATCAGCTTTCTCTCCTCTCTCATTCCACTTGTCCCTCACAACACCAGCCTTTTACATTTTCAATGCAACTTACTAAATCGCTCCAGTCCTTCCTCCCTCACTGCCTCCCTGACCTGACGCTAAAGCCAGTCTTGTACCTCCCTGCTTTCAGATGGTGATTTACCAGCTGAGGAAATGGGCCCTCAAGAAGCCAGTGGGAGCAATGCCGCAGGCGAGGAGGAAGAGGAAGCCGGAGCCTCAGCGCCAGCGTCTCCCGAGGGAGCCCATGCCCACACTGGGATCACGTCTTCCCTGGAGGGGAGCAGGGGGGAAGAGTCTGATGAGGGTGAAGCTCTGGGACCCAGCGGGCTGCAGCAACGCGATGTGGCTAGGGAAGCTCGGGGCCCTCTCCTCGGAGGGAGAGTAGGCCAGCGAGTTCGGCTGCACTGGACACAGAGGAGGAGCGGCTCATCGCTGAAATGAACACCCAGGCGGTGGACATGCACACTCAGCTCATGGGTGCAATGGGAAGGGTGCCCGAAAGCATTGATGGACTGGCAAGGAGTGTGGAGCACTACGCTGTAGCACAGGCGGATGCCATGCTAAAGCTTGGTGCTGCAATTCAGTCACTGGCTGCTGTGATCCAATCTCAGACTGCTCTCATGCAGACTCAGATTGAGGCAACGCATGCACTGGCTGCTGCCATCGTTGCTGGTTCGGTCACATTGCCCCGGGGGTCTCAAGGCGCCGCAGCAGGCCAGCAATCTGTGCTCCAGCAGATTGCTCCGGATGCTGAGGTGCTGTCCCATGGGAGTGCCAGTGTGTCGGTCGAGCAGGGAGGTGCTGTCCTCTCTCAAGAGGACAGCATTCCTGTTGCCACCACTGTCACTTTCCCATTGCCACCACTGTCACTTTCCCATTGCACTTGCCACCGCCTGCAGCCCAGACTGCTGCCGCCCATGCAGAATTGGAGCAGTCTGCAGCCGGGCCCTCCAGGCTCAGAGCTGGTTGAGGCCGTCGTTCAAGGGCATCTGTAGTCTCAGGATCTGACATTCAGCAGCCTTCCACAAGCCTTGCTGCAGCTACTGGGGCCCCAATACGGAGGACCAGTAGGGTAGGAAGGAGGGAAGTGCGCAAGGGATGGAGATCACCCTCGAAGGGCAAAAAGCAGGAGGTCTCCAGAAATGTTGGGAATGTCTTTATTAAAGGGCAAGGTTCATCTGATAACTTTTGTTTAGTGTTTTGGCCATTATCTCCAGGTTGTGAGAACCAGTTATGTTAATTTATGAGTTATTACATAGAAGATAGGAGCACGAGTAGGCCATTCGGCCCCTCGAGCTTGCTCCGCCATTCAATGCGATCATGGCTGATCATCCAAATTCAGTACCCTGTCCCTGCTTTCTCCCCATATCTCTTGATCCCTTTAGCCTTAAGAAATATATCCAACTCCTTCTTGAATATATTTAATGAATTGGCCTCTACTGCCTTCTGTGGTAGAGAATTCCACAGGTTCACCACTCTCTGGGTGAAGAAATTCCTCCTCATCTCTGTCCTAAATGGCTTACCCCTTATCCTTAGACTGTGAGCCCTGGTTCTGGACTCCCCGACCATCGGGAACATCCTTCCTGCATCTAGTCTGTCTAGTCCTGTTAGAATTTTATAAGTTTCAATGAGATCCCCTCCCATTCTTCTAAACTCCAGCGAGTACAAGCCCAATCGACCCAATCACTCCTCATACGTAATTCCTGCCATCCCAGGTATCAGCCTGGTGAATCTTTGCTGCACTCCTTCCATGGCAAGAACATCCTTCCTCAGATAAGGCGACCAAAACTGCACACAATACTCAAGATGTGGTCTCACCAAGTCCCTGTACAACTGCAGCAAGACACCCTAGTCCCTGCACTCAAACCCTCTCGTTACGAAGGCCAACATACCATTTGCCTTCTTAACCGCCTGCTGCACCTGCATGCTTACCTCCAGCGACTGGTGCACAAGGACGCCCAGGTCTCGTTGCACTTCCCCTTCTCCCAATCAATGCCATTCAGATAATAATCTGCCTTCTTGTTTTTGACACCAAAGTGGATAACCTCGCATTTATCCACGTTATATTGCATCTGCCATGCTTCTGCCCAATCACCCAACCTGTCCAAATCATACTGCAGTTTCTAGGCAACGTCCTCACAGCACACACGCCCACCCAGCTTTCTGTTGTCTGCAAACTTGGAGATATTACATCCAATTCCCTCGTCCAGATCATTAATATATATTGTGAATAGCTGGGGTCCAAGGACCGATCCCTGCGGTACCCCACTAGTCACTGCCTGCCA